>NC_080064.1:96300663-96946536 GCF_949987535.1 Balaenoptera acutorostrata | reverse complement strand
GAACTCTCTCTCAACTTCCCCAGTCTTCCCTTCCCTGCACAGACATTTACTTAAGCACCTCTTTTTGTCAGGTGCCTGTGCACTCCAACCTCATCCATCCTGACCCTTCCCCGCCCCTGCTCTTCAGGGAGCTGGGCTGGTACCTTCAGTGTAGAACACTTCTCCTCAAAGGCCAGGGCTGGACCCGGCTTCTTGCGGCGCACAGAGCAGGCCGCGTCGGCAGGGGCACCAGCCTGGCAGTGCTTGGCCTTCACTGGCCGGCAGTAAGTGGCCAGGTTTTTCCGCTTCTTGGCTACCTCCTCCTCAGAGAGGCAGTTGGTCGGCAGGGCCTTGGCCGGGTGTCCAGCCGCTCCCTGGTTGTCCAGCTGAGACGCCTTAACTGGCGTGGGGGGCTGATGAGGGGAACCCCGACAGTCCAGGGGCCCTGCCCGCTTCACTCTTGGCTCCACCGTCCCATTAAGCCCCATGCCCAGGGCTGTTTTAGTCTTGGCCGAGAGGCCCCGGCAGCCAGAGGGTTTGCCTTTTCCAGTGGGCTCCAGGACGCAGGTCCGTTTGAAAGTGGTGGGCCCAGGGGATAACTTTCGCTTTCGAGAAGGAGCCTCCACCTCAAGCCCGTCCTTGCCTTTGGATGACTTGCTGGCCTTGGAAGGTGGGAGCTTGCTGAAGGATGGGGAAGGTGTGTTGGCAGGCAGTGGTGAGGTGATAGCCTGGCTCCCGCCCATGCACTCCGCCTGGCTGCAGGCGGCTGCCACGCTGGGGGAGCCTGCAGGGTAGCCGGGGCCAAGGCTGTCCTTGGTGGGGGGCGTGGAGGCTGGGCAGGCGGGTCTGGGGGGTGGGCCTGGAAGGCGGGGGCAGCTGCCCATAGAGGATGGGCTCAGGGGAGCAGATGGTGGGGAGCTGACAAGGTGGGATGGAGGCTCAGCCGCCGGGGGGATCTTCCTGCAGCAAGAAGAGAGCCCCACTGTGATGCCAAGCAAGCAAGAGGGCCTCCCCACCAACATACAAGTCTTTCCACCCACGTAGAAATGGCCCACAGAGCCCTGGCAGTGCTGCCCTCTGCTGGGAAACGCTGGAACTGAGGGATAGGAAGAAGGCACAGGGAAAGGCAGGAATGAACTAATATACAGACCCTTTAAAAACCTCACTTTAAATCTCAGGTTGGACATCCCCTATCCCTACTTACCCAAAAGGTACTGGAAGTGATTGGTGAGAGTTAAGATTCACTCCCAGGTGACCCATTCAGGTCCTGCCTTAGCCCAGCTCCAGGCTGCCAAGTTTCCCCACCTCCTTTTCATCCTACCTGGGGTCTTCCTGGCAAACAGCCAAGCCACATCTACAGGTATGTATGACGAATTAGGGGCTCTGAAGCCCGTGTATGCCTGGGGCCTGGGAAGGGAGGTTCTGGGGTCAGGAGACTCACTTCCACATGTGTGAGCTGAGGTGCCGTTCCAGCATAGAGCTGAGTGCCGAGCAGAACCGGTCCAGCCGGCGGCTAAACACGTAGCATCCTGGACTCACCAGCCGGCTCCCAAAGGTGCAGAACTGAAGGCAGAAGGAAGGCACATGGTTAACGGGGCCTGAAATACAGGGAGGGCACCTGCACATAGGATCTGACCTCCTCCCCACATTGTGAGCCAGGAGGACTGGCCCCCCACCCCCAGGTCCCTGCCCCAGGTCCTTACCGCCTGCGGCCGAGGGGGCCGGGTTGCATAATGGCAGTCAGTGGGGAGGTGGAGGTCATCAGATGTCCCCTCCTCCTCACTCTCCTCGCTGGAGGCCTGGGCACCACCCCGGGGCAGGGGGAAGGGGAACAGGCCTGGGTCCCCATCACCACCACAGGGGCCTTCATCATCCAACTCACTCTCAGAGGAGGCCCGGGACCTGGAAGGGCCAAAGGGGATGTGAGGGCGATGTGATGAGAGTGGGTCACGGTAGGGGTGTCCCTGAACCTGCCAAGCTCAAAAAGTCGGGGCAGATACCCTGCTGGGCGATCAGACAAAGAGGAAGGAGGACAGGAAGGGAGGGAACAACAGAGCTCACAGAGTAAGAGCCAGAAAGATCAGGGGCCACAGCTCCCAAGGGGTTTTCTCCCCAGCCCCTTCACTTCCCAGGCCCTGCCTCCTCAGGGGGAAAATCTGCTCCACATTCGCCTCCTCCAGAAAATCTGAGTATAACCACACCCAGCTCTGGTCAGCCCAGTCAATTTTCTCAACCCCCTTCTTGTATCACATATTCCTGTGAACCTATCTGTGAGCTGAGCCTATGTTTCGTGTCTGCCCCTCATGTTACAGGCAGAGATGCGTGTGTGTCTCCTTCCGCAAGGCAGGCTCTCCCCGGGTTCCAGCGCAGCCTCCGCACACGAAGGGGCCAGTGAATAAATACACAGTAGGACTGCCTCACCCAGGACCCTGACCCTTTCGGCTCCCCAATTACGACTTTTGGCCTGTTGGAAGCAGCTGGGAAAATGTTTTTTTCCTGGGTGTTGGAACACTACAGAGAGCCTGGGGTACTGCGGTATTCCTGGTTAGGAACAGGGAGTCGCCCACCTCCACACCACCGCCAGGGGCCCCTCCCCACACACTCAGGGTGGAGTGAGCAGCATCTTCCAGGGCACTCCCTGGGCCTGTCTCCAGGGGTTCCTGATGGCCTGGGGCCAAGCGTCCCCAAGTAAGATGGGTGCTGGATCCTGGACGTACCTGGGCAGTGCACAGTATGGGTAGGTCTGCTTGGCACGAGCAGAGAAGGTGCTGCTGGGAGCAGCCACTGCTGCCACAACCTGGACTGAGGAGGGGGGCTCCTGGGAGGGGCGCTCAAGAGCTGCCTCCTTGCGCCCTGGGCTCTTCTCCTTGGGAGACTCCCCTTTGCGGGAGTTGGCCTTCAGCTCTGCCACCAGCACGTCAAAGTCCTTGGCTCGGCCCTGGACTTCCCTGCGCTGGTGCACGGAGTGGATCTAGAACACAGCAGGGGGAAGGGTGGGGAGGGGCTGAGCAGAGGTAAGGGGTGGTGGTGTGCTCTGGCCTGGGCAAGTGAAGAGACTGGGTGTGTGAGTGTGGGTGTGTTTGTGTGTCCTTGTTTCACTTCCTGACAGGGCCAGAACCCTCCTCTGGAGTGGGGGATCTGGAAGCCACCCCCTGCCCGCTCTCCCCACCTTGGGCCCAGTGGGGGCAGCCTCCCCTCCCCTTGCCTGGTCTAGGCTTAACCCCCATCCCTTCAGCTGGATCTTGGATGAGATCTCACTCGCTCTCCCTTCCCAGGGCCCGTGTCTGTGCTGTCCTCCCTCACTATGCAGAGGGACTGGGGGTTACCTTGCAGGTCAGCAGGCGGGTACAGATCTTTTTGGTCTCTGGATTTATTACCCCACACTGCCTGTTGAGGTCGCACTCCTTCCCTGTGGGGAAAGCGGTTCCCATGAACCCCAAGGCCATTTCTGGGAGGGTCTGGCGTCTTCAGGCCAAAGGCCTGGGAGAGCTGGGCCTAAGGCAGGAGAGCCTCTGGCCCTTGAGTCTGGGGCTGCAGCCTTCCAGAGATACTCCTCTGGGCATCAGCAGCTCTCTGCTGGGTGTAAGAACCATCCCGTCCCCATGCCAGCCCAGGCACTCCTTTGGGGGGCCCCAAGTCTCAAACAGCGCAACATGTACCAGGAAACAAAAGCAGCTACAGGCATCTGGGATGCCAGGGAAACCAGCTATGGGAGGCTTCTGGTGCCCTGGATCTAGACGAGAAAAGAGATAAAGTTCAACAGCCCAAGGTGAGGAAAAATACCTTCACCTGCTTGGGCACAGGCTCCCATGGCCTTAATCAGGAGACCTGGGCTGAAGAAAATCTTCCAAGAGAGCAAGCAGGTCAAGTGAGTGTCCACATCAAGGGATGACCAGGAGCTCCTGTACCCTGGCACCCTGTGATGGCCAAGCCCACCCTTTCCTGACCCCCTCTCCATCAGGCCCAAGGACAAAGCAGTCCAAAGGAGTCCCCACTCTACCTTCCTGACCCCAAGACCACGACTACTCACGAGCCATCTTCCGGTGGGTTTTAGGGGGCAGCCTGGCCCCACCAGGCTCCTTTTCAGACGGGCTGCCTTCAGCCCGGTGACTAGGGCCCTCGCTGGGGGTTATCTCGATGCTCCCTCTGCCAGGAAGTTCTTTAGAAGGGGATGCCATGGGGTTTCTTCCAGGGGAGTCCTTGCTGAGGCCAGCCGGCTGGCTGAGGAAAGCAGAGGGTGGAGCCACCCTGATTCCGTGTCCATCGGGCTTCGGGAGACTGGACATCTTTTCCAGATTCACCACAGGCACGAAAAGGCTACACATGGAGAGAGGGTGCAGGCTGGGAGGTAGGGAGGCTGGGCCTGGGCCTCAGACTCTAGCCCAGAGCCATCTCCTTTCCCAGCCCTGGAACTTGGGTGGGCTCCTGCAGGAGTGCAGAACATGGGAAATGGGGGCCCCATATTCCCCGGAGCAAGTAGAAGGGAGCTGCAGAGAGAGATGGCCGCCTCCCGCAGTGAGCAGTGCCCATCGCCCCACGGCTGCCTCCATGTGTGCCAACCCCTCCCTGGGCTAGGGTCAGGGCTTGTCTCAGGGAGTCTCCAGCCTTTCCTTACCAGAGGTTGTCCTTCTGGGTCTTCTCAGGAGGCTGGTGGCCACGGCTCCGGGACCCCTGGCCCTTCTCCCTGGAGGAGGTTTTGGTGGAACCTGGGGCCCTACAAGCTGGGCCCTGACCGTTCACTACATGGCATTTCTGAGAGCTGGCAGGGGCTGGAGGTGGAGGTGGGGCCCGGGCGTAAAGCTTGCTGAGCGGCCCATGTCTTCTTTCTGTCACCAGGAGGTGGAGAGAGCAATCGAGGTGAGTGGCATCAACTGTCTCCTTCCCCAACCTCCTAACCCTGCTCACAGACTCACGATAGAGAATCTGGAGTTTCCAAAGCTTAGATTTTAAGTTTGCCATTTGAATTTGAGTCTTCAAGACTCAAAATTCTAGGAATCAGCTTCCTGAACCTCTTAGCTCTTCCCAGATGCTAAAAGGGTACTTAAACAATAACCCCAACCAACCACAATCTGTGAAGCTCCCTGCCCCCACCTTCTATTCCCAGAGCCTCCCTCCATTACCCACATGACCTCCCAATCGGCCCTGTCCTCAGAGTTCCATGTTCCACCTTCCCCTGTCCCCTCTATCTCCTCCCTAGGGCTCCCCTCACCGCAGTGCTTCTGGAAAGCTTGAGGCTTCACCACTTGGCTGCAATGGTTACATACAACCAAATAGAAGTCGTCATGGGCAGGGCAGTGCCCGAAGATGGACATGTCTGCAATGACAGAAGCCCTTATCACTGGGGCTGAGGACATCAGCTTTTCCCTGTAAGATCAGAGAACACTCCCACCCACCACTCAGATGACACTTCCCCTCCCAGCTGATATGACAAGCTTTATATTGGATGCTTCCAGCTTCCAGAGTTCAATCTAACCAGTCCCTAAGAACGCAGGCTTTCAGGTGAGTGGGCACCAAACACCAATGATTAGGATCTCCCTCAATAAGTCACAGGAGCCAGGGGAACAGGCTGACTCAGACCTATCAAAGTGAGAATCCCCAGACCTGCTGCTTCAGGCAGCCGCCTCCTGGGTTGTGGTGGAAGAAGGGAAGGTGGTCCTGTCTGCCCTGGGCCCCAGCCCCAGTATGTGTCAACCCGCACCTTCTTTAATGAGGGTCATGGCATCCAACTTCTTCAGGTTTTTGTTACTCTCCTCCAACTCAGCCCCTGGAGGAGAAACACAGCTCAGAAGGACCACCCCCATCCCAGAAGCCCCATCTCCCATCCGACCAGGTCCTGGGACCAAGAAGGAGGAAGCCCTCACTCCTTGACAAGCACCTGGTGCTCAGGACTACTTGGAGAACCTTTCAGTGGATCTTTCTCAAGTGCCCATTCTTCCTTCACCTGCTACCTCTGGAATGAGCTGACCCCATTAGGAGGGATCCAGCCACCTTTCTTATGGATCCTTCATTCCAAGGTACAGTTCAGGATTCCACTGCTGACTAGTTGGGTGACTATGGGTAATTATCTCTTTTCTGGGCCTGCTTCCCCATTTAAACGGGAAACAGTCCTTAACATATCTTACTACAGATCCCCGAGTCCCTTCTTGAGATTTCTCAGACAGGTCCTTTCTGCTTTTCTGTGGCATCCCAAACAGATACTCTCCTAGGTCCCCATCCCCGATTTTGTTCCACCTGGGTTGCCATGGCATTGTCAAAGTTACACCCAGCTTCTCAGGTCCTGCACTGATAGGATGGCCACAGAGCAGAGAAACTGCTGTCTTATGGCCCTTCAGCATCTTCAAAGTCCCCTTGATCAGCTATGCAAGCCCTTTTCCTCTTAAGAGGGGGTTTGGGCAAGGGTTGCCCTTGTACCTCAGTTTCTGGGTTGATGACAAAAACGTTTTAGCTGTGCAAAGCAGCTCTTTCCCCATCCCCCTACCTTACTCCTCTCCCCTCCCTCCTCTACGCCCCCTCCCTGTCCCTTGGAAAAAAAATCAATTCTGAGTCACCAAACCCGTCTGATTCCATTTCCGGTTCTCAATGCACCCAGACCCTGACAATGGCCCCATCCTTGCCCACCCAGCATGGGGCAGTTCTGGGGTGGCCTGAGGCTCCCACTTAGGTCTGCTTCTGACACCTACTAACAGACGTGCCCCTTTCTAGAATGAGAAGAATACTGACAGTCTTATATAATCTCCAGATATGAGGGGTGGTGGGTTAGGCATGCAAGAAACAAGGGGCAGCTCCCACTCTTAAGTCCATTAAAATGCTGTGATGGACAGAACTGAGCTGGGAGTTGGACGTCTCAGAGGAGAACAAGTGTCATCAGAGACCGCTCCATGTGGTCTCCTCCTCCACCTCTTCTCACTTGCAAACTTCTTCAGGGGCGTGATGCCTGCTGTCACCCCAAAGGCCACGAGGCCAGATGCCCCCTGGGGCCCAGGAGACAAAGATCAGGAGAAGGGGCTGTCAGCCCGCTCACCAAAAGCACTCAGGGGCCTAGAGAAGGTGGGGGTCAGGGGAGAGAGCCCGGGAGGCAGGGCAAGAGGCCCGGGAAAGGACGGAGGGTTGGAGGCATGTATGGATGGACGGAGGAGGGAGGAAGGGAGGATGGATGGATGGATGGACCGACGAACTAATGCGGAGGAGGCGGGGATCTAGTGGCACTGCAGCCGACAGGCAAACGCCGAAAAGGAGCAAAAGGTGTGGGGCAGAAGGCGAAGGAACAAGGGGGGTTGGGAGGGGGGCACAGAAGTGGGGTGCGTGGGAAACACGTGGAGAGGACTGTTGCGGATGGGGAAAGCTCGAGGCAGGTGCAGGAGGGGCGGAAGCTGGAGGACAGCAGGCAAGAAGAAACATACAAGCAAGCAGATGTGGGGGCAGGTATTGGGCAACGGCAGAGGCAGAGGTGGGCAGGGTGGGCTGCTGGAGAAGAGCCGGCGCTAGGACCCGGAGGCGCGAAGGTGGCGGAGCGGGCGGGCACTAGGACCCGGCGGGTCCTTTGTTTGGGGGGCCGGGGAGCCGGACGGCGGCTCCCGTCGGCAGCTCCCCTCTGTTGGCGGGGGCCCGGAGGGGGGGGAGGGGAGACAGTGATGGGGTCTTCAGACTCTAGGGGTGCTTCACTCACCGTCGGCCGCGGGCAGCTCGGCCCGCTCCACCCACGAGCTCCAGCTCTGTCCCGCGAAGTCATCGAGACTCGGCACCCGCCGCTCCAGAGCGGCCATTGCTGCCGCCGCGCGTTCACGCACCGCCATCACCGCCGCGGACGCGCGCCCGCCCCGGCGCCGCCGCCGCGCGGCCCCCTCCCCCCATCCTTGCCGCGGGCACGCCTCCCCTCTCCCTCCCACCTTTCCAGCTCACTCTTTGCGCAAGCGCAGCACTGGTTGCGTTCCCCTCACTCTCCGTGCCGCATAGCCTTCTGGGAAACGTAGGCTTAGAGGTGGGGAGGTTGCCTACTGAGCTTGACGCGAGAGCCCATCCAAAATGCACAATTGCGGGGGAAAAAGAGACCAAAGCCCCAGGACCTCTGCTCCTAACCGTTGTGAACACATTCTTTGTGCTACCAGCCCACTCTCTTAAGTTCGCTGCACACAAACCCCAGTCCCAAACCTCTCTCTGCCCAAGATGCCCCTTTAAGCCGTGCTTCCGCCAGCTGGCTGGCGCCCCTTCCCGGGCTGGCGGCCACGAAGCGACTTCGCTTCCCTGTAGATCGAATGCGGTAGGTGCAGGGAGGTGGGCGCTGTGAATCAGAAGGGCAAAGGGAGGGGGTCTGTAGGATGTGCTGAAGGACACAGGGGTTGGAGTGGGGGAGGGTCCTCAACTCTCGGGTTGTGCCTCCTGTGTGGGAAACCCACGCTGCCCTGACGCAGAGCAGAGGGTTGAAGTGGCGTTGTCTGGGTTTGGGAGGACCTAGCTGAGCTGACCGGGATCACCTGTCAGGATGACAGAAGGCTATCTCCGAGCCAGAGCCAGCCCCGGAACTGGGGTGGCCCCGAGGCTGCTGGTGTTTGCAGCATCTCTGCTGATCCGTCTCTCTCCTCATGAGCACTGCGATCGATACCCTGTACCGCCTCTTCCCAAACCTGGCTGGACCCTGACTCCATCCATCCCTTTGGCTTCTTTTTCTAACGAATATTTTCTCTGCTGGCAGGGCTGCTACCAGAGCCTGGGCACAGGGAGATTTCTCATCAGATCTGTCATTTTCCTTGCTAAGGCCTGGAAAATACCTTAATCATCCACCTCTTTCTCTTTTCACAGCTGATGACATTCTTTCCCACCCTCACATAATCAAGAGACAAAAGCCTGCCCCCCACCGCATCACATCAGAAAAGAGATATTAATTCTCTTTTCCCTCCTCAACCCCTTACACCTCACCACATATTCATTCTTTCATCTAAGGGGAAACCAAACTGGAGGCAAATAAGTCAAGGTCTGTGACTTCAAGACCTTAGACTGTCTTCTCATTTTCACCCAGGGAAGGTTTAAGTACTTCAAGGATAATCTCTGAGGGTAGAGATTCTTAACCTGAGAACCATGGATGATTCCTAGGGGGAGTGGGAAACTGGTGACATTGAACGTAATATTGTGCCCAAATGTATTTTTCTAGGGAATGTAAATGTAGCCTGTGACTGTTTCTCAGAAGGGGCATAGAGGTGCAAGTTTGTTCAGCAAGAACCTTTATAGTTAAAAGGGCAAAGCACGTGGCCCTCAACTCCTGACAGGAAGCTTGTCTAGGTCACAGATGGTAGGAGAGCAAGTGGAAACAGCATTGTGGAAGCCAATATCTCTCGCCTTTTGAGTTTGCTCTAAATTTACTGATGAGTCTCAGTTACTTTGGACTAATTGGTGCCACCAAAAGAGGAGATGTTGCCAGACTGGGGTCCGCCAGGAACAACTCAGCCTGCAGACTCTATCGCTGGGAGTGCAGAGTGGAGAGGAGTGGAATGATGTTTTGGTGGAAATGCTGATATTTGTCCAAGAACTTAAAGCAAGGGGAGGAGGAGGAAAAAAGTCCCCAGAAGGGCTACATTCTTGGCGCCTTCATGGCAAATGCTTGAAGCACTGTTTATTCAGATGTATAATAACAAGCACCAGAAAACAACATGCAACATTCTCCCCCCACCCCTGATCTTCAATCCCAGAAGAAGGACACCTATGACCATGATAGTGGAGGGAACTCATGTTCAGGAAAGGTCCTAGGTGGGCACCCTGGCAGGGTCAGAGTTTACTAGGGCAAAGGGCAAGTGCCCTGCCTGTTGGCCTCCTGTGGCAACTGGAGAAACCAGCACCTTCTACCTCAGGCCCCACTAGGCAAAGTGGTGATGCCGGCCCTAGTTGGAGGGGACACGAGTCCTATGAGGACAGCTGCGCACTCAGCATTAGACCCAGCCCAGCCCTCTGAAGGTAATGAGGTGAAGTAGCCTTTCCTCTTAGGGTGGCTATGGAGAGAGAGGCCATAGCCTAAATCAAGGCTCTTCAGGCTGAGAACAAGCCAGCCTCCTGAAGAAGAGAAAGAGCCTTCTCTGCTCTAGGGAGAGTTCTGGGCTAGGAGTCCTTGGCAGGAGTGCACACCCACCCACCCCCTTTCCCTAGCTGAAGGGCCAATTAGTAACTTAGGCCCCCAAATGAGAACACTTTATCCATCACATTTCAGATAAATTATAAATACGTACACAGAATCCAAACAAAGTTCCAGTAGAAGCTACTCACAGACACTCACAGGGGCCAGCTTGAAGAAAACTGAAGGTCATCCCTTTGTTCTCTGTATCTCTGGAGCTGTGGGCAAAACTGTCTCCCCTTGTCCTTGAGTAATCATGGGGACAGCTCAGGACAGAGAGGTTCAGACTTAGAAACACCCTTATCCCCATCTCCTATCTTCCCTCCTCAAATGCCTTCCCCCAAATCTAAAAAACAAAACACCTAATTTTTCACTGAAGGACTCTGGAGCGTTTGAAGATGTAAACCTCACACTCCCCTGTCAAGTGGGGAAACTGACCCAAAGAAGAAATGATTGGCCCAAAGTCAAAGGTCCTGCCGCCTGGGTACCGCAGTAATGCAAACGTTACAATGGAGGGTGCTGAGGAAGGTGAGGAGGTTGGAGGGGTTGACTCAGTCCTGAGGAGAGACTGGCACAGGGCACATTTACCTTTGGGATGACAACTGGGCTAATTGGCACTGGATTGGAAAACGGCTGGATTCTGCCTTCTTCCTTCTTCCCTGGGCAGCCCTATGGCCAGGGCAGACTGAAATGTTTTGAGCTGGATGGGAGACAGATGGCCCTTATCCAGTCAGCACTGACTCTTGGGCCCTGGGGTCCCCAGAGGGACTGAAGAGGTGTCAGGAAGGGGAGACACACCAAAGACAAATATGGAACTGGGTCCCGAAGTGAAGAAGCACCAAGAGCATCAGCCTGCCCTGGACTGGGGTGGGCGTGTAGGGGGGATAGAGCTTGGAGCAAATGGGGAAGCAGGGGAGGAATGGCGGGCAAAGGGAGAGGGCATGTTCTTTCGTAAAGGTGAGAAGGGGAAGTACAAAACGGGCCAGAGAAGGAGCAGGGTGGGAAAAAAACAAGTAGAGAGTGAGGAAGAAATGGGCCCATCCATCCATGTCCTGGGGCTCTGGGGCAACTTAGACTCATGATGGTCCTTTCTTACCCTTTCAAAGCCCCTATCTGGCCCCACAGGAATGAAAGGAAGGCCTGGACAGACTTTGAAAAGGATCTTGAATGCCTCAGACCCAAGAGGCTGGGGAAGGGAGAGGGACAGAGAGGTGGGAGGCGGGGAGGCTGAAATGGAGATGCTCCTAGACCCCTCATCTTGTGTCCCAAGTGTGAGACCAAGCCCAAGAAGGAGGACAGGGAGGAAGGTAAGGAGTTTCTAGGGCAAGTATGAGTTTAGAGTGTTGGTGGAAGTGCCCCAGCCTGGAGGGGTGAGAGGACTAAGGGAATAAAAAAAAACTGATTCCCCAGCAAGTTTCCTGGCTTCTGTTTCTTGAAGTTGCAACTCAGTTGCAATTTATCTGCTCCTCACCAAGTCTCAGCCTACTTGGGACCCTCTGAAAGGCTGTTTTCTAGGCTAGTCAGCCTCCTGGGTTCCCACATGATGGGGTCTGTGGGCAAACAGAGGCCAGAGGAGAGGGTGGGGAGCATACTGAGCTCAGGCTGATTGGAGGTCAGCACAGACACGGGGCCTTGATGACAGCCATTGAAGAGGGGTCACTAAACCACTGGTGGGCCCTCCATGCAAGGGGGCAGGGAGAAGGCTGCCAGCCAATTTCCCCTCCCCCCACTTTTATTGAAGCTGGACAGACTGATAGAAGTGGCAGCTAGGAACCAGTCTCAGGTCTCCTGACCCCAACCTTTGCCTGTAGCAGAGGCTGGTTCTCAAAGGCTGTGAGGGTACATGTAAGACCCCAAGTAAGATGCCTGGGTCCAGGCAGTAGATAAGAAGCACTGATCTCCTGCCATCCGGGGCTCCAGCAAGAGGAGGGATAGGAAGCCACTGGGAGGGCTGCCCAGCTTTCCGACAGCTGATGCCTGCCCATCCAGTGAAGACGTCTCAAAGCTCAGAGCCCAGAATAATGGGGGAGGGGAGTTGGGGGAGGAAGAAGAGGGAGGTCCTGGAAGCCAGAGGCGGTTGAAGAGGCGCTGTCCTGTTCGGGAGTAGCCGGGTGGGGGCCGCTTACTGCTTCTCCACCGCTCCTTGCTCAGCTGCGCTCTCCTGGCCGGCGCCCTGGCCCTGGTCCTGGCCCTGGTCCTGGCCCTGCCCATGCCACGGGGTCTCCTTGAACACAAACCAACAGTTCCCGGCCCACAGGAAGAAGTTGATAAAGCCAAAGAGCTGCAAAGACATCAGGGGGAGGGCGGCTTATGAGAATAGAAGGAGGGCATCCTGGGAACAGGGAGGGGGAGTACCTGTGTGTTGGGGGGAGGGGGAGGTGCAGAGGGCTAGAAAGACTAAAAGAGAACTGGAGGTAGAGTCAGGGTTTAAGGCCATCACCCACTAAGGGATTCTCTGGTGAAAGTGTCTAACTCTGTCCACAGCATGCACCCAAGCTGTGGCTTGGTCGCTAGGAAAACCTGGCTCCTGGAGTGGAGCACCGTGCAAAGCACAGCAAGGAGCAAGGGCTCTAGCGGCGCTTCCCACGGCGTCCGCAGGCCGTTTTCAGTAGGCCTTGTTGGGGTGGGTGGGGCCAGAGCTGTCCAAGGTGCTCCTTCCCTAGGGCAGCGACCCAGCCAGCTCTATCCAAATATTTATTCAAAATATTTAAAAACCTATCAGCAGGGAGTTTTTAGGGGGAAGTGTTCTGATGTCTGCAATCAACTCTGAAATGCATTAAAAATAAGATGGATTGATAGACGAAGAGAGGCAGATAGATATGGGACAGAGCAAGTCTAGTAAAATGTTAATGGTACAGTCTAGCTGATGAGTGCGTGGCTGTTCACCGTAAAAGTCTTTCAACTTCGCCGAATGTGTGAACATTTTTACAGTAAAAGGCTGTGGGGCTAACACCTATCAGCAGGGTTCCAGCAAGGTCTAGAAGGCTCCCTGGTGTGCCAGCCATTAAACCTTTCAGTTGCTGGGCCCGGGGAAGGTTCAGGCCATTTTCAGGGCAGGGCTGAGGTGGCTGGGCTGACAGGAGGGCATTTGCAAAGCTCAGCTACTTACCAACTGATATGGAGATGTTTCAGTGTTCTAACAGCTGGGGTGGCCAAATACATGCATACCAGCTAGACCCACCACTGCCCAAAGACCTTTTCCAGCCTGGAGGCCCGAGTGACAATAAGCCCCTTCTCACCCACTCTGGATCTGCTCCCCGCTTTGAGCCCAGTCACAGCCCTGGGCTCCCCGTCCACCTGCTCACGCGTGTACATACACACAGACCGTAAAGAGGCAGGAGGAGGGAGAGGCAGTCACAAAGAGCACGCCTGGAGGTGGGGAGAAGAGAGGGAAATGGGAGGCAGAGGGCAGAAGGAGGAAGGCACAGGAGGCTGAGTGGCTCTTGGGTTCCCCCTGCCCAAATGTCCCTCAGGGTCAGCCAGGGGCCAGCAGCCAGCATTAGGTGCAGGGGAAGCACTGGCTGCCAGGGCCGGGGAGGGGAGCTGTGGAGACACCCTCTCTGTTCCTCTCAGACCCCGCTGTGACAGGCCTGGGCAGCTGGGAGTGTGCTGCCTTCCCCAGACCCCTTCAGTGGCCACAGGTCTCACCACGGAGATGTTGGCCAGTCCCATGGAGGGCGAGGCCCCGGCACTGCACACCGCCTCCTCTCCGTGGCACACAGACATGGCTGCTGTCAGGCTGGATGGTCGTGTGGCCCCCTTGATGTCAGTCAGGCCCTTGCCCCAGGCAGCTGCAGCTACCAGCCAGAAAAAGGTGAAGGAGACAGTCACACAGAAGTCCTGGGAGGAGCAGAGGGACAGGAAATGCAATCAGAAAGGCCTCCATGATTCTGTACTTCTTCTCCCCTCGCCATAAGGCACTGGAATCCTGGGGTCCCAGGACAGCTGCCTCTTCCCATCCTACCCAACACCTAGAGCTTCAGGGAACTCAGATCATCCTAGGGAATCTGCCACCGAGAGAATCCTGCCAGCCAGGGCTACCCCTGCCCATGCCCTCAGAACTGAGGTCAGGTAACAGTGTGCCCAGGCATCTGTTGGTCAGTGTCATCCCCAAACCCACGTGGCCTAAACTTGATACTCTCCCCATGCCCAGCCTTTCCTTTGATCACCACTGCTCAGTTACAACTGGTGGCAGAGTGAGGGCAGACTGCAGGAGATAAATGGGGTCCCCTAAGGCACCCTTTCCACCCTGCATGCCTGGGATAAGGAGAAAGTAAAGGGGAAATAACATTAATAATAGCTAGCACTTATGGAGGCTAACTATACACCAGGTATTTTACATGCATGTTCACTTTATCCTTCCAAAACACTATTAGATAGTTATTATTTTATTCCCATTTTATAGTTGAGGAAACTGAGAGTTAGAGAGGTTAAGGAAATTGTCAAGAGCACACAGCTAGTAAGGAACAGTGCTGGGATTTGAACCCAAGCAATCAGACTTCAGCGCCTGCTTCTTGAAGCTATTGTGCCTACTTTGAGTAGAGCAAGCGATGGGAGGTTGGTAGACGCAGAGTCCTGGGACATGGGCCTTCCACTGGCCCGAGGACCTGTGGCAGCCCCAGCACCCGAAGGGACCAACAGCAAAGAGCTGGCAGGGAGATTGAGGAGGTTCACATCCGAGTGTCAGGGACCCAGGAAAGCCACCATGTTTGTCCTCAGCCGGGGAACATATGTCTCCTCAGTGTCTCCACCCCATCCCTCCTGGCTGTGCCCACTCACCACCAGGGGGAAGCGCCTGTTCTCCGTGTAGATGTTGTGGAAACGCAGGTAGAGGACGAGTGCAGCTATGGTGTAGAAGAAGGAAAAGATGCCCAGGGTCACGAAGAACTCAGCGGGGGCAGAGAAGTCCCCCATGAGATGCATGGTCGTGGAGGTGGATTCATCGTCGCAGAGGGGCATCTCATACTGGACCCGGTTCAACCTGCAGGTGGCACGGAGCCCACCCTGAGCTCAGGGCGATCCTCTCCCTGTGGAGGCAGTGGGCTTCCCCTGCCCCAGGAGCAGTCCTGCACTAGTTCTCACCCAAGGACTCTTACAGAACCAAGAAAGGGGCAGGTAGGGAGGAAAGTTGCTGGAGGGAACCTCGCAGTCAGGACAGGAATTTCCCTGGAATTCTGGTCAAACTCTACCTCCCTCTCAGCCACCACCCCACACTCATCCACCCTGCCCAGATACAGTGACCCTGTATTTCCAAGTATCTCCATGACCCTTTAGATCGTAACCACAGTATATATAGTTCATCTATTTCTGGTAGCCAAACCACCAGGAAAATCAGCTTCATTCTGTCCCTGGGAAAGCACAGGTCCACAGTGGCCAAGTTAAGATTGGAATCACCCATTCTCAGGCTTTATTTAGGTCCCCCAATGAGACTACACTGGACAAGCTCGAGAGAGAAAAACAAATACCCTATTATGAACAAGAGACAGCTAATCTAACTTGGCTGCTGCTACTAGAAATTTCTGAAAAGCTGAGCCCTGTCCCCATTCCCCTCTGAACACTTGGGCTCTCCCTTCTCTAAGCTCCCAAACACTCAGGAAAGAGTATTGTCTTCTACCTCCTGGTCAAGGTATACCTCCTTGTATTCTGGTGGTACGGGTGAGCATCCCCCATCAGCTCTTTAGGATCTGAGTACTGACAAGCTTCCTTACCTTCAAGGCAGGGAGGAGGCTGCTGAGGGTCGAGGAGCCTCCACCCCACACTGCATGGGTTCTTTCTGTAGGAGCTGTTGTTACCTGCTATTGGTTATCCATGGACTGCAACATTATTATAACAAAGGATCTATTTGAGTTTCCCTTATATTTTTCTCTGGCCAGTGTGTCTGAAATTCCTAAAGGGCAGGAAGGACCTGAGCCTTGTAATTCTATCTGAAACTGGAGTGGCACACAACAAAAGGTTTTTAGGTTTCTGGAGGAGAAAGAGACCAAGCAGGTCCTGCCAATCTAGTGAGAGAGGCTATGCGGGGTCAGAATCAACTCCTGCTCACCTGAAGGGATAGCCGAACGAAACAATGATGGCGCTCACGTCCTTGGCTTCGTTGTTGCAGCGAACCGTTGCTCCTGTTTCCCCACTGTAGGAGCCGCAGGACCCGAAGGCGAAAATAGCAAAGAGCTGAGGGAGAGTGAAGTCCCTCTGAGAGTCAGAAGGTCTCAGCTGGCCAAGGTCTATCCCTTCAGAACCACCCTCTGACTCTCAGCCGGTGCAGATATGGCGGGGGGAGGGGCCAGAAGTCCCTTTAATCAAGTCCCTCCTGGCCAGGGACCCATGGCTTCCTTTGGTCTCCCAGCCTCAGGGTGCTGTGTTCACTGCACAGCGTGCTGGACCAAATAGCCAAATGAATAAGGTTGACTTTGACTGGTACCTGGGAGGGAGATGAAGAGGGAGAAATGGGCAGTTTCCGGGTCTCCCCATTGGATGTGACACTGGAGACCACAGGTAGCCTCCTTAAGATGATGACTAACACAAAGCAATTTAGGCTTTGGAAACTTCTATCTCAAAGTTGGACTTGAATTTCCTCCCCAAGGGAGAGGCACCCTAGAAATAGATTTCCCTGCACCAATCTAGATCAGGAGTGCATGGAACTCTTTCCATTTCTCCTTTGAAGCCGTCACTGAATCTTGCCGTTACCTTCTTGCTAACTTCCAATGGCTTCCTGCCTCAGTGGAGGTATAGCTGGAGGGGACAACCTCTGCCAAGTCTTCCGAGGGGCCAAGGGGGCAGGGGCCCGGCTGCTGTCCCACGGTACTGCCAGCTAACTCCTCTCCCCCAAAGGCACCTTTCCTTTGGCAACTGTGCTGGCTGCATTGATGCTGGAAGTCCTGTCTCAAGCCCAGAGAAAAGTATCCTCAACTTGCCTTATCAGCCTCTGCTTTTTCCCCAGTGGTGTTTCCCTTTATAATCCATTGCTGCTGCCATTTTTCAGTGTTAAGAACCAGAGGCGTTTCAGATCACTTGAATTGTTTTCCTCTTCACCTTTCATCACATTTTACTAAACGTCCTGCCTTGAGTGACATGAAATTCCCTCATCCTATGATTTTCTAATTTCTTTCTGAGGATACACACTTTGGTTAGAAGGAGGTGAGAAATTGGAGTCTCTGATCCTCCCACATCATCTGTTCAGGCCTCGTTTCCTGTGCACTTACCATTGGCTTGTGCACGATGTAATCATTTGTATTAAGCAGTGAGCTTATTCTGTTAATTGTTCACTTTTTGTATGTTTCTTTGCAATTTGGTATCTTGGATATTAAGCACCTAGAAGACAACTAATTCACATCCCAGTCCTGCATCCAGTGTTTATGGAATAGAGTTGTGTTCACATTATTTTGCTAATGCTTGATAGTGTTGTGGAGTGAAGAGACCTCCATCAGGAGTCTGGAAATCCAGGTCCTAGTCCTGGCCCTGTCACTAACTGGCAGGGTGACCTCTACTAAGTCATTCTGCTCTCTGAGTCTCAGTTTCCTCCTCTGTAAAATGAGGGGTTTGGAGCAGGAATCCAAAGGCCTTTTCCAACTCTATGATTCTCTCACTCTCCGAGGGTAACGCCATCAGTGTGCTCTTGGCTGGGCTTGCCAGCAGCTGTGCTCTGTCCCTGGGTGGTGTCCGGTGCCACTGCCCCACCTTGCATCGCCTGGCCTGGCAGATCTTCTTGATGCTGGAGCCACTGACTCCTCTCTAAAGGTCATAATGGGTACCTCTCTGTTTCTAGGAGGTTTAGTTCAAACAAATGACAATTGTCTCCATCTTAAAAATCATCCAGGAAAGGAGACAGTATAACTTCTCTCCAATGCCTGATTAACCTCCTGATCTGACTTAAATTACAGAGGCTGCAGTAGAGCCCTGTTTGCTCATCTTCTTGACAGGCCTGGAGAGAAGTTACTCAAAGCCTCTGCACCATTATCCTTTACATACTCCAAGTTGCCTCCCTGGCATAACAGCGGAACTTCTCTAGCTCGTCCTCGTAAGAATTCTCCAACCTTGTCAGCTCTGTTTCTTGTCAGTTCTCTGATTCCTCTTGGAAGTTTCTTTGTTCCTCTTAGCTTCTGGTGTCCAGAACTGGACACAATTAAGGCGTTACATTCTGGGAAGGGCAGACAGTTGGATATCTTTTTACTGTTGGCAGTTAGCCAGTGAGTGGCTCTGTAATAGGTTCCCCCCAAAAGTAGGTACTCCTAACTTGGGGCAATGAACAGTTAGTTATGGAGCCTGCTTTTTACCAGCACTCTCTTGACTGGCACTCCTGACCATCTACAGAAAGATGTCATTTATTGAGCATCTACTATGTACCAGGCATTGTTCTAGGCGATATGATTTATTAGTGAACAAAAGAGAAAAAAAAACCCTCTGTCTTCATGGAGCTCCTACTCTAGAGCTGCACTGTCCACAATGGTAGCCACTAGCCAAGTGTGGCTATTTACATTTAAATTAATTAAAATTAAATAACATTTAAAATTCAGTTGCTCAGCCACACTGGCCACATTTCAAGTGCTCCCTAGGCACATGTGACTAGCAGGTTCCATACTGGACAACACAGATTATAGAGCTTTTCCATCATTGTGGAAAGTTCTGCTACGTCCAGATGACAACCTTGAGGTTCTGAAAATCCTGAACCCTGCTTTACGATTCCTCCCTGGGCAAAATATACCCCTAGTAACTTTAGTATTAACTGTATTCTTTTCTATTCTGATTCTTTGAAAGTCAGGAGCCTCTAAACACCTTATATAACTTTATTAACCAGAATATATGATTAAATCTGAACATAACACAGTCAGATGGTGTCAGATAACAGATGACAGTTGGCTATGCAAGTGAACGGATGGAGGAATCTCAGGAAAATCTCACAGGTTCACAGAGCAGCAGAGCAAAAAGGATCACAGAGATTATCAAGCACAATAGTCTCATTTCCTAGAGGTGGAAACTGAAGTCCCAAAAGATTAAGTGGCTTTCCCAAGGTCACATTTAGCCAATGTGAGAGCCAGGCTTAGAATTCACAACTCTTGATTCCCGGTTCAGTGCTCTTTCTACGTCACCCATTCATTAATCAACAAAGAGTTATCGAGCATCTACTTTGTGCCAGGTGCTGCAGAATCTAAGTTGAATAAGACCTGGTGCCTGCTCTCAAGACTTTGCATCCAGAAAGGAGAGAGTCATGCTCAAATAAAAACCAAAACAAAACCCTGCATCACAGAGTTATAAAGGCTGAAAAAGACCTCTACTGTGTGCAGGGAGGATTGCAAAGAGAGAGGAAGTAGCTCTGCACCTGGGATGCAGGAGCAGAGAAAGACATGCTTTCCCAGCCCCCTCTACCTTTCTGTATCAGATATGCTTTCTTCCTTAACTGTGCCAGGTGACTGAGCCATAGGGAAGAGTGGGGAAGAACAGAAACCACCCCTGTCACCAAGCACAAGGCTCTGAGCCAAACAAGCTGGTCATAAAGAACAGGAGCCAAGAAGACATGGAGACCCTAAGACAAGGGGCAACTCCAGAGCTCTGGTACCAGCCAGCCTTCCTCCTCATGGACCTGCATTGCGGGGAACAGCAGTGGTCATACACTGCCACCCTCCTCCTCCTCTTCCTCCTCCTCCTCCTCCTCCTCCCTCTGCATCTCTTTTGGAAAGATGTCAGAATAACCTTGCTACTTTAAGGATGAGGCTCCATTTTGGTGCTGACTTGCTTCTTGGTGATAATCCTTTGTCAGTCCTGAGAACACTAACGTTTCCACTTAGTGCAGGGCACAAGGAAGACAAGTTCTCCCCCAGATCCTATTCCCACAATCATCTCACTGGTTTTTATGGACTCTGATGGTGTACTTTCAAATTCCCCACATTTATGGAAATACCTTATTTTCATTACAGAGACCCCAGGGCCAAATAAGTGACTTTGGCACTTCAGAGGTGAATTACTGATCAAGGGCACACCAAGTTAAAGGTAACGTGACATTATCGATACAGTAACTGAGTAATCCAGGAGATTCGTACCTTACCCTCAAAGTGAGGATTTGGCAGTGACATCTGAATAATCTCACCAAAGGACAAGTCCAGCTGACAGTCTGCATAAGGGGGAAAGTTAGGGAGAAGGAGAGGTTTGGGAACCAACACTTGCTGAATACCTCCTGGACTGCCAGGCTCACCATGGTCTTCCTGAATGCTCTAATTCTTTACAGATATTAGCTCCTGTAATCCTCCCAGTGAGCTCATGAGATAGATCTTACCCTCATCTACAGATAAGAAACTGACACCCATGAAGATTTCATCACTTACCCTAGGTTCCATAGCTAGAAAGCAGAGAAAAACTAGTTCTCCAATAATTGGTATATGCCCCTGTTATTTTCCTAGCTTAGTGTAGACTTAGTGAGACCCCAGAACTGCAATTGAGGTGAGATTAGTTAATCTTTAAATTTTAAAGAGATACCCTAAGCTAAGCTCCTCACTAATAAAAGAATAACATTACTTTTATCTCACCAGGATTCCAGTAAAACCTTTGCTTTTTGTAATAGTGACAACAAAGTTTTCAATTATCATTACAATAACTGCAGGTTTGTGTGTGGTTTTTTCCCCCTTTTCCAGACTGGAGTATTTGATCCCTCCAAGCAGGAAATATGCAAAAAGTCCCAAACGACATTTTCACTGTCATTTTGGTGCTGGTTCCTGGTGCTGGTTCCTGTGTTCACCTGCAGAGACTCAGGGCAAGTGAAACTCACTCTGAATTCAGGATACCAGGATGGCAGTAAAAGCAAATCATGTCTCTTTATGATGCTACCCTTCGAATGAAGGCTGAGTGCAGAGCCTAGCCCTGGACTCTCGGATTGAGTATTATGAGAGAAAGGCATAAGTTCCTCTCTAAGAAGTTGAGGATCTTAAAAGTCAAACAGGTCTTAATTCTTAGGGATCAGCACTGACTGTGGGAGGAGACTAGGCATTGCTTTGTGCAGCCTTATAGAAATGTTGTGGGTATTGGTTGAGGGAGGGTTGGGAAAAGGATAGAAAGGTTGAAGAAGGAAGCTTTTCAGAATCCCTCCTATGGAGGATGATTCCATGGTCTAATAACCTCATTGTTTCCCTCATCCTTTGACAGCCTTTCTCAAATTTCCCTTAGATCCATTTGTCTAGTTTAAAGATAAAATTGTACCCTTACATTTCTGGTTCTGCTCCTCTGGACCACTCATAATGGATCCCTAGTTCTGGATGGTAGACACACGGAGCCTTAATATCATTCGTCTACGGCCCCCTCAAGTACTCAAGTGGTGGGTCATGGCAGGGAAGTGGGGGGGAGGTGAAAGAGCTCAGTCAGCAGTTGTTCCAACCGCTCTTGAGGCAGTAGAGAGAGTGGAAAGTCCCCAACAGGTCCCAGAATTTGCACGTGGGCGCTCCGCATGCTGGCCTGTAGCCCCAGTCAGGGTCTCAGATATCCAGCGGTAACCCCAAATGCACTATTGCCCCCGAATTCCAGATCTGATGATTCTCATCCAAAGGATGATTTAAGAATCAGCGACACAGTGCTAACTCCTGTCTCCAGTGAGTTAAAAGCCCTTTAGAACTAAATCCTCCTCAGTATTAATGGTAACCTATTCCCTAGCTGAATTCTGTGCTGAAAGCACATTAATTAAGTTATTCACACACCACTTGGTGTGTGGATTGTCTAACTTAAATCTCTTCTGTGATAGTGCAATAACTGCTCCCGAAGTCTTTATGATTTGAAAGAGTGACTGCACCTGTCCACATTCCTAATTTATACCCAGGAGGCCTTGGGCACCGCGAAGGACAGAGAACATGCTAATATCTCAAAGTACCAGTGAGGCAGGAGAAGATGGTATTTCCCCTATACCACTACAGGGGAAACTGAGGCCCTGGGCAAATGATTTCTTCAAGGTCACAGGATAAGTCTAACCAAGGGCAATGTTCTAGCATGCCAACTCATTTAGAGCAGAAAGGGACCCTAGGGATGGTCTGAACATTTGATTAATATGGAAACTGAAGTCCAAAGAAGAGATTTGTCCAAGGTCAAGTAGGTAGAAAAGGCAGGTCCAGGTCTAGAACCCAGGGCCCCAGCTTTCCAGCTCAATATTCTCTCTTATTCTACAAGCCACATTTTGGCTGATTTTTATTGTCTTACTATTTTTTCTTTTATGTAGTCCTAGAGCCATGAACTCCATTCATTCATTCATCCACTCCCTCACGCAGTTACAGGAACGCAGATTACTCTAGTGACCTCAACAGGACAGCCGCCAGCCAGGACCCTGTCCCATGAGTCCACCTCCAGGATCAGTGAGGTCCTGGTGGGTTTGGGGACAGGATGGTTTCCATCGCCTGCCTCCTTCCGTCCTCTGCCCTCCGCAGCTTTCTTCATTCCCACTTGTCCTCTTCGCCCCTCCCGCCACCGAGGAGTGGTATGTGCAGGATCAGAGTTCTGGAAAGGTTACACCCGGGTCCTCTCGCCCGGGTGAAATGTGAGCGCCCTGGGCAAAGACTCCTTGCACATAGAAGGACCGAATCCGGGGCTCCGCATGCTTCGTTCCTCACCCTCCTGCCACCAAGTGCTGGAGAAGCAGCCCCAGCCCGCCCCTCCCCCGCCCACCTGTCGCCGCCCCCCACCCTTCCTCCGGGGCGGGCCGCAGCACCTCCCCGCCCCCCACTTCGGCCACATTGCTCGGGTCAGCGTCACAGCCCAGGCTCCCGAAATAGCCCTCGTCTGGGGCAGCGACTCACCCACTGGAGAACTTTGATGAAGCCCAGCGGCTCCTCCAGCCGCCTCCAGCGCAGCCTCACGAGTAGGCGGTCCACCTGCGGAGACAGGGCCCGGGGTCAGGGCCGTGGGGGATCCAGGAAAGCGCTGGCCCTCTTCCTCCCATTCACACCCGGGAGAGAGGGCAGAATAAGGGTCGGCCCGACACCCAGGTGGAGAAGGGGCGGCGAGAGAGCCCCAGGGCGTGCAGGGAGTACCTGCTGGCGCGGCGACTTGTCCGCCGTGCGACTGGAGCTCTCCGTCGAGGACATGCTGGCGCGGCGGGGCCGGGGCGCGGCGCGCGGTCCGCGGGGACCGCGGTGGGGCTCGGGGCTGGTGACCCGCGGCGGGGGAAGCGAGCTGTACCGAAGCGCGAGCGGCCGTCCGCAGCCCGGGATCCAGGCTGCCTGGGTGGGTCGCGGGGGCGCTGCTGCTCGCGCTCGCCGAGGCCTCGGCCGCCGCTCTGCCCCGCCGGCTGCAGAAAACCCCCGAGTCCAATTCAAACTTCTGTCAAACTCGCGAACGAACTTGGCAATAGAGTCACGTGGCGTGCGCTTGAGAACCCTCCTCCCGCCCCCTTAGCTCCCGGGTCCTGCCCGCAGGACGCCTTAAAGGGACCTGTGGCCTCTGCGGGCAGTTCGGCCGCGAGGGGGCTCAGGTTCCTTGCCAGGAGCCTCCAGGGCCAGTCCCAAGCGAGACATCACAGCCGCCCCGACCCATAGCCAAAGTCGGGAACCAGCCTGGCGCGCTGGCAATCATCGGCTCCTAGTTTATCTTTACCAATTTTCCTGGATTTGGAGCTGCTCTGTGCCGTTTTTTCTTCTTTCACACCATAATACTCAGAACCTAAAGGATTCTCATAAAGGCATTATCAGGGCTGAAATAAAGTTCTAAAACTTACGGTTAACAAACTGCTTGCTTCCAAAATCTTCAAGAGCCAGTACAGACGAAAAAGGCAATAGAATGTAACTTACTTATTGTTCTGTCTAGTTAGGCGTTGCTTTAATTTGTTAACACCAAAAGCATTCTTACGTTAGTGATTTAAAAGTTATGGATCATTTAAAAGTATAAACTCAATCTCCTTTAAAATAGCCCTCGCCATTTAAATGAGAGTGAAAATATTCTTTGAGGAATGGCGGGGGGCGGGGGGCGGGGAGGTTGGCTAAGAAGATGTACTTTGTGTTGAAAAGTTGACGTTGTTGCATATGATCCACCGTAAATCGGTCCCTAATTTTCAAGATGTGTTCCGCAGGAGCCTGAATGAGTAATGATGAATATTACACATTCGGTTTACCAGAGTGTAAATGTAAGTAGTGAAAGGTTAAGTGATTTGCCCAAGGTTACTGAGTGAGCCAGTGGGAGGGAGCCAAAGAACCTGCCTTCACCTCCTAAGAATTGACTTGTAAATGTGTATCCATCGCCTGGGAATCATTCCTGGAGGCCCCTTCTGGTACTTCAGAATGACTGTTTTTTGAACATTTAGCTATTATTAATACAATTCGTTCCCCCACTAAGTAAGTGCCTTCCAAGGTTGGGGTCGGGGGAGTGACTGGGGTCAAGTCACCTGGGCTTGAAGGGAACTTCTCCAGTGGACTTCCATGCAAATCTAGGCTAAACAAGGAACTACTGAGTCCCCAATTCACTTCAGATTCCTTTTCTGTGGAATAGGGATAATAATTTCTGTCCTTATTTCATAAAGTGATCATGAGGCTTAAGTGGTGTGAGGTATGTAAATGCCCACACTACACAAATATGAAATAATCTACTCATTACCAATGTCGACAACAATATGCACACAGAATACAACACAAGCAGAAAAGAATCAGAATAACACAGCAAAATCCACACACCCACCAACCAGCCTTGTTAAATTTTAACACTCTTCCTCATTTGTCTCAAATCTATTCCTTAAAAACAAAATTAAAATGGCATATAAAATTGAACCCCTGTGTGTGTAGTATTCAATCCTATTACAAAATATGATCCATCACTGTTTATTCACCTGCCAAAATACATTTGGGTTATTTCCATTTTATTTTTTTACTATTATGAGTAGAGCTGCTAAAAAAAACCACATTTTTTGTACAGGTTTTTGAGTGAAGTAAGTCTTTATTTCTAGAATAAATACCAAGAAGTAGAATTTCTAGATTATATGTCTAACTTTATATGAAACTACCAAACTGTTTTCCAGAGTGGGCTTATCGTTTCGCTTTCTCACCAACAATGTATTCCAGGTGCTTTGAGTCTTCTCTAGAACTTGGTATTGTCAGAGTTTTTTTAGGCATTCTAAAAGGTACGTGGTGGTACCTTATTGCCATTTTAATTTGCATCACCAATAGCTAACGATGTTGAACATTGTGTATGTGCTTATTTGCCATCTGTGTATCTTCTTTGGTTAAGTGTCTGTTCAAGTCCTTTGCCCATTTTTTAGTTGGGTTGTTTCTTACAATTGAGTTCTGAGAATTCTTTATATATTCTGAATGCAAGTCCTTTGTTGGATATGTGATTTGCTAATATTTTCTCCAGTCTGTAGTTTGTCTTTTTGTTCTTTTAAGTGTCTTTTGCAGAGCAAAATTTTACATTTTTGTGAAGTCTAATTCATCTTTTTTAAAAAATGGATCATGATTTTGGCATCATGTCTGAGAACTATTTGCCTAACCCTAGGTCACATGTATTTTCTCCTATGTTCTATCCTAAATGTTTATAGTTTATGCTTTCCATTTAGATATTTTTGAGTTATTTTTTGTATAAGGTATGAAATTTAGGTCAAGGTTCTTTCTTCCTTCCTTCCTCCCTCCTTCTCCTCTCTCTCTTTCTTGGCATGTAGACGTCCAAATGTTCTAACAACATTTTTTGAAAAGACTATTCATTCTCCATTTAATTGCTTTTGCACTTTTGTAAAAAAATCAGTTGGCCATATTTGCGTGAGTCTATTTCTGGACTGTCTGTCTAATCTATGTATCTATGCCTTTGCCAATACCACACTGTGTTGGAAACTGTAGCTTTAAAGTAAATCTTAAAATAGGGTGATATAATTCCTCCAACTTTAGTCATCTTCTTCAAAATTGTTTTAGCTATTCTAGTTCCTTTGCCTTTCAAAATAAATTTTAAGATCAGGTTGTCCATATCTTCAAAAAATTCTGCTGGGATTTTGATTAGAATTGCATTAAATCTACAGATCAATTTAGGCAAAACTGACATCATTTCCATGTTGCATTTTCCAATCCATAAACGTGGCATGCCTCTCCATTAATTTAGGTCTTTGATTTCTTTCATCAGCATTTGAAGTTTTAAGCATACAGATCATGTACATGTTTTAGTAGATTTATTCCCGAGAATTTAATTGGGGGGGAGCCATTATAAATTATATAATTTAAAACTTAAGTTTCCTTTTGACAATTGTTAGTATGTAGAAATATGATTTTTTCTGTTGACCTTTTATCCTGTGACCTTTCTAAACTCACATTTTAGTTCCATGAGTTTTTTGTAGGTTCCTTGGGATTTTCTATGTAGACAATTACATTGTTTGCAAATAGGGAACGTTTTACTTCTTCCTTTATAACCTGTATGCCTTTTATTTATTTTCCTTGCCTTATTGCACTGGCTAGGACTTTCAGTATGATGTTGAATAGAAGTGGTGACAGTGGACATCATTGCATTGTTCCTGATCTTAGGGGAAAGTATTCAGCTTTTCACCATTTCGTATGATATTAGCTCTAGGTTTTTTATAGATGCCCTTTATCAGCTTATGGAAGTTCCTTTCTTTTTTTCTTTTTTAAAATTAATTTATTCATTTATTTTGGGCTGTGTTGGGTCATCGTTGCTGTGCGCGGGCTTTCTCTAGTTGCAGTGAGTGGGGGCTACTCTTCGTTGCGGTGCGCAGGCTTCTCATTGCGGTTGCTTCTCTTGTTGTGGAGCACGGGCTCTAGGCACACGGGATTCAGTAGTTGTGGCACGTGGGCTCAGTAGTTGTGGCTTGCGGGCTCTAGAGTGCAGGCTCAGTAGTTGTGGCGCACAGGCTTAGCTGCTCCATAGCATGTGGGATCTTCCTAGACCAGGAATTGAACCTGTGTCCCCTGCGTTGGCAGGCGGATTCTTAACCACTGTGCCACCAGGGAAGTCCGAAGTTCCTTTCTATTTCTAGTTTGCTGAGAGTTTTTAATCATGGATGGATGTTGAATTTTGTCAAATGCTTTTTCTGCATCAATTGATAATGATAATGTATTTTTTCTTCTTTGGACAATTATGACAAGTATGGTAGATTACACTGATATATTTTTTAGAATATTGAAAGGATATATAAATACATATATAAAAATATATATAATTTTAAAATAAAGCGTATGTATACACACACATACGTACATATATATACACACATATATACATACATATATACATACACTTTATTTTTAGAGCAGTTTTAGGTTCACAGTAAAATTGAGCAGAAAGTGCAGAGAATTCCCGCCTCCCTATCCCCTCCCTGCACGCAGCCTCTCCCATCATCAACATCCCGAATCAGTATGGTACATTTATTTGTAACAATCAATAAGTCAACACCGACACATCATTATCAACCAAAGTCCATAGTTTACATTAGTGTTTACTCTTTGTATTATATAGTCTATGGATTTTGACAAATGTATAATGACATGTATTCACTCTTATAGTATCATGCAGAATAATTTCACTACCCTATAGATATCCTGTGTTTTACCTGTTTATCCCTCCCTCCCCCTGCCACCCGCAACCAACCACTGATCTTCCTGCCTCCCTATTTTTGCTTTATCCAGAATATCATACAGTTGGAATCATTCATTATGTAGCCTTTTCAGATTGGCTTCTCTCACTTAGTAATATAAGTGAAATATATATAATAATACATAAGTTTCCTCTATGTCTTTTCATGACTTGATAGCTCATTTCTTTTTAGCGCTGAATAATAACAGTCCATTGTCACAGTTTGTGTATCCATTCACCTACAGAAGAATATCTTGATTGCTTCCAAGTTTTGGCAGCTATGAATCAAGCTACGATAAAAGTCCACGTGCAGGTTTTTGTGTGGATGTAAATTCAACTCCTTTGGGCAAATACAGTTCAACTGCCGTATTGTATGTTTGGTTTTATAAGAAACCGCCAAACTATCTTCCAAAGTGGTTGTACCATTTTGCAGCCCCATCAACAATGAATGAGAGCTCCTGTTGCTCCACATCGTTGTCAGCATTTGGTGTTGTCAGTGTTTTGGATTTTAGCCATTCTAACAGGTGTATAGTGGTATCCCATTGTTGTTTTAATTTGCAATTCCCTAATGACATGTTATGTTGAGCCTCTATTCATAAGCTTACTTGCCATCTGTATACCTTCTTTGGTGAAGTGTCTGTTCAGATCTTTTCCCCATTTTTAAATCAGGTTGTTCATTTTCTTATTGTTGACTTTTAAGTGTTCCTTGTATATTTTGGATAACAGTACTTTATCAGATATGTCTTTTGCAAATTATTTTCTCCCAGTGTTTGGTTTGTCTTCTCATTCTCTTGACAGTGTTTTTTGCATAGCTTTTTAAAAAAGTTTTAAACTTTTTTTAAAGTTTTAAATTTTAATGAAGTCTGACATCAATTTTTCCTTTCATGAGTCATGCCTTCGGTGTTGTATCTAAAATGACCTCACTAAACCCAAAGTCATCTAGATTTTCTCCTATGTTATCTTCTAAGTCTCATAGTTTTGCATTTTACATTTAGGTCTATAATCTCGAGTTAATTTTTGTGCAGAGTATAAAGTCTGTGTCTAGATTCATTTTTTTTGCACGTGGATGTCCAGTTCTTCCAGCACCATTTGTTGAACAGCCTATTTTTTCTCCACTGAATTGCCTTTGCTTCTTTGTCAAAGATCAAATGACTATATTTTTGTGGGTCTATTGACTGATTTTTGAATACTGAATCAGTCAGCCTTGAATTTTTGGTCATGATGTGTTATTCTTTACATATATATATTCTATAATATATATGTGTATATTATATATTGTTGAATTCAATTTTTAAATTCTGTTGAGAATTTTCTTTCTTTTTTTTTGGCCATGCCAGTGAGCGGCATGCAAGATCTTAGTTCCCTGACTAGGGATCGAACCTGGCTCCATGCAGCGGAAGCACTGAGTCCGAACCACTGGACTGTCAGGGAATTCCCCTGTTGAGGATTTTTTTCATCTATGTTCATGAGGGCTATTGGTTTGTAGTTTTCTTTTTTGGACTCTCTTTGGTTTTGTTATCAAGGTAATGGTATCCTCCTAAAATGAGTTGGAAAATGTTCCCTTCTCTTTTTGTTTTCTGGAGAGCTACTGCTTTTTAAAACGTTGAAGCTGTATTGTGGCCAAATCGACTGTACATTCAAGGTAACGTCACTCAGCATTTTTTTTAATCCATGAAATTTATTCCACAGCAGGTTTTTTTTTTTTTTTTGAAAATTATGCCTGTTAGGAGTAGAGGCACCCTACAAAAGTAGACTGACCACTTGCCAAATTTCTGTCCTGAATAGTTTTTTGTTTCTGTGTTTATTTTAGATAATCTTGGGAGACCCTAAAGACTTTTTGGACTTCTGGTAAAATGACTTCTACTATTTGGAATCCTAATTCTGTTGGATTTGGATTTATAAACAATTTGTAAAGGCCTAATACATTTCCAAAACACTTAATCTTTGTACATACTTCAGAAGAAAATAGTTTATTTTAAGGGAACAAATATATATATGTGTGTGTGTATATATGTATATGTAAAAATCAATGGCTGTTATTGTAATGGAAAATAAAAACTATGACAATTATTCTGTGAAACAGTGATTTAAATATTTCTATTTTTTTCTGGAACCAGTGACACAGAGAAAACATTCCTCCATAAACAAAGACATGGAAGTGTGTATTGCTGAGGGATATTGGTGATCAGCAAATACTTCTATTTGCCCTGAAAATCAGATGTATGAAGGGCCATAGTAGAAAATAAAATTGGAATGGCAGTTGGGGGTAAGGGCCTTAAGTGATAAGCCCTTAGACTTTATTGACTACTCACTCAGATTCTGAGCAGAAGAGGTGATAAAGAATAGAGGTTAAGGACCCAAGTGGAGTGAGACAGATCTGAGTTCCAAACCTAGTTCTGCCATTTAGTAGCTATGTTTCCTTTTCAAGAGACTTAATTTTCCTAAGCTTCAATTTTCTTATCTACAGAATGGGGTTAATGACAGTATCTACTACGAAGGGCTGTTATGAAGGTTAAATAAGGTAATATAAAGAAAGCCTGGTGCCTGCCACATAGCAAATATTCAAAAAATAATAGTTGCTATGTGATAGAACTGTGTTTCAGAACTATTAATCTGGCAGCAGTGTGTATAAGTGACGTAAGTACATGGCTTTCCTTCTTAAAACAGAACCAGAGCCTTCCAAGGTTTGCGCCAAGAATACTTCAGGAAGTTGAATCTCTAGGTGGAATGGCATGTCTCTGAAATTGAATTAACAAGATTTAGAGGCTACTCTGACTGAAGGTCAGGGAAGAGGGAATCATGACTGCATTACTGTTTCCTATATTCCAGTGTACCCGTATACTGTGCTATTTTTAAGCACTGAAAGTAAGGTATTTTTATTGGTGTAATACCATTATTTTAGACCTCGGTCGGCAGCTTTATTTACTCTTCTTAGGTCCTCTTCAAACCCTCCTTCCTTCTCCTGCTCTAACCTCCTCCTCATCACTAACTATAAACCATTACCATTTATCACTATAAACCCTCCCATCCCCTCCTTACCACCCAGTTCCGGTAACTCCCTACCTCTTCCAAACTTCCTCATCCTCCACTGCGCTCTCTCAGCAAAACTGCTGAGCGAGGACTAGACAGGAGGAGCCTTTGAAGTAGGAAATCTCCCCATAGGGGATGGAGAAGAGTCAGACCCAGCTAGGGCCATCTCTTTTGGGCTCACAGGAGAGAAATCATTTTCAATCAGAGGAAGTAGTCCTGAAAACCCTATGGGTTGCTAAACTGGGCAGGAAAGTCTAGAAGCTCTTCCTAACCAGCTACATCATAGATGATGTGTATGGATATGTGTGAGGTAGGAGAAGTGAAGTTGCAGAAAGCAGCAGAGCCAGTAGTGGCCAGAAGGATATTTTGTAATTTGTTTACAATTTTTGTTTTTAAATGTGTTAAATAATATTTAGTTACATTAATATTTTTAAAACTTTATAAATTCTAAACATGTAACAAAATCCAGTATTTTGGCTTTGCAGGAAATTAAAGCAGAAAGATTAAAAATATAATTTTGCTCTAGTATTGTAACTACTAAGAGAGGAATCAAAGATCGTTTTAAGTGTGAAAGACCATTGATGACAGGTATAAAGATAGGGAATGTCACATCAGGACTATCAGACATTGTCCTGTACTGTAAGATAGATATGATGTCATGATCTGGATCCCAAACTGTTTTCTTTCTTTCTTTTTTTTTTTTTTTTTTTAATTAGAGAGAGGGATTTTGTAGTTTTCCTTTGCTTTCCTTTGGTGTCAGCACCAAGTACCAAAATATTGGATTTTATTTCATTAAGTGTGCAGAATTCATAACATTTTTTAAAAATTAGTGAAACTGCTGCTAATTCACATGCCTCCAAGCAAAAACCCTCCTCTGTTGTCGCTTCCAATTTGCTTGTTGCAGAAAACCAGATGAATTAGTTAAAACTACTTTAGTGCAGACACCTGACTCAAACAGGCTTAAGCAGAAAAGGAAATTTGTTGCCTCCTGTAACTGAAACATCCAAGAGTTTTAGTCATGACTCGTTCCAGGGGCCCAAATGATAACATCAGAACTGGATTCTTTCTCTGCTTCTGTCTCTGTCTATCTCTCCTCTGCTTTCCTATGTTGGTTTCATTTTCCAGCTGGATTCTCCCCCTTGATAGCCCGACAACATGTCTGGTCTTAACATCGTAACAACCTAGCAACCCCATAAGAGTTGCAGGCAAAGTTCTGGGTAGGGCTCTCAATAGCCCAGGTTGGGCCACATTCCCATTTCAGAATCAGTCACGGTGTGGCCAAGGGACTGGCCAGATCCCTGTACTCATTCTTGGACCTTGTGGGTAGTTATCAGTCCTATCAAAACCACAAAACTGAAAGTTAGAGAGGACTAGTTTCCCCAAAGGAAAATCAGGGTGCTTCTGCCTAAATAAGAAAGAATAGATAGTGAACAAGCAAAAACAAAGATGATCATTACATCAGATAACAAACCTGTTAGAACTGCACCTAGAATCATGGCAAATTGGCTCTAAGAGAGGATCGAAGAATGTTTCCCATAAATAAAGTCCATGAACTCTGGTATGTAAACTTTGTGACATCTCTTTCAGTAGTTTCAAGTGATTTTTCAGAGCTGAGGGCATGGAGATGTTCTTCTGCAGAATCATCTTCTGTCAGCTCTTTAACTGTGGGCACCTCTTAGGGTTTTATTCTCTGAATAATTAAGTTGTCACATAAATGATCTCTGGAGAAGATGAGTTGTACCATAATCTGACAAGCTGTATTTCTCTCATTTGGGATTGTACCAGCAAATCATTAGGTTGTAAAGAGAACCTCACAGGATATCTAAGCCACCTGGAGTACAGACAGAACAACCCTTAAGTGCAGAATTTAAGAACTAAAGGAATCTGGGATTGTTTTCCAGAATGCAGCTAATTTTCAAAATGAGATGCCAATTAAATAAATATCAACTGAACACTGTTTCATTACTGATTGCTTCCACAGTATTTATTTCCCCATTTTTCCAACAGCAGTACCCAGATTTTGTATAAGGCAAGCCATTTATGGCCAAATGGTTTAAGTAAGATAAATCCCACCTCTGGTTTTAGAAGTAGGTTCTGATTGACTTATGGCACTATTTCTGGTCATAGTCATTCAAGGATGGGAATATGACCCAATTTAGGCCAGTTATACTCAATTCTTGAACATCTATTTGAATGAATAAAAATCTCTCTCTTAATTGGATGTAAATCCACGTGCACATAGCTTCAGGAACTATTGGCAGCCATCCTGCACCAGGAAGGGAGAGTTTGCTGAGGATGAAGCCAGTCTCAGGAAAAACTAGGAGAGAAAAACCAGGTCCTGGTCACATTATTTGAGTTGCTGGGTCAAGCCATGCTTGAAGCCATGTTACTTGTGGACTTTTTTGGTAATGTGCACCAATAAATTCCCTTCACTTTTTAAAGTCAGTTTGAGTAGAATTCTCTGTTTGTTACCTGTTATCCTAACACGAACCCCAACTGAATACAATTCTGATGCTAACCACCTGGAGTTAGTGTAAGACTACACAGGTTTAAGGGCACGGGCCTCAGCAAGACTGCCCTTACTTCAGATGCCATCCACACTTTGAGAGTCCCCAGGTCACCCACACTTCTGACCAACTGGCAGAAATTCAGGGGTTCCCATTATCCCATCAGGTTCAATAATTCACAAGAATAAATCACAGAACTGAATGACTCAGGAAAGCACTGCACTTAACAATTACAGTTTTATTTAAAGGATACAACCAGGGCCAGCCAAATGAAGGGACACATAGGATGAGGTCTGGGAGGGTTTTCAACATGGAGCTCCCATATCTTCTCCCTGGGGAGCCAGGACATGTCACCTTCCCAGCACACCCGTGTTCACCAACCAGGGACTCCTCTGAGCCTCAGCATCAAGACATTTTATTGGGATTTCACTGGGAAGGCAAGATTGATTGGATCATTGGTCACATGATTGAACTCAGTCTCCAGCTATGTTAGAGATGTTTCCTCAAGCTCTCCCTCCCTGCTGTCCCCTCTGCCTCTGCATTAATTCAATCTCTCACCCGCTCTCACCTGAACTCTTAGTATAGCTTCTTAGTTGCCATTCTTATTCCATGCCACTTTCCCACAGGTTTGGCCTCCTTACTCTGGCAGCTTCTCTGCCTTGATTAAGCCCCAGGGGATGGGCTTAGTCTGGAACAATAGGGGTGGGATTTCTTTGACCCTATTTAATCTGCCAAGTTCGAAGACATTCTTGAAGGTCCTCATTATCTGAAACAGAGAATATAATTAAGGGGAAATTTAGGTTGTTTCTCCTCACTATTCCCTCTCCCTCTTGCAAAATCTGCCTTTTTAAGGTTCATGTCATCTATCCATTCATCTTTTCTCCCTTCTGAATGCAATGATCTTCCAAACTCTTGGCCACTTTTCTCACTCTCTGAAGATCTGCAAGCACCTGGCTCATGGCCTTCCTGTCCCCTCAACTTCTGCCACTCTCCTGGGCAATTATAAAGTCCATGTGGCCTCTTAGCTTCCTGTTCTCATTATCTCCAATCCAATGAATTTCTTCTCAACTCTGCATCATCCATGATCCTCTTCTGTTTTCATGCTACCATGTCTCCTTGGCTCTCGTATCAACTCTTATGGCTTTAGACACAGTTTGTGTGCTCATGACTCCTAGCTATTCTTCCAGCTCAGACCTCTCTTCTGAAATTCATACCTCCATATTCAGCTGCCTTTTCAGCATATCCCTTTATATGTCTCATACTCGGGCATCTCAAACTCAACTTCTCAAAACTTAGCTATTGCTCCTTTGAACTTCCTAGGACAAATCTACTGCATTTCAGCAAATCATACCATCAGCCATTCAGTTGTGCAATCTATCTTCCTCACCCCCTTTTATCCTATCAAGTCCTGTTCATTTTACCTCCAAGATATATCTTGAATCTATTTACTTTTCACTATCCCCACTGCTGCCAACCCAGGCCAATGCATCATCCCTTTTTGCCTGGACGATTGCACTAGTGTCCATCAGGTCTCTCTCTATTTGTTCTTGTACTCATTCAATCCATTCTTTACATAGCAAGCTTCATGGGTTTTTTTTTTTTTTTTTTTTTAGTGCAAATTTTACCTTTATTCTCCTTAAAATCTTTTAGAGGCTTCATAGGATGATGTTCAAGATCTTTTGCACGTTCGACAAGGGCCTTGGGTGATCTGGTTCCCACAGTCTTTCTAGCTTGCCTCCTGCCGCTCTTCCCTTTATTCACTGGGTCAGTCACACAGCCCTTCTCTCTTTTCTGAAGATGCCAAGCCCCCTCATGCCTCAGAGTATTTATACACACAGTCCCTTCTACTTTGAACGTTTTCCATGCCCTACTCCAATCTTCATCTACCCCTTATTGTGTGACAGAAGCTGTGGCCGGAATAAAACACAACTCTCTGCCCTTAAGAGCTCATAGTTTAATAAGAGACCTACATGTAAGCAAAAAAAGAAAAAAATTCCACCACAGTATAATAAATGCAATAAAAGTATGGCCAAAGGAAGAAATATTTATCTATCTCTGAGAGTCAGGAAAGGACATTTAAGTAGAAGAACCAGTATGTCCCAAGGACACAGGCAAGGACATGAGGAGATATAAGCAGTTTGGTGCTGCTGGTAAAGGTGAAGAGGTTGCAGGAGATGACTTGGATGCTGTGTTGAGGGGCTTGAATTTTATCCAGTATGCAAAGAGGGTGTCCCCTACAAAGGATTCTACGTAGGAGAGACATGAATACATATCAACTACAGTGCTATCAAAATGGTAAGTAATGGTAGAGAAAGACGTCAAAAGAAGGTGAAGGCAGAAAGTCAAGTAGGAGAATACTATAATAGTCCTAGCAAGTGGTGATGGCAACTGAATTAAGGCGAAGGTAGTGATAATGGAGAAGAAGATGGACTGAAGATATTTCTAAGGGGTAGAATTGATAGGACTTGGTAACTGAACAAAACATGAATCCTTGCCCTTATGGAGCTTGCATTCTAGTGTGGAAGGCAGATAATACATCCAATAAACAAATGCAAAGCAACTGACAAAGGATTAATCTCCAAAATTTACAAGCAGCTCATGCAGCTCAATATCAAAAAAACAAACAACCCAATCCAAAAATGGGCAGAAGACCTAAATAGACATTTCTCCAAAGAAGGTATACAGATTGCCAACACACACATGAAAGAATGCTCAACATCATTAATCATTAGAGAAATGCAAATCAAAACTACAATGAGATATCATCTCACACCAGTCAGAATGGCCATCATCAAAAAATCTACAAACAATAAATGCTGGAGAGGGTGTGGAGAAAAGGGAACCCTCTTGCACTGTTGGTGGGAATGTAAATTGATAGAGCCACTATGGAGAACAGTATGGAGGTTCCTTAAAAAACTAAAAATAGAACTACCATACGACCCAGCAATCTCACTACTGGGCATATACCCTGAGAAAACCATAATTCAAAACGAGTCATGTACCACAATGTTCATTGCAGCTCTATTTACAATAGCCAGGACATGGAAGCAACCTAAGTGTCCATCGACAGATGAATGGATAAAGAAGATGTGGCACACATATACAATGGAATATTACTCAGCCATAAAAAGAAACAAAATTGAGTTATTTGTAGTGATGTGGATGGACCTAGAATCTGTCATACAGAGTGAAGAAAGTCAGAAAGAGAAAAGCAAATACTGTATGCTAACACATATATATGGAATCTAAAAAAAAAAAGGTCATGAAGAACCTAGGGGCAGGATGGGAATAAAGACGCAGACCTACTAGAGAATGAACTTGAGGACACGGGGAAGGGGAAGGGTAAGCTGGGACAAAGTGAGAGAGTGGCATGGACATATATACACTACCAAACGTAAAATAGATAGCTAGTGGGAAGCAGCCACATAGCACAGGGAGACCAGCTTGGTGCTTTGTGACCACCTAGAGGGGTGGGATAGGGCGGGTGGGAGGGAGACACAAGAGGGAGGGGATATGGGGATATATGTATATGTATAGCTGATTCACTTTGTTATAAAGCAGAAACACACCATTGTAAAGCAATTATACTCCAATAAAGATGTTAAAAAATTAAAAAAATAATTTAAAAAACCCAAATGCATACATGATATAATCCCTGTAATGTTACAAGCTATGAAAGAAAATAGAGCAGAGTAAAATCCCAGCAAATGAAGGAGTTATTTTAGATGAAGTAGTCCCTGTGAGGGGGTGACATTTGAACAGAGAAATGAGCCATGTGAATATCTGGAGAAAGAGTATTTTAGGCAGAGTGAACAGCGAGTGCAAATGTCCAGAGATGGGAATGTGCTTGTCATATGTTTGAGGAATAACAATGAGATTAGTGTGACTGAAGCACAAAAAATAGGAAGGGGAGAATGGGAGAAGATAATGTCAGAATATAGCAAGAGACCTCGTAGATCATGGAAAAAACCTTTGGTTTTATTTTAAGTGTGATGTGAATCGTTGGAGGGTTTTTGTTTTGTTTTTTTTTAAACATCTTTATTGAAGTATAATTGCCTTACAATAGTGTGTTAGCTTCTGCTTTATAACAAAGTGAATCAGTTATACATATACAATATGTTCCCATTTCTCTTCCCTCTTGCATCTCCCTCCCTCCCACCCTCCCCATCGTTGGAGGGTTTTTGAATAAGGGAGTACCATATCCTAACTTATACTGTAAAAGGATCACTCCCAAAAGACAATAGCGGGGGAAGTGTGGAAGCTGGGTAGCCAGTTACAAGGAAGGGATCTATGTGAGAGATGATGGCGGTTTGGACTAGAGTAGTAATGATCAAGTTAGTGAGAACTGATCAGACTTGGGATATATTTTGAAGGCAGAGCTGATGCAATGTGCTGATGGATTGAATGAGGGTAGTAGAAAAAGAGAGGAGTCAACAATGACCCCAATATTCTGTCCTGAGCAACAGGTTGAATCACAGAGCCATTTACTGAGATGGAGAAGACTGAAGGGAATTAGGTTTGATAAACAGGGACTCAAGAGTTTGATTTTAGACATGTTTAGTTTGGAATACTGTTAGACTTCCAAGTAGAGTAGTTATTGGAGATACGAGTCTGGAGTTCAGGGGAGAGGTTAAATCTATAGATATACATTTTTGGATTTATTGGCTTATAGGTGACATTTAAGATGATGGAATTGGTTAAGATTTTCTAAGATGAGTGTAAGCTAAAACTGAGTAGAAGTCCAAGGATGGAACACTAGAATACCCTAATACTTAAGGGTTGAGAAGAGAAAGAAGATCCAACAAAGAGACTGAGAAGTGTCCAGTGAAGTGAGAAGAAAATCAGTAGAGGGTAGAAGCCAGGTAAAGATAGTCTTTCAAGAAAGAGGAAATGATCAACTGCTTAAATGCTGCTGTTAGGTCAAATAAGTTGAGAATTGGATTTGGCAACACGAAGGTTATTGGTGACCTTGATAAGTCTAGGTGAGAGATGATGGTGGTTTGGACTAGAGTAGTAGTGATCAAGAGGGTAGAAGCCAGGTAAAGGTAATCTTAGAAGAGTAGCGGGGATAAAAGACTCATAAAAGTTTTTAAGTATCATAAAAGGTTAAGATGCAGTAGAAAGAAAGTGAGAAGATTCTTTATATAAAGGGGAGCAGAAAAGTAGTGTAGTAGCTGAAGAGACATATGCCATCAAGGGAGGGTTTCTTCAAGAAGGGAGGGAGGACTGGTGATGCAGGAGAGAGAGGAGAATAAGTGTAGAAGCAAAGTCCTTGAGTAGGTGAGTTCTCTGGATATTTGAATATTTAGGCCTGGAGCTCAAGAGAGAGGTAGAGGCTAGAGATACAAATTTTGGAGTGATTAAATTATATATGAAAGGGACAAATGTGAGAGTGGATGAAATTAGGAAGAATGAAAAGCAGAAGCCAAGGAATAATCCCAAGGTATCAAAAATTAGAGGGAATAAGGGGAGAAGATCCAGTAAGGAATTCTGAGAAAGAATGTCCCCTATTTTCCAGTTATTTTTATGACCACAGCACATGGCATATTGTTTCACTTCTCATCCCTGTTAAAGCCTTTCCTTCCCTGGATTCACACCCATCTCTCATAGTACTTTACAAAAATCTTCATTAGCACTTATTTCATTGCATTTACGTTATATCTGCTTCTTCCACCAACCTGAAGGCTCCCTCTGCCAAAAACTTTATTCATCTTCTTATCTACAACTCTTAACATAATGCATAGTAGGTGCTAAATGAATGAGACATGGAGCAGGGGGAAGTTAATCCACAAATAGACTGTGTGATATATAAGCATCAGGAGGTGTGAATATGCCTTTTATGCCTTTCTGAAAAAAATATACATGTTGGAAGGAATTCATCAGTGAAGCTATCTGGAGTTTTCTTTGTAGAAAGGTTTTAAATGATTAATTCAATTCCTTTAAAATATAAAATATAGAATTTCCTGTTTGTTATTGTTTCAGTTTTGATAAGCTTTATTTTTCAATAAAATTTTCCACTTCATCTGAATTGCCAAATTTATTGGTATAAAGTTGTATCCTCTTATATTTTTAATGTCTATAGGACTTGTGGTGATGCCCCCCTTTTTATTGCTGATATTAGTAATGTGTTCTCTTAAACTTTTCCTTGATTAGTCTTGCTAGGAGTTGATTAATTTTTTGTCTTTTTGGAGATTAATAAATTTTGCCCTTGTTGATTTTCTCTCATTTTTTTTGTTTTTGTTTTTTTAATTTTTATTTATTTTTGGGTGTGTTGGGTCTTCGTTTCTGTGCGAGGGTTTTCTCTAGTTGCGGTGAGCGGGGGCCACTCTTCATCGCGGTGTGCGGGCCTCTCACTGTCGCGGCCTCTCTTGCTGCGGAGCACAGCCTCCAGACACGCAGGCTCAGCAGTTGTGGCTCATGGGCCTAGTTGCTCCGTGGCATGTGGGATCTTCCCAGACCAGGGCATGAACCCATGTCCCCTGCATTGGCAGGCAGATTCTCAACCACTGTGCCACGAGGGAAGCCCCCTCTCTTGTTTTTTTTGCTTTCTATTTTATCAATTTCTGATTTCATCTTTATTTTCTTTTTTTAAAATTAATTTATTAATTTATTTATTTTTGGCTGTGTTGGATTTTCGTTGCTGCACGCAGGCTTTCTCTAGTTGCGGTGAGTGGGGGCTACTCTTCGTTGCGGTGCGTGGGCTTCTCATTGCAGTGGCTTCTCTTGTCGTGGAACACGGGCTCTAGGTGCACGGGCTTCAGTAGTTGTGGCTCACGGGCTCTAGAGCGCAGGCTCAGCAGTTGTGGCACACAGGCTTAGTTGCTCTGCAGCATGTGGCATCTTCCCAGACCAGGGCTCGAACCTGTGTCCCCTGCACTGGCAGGCAGATTCTTAACCGCTGCACCACCAGGGAAGTCCCTTTATTTTCTTTTTAAACTGTCTTTGCATAAATTTCCTTTCTCTCAATTTCCCTCTGAGCTCTGAATCCTAACAGTAGTTCTCAAGCCAAAGTGTCCCAGTAGAGGAGTCCCAAGTCTGGAAGGAATGAGCCTGCATTATTACTCCACCATGTTCAGTGGTTAGCTAGGAGTAGGTTGTGGGAAATGTGGCCTCAGTTGTGAACACACTGGTGGATCCAGATCAGTATCTGGGTTCATCAGTTAACTATGCTATGCACAGCAGGAAATCCAGTGGCACATTTTCAGAAACACCACAGTCCACTCCTTTGCCCCACTGATCTATACACTTCTTCTTGTTGGTTTGGGGAGAAGCTCTTCCATGGTTTCCATGGGCCTCTTCCTGAAGAGAAACTTGGAAGAGGAAGGTTAATGGAATGAACTATAGAAATTGGTCTGGAGGCCACAGTTGATACTCATTCTCTCCCTTTTCCACTATCCACTCTAAATTCCCCTCACCCTCAGTTATCATCTTAGCAGGTCTTGGTGGCTTATGTGGTGGTATAATCCAAACCTTTATTCCTGAGGGGACTGAGCTCCTAGTAACCACACCCTTCTTAGTCCAGAGTTGCTGCATGTGTTCACAGTTACAGTGGGGCAAGGGAGTATCAGGAGATGCCCAAGTGGATCACATGGATTCTGTAAAAAGCCGTGATACCTTCTCCTACTGATCAGGGTCACTTATCCTTGTCATGATGGTGACTTCTCTTTTCACCTACTGGTCCCTGGAATAATGAGTCCAAAGTGCCCCAGCAGCAGTCACAGCTTATAGTTCAATGGGACCTTTGCTGTGTCCCTTAACAGGAGTACAATCCCTTTGGGGACCAGTACCTCCAGCCCTATATATCCCAGATTTGTGGGTATGGGAAGCACAAAATCCTCTAGTGGGTCATTGGTAGTAAAGGTAAATGGAGCTATTCCTGCATCCACTCCTTGGTTAGTGGACCCATGTATTTTTCCTATTGGGTTCATAAAGGCCTGGGATTTAATGTGTATAACATATCCTGAATGATGGCATCTTGTTTTTTCAGAGTTGCCTCTGAATGGCATTTCACTTGAGCCTTTAGAAAGCCATTCCAGCTCTTTATCAGGTCAGCTTTTTCTGGCTGGTGTGGTACAAGGTCATGGGTCCACTCTCGCACTTCTTTTACCATGAAGCAGTTGCCCTGGTTGGATGCTACGTTATGCAGGATTCTATGCCTGTGGATCAGACATTCCACAAACCCCAGTTCAGTAATGTTGGCTGAGGATCTGTTGGTGGAAAGGAAAACCCATATCCAGAATAGCTATCTATCACTGTGAGAATGAAGCACTGGCCCCCCCAGAATGGAAGGGACTCAAAGTAGTCAACTTGTCACCAAGTAGCCAACTGTCTCCTTGAGTAATAGTTCCATATTGGGGGCTCAGCATTGGTCTCTATTGCTGACATGTTGAACATTTAGGCATTAGTAGCGAGATCAGCCTTAAAAAGTTGGAGTCCATACTTTCTGGGCCCACGTATAGCTTCTATCTCTACCACTGAGGCCACACCATTTATGTGCCTGTATTAGTTTCTTAGGGCTGCGTTAACAAAGTACCACAAATTTGGTGATTTAAACAACAGAAATTTATTGTCTCACAATTCTGGAAGTTAGAAGTCTGAGACCAAGGTGTCAGTAGGCTTGGTTCCTTCTGAGGGCTGTGAGGGAAAATCTGTTCCATGCTTCTCCCCTAGCTTCTGGTGGTTTGCCGGCAATCTTTGGTGTTCCTTGGCTTCTCCTGAATCACCCTAATCTCTTTTTTTATCTTCACATGGCATTCCCTCTGCACATTTCTGTCTTCATATGGCCTTCTGTTTATAAGGATACCAGTCACATTGAATTAGGGGCCCATCCTACTCCAGTATGATGTCATTTTAACTAATTACAACAGCAAGAACCCTATTTCCAAATGTCACATTTTGAGGTATTGGGGATTAGAACTTTAACGTATGAATTTGGGGGGGATACAATATAACCCACAACAGTGCCCATCAGACTGGTTCCAAGGTAGCCAATGATTAAGGCTGGTAATGACAATTGCATGAGTTATTTTCTCTACTTCATTGTTTAGTACCTCTTCCCTAGTGGGTGCAAAATATGATACAAAAATCTTCACACTTCATGCCCACTCATGTATATTCACCCACATGACTCTACCCTAGACCTCCTTGTCTTTGGTCTTCCAGTCTTTATTCTTCCCGGCCTCTTACCAGCAGGCCAGGCCATTGACACATGCCCAAGAATCTATATATATTCTTACTTCAGTCTGCTTCTCCTTATACACAAACCAGATGACCAGGGACAATGCTTGTAACTCTACCCGTTAGGAAGATTTTTCCTCTCCACTATTTTTCAAAGCTTCTCAAGTATGTGACTATAATGCAGCCACTATCTAACTTTGGCTTACACCCACATACTAAGCTGACTCACCCATAAACCAAACTCAGGCTTTACCCCTCCTCCTTTAGCTGGTCACGGTATTGGTGCAGTTGTGGTGGGTGACATGGGGGTCTGGACTACCTGGTCATGCAGCTTACAAGTACCTCAGTTGTGCTTGAGCTCCAACTCAGATGCCCCATTTCCATCTTACAATAAATGCTGCTGGGTCCATCTGAACACCAAAAGAACCCAGGCCATAACAGGCAGTTTTGGACACATGGCTACTTGGAGTCCCACAGTTAAGTGTTCGGTTTCTACCAAGGCCCAGTATCACATTAGTAGCTGTTTCTTAAAACATATATAATTCTCTGCTGCAGATGGCATGGCCTTGCTCAAGTTCCAGGGACTGCATTGTGATTTTTCCACTGAGGCTTACCATAAGTTCTGTCTTAAGTCAGTTTGGGTTGTTAATAACGAAATACCATAGACTTGGTGGCTTAAACAACAGACACTCATTTTTTCACAGTTCTAGAGGCTGGAAGTCTGAGATCAGGGTGCCAGCATGTTCAGGCTCTGGTGCAATCCCTTTTGCTGATTTGGAGACAGCCACCTTCTCATTCTCACTCTGTCCTCACGGGGTGGGGGGAAAGTGCTCTCTGGTATCTCTTCTTCACCATCACATTGGGGGTTAGGGCTTCAACATAAGAATTGGGCGGGGGGGACAAATTCAGTCCATAACATTCCACCCCGGCCCCCTAAAATTCATGTCATTCGTAAATGCAAAACACATTCATTCCATCCCAACAGCCCCCAAAGTCTTAACTCATTCCAGTATCAACTCTAAAGTCTCATCTAAATATCATCTAAATCAGATATAGTGAGACTCAAGGTATGATCCATCCTGAGGCAAAATTCCTCTCCAGCTGTGAATCTGTAAAATCAGACAAGTTATGTGCTTCCAAAATACAATGGTGGGAGAGGCACAGGATAAACATTCCCATTCTAAAAGGGAGAAACAGGAAAGAAGGAAGGGGGGAGGTGTCCTAAGCAAGTTCAAAATTTAGCAAGAAAATTCCATTAGATCTTAAGGTTTGAGAATAATCCTCTGGCTCAATGCTCAGCCATCCAGGTCCAGTGGGGTGGCAGCATCACCCCCAAGGCTTGCTGGGTAGTCCCACTTCCAAGGCTTCAGGCAGAAGCCGCCTGCCTGTCAAAACTGAGGCAGTGGCCCTGGTGATCATCTATCACTCTGTCCTGTCCAATTCAATAAATCTAACAGCTGTCCTTCATTTTGCCCCATCTCTGTCCCCTTCAGTTCAAACTGGCAGTGCTTCTGCTCATGTAATCCTGTAAACTCCTTATCAAGTGATAATCTCATCACACCATTGGTATTCGAACATGCTTTCTCATTTTTTGCAATATGGATAGGCTGAGAATCTTCTAAATCATCAAGTTCTGGTTCCCCTTTGCTTAACAATTCTTTCTTTAATTCATCTCTCTCCTTTCACATTTTACTGCTAGCAATCAGGTGGAACCAAGCCCCTCCTTCAATACTTTGCTTAGAAATCTCCTCAGCTAAATATCCAATTTTATCACTCAAATTCTACCTTCCACAAAACACTAGGACACAGTTCAGCCAAGTTCTTTACCATTTTATAACGGGGATCGCCTTTCCTCCAGTTTCCAATAATATATTCCTAATTTCCATTTTAGATTTCACTAGATTTGCCTGTAATGTCCACATTTCTAGCATGTAACTTAAAATTATTCCAGCCTCTACCCATTACCCGGTTCCAAAGCTGCTTCTACATTTTTAGTTATTTGTTACAGCTGCACCCCACTGATAGTATCTCTATTAGTCAGGGTTCTCCAGAGAAACAGAACCAATAGGAGTTAGATATAGATATAGATGTAGATTTATTACAGGGAATTGGCTCACATGATTAGAGAGTCTGAGAAGTCCCAAGATCTGCAGTCAGCAAGCTGATGACTTAGGAGAGCCAATGTTTAGTTCCAGTCTGAGTTCAAAACCCTGAGAACCAGGACACCGATGGTATAAGTTCCAGTCTAAAAGTTGGCAGGCTCAAGATCCAGGAAGAGCTGATGTTTCGGTCCAAGTCTGAAGGCTAGAAAAGACCAACCTCCTAGCTATGCAGGCAGGCAGGAGGAATTCCCTTTTACTCAGCTTTTTTGTTCTATTCAGGTCTTCAGTTGATTGAATGAGGCCCACCCACATTAGGGAGGGCAATCTGCTTTACTCATTCTACCAGTCCAACGTTAATCTCATCCAGAAACACCCCCCACCCCAACACACCCAGATAATGTTTGACCAAATTATTTAGGTACTCCATGTCCCAGTCAAGTTGACATAAAATTAACTATCACAAGCTCCAAAATGCATCTTTTCCCACTCTTGTCACCTCTAATACAAAAGAGTCTACTGGAATATAGGGCCAAGTGGCAGAGATGCTTGTACAGGAGCCTGGACCTTCTGAAGAGCCCTTCTCCTGTTCTGGGCCACAAAGCTGGAAATCTTCAATACCACCTGGTATATGGGCTGGAGCAGTATTCCCAGGTATGGAATGTGTTGCTCCAGAACATAAAGAGAACTACCAAGCCCTGTGAATACTTCTTTGTGGTAGGGGATGCAAGATGCAACAATTTGTTTTTTACTTGGAAGGATATACTGGCACACCTCTAACCAGTGGACCCTTAAAAATTCACCAAAGTGGCAAGTCCTTGAATCTTTGTAGCATTTTTCTACTCTCTGGAGCATTGGTCTTACCAATACCTCCAGCATACTAGCCACCTCTTGCTTGTGCTTGTCTGACCAGCATAATATTAGTTATGTAATGGGTCAACTACTGAAGCCTGCAGTAGTCTACAGTCATTCTCCAGGATCCATCTAGTTTCTGCAGGGGCCAGACTGGCTAATTAAGTGGAGATGTGATAGGGACCATCCTCCCTCCACCCACATTCTTTAGGTCTTTAATGGTGGCACTAATTTCCATTATGCCCCTGGTATGTGATATTTGTTTTTTTAATTCACTATGTTGGCCAGGGGTGGGTGTTTCCACTTGGCCTTCCCCACTATGATAGCTCTTACTTCACACAGGTCAAGGATTTAATGTAGGTATCACTCCAACCGCCAAATATATCAATTCCCATTACACACACAAGAACTGGAGAAATGACCATCAGGTGGGTGCATAGACACAATGGACCCACTGTAAGCTGGACTTTAGCCAGGACCCCATTTACTACAAGGCCCCCACAAGCCCCCACTCTAACAGGGGCCACGACAATGCTTTGGGTCTCAGGGTACTGATGTCAACTCAGACCCTGAGTAAATTTTCTGGTTATCCCTCTTCCCCAGTGTGTACAGTCACCAAAGTAAATGGCCACAGGTCTCTTTGGGGAAGGACTGGGGAATCATTACATGTATACTTGCTGCAGTGCTGCAGGATCTGCCACCTCTTAAGTCAATGGGTTTCGGATCTGAAAAGTGGCTCAAATCCAGACACTGAACAAGGGATAATGATTTTGGTGGGGTTGGGGGGAACCATCCTCAGGCTCTTGCTTCTCCATTTTGGCCTTTTTTTGGTTGTAGATGTTAACTTTGCCCCTAGAGATGCCAAGTTCTATATCCATCTCCACAATTCGCTGTGGGTCAGGCTCCCTTGGATGCCACTCTTGTCAGATGTTGCTGGTCTTTGTCATAATTGTAGCCTCCTGGTTTCTGGTGACTAAGTGCCACCATCTGGTCTCTCTTACTTGGGGGAAGGGGAATATCATTCCCATAGTTATTAATGAGCCCCAGCTCTGTGACTGTTTCTACTGTCAGCCCAGGCAGCAGAGAACTGCTTGGTGATTCTCTTGCCCCTCACCAGATTTCTGATGGCCTCAGTGAATGGTGTGTTTTCTGGGTCTTCCTGTTGAACATAATCTTCTGATGGGTCTTCTGGCTTCACACACCTATTCCTGCATGCCCACTTTCCTGTCTTTTCATTCATTCTTGTACCATATGCCAGGGCAACTGAGGCATTTCTACTTTACTCAGCATCGGCCATCACTTTCTCTAGGTTTCTAAAAGCCTCCCGGCAGTGAGTTTGTTTCATCCCCAAGAGTTCTTGCCAGGATGTTAAATCCTGTGCCTCAAGAAAGTGCTCCCAATTCAATGAATTCCTGATTGTCTAGTCTTATATTCCAGCCGCTTTGATCAAGCAACCTCAAAATTCAATTGCAGGGTACTCCCCTGGTTTCTGTCTATATATGCGAGCTAATTCTTACAGCTCTTTGTATTTAATCTCTTTCCTCCGTTATCAGGCCCAGTATGTTCTCAGCTGGTTGTTTTTTTTTTTTAATATAAATTTATTTATTTATTTTTGGCTACGTTGGGTCTTTGCTGCTGCGTGCAGGCTTTCTCTAGTTGCGGCGAGCGGGGGCTACTCTTCCTTGCAGTGCACGGGTTTCTCATTGCGGTGGCTTCTGTTGTTGTGGAGCACGGGCTCTAGGCGCACTGGCCTCAGTAGTTGTGGCACACAGGCTCAGTAGTTGTGGCTCGCAGGCTCTAGAGTGCAGGCTCAGTAGTTGTGGCGCACGGGCTTAGTTGCTCCGCGGCATGTGGGATCTTCCCGGACCAGGGCTCAAACCCATGTCCCCTGCACTGGCAGGCGGATTCTTAACCACTGCACCACCAGGGAAGTCCCTCAGCTGGGTTTTGTTAGGATTTAACTCTAGTTACTGGCCTGGCAGCCAGGAGAGGAAGTAGGGGCAACTTCTACGTTGCCTTGTGGGACAGTGGCTCTGCAGTGTCTTTCAGCATGCAGAGAATAATATGAAGAGGTGAACCACCTCTGCAAACTTTGAAAGTTCATGTGGGTTTGCAGAACTAACATCCTTACAGATGTCCATCCAGAAGTTCTATCCCTTGTTTCAGGGTTTCAGGTTTTTGCAACCAGGGCCCTGACCTGCTTTGGTTGCACATTTAAATGTCTCTGGAACTCTTGTAGCCTCTATCACGACCTGAGTCTGTGGCTTAACTGTGTCAGCTCTTCCACTATAGGACATAGAAGCCTCTTTGTAAGCTACTAAAGAGGTTTTCTGTCTCTCACACTTAGCCATTAACCCAGGGAGAACCCTTGCTTTCTCCTTATTCCTTTTCAGAGTGTCAATACAACTTAGCAGTAACCAGCCAACTCCACTGTCCTTGTAGGCATGTTCCCACTCATATATTTCACATACCTGAAATTCTATCTGCAAGGGCTTTCTCCTCCCCTGGGATGTTTTCCCAGGTCACTACTGATTAAATCTTTAGCAACTGGGTCACCACTTTGTGCTAGGAACTACCCATGCCCCTATACTACTCAGGATAGCATCGTCTTTGCTTACGAGGTAGTGAGTGTGCCAGTCCTGAAACCTCGACTTATTATGTTTTCTTGGACCTCTCCTGGCACCACTTGTGCTAGTTTGGGCCCTCTGAGAGGCAGTTGCCAAGGTGGGATTTGACATGTGTATTAGTCAGGGCTGCCATAACAAAATACCACAGACTGGGTGGCTTAAACAATAGAAATTTATTTCTCACAGTTCTGGAGCCTAGAGGTCCAAGATCAAGATGTCAACAGGTTTGGTTTCTTCTGAGGCCTCTGTCCTTGGCTTGCAGATGGCCACCTTCTCACAGTGTCCTCACACGGCCCTTCCTCTGCAAACATGCCCCTGGTGTCTCGTTATGTGTCCAAATTTCTCTTCTTATAAGCAATCAGCCGAACTGGATTAGGGTTCACCCTACCTAACACCTTCATTTTAACTTAATCACATCTTTAAAGGACTCATCTCCAAATACAGGCATATTCTGAGGTATTGTGGGTTCAGGGCTTCAACATATGGATTTTGGGAAGGACACAATTCATAACAACATGCAAGATATTTTTTAGGGGAACTATCTGTGAAAGATAAAAGGGAAGGGAGCAAGGGAAGGTGGGAGAGTCTGCAAACTGTGACTCAGGCCTGACACCTATGAAGGAGAGGGAAAAGAAAGGATTGAGAGTAGGCAGGGTCTCAGACCGCAGCACAGTTTGAAGAAAGTTCAAGCTAGGCTGATGGGTTCTCCAGCCAAAACTGCCCATCAGAGACCCAAACATTACAGCAATGAAGCACATTAGCCATGTGCAGTCATTTATAAGTTAGACAGTTACAGGAACATAAAGAATTCAGTTTGGGGATCAGTTCTTACTGGTTTCTCCAGTAGGGTCTCCAGTCCACCCTGACATTCTGCTACACTTTATTTTGCTCCAGGAGCCATGTGCCTAGCTCTCCAAGATATTTATATACCTTTCTCAGTTTCTGAATCTAGCTCATTCTCTCATGCTTTACTCCATTCCTTTCCTTTCTGTCTTCTGTGGCTCATTTTTTCAGAGGGACACCTAGTTCAACTTTTAATGAAGCATTTATTGAATGGAATTGATTATAGGCAAGAAACTATACTAGGTGCTGGACTTTTTTTTAATTTTTAATTTTTTTTTCTGCGCTGGGTTTTTGTTGCTGCGCGCAGGCTTTCTCTAGTTGTGGCAAGCGGGGGCTACTCTTCGTTGCAGTTCGTGGGCTTCTCATTGCAGTGGCTTCTCTTGTTGTGGAGCACGGGCTCCAGGTGCGCAGCCTTCAGTAGTTGCAGCACGCGGGCTCAGTAGTTGCAGCGCGAGGGCTCTAGGGCACGCAGGCTTCAGTAGTTGTGGCACGTGGGCTCACTAGTTATGGCTTGCGGGCTCTAGAGCTCAGGCTCGGTAGTTGTGGCGCACGGGCTTAGTTGCTCTGTGGCATCTTCTGGGATCTTCCCGGACCAGGGATCGAACCCATGTCCCCTGCATTGGCAGGTGGATTCTTAACCACTGCGCCACCAGGGAAGTCCGTAGGTGCTGGATTTTTATGCCATAATGGTCCACTTTCTTGGGAGAAACCAAGATTTCCCTTCTTATCCACAATCAGAGCTACCTGCGGCTCCCTTTCACTTATGATATATAGGGCACAAACACATTTACCCAGAGGAGTCTACATTCAAATAATCTTGTGAGACATTCACCACCATATCTGATATGAGTAAGGGCTGCAGAGCACCTTGCATCCCTGGGTGTTCAGGAAATACTATTATGCTCAAGTACCTATATAGGTACATAGGTAATATTTATGTAGGTATATAGGTAGTTACTATATATTAATTTCAAGAGAACTTCAAAAGAGAGAGAATACTGAAATTAACTAAAATTTTTTAATAGAAAGGCCACATTAAGCTGACCAGAAACCTAAAGGATACCATTCTTTTCTCAGAAATCTAAAAGGTCCCTGAGGATTGCCACTTGGAATTTCTCCTCAGTTTTATTAGTGCCAAACTTCTTATTGGTTAGGGACCACAAAACAAAATTCCTGTTGAATTCACGAGGGAAAGAAAGAAATGATGGGAAAAACAGATGTCAATACCCAAAAGGCTTATTTCTACTTTTCCCCTACCACTGAATTGCCTTGGTCATTTACAAACCTAATCTAAGGCCAAGTTATGAACTTAACTTGAGAGGGACAGGCCTGGAGAGGTTAAGGCCTTGACCAGTGGTATATCATTAACCGGAATCAGAACCCTGGCGTTTCCCTTTCAGTCATACACTGCCCACTAAATGACTTCCTAACTGGCTATCTTTCTTGAACACATAATTCATTTACAGTCTTTCTATGAAGCTGTGAAGTTGCTCTTCTACGCTTAGGGAAGGGAAGCATGAAGCACAAAAAAGACGGCACCGTCAGCTAATTCATGAATAACAGAAAAAGCAGTGAACAATTTGAATCCCACATCCAGAGCTCTGGGTCACCAGGTCAAAAGCCTGTACTGGGGGCAGCGGGCAGGAATGGAAGGAAATGCTAGTAAAATTACCTTGACCGTGCGGAAACTTGAAGACTTTCCTACCGACTAGAACTCACCAACTTTTCTCAACAAACGAGCCACGGGAGGGGTGTGCTGAAGCGACTGGACTCGCCCCCGGCGCCCGCTCAGACGCACCGGAGCGCACCTCATCACCTCCCAAGTCGAGTCCTGGAGGCCGTCACACAGCACCTGGAGGAAGTCCGCGCCGAAGCCGGAAAAGCGGGGAGTCCCGCCAAAGGCCGGGCAGGTGGAGAGCGAGGAGAGACTGGGACCAACGCGCTCTGGCGGGGATTGCGGGAGTCGGCGAGGGACCTATCAAACCAGGGTTCAGACAGACCGACTCTCCATACAAGTTCCCCAGTTGCCAATCTTGGGATGGCTTCACAACGTCTCTAAAACGTGAACTCTCACCACACACCTTCCGTTCCAAGCGCCCCTAGCAACCACCAGCGATTAAAACCGGAAAAACGACCTTTGTCCCGCCCCCTCTGGAACTACCGAGGCTGGGCGGGGGAAGCGCGTTGGCCCAGTCACCTCGGCGGGAACTCCGACCAACCAATAGAAGGCAGGTATAGGAGGGCGGGCTGAAGGGGTTGCGAGCGCACGCGCAGTTGGTAACGGAGACTTGGCTGTGTGGCGGTGTGGGTGAGTTGGGTGCAGGTGGACTCGTCTTGGCCCTCAGAATCCCCGAGTGGCCGCTGCCGCTTGCTCCTGCCCTTACCATGTTTCTCACCCGGTCTGAGTACGACAGGTCTGTGTGGCTGGGGGAAATGGGGTGGGAGTTACGGGTCGGCGGGCCCGGGGCCCGGTCTGGGCCTGGGTTCTGCCGTGTCATGGGGGCGCCCCAGGATCCCGAGTCTGGCCCGTCCCGGGGATCTCTCGCCTTCCCCAGCCGCCCGCTGTGATTCCCCAAGCTAGAGTTGCGCCTGTCGGCCACATTTGTCCTACCGCTGAGTCACTGCTGGGTCCTAAGTCGGTGCGGAAGCGTGAAGCTCCGCTTTGTGCTTTGGGAAAGAAGGCTGGTGCGCCGGGACTCCGACCTTTACCCTGGGAAAGGCCAGGAGTCACCCCCTCTCCCCTTCGTCTGTTTGTGCTGAGAGTGACTGCCTTTTTAAAAATGTAAACGTGTGCCTGGAAGAAAAAGCAATTAGAGATCACTTAATGGGTTTGATCATTTCAGCTCCCTTTTCCTTGTAGGACGACAACCTCGTTTTCCGTTTCTTAGCTGTGGGAATAGAGCAGCCATTCCTTTGATTGAGATGTAATGGGACGTGCTGTGATGTATAGTTTCTGCAGAAGAGCGAAGGAAGGCTCAGCTTTGCCCAGATATAGTGTATGGAGTCTGATTTTATGGGAACTGGAATTTAGAGTGTTCTCAAGAGTTTTGTCATCATGCTGATTCAAATAGACCTAGGCTTTTCTGACTTTTTAAACAGTTTAAAGCAAGTTACTTTAAATGTGTGTTGAAGACCAGATCTGTTTTTGAAATCAAAGCTGTGAGACTGTTGTATTTGTATAAAACAAAAAATCTTCTAGAGCTTGGAAATGTTAAGTAATATTAAATTGTACATACTTATGCTGTAGGCATTTTTACTTTCAGTTTCTGTTTTGATCAGTTACGTTTCACATAGATATTGTTTTTTTTTAATTTTAAAGCCAGGAACGGCAGATGTTTTCTTTGTACTAGATGGCTTGAGAAGCTGCATTTCTTGTCAAGTATATGTTGAACCTGTCAAAAGTTTTATCAGTTAGAACTACCACTTTAAGAAAAAAAATCCTTTTACTGACTCATAGAAGATGTATGTGAAGTTTTAAAACTGACTCCTTAAAAAAAAAGAAAAGAAAAAACTGACTCTTTTTCCTACTGTCCTATAAAATGACTTTGTTAGTCAATATTTAGCTTCCAGAGCATTGAAGAGAATCATCTTTGTGTGATATAATTTTGAGTAAGGGGTGTGTATGATGGAAATTGTTATTCTTATCAGAAAGCCTTTATTAAGGTTTTTGTGATCATTTACTTAACATGTTTATTAACAGCTTTGTGTGATATAATTTTGAGTAAGGGGTGTGTATGATGGAAATTGTTACTATCAGAAAGCCTTTATTAAGGTTTTTGTGATCATTTACTTAACATGTTTATTAACTGCTTTGTGTTACTCATTTTTGTATCTTCCTAAAGAATGCCTAAAACAGTCCTTTTTTATTCACTTAGCTAAGGTACTTGAATGCTTGTCATACGGCAGTGAACAATATCATGATCCTTTTTCTCATATGGGAGACTGTCTTTTAAAGAACTATTTACAAAAGTAGCTACAGTATAATTCAGAAATGTGTTCATGTCATTAGAGAAGCTCAAATCAACACTATGGGAGTTTGATGAGAGAGATTGCATTCAATATTAGGGTATTATGGAAAACTTCAAAAGGAGCTGATATTTAAACTGAGCCTTAGAGACTTCCCTGGTGGTTCAGTGGCTAAGACTCCACGCTCCGAATGCAGGGACCCCGGGTTCGATCCCTGGTCAGGGAACTAGATCTCACATGCATGCCCGCAACTAAGAGCCCGCACTCGGCAATGAAGATCCCACTTGCTGCAAATAAGACCCAGCGCAGCCTAAGTAAATAAATAAATAAATTTAAAGAAACATAAATAAACTGAGTCTTAGATGTAAGGTTTTAATAAATATGGAGAGTGAGAGTGAATAGTTTTGAGGCAGAGAATATAGGATGAACAAAAGAAGGGCAGTGGGAAAGCATACATAGTTCGTGTTTGCAAAAATTCTAGTCTGCTGGCACATATGATACACATATGGGAATGGGGGGGAGATCTGGGAAAACACTATGGTGCTAGATACTGGATGGTTTTTAATATGAGGTTGAGGAGTTTGGGTCTCACTTTGTAGGCATCTGTGTGGCATAAATTATCATTTTAAGAAGTTACATAATCATAATTGTGTTGTATAGAGATTAATTGACTGGATTAGAGGAAAGAGAATCAATACCAGTTAGGAGGCTATTAAAATACTTAGGTGAAAGGTAATGAGGGCATTGAGAATGGAAGGGAGTGTTGAGTTACTGTGTGGGGCGGGGGGTGGGGGGCCTGGGGGGGCCTGATTTGAATTGATATGACTTGGCATATGGTTAATTATGGGAAAAGGGGAGGAGTGAGTCAGATCATTCAGAACTTTATAGTTTGGGGAACTGGGAGATGCGAGGTGTTTTAAAGTAAAAATGAAGTAGGAGTGGCAGGAGATGTAGCTGATTTTGCAAGGATGACTGGATTTAAGAAGATATTTCAGACTGGAAAATGTCAAGTGTTTGGTACTAATGGGATATCCAAATGGAAATGCTCAGGAGGCTTTCAGATTAATCAGGAAAGAGGTCAAACTGGTAATAGAGATTTGGAAGTAGTTAGTGCTTGACATAAATGAAATAACCCGGAGAAAGTTTGAAAACAGGGCCAAGAGCAGAGCCCACATTAGGGAAGACTTAGCAATACCTCAACAGGATGAAATTCCTGAATTAGGGTGAAAATACTGTATTCGTATTCACATAGTACTTTACACTTTACAAAGTGCTTTCATAATCTGCGCAATTCAATACCGATTGTATTATGACAGAGGCAGGATAGTTTTGTTTTGTTTTGTTTTGTTTTTGAGTGAATTAAAGTTAGTAAGTGGCAGAACTAGAATTTAATCCCAGGTCTTCTGCCCTCGGACTTTCCTCTCAGTGAATTTTAAAAGCTGTTTCTTAGAGTCCTAAATTTCCTTTTAAATGACATTAGGGATAGTACCTCTGGGGAAAATGGGAGGCTGGAATGGTGAGATTCTCTTTTGACTCCTGATAGTTGAAAGCTTGGTCTTAGATTGCCTAAATTCTCATTCCAGTTCTGCCTCTTATATGCTGAGTGACTTTGGGCAAATTACTCAACCTCTTTGCGTCTCAACTTCCTCATCTGTAAAACAGTATCTGCTTTAGAATACTGCTTCATGGGATTGTTTTGAGAATTAAGTGTGTTGTCATTTAAAGGTTTATAACAGTGCCAGGCATATAGTACATATTCAGTAAATGTCAACTTGTATTATTATCTGTTTTATATTTGAGATATATATATATATATGTAAAATACTTCTTTTAAAAAAAAGAGTTTTTGATAAAACAAATTTGAAAACACTGCTCTATATCATCTTACATGTTATAAACTCCAGACTCCATAAACCAAGGAGCACAACTATTTTCATTCATTTGTTCAAATATTCTTAAAGTGTCCATTGTGTGCTGAAAGCTTTTATAGCTAAGACCATGTTGCCTCTTCTCCAAAGGGATTTCTAACAGATGAGCAAGGAAAGGTTGGGAATTGTTTAAGGGAGAAGAGCAGTCTGGCATGTATAATGTATTGAGTGAATTAACTAGGTTAGGCTTTAGGAACTACAACAGATCTCAGTCTGTTGTTCAGATAACAATACTAATTCATACAAATAAATAGAGAAATGTCCCTGTGGCTGATTTTACTAAAAAGTAAGATAGTAACATCAAATTCATGTAATGGGAAGAGGATAAGGATAAATGCACATTTTCTTAGGAATTGCCTGATAGTTTGGGGGCATGAATTTACCAAAGGGATTCCAAATTGATTCAGGATTGAGGCAGAAAGTCACCTGCTTTCATTTAATCAGTTTGAAGATATTATGGGAGTGGGGCAGAGGTGTTCTATGTATAGGTTCCATTCTCTTGAAAAACTGTTAATGTACTGAAAAATAGCTACAGATTGTTGTGGGTAAGGGAGCATAAAGATAGTATGCACATCTTGTAGCCATCTGAGCTAGATGTCAAGGAACTTGACTTTAGTGTCTCTATGCTTATTTTTTTCTGACAATTTTAATACCTTTTTTTTTTTTTTGAATTATAGGGGTGTGAATACTTTTTCTCCTGAAGGAAGATTATTTCAAGTGGAATATGCCATTGAGGCTATCAAGGTATAGTATAAGTGGGGTAGTTTTTGAAATTTCATGGCAACTTAGTACTTTGCTGGCAGAACATTTGGAGTAAATGTGTTTTAGCTGTTCCTTTAGAAAATGTTCTTTATCTCCCTTTAATCAACCACAGTTAACCTTCTTTTTAATTTTTTTTTTTTTGAAGTATAGTTGATTTACAGTGTTGGGCACAATTAACCATTTGTATAACAATTTCAATCCCATTCCTAACAACTACTTTGGAACTTTTTAATCAAATAACTGCTTCTTAGTTATGTAAGTAGCTTTTTCTTAGTGGGGTTGGAAGGACATGTTTGTGTATATAATCTTCTTGGCTATAAAGAAAGGGGTATAAAATTCCTGAGTTAGCACCTGGGAGATATTTTATCATCTTGAACAAATCATTTAACTGATCACCTGTATTCTTGTTGGTAAATTTGTCAATTTGTACTAGACATTTTTGGGTCTGAATAAGAGATGTGTCCTGTAATCTAACAACAAAATCGAATAGTTCAAACCAGTATTCAAAAAATTAGTTAGAAAGTAAGCTATTTATACTTAAAGTTAGTTATGTGGGATCTTCTGTTTGTTGGATTATGGATAATCTAAATTCTGCTTTAGATCTAAATTAGGTTGTTTAGGATAAGGTCCAGGCATCAGTATTTTTAGGGACTACCTCAGTGATTCTTAGTGTCTAGCAAGGGTTGAGAATCACTGATCTAGTCAAACTCTTCACTCTGTTTCAATCACCTCTACATCCCCAAACAGCTTCTGTTTTTATAGATCTAGTGATAGAATATTTTCTCACTAGATAGCTCATTCTGTTTGGAAATAGTTCATAATGGTTTAGAAATTTATCCTTATATTGAATTGAAAGTCTAGCTTCCTGAAGTTTCCTTCAGTTGGCCCTAGTTTTGCCCTTGAACCATACAGGGTGTTTAAACCTCTTCCATAAGACAATTCCTCACATATTTGAAGAGAACTGTTGTGTTTCCCTCTAAGTTACCTATTCTAGAAAGAGTATATTGGGGGAAATAGTTATATGAGAATCTGGAAAGGGCAAAGAAGATTCTTAATTGAAGACATAGAAGTGAAGGTGGAAGCATTGTAGTAGATAGTGGGCAGAAAACGATGGGCCAGCTACAAAAAGTGCCTATTTTCTATGTCTAATCATGTGTGCCCTATATTTAAACCATATGTTACTGTGAAGTCTGAGATTATCACAATTGCAAGCTGTAGCATTTATTTTGAGCCTCAGCTAAGATAATAGTTCTATCCAGATGTGCAAGCCAAGAGTAATTCTCTGGTTTTTTGATTCCCCTTAAGTCCCTTAGTGCTAGTAATTTCCACATTGCTTAGAGATAACGAGATGGTATCTGATCTCTGTAGCCCTAGTTTGAGCTAGGATGGAGTAGTGCCATTAATGTATGCTGCTTAACCTGTGTAAAAATTCATACTTTTGGGCGTTGAAACAACCTTGTTGTTGTCTTGGCAAGTTAGCCAATGTGAAAGCAATTTGATAACTATAAGGATTTAGTAGTATGAAAGGAGCTGGAGAAATGACTAAAAATAGCCGACAAATAGAAATTATCACGTAGAAGTGCTGTATGGATGGCATGGGTGAGAGATAGCCAGCTGAGGTGGGGGCAAAGTGACTTTTAGAGTAGGTTTGGGGGAAGAAATGGAAATCTGTGACAGTGTCAAAATTATTGTATTATTCTGAGCATCTGGACATTGGTTACTATGCTAGTGAATTATATTAAATAAGTAATACATAGTCAGTTCAAATGTTCCCTTTCTTCCCTTCTCCGTCTCCCTAGTCCCAACCCTGGGTGGAGGTGGAGTTTAGTCAGAATTGTAATATTGAAGTGTCTGGGGATAAATGTAATGTATAATAGAAAATTATCTTGATTTCGATATATTTTGTAAAATAGCCTGTCTCAAAATATTGACCCTTTTTTGGAGTAGAAGCATAGAAATCTATTTTTTAATTAATTAATTGATTGATTGATTGATTTTTGACTGCATTGGGTGTTCATTGCTGCGCGCGGGCTTTCCCTACTTGCGGCGAGCGGGGGCTACTCTTCGTTGCGGTGCTCAGGCTCTAGGTGCACGGGTTTCAGTAGTTGTGGCACGTGGGCTCAGTAGTTGTGGCTCGCGGGCTCTAGAGCGCAGGCTCAGTAGTTGTGGCACACGGGCTTAGTTGCTCCGCAGCATGTGGGATCTTCCCGGACCAGGGCTCAAACCCGTGTCCCCTGCACTGACAGGCGGATTCTTAACCACTGCGCCTCCAGGGAAGTCCTAGAAAGCTATTTAAGTTGGAGGCCAAATTGAACAAGTTGAAAATTTTTCCTTGTGCTATGAGAACTTCCTCCACAAAATAATTATAGGGACTATTGACATTTTAGAACGGATAATTCTTTGTTGTGGGGGACAGGCCTGTGCATTGTAGGCTGTTTAGCAGCATCCCTGGCCTCTATCCATTAGATGTCAGTAGCACTCACTCCTCCAGTTGTGACAGCCAGACATGTCTCCAGACTTTGTCAATTGTCCCCTAGGGGGTAAAATGGCTCCCGGTTGAGAATAACTCTGCTAGATAAAATTTTAAGGTAGGTACAGGGACTTCCCTGGTGGCGCAGTGGTTAAGAATCCGCCTGCCAATGCAGGGGACACGGGTTTGAGCCCTGGTCCGGGAAGATCCCACATGCCGCAGAGCAACTAAGCCCGCGAGCCACAACTACTGAGCCTGCACTCTAGAGCATGTGAGCCACAAGTACTGAAGCCCACATGCCACAACTACTGAAGCCCATGCACCTAGAGCCCATGCTCCACAACAAGAGAAGCCACCGCAATGAGAAGCCCATGCACTGCAACGAAGAGTAGCCCCCGTTCGTTGCAACTAGAGAAAGCCCGCGCACAGCAATGAAGACCCAATGCAGCTAAAAATAAATAAATAAATAAATAAAATTTTTTTAAAAGTAGGTATGAATTCTGTTCTGCTCTGTTCAGTTGGAGATTCAAGATCAATACACTATACATAAAACAATTAGAGGACAACTAAGTGCCAAATTAAATTCTCTGACAATGGTTCTGACTTTTTTATTTTACAGTTGACCCTTGAACAGGGCAAGGGTTAAGGACACCGACCCTCCAAGCAGTCTAAAATTGCCCTGTAATCTATTGATATAGTTGGCCCTCCATATCTGTGGTTCCTCATTCACCCATTCAACCAACCACAGATCAGTACTGTTGTATTTACTACTGAAAAAAAAAAATCCACATGTAAGTGGACCTGCGCAGTTCAAACTTGTATTTTTCAAGGGTCAACTGTATTTTTAAGGCATACGTGCATGTAGTTTTAGCCAGAAGGTAAAATAGTTTTATAAACCTTGTAACAAAAGCAGAAATCCCTGAGCCTGCCCCTCTTTATCTTCAGCTTCTCAGATGCAACATTTTAAAGTCTTTTAACTAATTTTCTTGGCATTTACTTCCATATCTCTAAGATAGGAACACAGACTTACATTTTTTTCACCTAGGTATTATCCACAGACTTTTCATTATGAAGGATGAAGATTTCTGCCCCCAGTGACACACAGATATACAGTTTCCTACTGGGGTAGAGATAGGGCAACCCTCTCAATGTATATCATATCTATCATAATTTTGTTAGATCATTAGTCAACATTTCTATTGGTAAGACTACGTAAATGCTTTTCATACCTGAGCTGGTTTTCTGTTTCTGCACAATATGGTTTTCCTGGGAGTTTATAATTCTCTTTAAAAAATTTGCCTAATTTGTATGTAAATATCAATAATTCATCCCCAGGGTCTCTCCAAGTTATGTATATCCTCTCAAAACACTCAGGCACATTAAGTATCCTGTAAAAGATTCTTAAAGAAATCTTTGAGCTTTTGACCAGCTCTAATCTGGACTGGTTCTCTGGGCCTGCTGCACAGCTGTATACTTAGCATCTTCTATCATCATCATCCTAGGAACTCTCTTTAACTCCCTCTTGCGTTAGATCACAAGTCATTTTCTTTTTTTTTAATTTTATTTATTTATTTATTTATTTATTTATGGCTGTGTTGGGTCTTTGTTTCTGTGCCAGAGCTTTCTCTAGTCGCGTTAAGTGGGGGCCACTCTTCATCGCGGTGCGCAGGCCTCTCACCATCGCAGCCTCTCTTGTTGCGGAGCACAGGCTTCAGACGCACAGGCTCAGTAATTGTGGCTCACGGGCCTAGTTGCTCTGCAGCATGTGGGATCTTCCCAGAGCAGGGCTCGAACCCGTGTCCCCTGCATTGGCAGGCAGATTCTCAACCACTGCGCCACCAGGGAAGCCCCATTTTCTTTTTTGATGTATTCCTTCAATTTGGTAGAACCCGTTCTCCAATGATTTCGTAAGAAACTATTTTTAATTTCCAAACATTTTTGTTTTTTTCCTTTTTCTTATTAGTGTCCTGTTCTTGTTTTATGGATGAAATACCTTTTTCAAGGACTAAAAAAAATTTTTTTCGCCAGATTTCTTTTTCCCCTTGAACAAGCTAGATTCTTTAGAGATATATATTTTTAAACTGCAGATCTTGACCCATTAGTGGGCACTGAATCAATTTAGTAGGTCATGGGAGCATTTCTTTTTTATGTAGACTGGAGCAGTAGGTCTCAGAATGCCTTGCTCATAGTATTGGTGAGTGTTTTCTTTTCTTCATGAAACTTTGTTTCTATTATATTTATTTCTTTGTATCTGTTTGTGTATTTTGGTCATGATATAAAGTATATTTCTTAATGTAGATTTGGGTCAGAAAATTTGAAAACTACTGCTCTAGAGAAAACTGCCTCTTCTCATTTCATGCCTGGAAGGTGTTTCTGCCTGCTCTCTTCTGAGAGCTGAGCAGGGAAAGAAGGCTGGGGTTCTTAACATTAAACTTGTCAATTTTTACTTAATTCCCCTGTTTTCCTGTAGTACTCTGCCTTCGATGGTGGCATCCCCCAGTCTAGAGATCCTCTGTTTTACTCTCTCCAGAGTCTTCTACAGGAGTGGGAGTGGGGGCCATCATCTAGCTTTATAACGTAGGGCAAAAGATCTGGAAATCTGTCTCTTAAGCAAACGTTGAACTAATTTTATAATTTTTAGCTGTTACGTTTCTATTTCCAGAGGTCCTTGTTGCCACCATTCCCTTTTTGGGGGGTCCTATGATAGAAATCAGGTTGTTTCTTGACTTTCTTTACTGCTGGGTTAGGATTTGGATTTCTCGGGTTTGCTAAGTAAGTAATCACTAACCCATCTTCTTTCTTTAAAATATTGTGTCTGTGTCTTTGTCCATTCTCTTTGTCCTAGTGGATTTATCCAGTCCCCGCTTAAGCCTTTTAATCTACTGTTCTCAGGCTTGGAGAAGGAGTAGAGCTAATGTATGTATTCAGTCTACACCTTTACTTAGAAGTAAGAGCACTCATTTTTACATAAAATTCTTTGACATTTTATCTCCTGTAGTTATGCATGTACCATTAAGAAAATAAATATACAGTGAAAAGCAGGTATATATATTTAATAACACTTCTAAATAAAGTCACAACTTTACACATTTGAAAAATAATACATATATGTATGAGACATGATCATTCAGTCTGCATGCATTTTAAGCATGTTATGCACAATGATTTATGAAATTCTTTGGAATACTTTGCAATAACAGACTCCAGGAATCTGATGCTCACACTGATAGTCATTGCTTTGTAGAACTAAGTAAATATAGTCATTTACTGTAAGTAAATATAGTGATTATTTACAGGAGAGAGCACGTATAGTCATGGAAGGCTTTATGAATGATGGGTGGAATTTGGATAGGCAAAGGGAGGAGCGTATTCCAGGTGTGACGGCATGGGCAGAAGTGCAAGGGTAGCGGATAATATGGCATGAGAAAATGGATTTGGCTATACCTGAGGGATTTTGCTGGAGAATGATAAATAATAAAGTTGGAAGTGTAAAGTAGGATTAGGTTTTGAGGACTCTGGAAGCTTACTTGGATTTTATGTTACAGGCAGTATAGAGAGATATTAGTTCTTTAGAGAAGGAGAAGTATAATGAAAATAGCATTTTATTGTATCAGTCAGGCCAAAACATGAAAGATACATTGGGAGAGAGAGATTAAAGATAGGGAGACTAAGTAGGAGGCTGTTGAAGTAATCTTGGCATATAAAAAAATAGCTAACATTTGTTGCTTGTTTATTATGTGCAAGTTACCATTTTAAGCATTTTATGTATGTGTGTTTACCCCTCTTGATGTGTAGGTATTGTTATTATTATCCCCCTTTTGTAGATAAGGAAACTGAGACAAAGAGGGGTGGGTAACTAGGATGGTGGCATGGAGATGGAGAGATGAAATCAAGCTATATGGTAGACTGCTAGTGACCTTGAAAGATATTTTTATGTTGTTGGTGGTGTTTCTTTTCTTTTCTTTTTTCTTTCTTTTTCTTTTTTTTAAGTAAATTACTTTTCTGGAGGTCACATAGATTTGAGGGATATCACCTTTTGGTAGCAGAGGTAAAAAGATACCAAGTCCAGAAAAAACATTAAAGTTGTATTACTTCTTGCCCACTATGTTTAGAACTTTAGAATCTGCCCCTCTCCAAAAAACTGGCATTAGAGTTGATCATTTTCCGGACATTTTCAAGACCTTATTGAACTTCCCCTTTAGAAGCACAAAATTCTGTAAATCGGTGCTCTTGCCATTGACAGGAATAGTACATTATTAGGGTGCTCCTTATTTTCTCTGTGTACTAGATATGGCTGATTGAAGCTTCTATCATGTGAAGATATACAGAGAGATTCCTGGTGAGTATGTGAGACTGTTCTTTGACTTCTATATGATAACCATAACCTGTTTCTCTTTAGCTTGGTTCTACAGCCATTGGGATCCAGACATCAGAGGGTGTGTGCCTAGCTGTGGAGAAGAGAATTACCTCTCCACTCATGGAGCCCAGCAGCATTGAGAAAATTGTAGAGATTGATGCTCACATAGGTAAGGAGTAGGAGAAGGCTGTTCTGTAGGATCTTGCCTGGGTTAATCAGTCTTCTTTGATGTTTCAAGAGAGGTTCATTAGGTGAACATCTTATCCCTTGTTAGTTATCATTTTCCAGGTAGTAGGCCATTGTGCATAATATAGGTAGTAGAAAGCAGTTATAGGATTCACCTACTCCCAGATGTTCCTTTCTCCCTCAAATTTATACTTGGCAAATGTGATGGTTATTGAAATGTGTGAAGGTTGAATCATAGGCCAGCTCCCTATGATGGCTGGGTCTTCATTGATGCATAACATTAGGAGCCCACCTGGAGCAGAGGATTGTGTGGGAAGGTAGGGGTGTCCACTAAGGAAAGAGAAATTCTTAAAGATCTTCAGAGTGGCTAAGGTGCAGCAAGTATAAGGATGATAGACTTTGACCCAGATCAGTACTCTTCCTCTGTTTTCAGATTTATCATTTCAATCTATCTCCCCTTGCCTTCCCTTCCTCCCTTTTTTGGGTCTCTGTTAAATTCCCCTGCCGTGGCTTCTGGCATCATTGTAGCATGATGAGTAGTTCTACTTATTTATAGCATGGCATTTTAGTTGACTGCCCACATTTACTTAACCTATCTAGTCATCTAATTACTGAAACATTGGTAAAATAATCAATTGCTTGAAGGCGTCAGAATCAAATGCTATAGTGACGCAGGGAGCTTAACATTATCTCTTTCATAGATATAGAAACTGAGATTTAATCTTTTAAGATTAGAACATTGTATCTACTTTATCTGAAGCCATCTACCTTTTGGAGGTAGGTCAGTGTCACTTCATTCAACAAATTGAGAACCTCTTATGTGCCAGACTTTGTGCTAGACACGAGAGGCGCACAAAGGAATGAGACATAGTCCGCTTGTGTTCCAGGAGCATACAGTTTAATCACAGAAGTAGATATGTAAATAAGTCAATGCAGTTAAGTGAAGTAGGTATTAAGAAAGGCTGTAGTGTATGCTTAGTAGGGGTACAACGGAGGAAACAATTAGTTTTCCCTGGGGCCAGTGGTAGTAAGGCTTTTAGAAAAGGATTCCATAAAGGTGATGCTTGAGCTGAACTGAATTCTAAAAGATAAGGAAGTGTTTACCAAGTGAATAAATGTCTGAGTGTAGCAGGGGAGAGCTTTCTGGTTGGAGGGAATAGAAAAGAGCAAAGCTGTGGTGGTGTAAAATATAAAATAACCCTGGCACACGCAGTTTGGCATGACTGGCAGGTGGAATGTGGCAAGAAACGAGTCTGGGATCAAACAGTGGAAGTCCTGTTTACCACACTAAAGAGCTTGAACTTGATCCTTTTGCATTAATGGCCAAGGTTTTAAGCACTGAGGAAATATGATCAGATTAGGATTTGAGAAAGACCATTCTGATAGTAGTGTTGAAGGTAGAGTGAAGGGGACTGAGACTGGAGGCAGGGAGACCAGGTCTGAAATTTTTTTAATAGTCCAAATAAAGAGATGATGAAGGCTTAACCAAGGTAGTGGCCAGAAAATGGAGAGGTGAGGACTAATGCCAGACAGGCTAATCAGACAGCGATTGATAGAATTTGGGATTCAGTTGGTTGTGAGGGCCAGGGAAAAAGATGGAACCTAGAAGGGAAATGAGTCTGTGGTCTATCCAAGTAGATATATTAAGGGAGTCATTTGGCTTTATAGGTCTGAAATGTGGGAGTGAGACCCAGGCTGGAAATTTAAATTTGAGTCATGACGTGTAAAGTCACAGCCATAATCTTGGCATCTTGGGCCATCACTCATATAACTAGTTTGTGTTTGGTCAGGAAGTGAAAAGACTTGATTTTCTTCTAGGGTCTTCCATTGTAGCTCATAGTGAGATAGTTATTTTTTTCCCTTGTTTCTCCTATTGGACTGTTAGTGCTTGCTTAGTTTGAAAGTGCATCACGGGCTACAAAAGAGTGCTGAAGGAATGCTTGAGGATGTAACGTGTGGAAATTCATGTTTGATTAGCTGCTCTTCTCTGTCTCCTACCTTAATAGCTGGACTTTTCTGTCATTATGAATGGTTTTTATTTGTTAGTGATATAATTATACTTGTGTTCAGGGCAGATGATTTCCCATCTAATCTCTTAGGTATATTGCTATGGGATTGCTGAATGGCTGTCATGGTTTCACTGCAGAATTTCAGTATTTCCTGAGTGGATGAAAGAGTTCTACAAGGATTTGGCTACCGGGTCACTGTTGCTTTTACATTGCAGGTTGTGCCATGAGTGGGCTAATTGCTGATGCTAAGACTTTAATTGATAAAGCCAGAGTGGAGACACAGGTAAAATTAGCATCATCTCTCCTTTTTACCATGATGCTTGTGTTCCTTGTTTAGTGATGATATAACTGCCTGGGCTGTACTGCAGGTATCTGTGTTAATATCAGATGTAGCTCTTGGGAGTGATTTTGGGTAGAATCCCTAGTTACAACTTTCTGAGGCTTGGAGTCTAGCCATCCAACCATTGCAGCTTTAAGGAAGCCCTGGTAAATAGTGCTGACAGTCTCTTGCTTCTTTTTGACTTGCCTTATATAAAGCAAGCATTGCACTGCATTCTGTTCCCCAATTGACTTTCTGTGGGAGCACCATAGCAAGAGGTAGAAATAGCTAAAGGAATTCTCACCCCAACTGCCTTTGCAGCTAGGCTTGCAAATGACAGCTCTCCTGTAGTGAGTAATGATATGTACCAGGTGATAAATGCTGGTTAGGAATACTGATTTTTTTTTTTTTTTAACTGAGCTCCTGCTGCCTGCAGAGTAGTAGATAGGTAGGAAAAAAATATCTGATTGGTAAACATTTTTTTGGTGCTTATTTGCAGGTTTGCTGTCAGTACTTATGTAAGAATAAGTCATTTAATTTAAACTCCAACAGAATGATAAGATAGGGCCTTTGAGGGAAAGCGGCACTCAGCTATTAGCTTTCACTTTGTGAAAAGACTAGATTTGGTGCTCTGAAGGGTTAACTCTGTTTTTCAAGGGAGCAATCCTCTCCCTTGAAAAGTCGTCATTGCTTAGAGTCCTTTTGGTGTAACTTTATTTCCAGAGCTATTTCTCTTCCTCTCATGCAGTCCCGAGCATTTGAGTTTAGTGTTAAGGAAAACACACCAGAGCTTGAGCATTCAGTTTTTAACCACAGTCAAAGGGATGTGTGTAGTGAGATGGTGGGCTACTTTTAATGCCATTCTTACGAAAGGTAGACCATGCTTTGCTCTTCTTTTAGAACCACTGGTTCACCTACAATGAGACCATGACAGTGGAGAGTGTGACTCAGGCTGTGTCAAATCTGGCTCTACAGTTTGGAGAGGAAGATGCAGATCCAGGTGCCATGGTGAGTTTGATGCTTGTGCCAAGCTTTCTTGCTGTCCTGTGGAACTGAAGACATTTGTCCTCGGAACATGTCTTTACCATCTCTTCTCGCCCCCCTACTTTGTAGCTATTTATCTTTATACCTCCTGCTTTTTGGTTCTAGTCTCGTCCCTTTGGAGTAGCACTGTTATTTGGAGGAGTTGATGAAAAAGGACCCCAGCTGTAAGTACCATTTGGCCATTTTTTTCCTGCTTCCTTTTTGGGAGAATTATTTACATTTGGGATGGGACTGGTGGTTTAAATCAAGTGAGAAGATTATTGTAGAGTTGTAAAGATGAAGGGCTTCTAATTCTATAAAGTTCATTGATTCTATGCTGCTTACACAAAAACAAATTTGGGGATTTTATGAAGAACTCCTCTATTGGAACCAGTGCTATTTGTAGAAAGAAATTAGAAGTAACTTTGTTGCTGTAGTCAAAATGTGTTTTAGAGCCTTGCTTTGGAATATTGATTTGATCCCTATCCTCAAATAGTATTTAGACAGGCATACATAAGTGTCATATTTATATATGCTGTATATATAAAGTATTCTTATACATACTTCTCTTCTAAATCCCTGAGGAAATTATTATTAGTTTTCTTAAACACTTTTTTTTTTTCCCTTGAAGTGGGTTGCTTAAATAATAGTTTATTTTTACTCTTTTTTTCTGTATAATTTTGTGCAGTCTTTCAAAATCTTTTCATCTTTCAGTATAATGGCTTTTTTTTTAAAGGATATTTACATTTTTTTTTCGTTTATTCCCAGACTTTAGGCTGTATAAGTTTCTGGCCAAGCAGCTTTGATTATTAATAAACATAGCTTTCCCACCAGTTATTGAAGACTTAAAAAAATTTCTTTAAAGTATTACCATTAGGTCCAATAGGCATGATTAATTATCATGCTGAATTAAGAATTGTTTTTTGGTGTCTGTAAGAAACTGATTGTTGGCTACTATCTTTAAAAAATGACAGGATCATTTAAATCTTTACTTCTGTTTCCTGAATGCTTTTTCTTTGATGGCATATCTTTTTTTTTTTTTTTTTCACACACACACACTGTATTTTATTTTTACAAGAGATAAATAGACTGACACCAAGCATTGTAAATGGATGACCACAACAAAAGCAATAATGATTGCAATTACCAAACATGAAACACACTCATACTATGTCATAATATTGACATTCAGTCCAGTAATCCTCCACTGTAACAGATCCTTTACTTTGCAGTGAAAATTGATTTGTATATTCTTTGCCTCTGAGTCCTTGTGGGATTTTTTTTTTTAATTCAAACAGAAAGTCACAAAAATTATAATCATCCTCATCAGTTCACTCAGTCCCATGTAATTAATTTTTTTTTTCATCTTGATCTTTTGTTAGCACTTTTATGAGTTCATCAGTTTTTCATTAGAGTTCTGAAAATGCTTATTCATTCAGTTCAGCAGTACAGTTACCAGAAACCTGTACTTGTCAGAGTCTTTTCTATGAATTCCTTGAAGATGAAACCCTTTTATAGGAACATATTTGCAAAAGCATCAGAGTACACCCAGAACTGTGTAAATGACAAAGGACTTAAAAATGACCACAATTAAAGATTTGATGAAAGTTCATAATAGTGCAATTAACAAAGAAATTTAGTTATTTCTGAGATATACATTTTAAAGTAATAACTAGAATTATGACTTATAACATTATACCAGAACATATAAGATTTTTAGAAATTTCACGTAATGTCTGAAACATTTATATTAACATATTTCCATACAAATAACCCAATGAAAGTTTAGTATTAGTTGTTTTCTTTGTTTTTTATACTGCAGGTTCTTATTAGTCATCAATTTTATACACATCAGTGTATACATGTCAATCCCAATCGCCCAATTCAGCACACCACCATCCCCACCCCACCACAGTTTTCCCCCCTTGGTGACCGTATGTCTGTTCTCTACATCTGTGTCTCAACTTCTGCCCTGCAAACCGGCTCATCTGTACCATTTCTCTAGTTTCCACATACATGCGTTAATATACGATATTTGTTTTTCTCTTTTTGACTTACTTCACTCTGTATGACAGTCACTAGATCCATCCACGTCTCAACAAATGACTCAATTTCATTCCTTTTTATGGCTGAGTAATATTCCATTGTATATATGTACCACAACTTCTTTATCCTGGTTTCTCCAGCCATAGAACATCTTTTGGGTCTGTGCCTCAGTATTTCCTGGCTGCAGGGCCAAGCATTTATATTTTTTAGTGAGACATTTGTTACATAAAATGCCACCCTTCTTAAGCATTTTAATCCTCTTCTTTTTGGTGGTTTTGCAGGTTTCATATGGACCCATCTGGAACCTTTGTACAGTGTGATGCTCGAGCAATTGGCTCTGCTTCAGAGGGTGCCCAGAGCTCCTTGCAAGAAGTTTACCACAAGGTAATCAAGCATTCTCACGACTTCTATTATCTTTTTTTTAAATCAGGGTATAATTTACATACAATAAAATGTACAGACCTAAGAGTTCAGTTCTATGAGTTTTGACAATTGTATACACCCTTGTAACCAGCACTTAAAACAAAATATAGGGACTTCCCTGGTGGTTCAGCGGTTAAGACTCCATGGTCCCAATGCAGGGGGCCCCGGTTTGAGCCGTAGTCAGGGAACTAGATCCCACAGGCCACAGCTAAAAGATCCCGCCCGCATGCCACAACTAAGACCCGGCACGGCCAAATAAATAAATAAATAAGTAATTTAAAATAGATGCATATATATATAGCACACTTCCATCACCCTGCCCCAGAATGCTTGCCTCCTCTCCGTTCAGTCTCTTCCCCCCTTTTAGGCACATTTACCATTGTAGATTAGTTTTGTCTGGTTTTTTTATGAATAGAATCATAGTTTGTATTTTCATGTCTGCCTTTTTTTGTTCAACATACTGTTTTTGAGATATGTTCGTATTTTTGCACATTTCAATAGTTTCTTTTTATTGATGAGTGGTATACCATGGTATAGATGTACCACAATTTGTTTATCCTTTATCTTCATAGCTTTACTTAGCAGTTTATATTTCCTAGTCTGGCTCTCCAAGCAAGTGGGCATTTGGTACTTTTTATCTTTGTGTGATGGGAAGACTTGGTTTGGGGTAACTCATTGTAGTGGCTGAAGGCTGCCCTACTTGTCATTCAGGTGGTTCATACAGGGATGCCTGCTTACATCAACCTCTCCTAGTATTGCTTTTACGTGTGCAGGAAATCAGGTACAAAATGGAGTAAGAAAAGAGCAGATTTTCTAAACCATTGGGCTACCTTCTAGATCATTTGGGAATTATTATTCACAGGATATCATCAATATTATCTTGCTTCTACATTAAAAGACAATAACTAGAGAAGTGTAACTCTTTCCTCTTCAAAGATCACTTACCATATTACAGTTGGTAACTTTGTTCTGGTTCAAAATAAGACTTTTTTTTTCTCTGAATAAAGGTACTCTACTTATTTACCATTTACCTGAATTCTGGAGATACTTATAATGCACTGTACTTATTGAGATGTTTGATTTATTGATATTTGCTAAATCATTTCTTCAGGGAGATATAGGGGAAATCTTTGAAGGAAGGAGGGATTATGTGCAATTAATGGCTACTCTTCTTACCCTCTTTGTTTCAAGTCTATGACACTGAAAGAAGCTATCAAATCTTCACTCATAATCCTCAAACAAGTAATGGAGGAGAAGCTGAATGCAACTAACATAGAGGTATTTTTCTGTTTTATTCAGATATCATAGCTCTCATTGCTGAAGATCAAGCTAGTAACATTTTTGTATGCTCAGTTCTTAAGAAGTTATTATCCTGTGAATAAGCAACTTTAGTAATGTGGTAATGGCAGAAGCCAGAATTTGGTGAGTTAAAGAATAAAAGGGAGTGATGAAGTGCAAAACAAGAATATGCTGCCTTCTCAAGAAGTAATTAATGTCAGCAGCAGGCAGCATTAAAGAAAAAGATTTTTGTCTTTTTAAGGATGGGGAAAGACTTGAAAATACTTTTATAGTCTGAGAAGCAAGTAGTGGATAGAAAAATGTTAAAAGAATTAAAAGTGGAAGTTAGATAATGATGGAAGAGTTCTAGAAGAGAGAAGGCATGGTACAAATGAAAGAGTTGGTTTTGAAAAGTAGAATTGATTCAGCATTATACTGAATACCCATTATATGCCAGGTACTATGTAGATGCCAGGGATACAGACACAGAAAATCCAGTTCCCATTAAGTAGTATAGAGGACATACAGATAATAACAGCTTGGGTTGATACTTCTGTAATAGCAATATGAATGGATTGACACAGGAACATATAACTTATACTGGGGCATTAGGAAAGCTTACTGGAAGAGGTGAAGTTTGGAGAAGGGAAGAGAATGGTATTCCAGGAAGAGGGAACAGGACATGTAAAATAACACTGTGCGTAAAAGGGAACTTTGAGGGATTTATCTGAATGCTGGAGTGTGAGATGTATATAAGATAGGGAGATGACACTGGAGAGACGTGGACCAGATTCTGTATGCCCTTATATAGGATCCTAAGAGTAGACAGGAGGATGGGAGGCAATGATGAGTAAAGTTAAGGCAGGTTTGGAGGTGAATTGGGAGAGAGGTGTTATATTTCCCTGGTGATTGTTAGATCATCTGCCGAGGGTGGGTGAATGCAACAGTGAAATTAAGAAGAATGGGAAATATTTGGAAAAGTCATTATGGATAGGGAAAAGGGAAGACAGGGATGAGTAAAAGGATTGCTGGGTCACATTAAAATATGCTAGCTGAAGCTGAAATCACAAAACAAGTTGTTGTAAAAAGTCAGGATAGTGGTTACCCTTGGAGGCATGGTATGTATGTATATTATATTTTAATTAAAAAATTTTTAAAGGCCAACTGAGGCTGGAATCACAAATCAGTAATTAAACCAATCAGCACTTACCAGGATACTTTTCAGCTATACTCAGCATAGATTGAGAAAATGTATATTTGGATAAATCTCTGGCAGAGGATTGACTGGTTATGGGCAGAAGAATGGAGAGAGTACTGGAGAGTATTGTTTGTCAATCTGTCACCAGCAGAGCCTGGTTCCGTAGGCTGCAGTGAAAGGGGCAAAATTGGGCGCCAGAACAATGGGCTGGCCTAAAGGTGGGAAGGTCCGAGAAGAGTTGGAGAGAGGTTGGGGCTGCGGGAGGGGTGTTTGGCTTGCTTCTTCAGCAGTCATGGAGAGAGGGGGTTATGGAATGGAAATGGAAAACTTACTTCATAAATAGTTGTTTTTTCACCTTCTCAGCAAAGATTTGAAAATGCTTCCCCTTCGTGCCAGTCTCTGAGATGATGAGGCACAAAAAATGCAACGATAGCCCATATTGACCCTTAGGAGGGATTTTGTCAGTTCCTTTTGTGCTTTGTTTTCTGTGGTACTGAATGAGATAGGGTCTTGGCATTTCCACTAAGACTATCTCCTTGCTACCTCAGAGTAATTCACATGTAGCTCTTTTTTTTTTTTTTTTTAATTAATTAATTAATTAATTTATGGCTGTGTTGGGTCTTCGTTTCTGTGCGAGGGCTTTCTCTAGTTGCGGCAAGTGGGGGCCACTCTTCATCGCGGTGCGCAGGCCTCCCACTGCCGCGGCCTCTCCTATTGCGGAGCACAGGCTCCAGACGCGCAGGCTCAGTAGTTGTGGCTCACGGGCCCAGCTGCTCCGTGGCATGTGGGATCTTCCCAGACCAGGGCTCGAACCTGTGTCCCCTGCATTGGCAGGTGGACTCTCAACCACTGCGCCACCAGGGAAGCCCACATGTAGCTCTTTTGATTTCACAGGGAAGGTTCTAAGGCCTGCCTGGTTCAACTAAAACTTCAAAGATATTTTTTAGCTCATTCAGTTTCAGTGCAACTACAGTGTTGCTTTGAAGAGAGCATCAGGTGTGTTTCTCATCCATGCTCTATCATTAATCCCTGACTAGAGTTTTCTTCACTTTAAAATGGGGGCACTTCCACTTTTCCAAGCTCTAACTCATGGTTTCCAAACCTGGCTGTCCATCAGTCTTTGGCTGTCCATCAGAAATCTGTATTTTTGAAATCTCCTTGGGTGACTTTGATGGTCAGTCTAAGAAGGTCAGGCATTTGGGAGCCACTGCTCTAGAGCCCGTCCTCCTCTATCTCTTTGAGGTCCCTGCTCCGCCAGTTGTCCCTTGCGTCACCAGCCTCTCCTCAACAGCCACTTCCCCTCAAAAAGGGAAAACTTCCAAGTTGCATCTTCCTTTAGAGAAACAAAAAAACAAAACCCACCCTTGTCAACCCCTCTCTCTACCTAGTATCCTTTTTTTAAAAGATCAACTTCGTTGAGGCATAATGTACATACTGTAGTGTGCGCCTGTTTTAAGTTTACAGTTCAGTGAATTTTGACAAAGGTATAACCCTTGTATCCGCAACCACAAGATACAGAATGTTTCTGTCGTCCCCAAAAGTTCCCTCATGCCCCTTTTTAGTCGCTTCCTTCCCACTGATCTGCTTTTTGTCACTATAGATTTGTTTTGCATGTTCTAGAATTTCTTATAAATGGATCTTACAGTGTGTATTCTTTTTGTGTCTCACTTCTTTCACTTAATAATTTTGAAATTCAGGAGTTTGTTACATTTTATTGCTATTCCATTCATCGTCTTTTTTAACCTTTAATTGCTAGACAATGAATCTGTATTCATTGTCTTCACTGCCTCGCTTCTCATTTATTTCTCAATCACTGCCATTGGTTTCTGTTATTATTTCCCTGAGACTGCCCCTTGCTAAGATAACTCCTCTTTATCAGATTTCATGGTCATTTTTAAGACTTCTTACATGACCTTTTCTGAAGCACACACCTCAAATTTTTGACAGTTGTAAAACTAAACTCATCATTTTTCCTGAAAACCATTTCCTCTTCCCTTATTTCTAATTCTGGTTGATGACACCTTCAGTGAACCTGTCATTCACAGCAGAAACCTGGAAGACTCTGACCTCCCTTTGCCTTCACCGAATTGTGTCTTTGCCTCCTTAAATAACTCTCATATCAGTGCCTCTTCTTCATGCCTACTCCCAGGGCCTTCTCTTGTTCAGGCCCTCATTTTTCTCCTGCCTTGTATGTTTTGAGATTTCCTAGCTAGTCTTCCTGCCTGTAGCCTTGTCCTCCTCCTTTTCATTCCATTTCCCCTGCCATTGTGCTACTGAAGTGGATTTTCTAAATTGCATATCTAAGCTCAATTGTCCTCCACTTTTAAAAAGTCTTTTCTGACTCTTAACTGTCTGCAAGATAAATTCCAAACTTCTTTTCATGTCACAGTAATTCACTACTTCTTAAGGCATATGTTTAACCTGTTAGGTACCTTGCTAATTTTACATGCAATTATCTTTTAATCCTCACAATAGTCTTATGAGATAGGTATTCCTACTTCCATTTTACAGAGGAGGAAACTGAGGCTTTGAGAAGGTAAGACCTTGACCAAAGTAACAGCATTGGTAAATGGTGGGGTCAAGGTTTGAAACCAGGTCTGATTTGGGGTCCTGTACTTTCTACCACTTTAATACACTATCTCTATGAGCTCTGAACTCCTGCTACCTCTCCATTTCATCTCATCACATATGCAACCTCTGCTCTAGTCATTCAGAATTACTTTCAGTTTTGCAAATACATCATCTTGCTTCGTGCATTTATGCATTTGCATATTCAGTCTGCCCTCTGCTCCTTGACTGACCCATTCTTGTAATGCTTTAAGACACAACTCAAAGATTGCTTCTCCTTGAAACCTTCCTGGACTCCCCCCTAGATTACTCCTTTGTGCCTTTATGTATGCTTGGCTCTGTTGTAACACTTACCTGACATTAAAAGCATTTGGCGTCTAGCACTCTTAGTAAATAAGACAGACTTTCTTCATCTTTGAATCTCTTTGCTTTGTACAACTGTAACTAGTACACAGGTGCTTAGCAATTAATTACTGATCAAATCAATAAAAGAAAATATCTGTTTTACCTGCCTCACAGAGGTTTTTTGAAAGTAAAGTGAGGACTTCCCTGGTGGCGCAGTGGTTAAGAATCCGCCTGCCAATGCAGGGGACATGGGCTAGATCCCTGGTCCAGGAAGGTCCCGCATGCCACGGAGCAACTAAGCCCGTGCGCCACAACTACTGAGCCTGTGCTCTAGAGCCCGCAAGCCACAACTACTGAGCCTGAGTGCCACAACTACTGAAGCCCATGCGCCTAGAGCCCGTGCTCCGCAACAAGAGATGCCACCGCAATGAGAAGCCCGCTCACCGCAACGAAGAGTAGCCCCCGCTCACCGCAACTAGAGAAAGCCCGCGCGCAGCAAGGAAGACCCAACACAGCCAAAAAAATAATAATAAATAAATAAATAAATGTATTTTTTAAAAAAGAAAGTAAAATGAGATAAATAGAAAAGTAGCTTTCATATTCATTATGTAAGTAAATGCAAGGGGTTATTTTTACTCATCTAGTGATGGGTACCTTCCTGAAGGCAGTATTTGGTTTAAGTCCTGTTAGTATTGATTTGCAGCCTGGTTCTGTAGGACTGGTCTAATTCAGAGTTGCCCAGTTTCTGGTTTTTAGCCCCTGTAATGGTTTGGGAGGACTAGCTTGTGAGCCATGGGTGACTTGACAAAAAACTCTGTAGGCTATCACTCTTCTCTGGTTTATTGACTTTGTATCTCTCTGTCCTCATGTCCTTAAGAAAAGCATTTATATATTTTAATTTCCTTGGAATAGAACTCATGGTCTATATGGACATCACTAAATTATTTAACATATATTTTACAAATATGTTTGGGACTCTTCTGATATTTCGTATAATTGGATAGATCTTTTAGGAGAATCTAGTGGAGACTGCAGGCTTTGAGAGAACATTTTTTTTAGTCTGCCCCCAGACAAGATCTTCAGGTGTTTTAAGATGTGCAGTAGTAGTCTTCTTCTAAATTTTACCTGTAGTTGAGGCAGAGAATAATAAACATCATGTAACTGGGCTATGCTAATTTTGGCAGTTTTCAAATTACACTAAATATCAGTAGTGAATATTACTCAAAAAATGCCCTACTATGTTTAATTTTAAAGTTAAAAAAAGATAATATAAGGAAATGACATTTCAAACAAATTAAACACAAAAGCTAAAGGCAAAAGTGAAGTGGCACCTATTCCTCAGTATTACCCTAAAACACGGGACTATGTTGTCAGCAGAGATGATGGAAAACACGGTGGTTTGGCTAAATTTGAAACTAACCATCTTCTGACCCTAGTCTTTTATTGCTCAAATACATTATAATCTGGACTGCTGGTTATTACTAATATCTTTAGTTGCAACTGATTTCCTATGGTCAGTGTTAATGGGATCTTTTCATGGCCAGTCCTTTTAAAAAAACAAAACAAATGTTTTTCTTGTTAAGTTACCATATGGGCAGTTTTAGAGAAAATAATACCCAACAATAATAGTTAATTATGTGGTGCTTATTACAGTGTTCTAGACACTGTTCTAAGCACTTTACATGGATTGACACATTTAATCCTCACAACTACCCTATGAGTTAGGTGCTTTTATCCCCATTTTACTGATGGAAATTGAGGCGCAGAGTGGGCAAGTATACCAAGGTCACATACACAAGCTCGACTTACAAGTGTGTGAATATGCTTTTAATATATTTCTAAAGGAGTCTTTAACAGAAAAAACTACTGACCCCAATTTGCTGCTTCTTTTGTGATCCTTGTTGAAGTAACCTCAAGAAGTGACAGTGATGCCAGGCATTTGGTTAACTATTATGTGGTGGGTTAACCTCAAAATAGAAAATTTGGTCAAGAAGATTTTTATTTTGGAGTCAGACAGCTATTTTAGGAACCTGCTGCTGGAAAGGATATCCCTGGGACAGCAGATCCCTTAGTTCCTAATGAACAGCTGCATCACCAACAACTTCTCCTGACTGTGCTGGGGCTATAAGCAGGGTGATCGAGCCGAGCTTACTAACCCTTCTCTGTTTTCTTTCTAGCTAGCCACAGTGCAGCCTGGCCAGAATTTCCACATGTTCACAAAGGAAGAACTTGAAGAGGTTATCAAGGACATTTAAGGAAGCTTGATCCTTAGAATTTCTTGGGGACAGTTTCAGTTCTCCTAGTTGCCCGTAACTTTTATTTCCAGCCCAATTCCTTGGAAAATCTCCAGTGTATGTGCATTTTTTTATGATGTCTGTACATAAAGGCAGTTCTGAAATAAAGAAAAATTTTGAATATTTGTTAATAGACTATTCTCTTCTAATGCAGTCTTGTGTATAAAATACTTGTGTTGGGGGCAAAAAGGATAGTGGTATTAATATCCCTATCCTATCAGTATCTATTCTAAAATTGTTTTAGTGGCTCTGTACAACAGAATCAACTATATTATGAATTCCTTGGTGTTGACAGATGAACTCCCAACTAGTCCAACTCCTCCTCATGTGTTATAGGTACTAATACCACTGTAAACTTCAGTTCTGTAGTTTTTCTTGAGTAAATAGTTATTTTTGCTGCTGCTTTCCTTATATGAAGGAGATGCTACTAATTGACCATCAAAAGAACATGTTTTGAGGCCCTTCCCAAAACTGATGGGTTGGAATAAGCCAGCTACAATGTTGTACTATTTCTTGTGCCTTAAGAGACAATTTGGAATGAGATTTTCTTTTTTTTTTTATGAAGTCAAGGACTATAAAAGAATCAAATTCATGATCTTGGCCTCGCTGGCAATCAATTACAAATCAGTAAGAGAGAACTGGGTAATTCAGAAGTAGTTTACATTAGACTTTGGAATATACTATGAACTTCCCCCGTTAGAGCTGCCAGCATATGACTGGTTGAGATGATTTAAAGAATCAATCTATTGGAGCCTCAAAAATGGCCATATGGACCCAGCAATCCCACTACTGGGCATATACCCTGAGAAAACCATAATTAAGAAAGAGACATGTACCACAATATTCATTGCAGCACTATTTACAATAGCCAGGACACGGAACCAACCTAAATGTCCATCGACAGATGAATGGATAAAGATGTGGCACATAAACATAATGGAATATTACTCAGCCATAAAAAGAAACGAAATTGAGTTATTTGTAGTGAGGTGGATGGACCTAGAGTCTGTCATACAGAGTGAAGTAAGTCAGAAAGAGAAAAATACCGTATGCTAACGCATATATATGGAATCTAAAAAAAAATGGCACTGATGAACCTAGTTGCAGGGCAGGAATAAAGAGGTAGGCATAGAGAATGGACTTGATGACATGGGGTGGGAGGGCGAAGCTGGGGCAAAGTGAGAGTAGCATCGACACATATACTACCTAATGTAAAATAGTTGGCTGGTGGGAAGCAGCAGCATAGCACAGGGAGATCGGCTCGGTGCTTTGCGATGACCTAGAGGGGTGGGCTAGGGAGGATGGGAGGGAGGCTCAAGAGGGAGGGGATGTGGGGACATGTGTATGCATATGGCAGATTTGTTTTGTTGTGCAACAGCAACTAACAGTATTGTGAAGCAATTATACTCCAATATCTATTAAAAGGAATGGCCATATGAAGTAGATATTGTTACTTCTCATATCATACTTAACAGATGAAGAATGTAAGGCTGTGTGACCATGGACTCAGAAAATTAAGCTGTTGAGAGTCGAACTCAGATTTTTCTGGTTTTAAATCATCAACTCTTGATTTTACAATGCCAGGCATGAGAAGCCTAGATACCTACTGAGTAATAGGGAAATCTCATTGAGATTTGAAATGTACTATCCACAACATGGCTAATCCACGTGTGAATAATGCAGAATTGATTGTGTATTGTCTTCATTAACATTTGTAAGAAGTTGTACTCTATGATTTCAAATTCTGATTATTTGAATAGGCTGAATTCATATTAAATTTATACCAAATTTCCAGCAAAAAACATGTGGAAACTGCAATGATGGGAAACATTTGGGAAAACAGAATGATGGGAAACATTTGGGAAAACAGAATTTTGCTCTGGACACACACACACACACACATAAGGTAGGGAACTAAAGTTATATTGTCACCAATGTTCTGGAGACTGTCCTAGTGATTTTAACCCTGTTATTAAATATAACGTGATCATGAGATTAGTTTCCCTCGTGTTCACCTCTTATCAAATCCTAATAGAAAATGCCATTGAAAAATCCTATCTCAACTAATATTTGTTCAGATTTAACAAATTTGAGTACCTATGTACTATATGCCAAGTAATGTATTAGGCATTGGGGATAGAGCTGTGGTCTAGGTATGGTCTGTGCTCCCATGAAGCTTCTAGTGGGGAGAACTAGACAATAAATACCCCATTTAACTCAATGTAGATTAATGCAGAAATGGACTAAACATGCTGCTTTAGGGCAAGGTGAAGTTGTGTCTCTGAATCATGTGTATTATGTAGGGAAAAAACATATACCAAGGAATAAATTAGCTCTTAGCTTCAGCTTACACTGTACCGGTGAAACAAAAAATTTCATACCTTCTATAATTCCAATTATAGAATTATTGAAAGAGATGGACTTTGGTTTTGTGTAGAGTTTTAAAATTTCCTACGAAGTTTCTTTTTGTGTCCGTTTAAATAGAATCAGAAAAATAATCTTATTAGCAAAAGCAATGGTTTTGTGATATGTAACTGCTTTCAATTCATCTTTCTGCCACAGAATTTATCTTGGAGAAACGTATGGTTTTTAGTAATAAGATAAATTTACATATTTTAGTTCTGCAAGTAAGGTAAGATCTTAGGTGTGGTATTTCACAAAGGAGATCTGACAGTGCAACTTTTGTATTTGGTGCCAGTGTCATCGACAAAAGTGAAATACTAAAATAATTCATTCACTCAAACATTCTCTCAGTTCCATATGCAAGGTACCATGTCCCCAGAAGCTGATACAGTTTGAAGAAGGAAACATATTCTGTAAACATACAATGATAACTAAAAGCAATATATTAAAAAGTGAAGGTACTGGTAATTCCAACAATTTAAGAGTTTAAAAGTGTATTTAGTAATTTCTCCAGGAGATGGCACTGTTGAGTTGGCTTTTTTCTTTTCGGACAGTAAGACAATAGACCATTCATCTTTGTGTCACCCAAACAAAGAAATATTCCTGTATAGCCCCTCTTCTCTCCCCGGCTAATCACATGCTACTGGAACTGACTGTCTTGTGATCTACTCCACAGTTGGCACAGATTAAAAAATAATCTATTAAAAAAATTATCTGACACACTGTAGTTAATGGAAAGGAACAAATTGTTCACCAGTTTTCATGGAGCTTTATCTTGTCAGTTCAGTAGCTGAGAACTTGGAACACTATTTTAGTGATTTTACCATCCTGCTCGATGCCATTCAAAAATACTTTTCACTTGTCATGTCTTACTATGGTTGTTCTGGCAAAATGTAAATTTGTAAATGTAAAAAATGTAAATTTTTTTTGCAAATTAATGTGACTAGAGGATTTTAATGTAAACCTTGGGTTCCGTGCACTGCACCATTCATTTTCCTCTACAATAAATATATTCTCATTCGGGTTTACCTGCAGTTAATAGTTAAAAGTAATTTTTAGTTGCTTTCTTTATTTGGGTGTAACGTGTTGTATACTTTGTGTCTTTCTATTTGTTCCCTTTTCTTCTGAACAACTGGCATTCTGAAGAGATGGAGTCAGTAAAGAGAACATCCAGAACTGGTTTTACCTGCACTGCATGTTCCAGAATAAAATTATGGGTGTAGTTTCTGCGATAAAGGGAACAGCATAGGGGTTTTGTTTTATTTATTGGAGGCGGGATGTTAATTTAGGGGATATTATATATTGAAAACCAAACTTGTGCAGTGCACTCACTGCAGGGTTAAGGCACCCTGATAAATATGCATCTATGCAATGATCATGTCTAAAGTCGGCACTGAGCCGACTTTATAAAAGGCGGGCAATTCTCTTGCCCCCTTTTACCTGCCCCTAATGCCTAAGCTACTTTCTAACTCCAGGAAAATCAAGAAGCAACTCCTTCTTTGGCTTAACCCCCTGCATAAGAGGAAGGTGAGTGAGGAAAGACTTTTCCCCAGGCTTGCGTGAGTCACGGATGTTCTGATGTCTGCCTCCGTGAGGCTTAGCCCACACAGTTCTCCTTCACCTTGTGTCAACAAGGCGGCTGCTTCAGCAGACAATGGGCGCTGCAGCGTGCGGGGGTTAAAAACCAGAAGCACCGGTTCATGACGGAGCCCCCTTTTCCCAGCTGAGCAAGCTCAGGGATTCCCCGAGGAGATTTTCCAGGCGCTGCCACAACCCAAGGAATTTTAGGGGCGTCTCTGGGGGAGAAGAGGGGACCAACCCAGCCCCAACTTGAGGGTGCCAGAGGGAGCAACGAGGAGTCGGGGCGCCATGGAGCGGGGGCATTCTTGTGAAGGAGGGAAGCTCCTACGCTAACTCTAGAAGCCCGGCCTCGGATACGCCGGCGAGGGGGGGATGACCTCAGCCGTCTCTGCCACGTTCCAGCCAATCAGTCCCGCATCTTGGCATCCTAATCCAGGACCCCCGAAGCCGGAGGCGACGCGAGCCAATGAGCAGTGGGCCGGGGAAGAAGGACAGGCGGCCAGCCTATGGGGGCGGAGAGGCCCGGCTGCGCGTATCCAAGGAGCGCCGGGCTCGGGCTCGGGGGTGTGGCGCGGCGCCGGCGGGGGTGGGCGGGCGCGCCGGGCGGCAGGTGTCGGCAGCGTAGGCATTCGGCGGCGATGGAGCGGTCCCGGGGAGCTGGTGGCGACCTCTCGCGCTGGCCCCACGGCCTCAGCCTCCTCCTCCTCCTCCAGCTGCTGCCGCCGGCGACCCTCGGCCAGGACCGGCTGGACGCGCCGCCACCGCCTGCTGCGCCGCTGTCGCGCTGGTCCGGCCCCGTCGGGGTGAGCTGGGGGCTGCGCGCGGCCGCGCCCGGGGGCCCGGCTCCCCGCGGCGGCCGTTGGCGCCGCAGCGCGCTCGACGAGGATGAGGACTGCGGCGGAGTCCGGGACTTCGTCGGCAGGCTGGCCAACAACACGCACCAGGTGAGCGGGCGCCGGGCTCGGGCACCGCCCGGACTACGAGGTGCCACCCGCGGGCCCCTGGCGGCCGGCCCGCGCACCCGGCTCCTCTTTCTCTGTCCGCGCGCCTCGCGTCCCAGCGGAGGAGACCCCGGCCGCTCGCCCGCCTCGCGGCGCCCGCGCCACCTGGGCCGCGGCCCCGAAACTGCGGCGGGCGGGCGGGCCGAGTCGGGCCGGGAGAGCGGCCCCCGGACGCCGCAGCCCGGGCAGCTGTGTTTCGTCACAGGGGAATCCGGCTTAGACTTTCAGGGCATTCCTTTTTTTTTTTTTTAAGTTATCAGAATCTCTCGAGCGTTGTTGTTTTCCGTCTGTATAAATAATTCGGATCCAGCAACGCTGTACCCCAACAGGAAGGTGGAGGAGTAATTACCTCTTAAGTGGTTGGAGAAGTTGGGGCTAAGCAGAAACAAACGTGTGTCCTCGCGGGGTCAGTACTTTCAGGGTGGGTAGGCGGGTGTTCAGAAATCCCAAAGCAATGATTAGGTTCCTGTGTGTGTTTTAATAGTTAAAGGAACAAGCTTGGCAATGGGGTGACAGCGTATATGTGATCTCTCTTACGCCTTCAACTTGACCTTCTATCATGGCATTGGACTCTGACCAGGATGTCTAGATCCTGTTGTAACAAGGTTTGCAATGGTTAAGAAACACATTGCAGATACTCTGCTTTGAGCTAGGTCCTAGTCGGACACTTTAAAAATTGTGGCAGTTCTGTTTCTGGGGACAAGCAACCCAACCTCTGCACACTACTGTGTTGACAAAGCCAGTTGTTGGCAACGTCCTGGCTACTTGCTCTAGATCAGCTCGGACATCTTCCTCGTGTTTTTTCTAGAACTACCAGTTTAATTGTTGCATAATGTATTTTCAATTTAATGCATTTTCTCTCTTATATCTCTTTCTCATTCAAAGAGAGTTGCACATGGGAACAGAGGTGAGTGGCTAACTGCGCTTGTCTTCGTTGAACCACATTCTGTATCAGCCGAATCTCAGTCTCCCCTTGATCTTTCTCCCTCTGCCTGGACTCTACTTGTTACCTGTGCAGAATTCTCTGATCTGGGGACCCCGGGCAATTGCAGTCAAAGCATAAGCAGTCAGGGAGAACTCTTGCTAAACGCAGTCCAAGCAGCAGCTGCATAAAGGTGGCCAAGCTAGTGCTGACGTGTGGGACGGGTTGGGTGCAGATAGGGCAGAATGAGAACTGGGAAGTCTTCCTGTTTGATGAGGGGGAAAAAATGTGTAGACTTCCATCTCACAGTGGAGAGTTGAGAAAGGCTTTACAACACCAGTGCCTAATTTATAACGGGAGCACTTCCTTCCTTGAGCCAGCCAGACACAGCATTCTTACTCCACATTTGGATTCTTCTCTTGCTGATTGATCTACCTTTAGGACCTGGGGCTACTCCTGGATTTATTCCTTTAGTCAGAATCTTCCCTGGTTGGTTTGAATTTATATGTCATTTGTAATATATTGATTTCTAAAGCAATGGTTGAAAAAACTGGCTCAGGGGGTTCTTAGGCCAGATCTACTCAAGAGCAGATCTGAAACCTCATTCTGTGAAGTCTACATGTTAATAAAAAAATCTTCCCTCTTCTTCTTTCATTTTATTTAGTTATTGTTTCCACTGATTTTTTAAACTTATTTTTTTGTCTTCTTTCATTGACCTCATTTAAAAGAACTGTTTTTGCATTTCTTAATCATCCATGGTTTCTTCAGAGATCCCATCCTTTTTGTAGCATGTGTATGTGGTAAAAGTGGAACCACTGTTAATAATCTTCACCTTAGAAATGGTTGACTAAAGCATTTCTTAGTGGTGCACCCCCTTAACCAAGAACTGTTATCTAGTTGTCTGTTCTGCTTTTCAATTCTGTATTTTTAGAAGTCATAATAAATCATCCTGAACTCTGCTGAAGAGATCTGGTGTTGGGGGAGCCTTTATAAACAGTGTGAAATAAAAGTATAAGCATAACAGAACAACTTTTTATTAGAAATATTGTATATTTTTGTACAGCTGGGAAAGTGCCATTTAGAGTAGTTTTTCATAAGATGACAGGATTCAATTCCCAAGAAAAATGAAAAGTTCATTGTTCTCTTATTTGTTATAACTTGCTGTTCATGTCAAGCCACATTGCTTCATGTAGTCAGTGAACATGAATGTCCTCCAAAAGTCCAAGATGTGCTAGATACTGGGGGTGCCAAGATACAAAGAAGAGATAATTCAGACTGGAGAACGAAAAGCCTTAGAAAGTTTTAGCAAATCTCCTAGACCTGTTTCTATGGCTTATTTGGCTTTGTGAGAATATGTTGGTGTTTAACTAATCTTCTTAAGCAAGCAAAGTAGAACTAAAGCATGATAGTGCTTTTATAGTCTTCTGGTTTTAGGAGACCTGTGCCCTAATGACCTATATAACTCAGTCTCTTCACTCATGAAATCCAGCAAGTATGTGTGTGTGCGTATTTATAAATGATTTTTTCTTAGACTAATGAATAACCTTCCTTTTGCCTTTAACCCCAAACTCTTTTCATGCCACACGTTTAACTGATTCTTTCCTTTAAGTGCTTGGAATGTTCATGACATGTATAACCTTTGTGCATGAGAGAAGTTGAGCAAGCCTAGATTTTATTAATGTTGGTTGCTAAGTTGGATTGCTTCCAAACATTCCTCCTATAAGCACCCCTTTGAGGTTAGGCATGAAGCTCTGTCTTAAAGAAACAGATGAAATGCCTTGGTCAGAGTTATGGTGGTGGCTGACATAATTCCCTTACTTCTCATTCCTGAGTTCAGACTATTTGACAATTTCCTTAAAACTTTTAAAATTTACGATTAGTAAAGCCAGGAATGTTGTTCATTCTCTGTGCTCCTTCTGTTCCTGTCATTAACTACTTCTTTACACATAACTTCCCAACTTCTACCCCAACATCAAAACATCTGGTTTCTTATATAAACAGGCCCTGTAGTGAGGTTGTATGGGGTGTCAGCTCTGAGAAGAATGCGTGTATTTGTTTGCTGGTGCTGGCAGGGCTGAGTCCAGGCTGACAGGACTGAATGTGCCTGTTGGAGGCTTCAGGGAGCTGCTGCACTTAGCCTGTTGTGGATCTTTGTCACACCCGGAAATCTGAAGGTCAGTGCATTTAACTGCCCCGGAACTTTCTAACTGCCTCATTTATCCCAGTACCCAGCCTCTCTTCATACTGCCTTCCCCGCCACTCCCCCCGTCAACCTCTAGTTAATCTTTCTTGAGTCCTGTTTCATCCGTTCGTTTTGGGGTCAAGGAATAGGAATTCTCTAGGATCTCCCTCCTGGTCCTGGTTGAGCAGAATGAGCAAAATCCTCCTGAGGACTCTGCGCCCATACAGTATATTCTTCAGACTTTTAACCCTTACGGGATGTTAAAATGAATTCTGTATTGGGGATTTCAGTTAGAAGTATCAGCAAAGTTGATGAAGTATATTTATCTGGGGAAAGGTTAGTTGTCATCTGAGGTTTGGTTGAGGTGAGGGTAGAGAGCTAGCCAGGTAGGACAAGTGGCTGAAAGGGAATGCAGGGTAACAATTAGGTAAATTCTCTGCTGACTCAAATTTTTGGTTCTGCGCATAGTGATTTTTAATTAGAAAATTAAAAATCACTATGATGAGTCTCCTGTTCTGGTCAATTTCTAATGACTATTTTCTTTCTGTAATGATAATAATAATAGGCTCCTCATCCTGATGTTTTGATCTGATATTTTATGTTAGGTTCACATAGGCTATAAACAGCTTCTTTTGCACTCTGCCAATTTCAAATCAACTCTTGCCAATAAACGTTGGGTTCTCAGTGGGTGACTGCAGAAACCATGCCCCCCAACTTTGTCCTAGTTGGTCTGTTGCTCATGTGGTCCTCACAGAAAGGGCAGTGCTTGAGGGCAGTGGTCAGATCAGGAGAGTCACATTTCCTCTTCTTCCTCCCTTCCTACCCCTCAAGCTGTCTTTACAGAAAGTGAACTGTGCTTTGAGACTGGAGAAATGAAGTGCAGATGTTTTATATGATTAGACGCTAATGTTAAGGTAGACCAGATATCAAATTTGACATGTAATTAAAAATGCAGCTTTTCTAGCAGAGGGCTGTGTGGCAATGGCTCCAAAAAAAGATACTGCATTTGTAAATTTCTAAAAAATTTTCAGTTACCTTTTTATCTTTTTCTAACCAGTGTTTCTGTTGCATCTTGTACTCTTCTATTTAAACGCTTGGTGAAAACTTGTTCTTCCCACTGTCTACCTGGCCTCACTGATCTGTATGTAGGTGGTTTTGAGGAGTAATGGGGCTTGAGGAACAAACTGGTCAATTTCAGTCTGTTCTAGGCAGGGTTTTTTTTTTTACTGACACTGTAATGGTGATTGCAGTCAAAGTTGGGTTAGTAATATGTGGCTTTGAACTAGCTGAGTTGAATGAATCTTCATGATAGACGCTTCATACCTTTAGAGGTTGTTAGGTGAATGCCGGACATGTGTTTTTTTGTTGTTTTGTTTGTTTTTGTTTTTTAAGATTGGGGCTATTTTTTCCTTCTCTGTCCTCAACCCCAGTCTCAGGAAACCACAGCAAAAACAAAATCTTCCATTCAGAGCCTGTGGTATTTTCCTGAGAAAGTTTTCTGTGAATGTAATTTATTTTCTGTTTTGCATTTCAGTATCTGGCCCTCAACTCCTCATCTACAGCATGAGAAGTTTTGGACTAGATTTAAAATGTCTAAAAAACTCTGTGATTAATATGGAAGAAGAGGAGGCCAAAGGTTGTGATCACAAACGTTTACTGGTTGATTCCAAGTTTAGAAGCAAATTGTGGCTGTTCCGCTTCCCAGTTGAACTTGAACGTAGCCTGAATTTCACATCTGGGGGTAATTTGTTACCACCTCCAGAGCTTGCTTCAGTGAAATATGAGTGTTCCTAAAGATAACAGGAGTATTTCTTTTTTCATATAATTGTGAAAGACATTTGACTTTTATTTTTTGGGAAATACTTTATTGTTCCTTGTTGGCTGAAAAAAATCTAATGCAAATCAAAGCTACTAGCTTGGATATTCCAAAAGCAAACCAAATAGATATCTAGCAGTAAATTTGTTTTTTCTTTTCCTTCCCTACAGTACTCTGCCAAAACTGGGGCTTTTTTTTTCTTTTTGTCTTGGCTGCCTGTGTACTTGAAAATAGATGGTCAGCTTCCCATTAATATACTCAGCCCTATGCTAGTTAGAAACTTACATGTGATTAATTGGCTTGATTTATTTTCATTAGAAGAAAATGTATGGTTTTTTCCTTCTAGGGCTTATGAGTAGTATCCCTCTTATGTTTGCTTTTGTTAAGAGTTTTGCTGTTTTTTTTCCTGTATGTTCTAAAAAACTAAGTTCTAATATTGTAGTTGAGCCTGTTTGCAAATCTGGTTCAACAGTAAGATCACCATGAAGTACCAAGAGAAATTGAACTGGGAAGGAAATTTTTAACTGTACTTTAGTACTTCCCAGACAAGATAGTTCAGATCAAATGTTTATCTGGTACCTGCTCTTTGTCAAAGAGATTCACATCATAAATATGCTATATGCAAAATTCAAAAAAGACATCTTAATACTCAGATTTGAATCCTGGCTCTGCTGCTTCATAGTTAGTTGTATGGTATGATCACAGACAATCACTTAACTTCTCTGACCTTTATTTATTTATTTTTTTTAAACTGGAGAATCAGTTTTAGGATTATTTGGAGAGTCAAATGAGAAGTTTTATCAAAATGTTTTGTTAAATGTATCATGTAGATATCTTTCACTTAAACACTTCTGGAGTTCTGGCCTGTGCGTAAAAAAGGTTAAACATTAAAAACATCCGCATTGATGTCATCTTAAGGATTTAGCTGTTCAGAGATGGCCTACTGAGAGTTTGGAAGAATTTTTGAAGAAGGCCTGACCACTGCGGTGCACTGGTCTGGGAAAGCCTCATAGATGAAGAGAGAATCAAGGCGTGGAGGGAATTCTTAGGGAGACCTGTAAAGGCATGGAGGTAGGGAAGTCCAAGACATGCTCAGGGGATGATCAGTGGGGACTTTCTGTTGGGGAGAAGTAGTTGATGAGGAGTATGAAAGACTAAGGTTTCCAGGAAAACATAGAGAGAAGTAAAAAAAGATAGCTCTTTGTGGGGGATGGAAAAAGAGGGGAGGTATGGGGAGGGAGTCTGCCATTAGGACTTACTGGGGAAAGTGTTTTAACAGGTAGTGGTTGACATGAGGCTAGAGCTGGATAAACCAGAGGTGGAAATGGGGAGCCAAGAAGAGTTATCCTTTTGGAGATTGACCATTACTGTGGTCTTGGAAGAGTTATGTCCAACAGGAGAGAAGAATAGAGGGCAGGGCCGACCATCTTTTATACTTGAAGTGCTCAAGGTTCCAAGAAACAATCCAGGACTCCTGGACCTTATTGAAGGAGGTTGTGAGCCCAGGCATGAGGAACCCAGAAGCTGTAAGACAGTGAAGCCCGTGAACAGATTTTTCTGAACATTTGTGAACAAGGGTAAGATTGAATTCTTGCTGATAATGTGCTTAAGAGTTTGAATCATAGATTGTTAAGTTGATTAACTGGTCGGATCTCTTACCAAGAAGGCTAAATGACTTGCTTACAGGCCAAGAGCTGGGCGTAGAACATTTATGTCCCAACATGGTGCTGCATTTGGAAGTGTTTCATAGAGATATTTTAAGTCAATGCATTTGCTTTAGGGATAAGGCAAGGTTATAGGCCCCAGTTGTAAGTCATGTAGTTGTGAATTCCTCTCTGCCCCTTGAGGTCATAGTTCCCTCAACAGAGCTCAATTAGGCTTTCTAAGCCTCAGCTCCCCATCATGTAAAATGAAGTATTATCATAAGGCTTCGAAGAGAAAATGTTTTGAAAACCTTGAATCCTACCACATATGTAGGATTTATGCCATTTCTTAATAAGCCTGTTGATATATTACTGTGTCCATAGAGTCCAATTGTCAGCCAAATGATCCTGATAAATACCAACTCCAGAGGAACATGTGCATAAAAGGAGACAGATGAGGCATAAATGTATTCGGTTTTATCACTTGGCAGGGATGGGTGACAGGCTTGGGCGGAGGTGGCAAGAATGAGAGTGAGTCAAGACTGGCAGAAATGTAAGAAGCATATGTGTTCTTTTTTTTTTTTTTAACCTTCATGATTACATCAAAATTTTAACTGGTTAATATGAGTGATACTAACAAGTGGTATTAATTGGAGTTCTTTGAGGTCGTGGTTAGGAAGGAATGTGATCTCAGGTTAGACCTGGATTCAAACTTCAGTGGTAACCAGGGACAGATGACTCTTAGTGAACCTTAGTTTTTTCATCTATAAAATGGATATACTAATACGTACCTCTTAGGGTCCTTGTGAAGATTAAATGAGACAGTGTAGAATTTGGTGTATATTCATCCTTTATTGGATGTTTTTTATAATGATTATCTACACAAAGCTTCTAATGCATTACCAGTTAGATGCTCAGATATTTGTGTATGCCCTTAAATTTTTTTTTCCGTAGCTGAAATACTCCGGGAGAATTAGTATGGGTACTCACAGGAACCAAATCTGTATTAAGAATTATGTTCTAGTTATGTCCTTGGACTTGGAGTTAAAAAAAAAAATTGGGTATGGTGAGGGAGAGACCATCTATTCAAAGTGTCTTTCTTGAAGCTATGGGAGATGGAGGAGAAAATAACCCCACCATCATCAGATACCTGGTCATCTGGTTATAATAGTTTCAAGTATATATAGTTATTTACTTATAGTGTTAAAGAGCTTACAATTAAAAAAAATAAGGCTACTTATAATTCAATAACTATTTCTCTTCTCATTCATTAAGCTTTAAATATGCAGTTTTAAGTTGACAGCTCTAAAATAGCACTTTGCGCAACTCTTTCACCCTGATTCATTAGCTGAGCAATCACTATTAGCTTTGTACTCTATTGACCTCTGTAACGTTTTAAGAGATATTAGTGAGATGTGATAGGTACTCCTCAAGAACTTAGCTTGGGAGCATGGCAGACCAGAATGTTAATGGAATTATTTTTTATAATGCGTGTATATCTTTAAGGTAGTATATCAACACTTCCTGGCCTACATTAACTCTGCTCTATTTGAAGTTACCTTCTCACCAGTCCCTTTAGCTTGCCATGTGCTCTGTTGCTTCTCCATTTTTGTCTTCATGGCATTCCTGCTGTCTGAATGCCTTTCTAGCTCTGCTTGTTTTTTTTCTGTTCTCTCCTACAACATTTAACAATGCCATGTAATCCAGCACTTTACTATATTATTCTATTTTGTATTCACCTTCATTTATTCAATTGGTATTCTGCAGATTATAAACACCTTAAAGGTAGTACAAGCATGACCCCTTGACTTCACCCTTTTGCCTCACATAGTGCTGGAGAAAGCGTAGTCGTTAAATGTATAGTCTGGAGTCAGACAGACATGAGCTTGAATCCTTGCTCTGCCGCTTACCAGCTGTGTAACTTTGGAAGAATTACTTAACCTCTCTGACCCTCCTTCTTCATCTGTAAAGTAGCAGTGGTGCTTTATGTATCATGAGTGCTCAGTAAAGGTCAATATTATTATTATTATTATTCAACAACTTTTTATTGAGCACCTACTATGTGTTGGGCCTTGTACTGGGTCCTGGGAACTGATTTGGAACACAACAGACAAGATCCCTGCCTTTATGGACCAGTAGAGAAAATGGACATTAAACACATATGTAATTACAAATACAATAAGTAAGAAGGAAAAAAGCAACTACAGGAGAATAATTGACAGAGGTCCTTTTAGTCTGGGGCACTAGGAAGGACTTGCTGAGAAATTATTTAAACTGGTACTGGAAGATGAATAGAAATTTTCCTGTAGGAGTGTCCCAGACAGAGAGAAAAGCATGTCCACAGGCCTGGGGCTAGAAAGAGCGTGGTGCACCCAGAGGTCTGGAAGAAGGCCAGTGTGGCTGCAGCAGAGGGAGGCCGGGCTGGTCCCCACACCCAGCGGGGACCGGTGAGCTTTTATGGTACAGTCAGCTGGCCACTGGCACATATCCTTTCATCACTTTCTTTTCTTTGAAGTGAGACTAAGCTGTAAAAATTAAATGCTAACAGTTTGAAATTTAACTCATTTATTAGGCATGATTAGAAATGAATTATCCCATGAAGATGAGTTTTTCGAAAACTAAGCGTAGGGTAGGCATTTAAGCCTACCCTTTTAAATGCCAAAGTTTGTTGTTTTTGTTTTTTTAATTTATTTATTTATTTATTTATTTATTTATTTTTGGCTGTGTTGGGTCTTCGTTTCTGTGCGCGGGCTTTCTCTAGTTGCGGCGAGCGGGGGCTACTCTTCATCGCGGTGCGCGGGCTTCTCATTGTTGTGGCTTTTCTTATTGCAGAGCAAAGGCTCTAGACGCGCAGGCTCAGAATTTGTGCCTCACGGGCTTAGTTGCTCCGCGGCATGTGGGATCTTCCCAGACCAGGGCACGAACCCGTGCCTCCTGCATTGGCAAGCAGACTCTTAACCACTGCGCCACCAGGGAAGCCCAGTTTTTGTTGTTTTTAATGGACATCTTTCTAAAATACGTCTCTGCCTTCTTTGTCAGCAGTATGACCTTGGATCATTAAGGAGATTAAATTATGCTGTACCATGACTCACATTATTTTAAAGTGGTATGGCATTAATGCCCTCAAGGTCTGTTGAGATTTGTGGGGCTATTTTCTCCCATTTTGAATGGCCCAGATTTATAAGCTTAGTGCCATTGTCTGCCTGTTGAAGTTTACTCTTTTTTTCCTGCAGAAATGATAGTCCCCTTGCAATATCCTGTTCCTTCTTGCTGCTGTCCCTGTCTCTAGATACACTGTCCCCCAAATTTAACTTCTGTAAGCTAAGAAATTTTACTTAGCTTAATTTTACTTCTGTAAGATGCTTCTGTAAACTAAGAAAAAGATTACTAATTTTAGGCAATCTAACAGGTTTAGCAGATTGATTTAGAGTGATGGTCTGCAGGTTTCTCTTAGTGGTCAGGTGCATAGGGTTTTATTGCATGGACAGCGTCATCTGAGGTCTCTCTCCCTTGCTTCCTTTCAGTGAGTGTCCAGGTTGTCGAGGTTTCTAGATAATGGAGTTGCTGTTGCCCTTTCCTGTTGACACTAGAGTATTGTGGAGCAAGGGGCTGATTTTTTTTTTTTCCCCCAAATAAAGGCAGAGCAGTGGAAAAGCAAACTGAGGTGTGAAATTATTGATGAGTCATAGAATTTTAAAGCTTATAGGGACTAGAAATGTTGTCATTCCAGCTTCCTCGCCTTGGTGGTGAAGTTAGGTTTTACTGCCCAAGTTCACAGAGCTGTTGGCAGAGCTGGAAATGAAATTCACGTTGACCAGGTATTAGCCCAGTGCTCTCCTCTGTATCATCCTGCCTCACAGAAAACTGAATAATTGAATAGGTTTGCAAACTTGTATACTGTTTTATGTTTAGCCTTTTTATTTCTTTTTTTTTTTTTTTTAAACACTATTTTATTTATTTTATTTATTTATGGCTGTGTTGGGTCTTCGTTTCTGTGCGAGGGCTTTCCCTAGTTGTGGCAAGTGGGGGCCACTCTTCATCGCGGTGCGCGGGGCCTCTCATTATCGCGGCCTCTCTTGTTGCGGAGCACAGGCTCCAGACGCGCAGGCTCAGTAATTGTGGCTCACGGGCCTAGTTGATCCGCGGCATGTGGGATCTTCCCAGACCAGGGTTCGAACCCATGTCCCCTGCATTGGCAGGCAGATTCTCAACCACTGCGCCACCAGGGAAGCCCTAGCCTTTTTATTTCTAAGGATAGTCTCTGGGAGGACTGGAACATTTGTGATCTTATTTTTGGCTCATGTTTTATGATCCTAGCAGTGCCTTATTTAACAGAACTGTATTCTGTTAAGATTGTATTCCTGCCCGCAAGAGCTTCACCCAGGTTTTGTCCCAAACCTCTCTTACACCATCACTGTGTCCTGTCTGTCCCTGTGTTCCCTGTTTGGGGTTTGGAAGCCTAAATCTTAAATTCCCAGCCTTTATGGGATCACCAGTGCCTTGTTATTTCATTTGATTCTTATTATTCCAGTGAGTGAAGGAGCATAATTCAGTTTTACTCCTGAGGAAGTAGATTCCCAAGAGAGAAAATGATTTGTGCCTACTTTGCCAACCAGTTAGTTACTAGACCAGGCTTTAACACCCTTTTGCAGTTTTATTTTCACAATGACAGGTTGTCTTCTGTAGGTTGAATATCTAGCATGTTTAGTCTTCATTTTTAGACTTCTGTTAAGAAGTGTGTTCATAGAGTATAAGCTTCCTGAGCACAGAGTATGTGTTATCACTGCTGTGTCCGCAGTGCCCCAAAGAGGGTCCGGCACATGGTAAGCAAGCAGATGTATTTGTTGAAAGAAGGAATGTGTGTGAAGGATGGCATCATTGAATTCACTCTCTGTTTACTTGCCAGAGAGGTTGCTCCTGATGGCCAGACTGTCGGGTCATCTGCAAGTGGCTTTTAAACTGGGGCCTGCTGTGTGAAACTGATCCAGGCTCAGTTGTGCTGATGTTAATTCTTTCAGTGTTTTACTTTTGATCAGGTGTGTAACTAAAGATAGGCAGAGGTTTCTCATTTACCAAAATTTTTTTCCAAGCTACGGTGACTCTCGGGACCAACTTTAAGTTCTCCCAGCTATAGTAACAGTAATTTAATTAGACTTCTTGTTTGATTAGATGTGAAGACAAAGTTATTTCCGTAAAGAATGTTGTGTTTTATGGCCTTTCTCTTTTCCAGATGGAACTAGGGATTAGCCAAATGACCACAGAAATGGACATTTTTGTTAATTCATGGTCTCTAAAATGTGTGGACCTCAGGCTTTAAATGGTGGGCATTAAATGTGTGGATGAGTCTTGCATTATCCTCTGTCAAGATGGTTGTATTTCAGAGAAGGTAGTACAAGCTGTCACCTACTTTCTAACGTAATGGGTCCCTGAAAACCAATTTGGTTATAAATGCCAGTCAGTGACTCCCTGCTGCCCAGAGCTCCCCTACCAGAGGTCAGTATATGGATATCAGTGCCACCTGGGACACTAGAAATCACTATTCAACAGATGATGGGGTGGGGAGTAATTCAGTCACTCTGGAAAAACTATAAAGAAGAAACACCACCATAAATTCTGCCACTTAGAGATGGTTGCTGTTAATATTTGGAAGACTATGTTTTTAACCATAAACGCACACACACACGATTTTACATGCTATTCTGTAAACCTGCTTTTTACTCAACATGTTATGAATATCTTTCAATGTCAATAAATACCTGAAACATTTTCATTAGCACCTGTTATATTGTTTCATTGCATAACATAACGCATTTAACAAAGCTTCAGTTCTTGTCTAGAATATACAGATATAGTAATCTGGGGTTGTTATGTGGATTAAATGATAATGTGTGTAAGATGTTTAACACAGTAGATGGCCTGCAGGATGCAATAAACCTTCAGGTGTATAACATATTTTGTAAAGATGTGTTAAGTATCCCCTGATAATAAATTCCTGAGTGGGATTGCTTGGGTCATGTGGTGTGGACATTTTCAGTTCTGATTCACATCACCAAATAGCTCTCCAGAAAAGTTACAGCAGTTTATATACTCCCACCCACAGTGCACACAGGTGCTCCGGTCTCTACCCCTCACTGGATACATTTTGTCAAGCGCTTCCAACAGGTGGAAAATGTTATCACATTATTTTTCTTTGATTTTCTTTTGATTACTAGTGAGATTGAATAGCTTTTCAAACATTATTGGTCATTTCTGTGTCCTTTTGTGAATTACTTGTTTGTGTCCTTTGCCTATTTTCTTTTAAGTTTTATTTATTTTTGGCTGCGTTGGGTCTTAGTTGCTGCGCACGGGGGCTACGCTTCGTTGCAGTGCGCAGACTTCTCATTGCGGTGGCTTCTCATGTTGCGAGCATGGGCTCCAGGTGCCGGCTTCAGTAGTTGCAACACACAGGCTCAGTAGTTGCAGCACGTGGGCCCTAGAGCACGTAGTTGTGACGCATGGGCTCAGTAGTTGTGGCTCGTGGGCTCTAGAGCACAGGTTCAGTAGTTGTGGCGCACGGGCTTAGTTGCTCTGCGGAATGTGGGATTTTCCCGGACCAGGGCTCAGACCCATGTCCCCTGCATTGGCAGGCGGATTCTTAACCACTGCGCCACCAGGGAAGTCCCTGCCTATTTTCTTTTGAGATCTTTGTCTTTTTCTTATTGATTTGAAAACTCTGTATTAACCCTTTATTGTGTTGCAAATAATTTTTTCCAGTTTTTTTTAACTTTATGTTCAGTATTTTGCCATTAATTTTTTTTTTGAAATAGTCAAAGTAATTGCTGTATTAAGGGTTCTGGGTTTTGTATCATTTTTTGTAATGGTCTTCGCATTTCTAAGATTATAAAAATACTCATAATTCTAGGATTTTTATGGTTTAACTTTCTGTATTTAAATCTTTGTCATATGTGGAATTTAATGTGGAGTCGGGGGGGGGGTGGTAAGAAGGGAGTTAGGAATCCAGCTTTTTATTTTTTCCAAATAGCTGGTTTTTCCAAAACTCTTTTACCACAGATTTGAAATGCTTGCTTTATCATACACTAAAAGAAACTTTGTCCAGTCTTGGACTTTGTTTTGTTCCATTGATCTGTCTTATCTATTCCTGTGCCAGTAACTGTGCTAGGGGAGTAATAAACCTCTCACTAGATGGGGCAAGTTTCATGCTCATCTGCTCCTGATAGAATCAAGCTGACATTTGACGTAGCTAGTCTTAAAGTTCTTGGTTTCTGAGCTTTCTACGATAGAGTATGATTATGTAATCTGAATTACTGTATTTACTCTGTGGCCCCTCTAGATGCTGGTTTTGGATTGCTAATCACACAAACAGTATATTTACGTGGTTTCCCTTAATTTTGACCTGCTTCTAGATCCTACATTTGACTGACTGCTTAGTGATATTTAGTGGCCAGATCGTGTTCTCTTTGTGCTAAATAATCTACCTCTTAAGCATGCTACATTGGAGCAGCACAACTATTGTTTACCAGAAATAAAACAGGCTTCAGCTCTCTGCCACCTTCTCCATTTCATTTGTCATGTGTACAACTAACACATAACATCTTTTTTGTAACAGTGTTTGAAGTAGACACTTTACCTTCTATTGGCTGGACTCCTCAACTCCTAAATGTTTTTATATGTTTAGTATTTTAATATTGTAGGATATTCATTGGAAATATTGTGTTGGAGGTTTGGGGTTTTCTCTTCCTAAAGGGCTTATTCTGCCTTTCAGTTCTTTCTATCCACAGAGCTTTGTCCTCTGCTCTTATTTCTTTTATTCATCTAACTTTGCCTTGATTAGAGCAATTGAACCATAACTTATTAGTTGATTATGTCCAGCTGTATGTACCGTTGGAAACCTTCCTCGTTTTTTTTTGTTTTTACAATTTGTTTTTATTTGTATCACACAGTACAACTGTTCAAAAAACTTTATGCCATTCTGGAAAAGAAAAGGCTCCCTTAAATAGAAGGACCAAAGTGATAATGGGGAGAATAAAATAGATTAATGGAGGAAAATGCGGTTTTGGATTCTTTATCTAATAATAGTATGATAGGCAGAAAGAGTTCCAAGGTTTACTTCCAAAGGACCAAAACAAATGAAATTCTAGAAAAGGATATGGAGGCAGCCAACTAGCCAATTGACCATTACATAGGTAGAACATAACCCCCCTTCCATTAATCCCATCACCAAGGAGTATCATTTGCTTTTGCTTAGGACCAGGAATGTGTACATTGTGATGCTCAGAAAGGCAGCAGAGAAGCACCATATATTTTCAATCCAGAATGAACACAACATACTGTGGAATCTTTTGGGTTTAGTTTCTCCCAAGAATAGATCTGACTCTTGTGGGGTAAAAGAAAGTAAGAACCAGGCTGCCCTGGGAAACCTTCCTTGTTTGTGTGATCCTGTGGCCTCGTCTCAGCTTTCCTTGGGTATTTCAAGAAGTACTCTTTCCTTTCACACACATTTCCTTTTCTCTATTTTTATTTTCCTTCTATTTCCACTGTAACTGTGTTTATCCTGATCTTGAAATTCTTATTTAACAAGTACTTAATAGCATCTACCGTATACGCAGCACTTTACTAGTTGGTGAAATTAATATATTTTATTTGCGTTACCCTTTGAAATTTTTCAAAATACTTGCCTATATCTTCGTGTTTGTTCTGCTTGCACAACTCCCTTCTACCATACCTTGCTATTGCTCCCAACTGCTCCCACCTCTGTCAGCCCTGCTTAAATCTTAGTGGACAGACTTTTATTTCTTTATACTCAAATATTTGAATTTCTCTTCTGTATAGTCTACTCCTGGCCATTGCCTCTAAACACTTTGATGTGTTTACCAATTTTTGACTATATGGAATTGATGGTAACTACAGTGAAGGAGAGGAGTAAGGTCACTATTGTATGTGTGAACACCCAAGAAGACATACTAGTGTTTAACAATGTTGTGGCTGGCAGTAAGGGCATAGGAAGAAACCCTACTTAGCCAGTATTTACTGAAATGGTGGTAATCATGGTAGAGGGGAGATTACACACAGATCAATTTTGGTAGCAGGGGTTTGGGAATACACTTTTACGGAGATGTTCATGGAGAACTTACTATCTATAAGACCTTGTGCTAGGCCTGACAGGAAATACCAGATCATACTGTTTGCCATCTAAGAATTCCTAACAATTTGAGAGGTAGCCAAATATGTGAATAGTTATAGTACAAGCAACATCAATAAGTGCTGTGAGAATAATACCTAAGAAGAGATCATTCCGGCTCTGATAATTAGGAACTAGAATGGTTGGTTTTACATGGAGAAATGGGATTTCAGCTGTCTTTCAGATCTTTTGCATTGGTGTAGTCCCTCTCTTGTGGCTATCAAAAAGAAACACCCACAATGTGGGAATGTAAATTGGTACAGCCACTATGGAAAACAGTATGGAGATTCCTCAGAAAACTAAAAACAGAGTTTGCCATATGGTCCAGCAATCCCACTCCTGGGCATATACCCAGACAAAACTATAATTCTAAAAGATACATGCACTCGTGTGTTCATGGCAGAGCTATTTACAATAGCCAAGACATAGAAACAACCTAAATGTCCATCGACAGGTGAATAGGTAAAGAAGATGTATGTACACAATGGAATATTACTCAGCCATAAAAAATAATGAAATACTGTAATGCCAATTGCAATGACATGGATGGACCTAGAGATTATCATACTGAGAGAAGTAAGTCAGAAAGAGAAAGACAAATACCATACGATATCACTTATTTGTGGAATCTAAAATAGGACACAAATGAACATAAGTACAAAACAAAAACAGACTCACAGATACAGAGAACAGACCTGTGGTTCCCAGTGGTGGGGTGTATGTGTGTGAGGGAAGGATTGGGATTTTGGGATTAGCAGATGCAAACTATTGTATATAGAATGGATAAACAACAAGTTTCTACTGTATAGCACAGGGAACTATATTCAATATCCTGTGATAAACCATAATGAAAAAGAATATATTGGGTTGGCCAAAAAGTTCATTTGGGTTTTTTCCATAAGATGTTAAGGAAAAACCCAGACTAACTTTTTGACCAACCCAATATGTATAACTGAGTCACTTTGCTGTACAGCAGAAATTAAACACAATTTTGTAAATCAACTATACTTCAATAAAATTAAAAAAAAGAAAAGAAAAACCCACCATATAATGCTGAGGAGCGATGGACAAGTTCAGAACAGAACCTTTCTTCTTTAAAACCTGCATTTTTGGGCTTCCCTGGTGGCGCAGTGGTTGAGAATCTGCCTGCCAATGCAGGGGACATGGGTTCGAGCCCTGGTCTGGGAAGATCCCACATGCCGCGGAGCAACTGGGCCCGTGAGCCACAATTACTGAGCGTGCGCATCTGGAGCCTGTGCTCCGCAACAAGAGAGGCCGCGATAGAGGCCCGCGCACCGCAATGAAGAGTGGCCCCCACTTGCCACAACTAGAGAAAGTCCTCGCACAGAAACGAAGACCCAACACAGCCATAGATAAATAAATTACTTAACAAAAATTTTTTTAAAAACCTGCATTTTTTTAATGTGTAAAATTCATTGATTTTTCATATATTCAGAGAGTTATGCAGTTGTCAACTACAATCATTTTTTATTTTTATTTTTATTTTTTTATTTTTATTTTTTTTAACATCTTTATTAGAGTATAGTTGCTTTACAGTGGTGTGTCAGTTTCTGCTTTATAACAAAGTGAATCAGTTATACATATACATATATCCCCATATCTCTTCCCTCTTGCATCTCCCTCCCTCCCACCCTCCCTATCCCACCCCTCTAGGTGGTCACAAAGCACCAAGCTGATCTCCCTGTGCTATGCGGCTGCTTCCCACTAGCTATCTATTTTACGTTTGGTAGTGTATATATGTCCATGCCACTCTCTCACTTTGTCCCAGCTTACCCTTCCCCCTCCCCGTATCCTCAAGTCCATTCTCTAGTAGGTCTGCATCTTTATTCCCGTCTTGCCCCTAGGTTCTTCTGACCATTTTCTTTTTTTTTTTTTAGATTCCATATATTTGTGTTAGCATACAGTATTTGTTTTTCTCTTTCTCACTTACTTCACTCTGTATGACAATCTCTAGGTCCATCCACCTCACTACAAATAACTCAGTTTCGTTCCTTTTTATGGCTGAGTAATATTCCATTGTATATATGTGCCACATCTTCTTTATCCATTCATCTGTCAGTGGACACTTAGGTTGCTTCCATGTCCTGGCTATTGTAAATAGAGCTGCAATGAACATTTTGGTACATGACTCTTTTTGAATTATGGTTTTCTCAGGGTATATGCCCAGTAGTGGGATTGCTGGGTCATATGGTAGTTCTATTTTTAGTTTTTTAAGGAACCTCCATACTGTTCTCCATAGTGGCTGTATCAATTTACATTCCCACCAACAGTGCAAGAGGGTTCCCTTTTCTCCACACCCTCTCCAGCATTTATTGTTTGTAGATTTTTTGATGATGGCCATTCTGACCAGTGTGAGATGATATCTCATTGTAGTCTTGATTTGCATTTCTCTAATGATTAATGATGTTGAGCATTCTTTCATGTGTCTGTTGGCCATCTGTATATCTTCTGTGGAGAAATGTCTATTTAGGTCTTCTGCCCATTTTTGGATTGGGTTGTTTGTTTTTTTGATATTGAGCTGCATGAACTGCTTGTAAATCTTGGAGATTAATCCTTTGTCAGTTGCTTCATTTGCAAACATTTTCTCCGATTCTGAGGGTTGTCTTTTCGTCTTGTTTATGGTTTCCTTTGCTGGGCAAAAGCATTTAAGTTTCATTAGGTCCCATTTGTTTATTTTTGTTTTTATTTCCATTTCTCTAGGAGGTGGGTCAAAAAGGATCTTGCTGTGATTTATGTCATAGAGTGTTCTGCCTATGTTTTCCTCTAAGAGTTTGATGGTGGCTGGCCTTACATTTAGGTCTTTAATCCATTTTGAGTTTATTTTTGTGTATGGTGTCAGGGAGTGTTCTAATTTCATACTTTTACATGTACCTGCCCAATTTTCCCAGCACCACTTATTGAAGAGGCTGTCTTTTCTCCACTGTATATTCTTGCCTCCTTTATCAAAGATAAGGTGACCATATGTGCGTGGGTTTATCTCTGGGCTTTCTATCCTGTTCCATTGATCTATATTTCTGTGTTTGTGCCAGTACAATACTGCCTTGATTACTGTAGCTTTGTAGTATAGTCTGAAGTTCAGGAGCCTGATTCCTCCAGCTCCGTTTTTCTTTCTCAAGATTGCTTTGGCTATTCGGGGTCTTTTGTGTTTCCATACAAATTGTGAAATTTTTTTGTTCTAGTTCTGTGAAAAATGCTAGTGGTAGTTTGATAGAGATTGCGTTGAATCTGTAGGTTGCTTTGGGTAGTAGAGTCATTTTCACAATGTTGATTCTTCCAATCCAAGAACATGGTATATCTCTCCATCTATTTGTATCATCTTTAATTTCTTTCATCAGTGTCTTATAATTTTCTGCATACAGGTCTCTTGTCTCCTTACGAAGGTTTATTCCTAGGTATTTTATTCTTTTTATTGCAGTGGTAAATGGGAGTGTTTTCTTAATTTCACTTTCAGATTTTTCATCATTAGTGTGTAGGAATGCAAGAGATTTCTGTGCGTTAATTTTGTATCCTGCTACTTTACCAAATTCATTCATTAGCTCTAGTAGTTTTCTGGTAGCATCTTTAGGATTCTCTATGTATAGTATCATGTCATCTGCAAACAGTGACAGCTTTACTTCTTCTTTTCCAGTTTGGATTCCTTTTATTTCTCTTTCTTCTCTGATTGCTGTGGCTTAAACTTCCAAAAACTATGTTGAATAATATTGGTGATAGTGGGCAACCTTGTCTTGTTCCTGATCTTAGTGGAAATGGTTTCAGTTTTTCACCATTGAGGATGATGTTGGCTGTGGGTTTGTCATATATGGCCTTTATTATGTTGAGGAAAGTTCCCTCTATGCCTACTTTCTGGAGGGTTTTTATCATAAATGGGTGTTGAATTTTGTTAAAAGCTTTCTCTGCATCTATTGAGATGATCATATGGTTTTTCTCCTTCAATTTGTTAATGTGGTGTATCACATTGATTGATTTGCATATATTGAAGAATCCTTGCATTCCTGGGATAAACCCCACTTGATCATGGTGTATGATCCTTTTAATGTGCTGTTGGATTCTGTTTGCTAGTATTTTGTTGAGAATTTTTGCATCTATGTTCATCAGTGATGTTGGCCTGTAGTTTCTTTCTTTGTGACATCTTTGTCTGGTTTTGGTATCAGAGTGATGGTGGCCTTGTAGAATGAGTTTGGGAGTGTTCCTCCCTCTGCTATATTTTGGAAGAGTTGGAGAAGGATAGGTGTTAGGTCTTCTCTAAATGTTTGATAGAATTCGCCTGTGAAGCCATCTGGTCCTGGGCTTTTGTTTGTTGGAAGATTTTTAATCACAGTTTCAATTTCAGTGCTTGTGATTGGTCTGTTCATATTTTCTCTTTCTTCCCAGTTCAGTCTCAGAAGGTTGTGCATTTGTAAGAATTTGTCCATTTCTTCCAGATTGTCCATTTTTTTTGGCATATAGTTGCTTGTAGTAATCTCTCATGATCCTTTGTATTTCTGCAGTATCAGTTGTTACTTCTCCTTTTTCATTTCTAATTCTATTGATTTGAGTCTTCTCCCTTTTTTTCTTGATGAGTCTGGCTAGTGGTTTATCAATTTTGTTTATCTTCTCAAAGAACAAGTTTTTAATTTTGTTGATCTTTGCTATCGTTTCCTTAATTTCTTTTTCATTTATTTCTGATCTGATCTTTATGATTTCTTTCCTTCTGCTAACTTTGGGGTTTTTTTGTTTTTCTAATTGCTTAAGGTGTAAGGTTAGGTTGTTTATTTCAGATGTTTCTTGTTTCTTAAGGTAGGCTTGTATAGCTATAAACTTCCCTCTTAGAACTGCTTTTGCTGCATCCCATAGGTTTTGGGTCGTCGTGTTTTCATTGTCATTTGTTTCTAGGTATTTTTTGGTTTCCTCTTTTATTTCTTCAGTGATCTCTTGGTTATTAAGTAGTGTGTTGTTTAGCCTCCATGTGTTTGTATTTCTTACAGATTTTGTCCTGTAATTGATATCTAGTCTCATAGCGTTGTGGTCAGAAAAGATACTTGACACGATTTCAGTTTTCTTAAATTTACCAGGGTTTCATTTGTGACCCAAGATAGGATATGTCCTGGAGAATGTTCCATGAGCACTTGAGAAGAATGTGTATTCTGTTTTGGGATGGAATGTCCTATAAATATCAATTAAGTCCATCTTGTTTAATGTATCATTTAAAGCTTGTGTTTCCTTATTTATTTTCATTTTGGATGATCTGTCCATTGGTGAAAGTGGGGTATTAAAGTCCCCTACTATGATTGTGTTACTGTTTACTTCCCCTTTTATGGCTGTTAGTATTTGCCTTATGTATTGAGGTGCTCCTATGTTGGGTGCATAAATATTTACAATTGTTATATCTTCTTCTTGGATTGATCCCTTGATCACTATGTAGTGTCCTTCTTTGTCTCTTGTAATAGTCTTTGTTTTAAAGTCTATTTTGTCTGATATGAGAATTGCTACTCCAGCTTTCTTTTGATTTCCATTTGCATGGAATATCTTTTTCCATCCCCTCACTTTCAGTCTGTATGTGTCCCTAGGTCTGAAGTGGGTCTCTTGTAGACAACATATATACGGGTCTTGTTTTTGTATCCATTCAGCCAGTCTATGTCTTTTGGTTGGAGCATGTAATCCATTTACATTTAAGGTAGTTATCAATATGTATGTTCCTATTCCCATTTTCTTAATTGTTTTGGGTTTATTGTTGCAGGTCTTTTCCTTCTCTTGTGTTTCCTGCCTAGAGAAGTTCCTTTAGCATTTGTTGTAAAGCTGGTTTGGTGGTGCTGAATTCTCTTAGCTTTTGCTTGTCTGTAAAGCTTTTAATTTCTCAAATCTGAATGAGATCCTTGCTGGGTAGAGTAATCTTGATTGTAGGTTTTTCTCTTTCATCATTTTAAATATGTCCTGCCAGTCCCTTCTGGCTTGCAGAGTTTCTGCTGAAAGATCAGCTGTTAACCTTATGGGGATTCCCTTACGAGTTACTTGTTGTTTTTCCCTTGCTGCTTTTAATATTTGTTCTTTGTATTTAATTTTTGATAGTTTGATTAATATGTGTCTTGGCGTGTTTCTCCTTGGATTTATCTTGTATGGGACTCTCTGTGCTTCCTGGACTTGATTAACTATTTCCTTTCCCATATTAGGGAAGTTTTCAACTATAATCTCTTCAAATATTTTCTCAGTCCTTTTCTCTTTCTCTTCTTCTTCAGGGACCCCTATAATTCGAATGTTGGTGCATTTAATGTTGTCCCAGAGGTCTCTAAGACTGTCCTCAATTCTTTTCATTCTTTTTTCTTTACTCTGCTCTGCAGTAGTTATTTCCACTATTTTATCTTCCAGGTCACTTATCCGTTCTTCTGCCTCAGTTATTCTGCTATTGATCCCTTCTAGGGAATGTTTCATTTCATTTATTGTGTTGTTCATCTCTGTTTGTTTGCTCTTTAGTTCTTCTAGGTCCTTGTTAAAACGTTTCTTGTATTTTCTCCATTCTATTCCCAAGATTTTGGATCATATTTACTATCATTATTCTGAATTCTTTTTCAGGTAGACTGCCTATTTCCTCTTCATTTGTTAGGTCTGGTGGGTTTTTGCCTTGCTCCTTCATCTGCTTTGTGTTTGTCTGTCTTCTCATTTTGCTTAACTTACTGTGTTTGGGGTCTCCTTTTCGCAGGCTGCAGGTTTGTAGTTTCCATTGTTTTTGGTGTCTGTCCCCAGTGGCTAAGGTTGGTTCAGTGGGTTGTGTAGGCTTCCTGGTGGAAGGGACTAGTGCCTGTGTTCTGGTGGATGAGGCTGGATCTTGTCTTTCTGGTGGGCAGGACTGCATCTGGTGGTGTGTTTTGGGGTGTCTGTGAAGTTATTATGATTTTAGGCAGCCTCTGTGCTAATGGATGGGGTTGTGTTCCTGTCTTGCTAGTTGTTTGGTATAGGGTGTCCAGCACTGTAGCTTGCTGGTCATTGAGTGGAGCTGGGTCTTGGCATTGAGATGGAGATCTCTGGGAGATTGTCACCGTTTGATATTACATGGAGCTGGGAGGTCTCTTGTGGACCAGTGTCCTGACCTTGGCTCTCCCACCTCAGTGGCACAGCCTTGACGCCTGGCTGGAGCACCAAGAGCCTGTCCTCCACACAGCTCAGAATAAAAGGGAGAAAAAAAAAAAGAAAAAAGAAGATAAAATAAAATAAAGTAAAATAAAATAAGGTTATTTAAATAAAAAATTTTTAAAAATTATTAAGAAAAAAAATTTTTTTTAAGTAATAAAAACAAAACAAAAAAACGAACAGACAGAACTTTAGGACAAATGGTAAAAGCAAAGCTATACAGACAAAATCGTACACAAAAGCATACACATACACACACAAAAAGAGAAAAAGGGAAAAATGTATATATATCATTGCTCCCAAAGTCTACCTCCTTAATTTGGGATGATTCGTTGTCTATTCAGGTATTCCACAGATGCAGGGTACATCAAGTTGATTTTGGAGATTTAATCCGCTGCTCCTGAGGCTGCTGGGAGAAATTTCCCTTTCTCTTCATTGTTCACACAGCTCCCGGGGTTCAGTTTTGGATTTGGACCCGCCTCTGCATGTAGGTCGCCTGAGGGTGTCTGTTCTTCGCTCAGACAGGACGGGGTTAAAGGAGCCACTGATTCGGGGGCTCTGGCTCACTCAGGCCAGGGGGAGGGAGGGGTACAGATGTGGGGCGAGCCTGTGGCGGCAGAGGCCAGCATGACGTTGCAGCAGCCCGAGGCGCGCCGTGCGTTCTCCTGGGGAAGTTGTCCCTGGATCACGGGACCCTGGCAGTGGCGGGCTTCACCGGCTCCCGGGAGGGCAGGTGTGGATAGTGACCTGTGCTTGCACACAGGCCTCTTGTTGGCTGCAGCAGCAGCCTCAGCATCTCATGCCCGTCTCTGGGGTCCGTGCTGATAGCCGCGACTCGCTCCCGTCTCTGGAGCTCCTTTAAGCGGCGCTCTTAATCCCCTCTCCTCGTGCCACAGGAAACAAAGAGGCAAGAAAATGTCTCTTGCCTCTTCGGCAGTTCCAGACCTTTTCCCGAACTCCCTCCCGGCTAGCCGTGGTGCACTAGCCCCCTTCAGGCTGTGTTCACGCCGCCAACCCCAGTCCTCTCCCTGGGATCCGACCGAAGCCCGAGCCTCAGCTCCCAGCCCCCGCCCACCCCGGTGGGTGAGCAGACAAGCCTCTCAGGCTGGTGAGTGCTGGTCGGCACCGATCCTCTGTGTGCGGGAATCTCTCCGCTTTGCCCTCCGCACCCCTGTGGCTGCGCTCTCCTCCGTGGCTCTGAAGCTTCCCCCCTCCGCCACCCGCAGTCTCCGCCCGCGAAGGGGCTTCCTAGCGTGTGGAAACCTTTCCTCCTTCACAGCTCCCTCCCACTGGTGCAGGTCCTGTCCCTATTCTTTGTCTCTGTGGTTTTTTTTTTTTTCTTTTGCTCTACCCAGCTACGTGGGGAGTTTCTTGCCTTTTGGGAGGTCTGAGGTCTTCTGCCAGAGTTCAGTAGGTGTTCTGTAGGAGTTGTTCCACATGTAGATGTATTTCTGATGTATTTGTTGGGAGGAAGGTGATCTCTGTGTCTTACTTTCCCGCCATCTTGAAGCTCCTCCAAAACCTGCATTTTTAAAAGGTATTTTCACTGGGTATAGAAATCTATCTTTACAGTTTTTTTCCCTATTCTTTGAAGATGTTGATACACTGGCTTGCACTGTTTCTGGAGAGAAGTCTACTATGATTCGTTGTTCTTCTCTATGTAATAATCATTTTTTCTTCTGGATTCTTTTAAGATTTTTATCTATCACTGACTTTAAACAATTTGAATATGATGTGCCCTGGTGTAGTTTTCATTGTGTTTCTTGAGCTTGGGGTTTGTGAGCTTCTTGGATCTCTGGGTTTGTATGTTTCATGAAATTTGGGAAAACTGTGGCTATTGTTTCTTCAATTTTTTTTCTATTTCCACCCTGCACATCTTCCAGAGACTCCAATTATATGTGTGTGTGTGTGTTTGTACATATACGTATATATGTATATATGTGTGTATATATATATATGTATAGTTGCTTGAAGTTCTCTAGCTCAATGATGCTCTCTTAATTTTTTGTGTGTGTCTTTTTTGTGTGTGTTTCTCTTTGGATAGTTTCCACTGGGAGTGTCTTCCAGTTTGTTAATCTTCTCTTCTACAATGTCTAATTTCCTGTTAATCCTATCCAATGTAACTGTCATCTCAGATGTTGTAATTCTCATCTCTAGAAGTCCTATTTGAGTCTTTTTTTTTATATCTTCTGTATCTTTATTTAATGCTTATCTTTGCTCAGTCTGTTCTCTAACTTCTTTTCTTTTATACTGGAGTATAATTGCTTTACCCTGTTGTGTTAGTTTATTCTCTAACTTCTTGAATGAACATATGGAGTATAATTACAACTGTTTTAATGTCCTTAATCTTACTATGTGTGTTTTTTCCGTGTCAATTTGATTGATTTTTCTCTTCATTATGGGTCCTGTTTTCTTCTTTGCATGCCTGGTTTTTTTTTTTTTTTTAATTTTATTTATTATTTATTTATTTATGGCTGTGTTGGGTCTTCGTTTCTGTGTGAGGGCTTTCCCCAGCTGTGGCAAGTGGGGGCCGCTCTTCATCGCGGTGCACGGGCCTCTCACTATCGCGGCCTCTCCTGTTGCGGAGCACAGGCTCCAGACGCGCAGGCTCAGCAATTGTGGCTCACGGGCCTAGTCGCTCTGCAGCATGTGGGATCTTCCCAGACCAGGGCTCGAACCCGTGTCCCCTCCATTGGCAGGCAGACTCCCAACCACTGCGCCACCAGGGAAGCCCCTGCCTGGTTATTTTTTATTGACTGTTGGACATGGTGAAATTTATCTTCTTGAGTGCTGCATATTTTAATATGCCTGTAAATATTCTTGAACCTTGTTTTGGGATGTCATTAGGTTACTTGACAATAGTTTGATCCTTTTTGGTCTTGTTTTTAAGCTTTTTAGGCAAGACTAGTATAGCATTTAGTCTAGGGTTAATTTTTCTTCATTACCAAGGTAAAACTTTTCTGAGTATTCTGTCCAAATCCTTGTGAGATATGAAGTTTTCTCCTATGATTTTTGGGAGCAGGAATTGTTTCTGGTCCTGTTTGACGCCCAGATATTGTTTCCTTCAATTTTTTCAGGTGTGTTTTTCCCTGGCCTCAGGTAGTTTCCTCACATTCATGTGATGATTAGTACTCAGATGAACGCTTGGCAGAGTGGTTAGGGAGCCCCCATATATAGATCTCCACTGTTCTCTTTCTGTGTAGCTCTCTCCTCTTTCGCACACTAAACTGTGAACTCCAGACTCTTTGGCCTCCTCAGACTATCAGCTTATCTCTTCAAGTGAGGAAGACCTCTGGGCTCTACCTGGGCTCCTCTTCTTTGTACCGTGGCCTGAAAATTATCTTCAGACAGTAAGCTAGGGCAGATGTAGGCCCTCGTTTGCTTCCTCTCTCGGGGATCATTGTCCTTCATTGCCGGAAGTCCAATGTCTTGAAGACTGTTGTTTTATATATTCTGTGCTTTTTTAGTTGTTTCAGGTGGGAAGGTAAATCTGATCCATGTTACTCCATCTTGGCCAGAAGTAGAAGTCCTCTCAGAATAGAACTTCTACATTTCATACTCATTTCTGCTTTGGGGAAATTAAGTGGATCTGGCCTTATCTTTTCACTTCATTATCCTCCTTTTCAGAGCTTTGCAAGTAGTTCTTCTAGGAAATGAATTCAATATTTATTGTTTTCCATGTGCTATTGCTTATATTAGTTGCCAAAATGAATAGGCTTGGTCCCTGCACCAGATGGGCTTCAGGTCTAGTGAGGGAGGCAGACAAGATTCTTGTTGCTATAATTAAAAGTAATACACGTTTTGAAATATCTAAGATGCTACCATAATGTAGAGTGACGTACATTGTGTTAAACATGATAAATAATCAAGCATTAGAATTAATGGTCTTTTGCTGACATTTGTAAATTCTGTCTCCTAACTATGACCAGGTTGTCCACCCTTTTCCTGGACATCTGTAATCCTCCCATTGAAGGGGTAGGATTGTATCTGTGGTCTTGGTTCCCCATTCTCCTGGATTTGTCTCCTTTCCATATGACCTTTTCTTTCTACCTGAGCTTTGGTCTGTTGTTAGATCTGATTTCATTTTTCTCTTTTACGTTCTCTAGTATAAGAGTGGTAAAAACTGAAATATAAAAAATTAATTGCTTTTTTCTCTAGGTGGATGAGTTTTTCGTGAGTTTGTGTGTTTTCAAAAGTAATATTTAATTGGTTGTTGGGAAGGGAAGGGAAGGTTAGGGGTAGCAGAAGACCACAATTGTAATTCATGAATTTCACCTACATTTTCCCAAAGGAACTCTGGATGATGAATGAGGTCAGCTATCCTTTGATTTGTTTGGGTTAAGTTGAGGGTTGCTAGTGTCATCTAATAATCCTCCTCTTTCTGTGACTGAGCAGTAGGAAGATGTGAGTAATTCCAGTGTCTGCTGATTGGGTCAGGTGTGTAGAGCATTGCCTGAAAAGTGAAAGCTTGATCAAGCTAGCGGGAGCTCCAGGGATGGGATTTTTCTTTTATCCTAGTCAGCTGTTGTGCCCAGAACCTTTCTTGGAAAAATAGCCTCTGTTTATATAACTGTTAGCCCATGTGATCTGTCTGGTGTTTTTGGAAGCTCTGGATATTCCTGCTCTCGTCAAGGAGCTCATTGATGTAATTTCAGACACTCTATCCTCACTCAAGAGAACATGCTGTCTTGCTCTGTGTGGCATCTACAAGACGTGCTGCTGTGTCAGTTTTTAAGCTTCTGGTTCCAGATGTCTCTAGCAGACCTACTTTTTCTCAGATGCTTGGCCAGCTTACATGTATGAATAGCCTTTCTGTCCTGCAGTGGCTGTGAGAAGCTCTGAGCTTTTGAGAGTTAACCAGCACTTACTGAGCAAGACGTCTGTGTGGCACTGATTGTACTATTTACAGAGATTGTACAAGAGATTCTGTCGACCTCAAAGGTACCTAGAGTACAGGGGGAAATAGTATAGGTGAATTCAGTGGCCCATTTAGGAGGAGCACAAAAGAAAATTAAAAGATAAGCAAAACAGTTAGTGTTTTGAGTTCTGTTTCTTCAGACTTGTCTGTTGGGAATGGTGGCTTGAGTGACCAAGCAGCTGGAATCCCACCAGCTGCGTATGGACATGTTCTATTTTGAGATCAACTTTGTGGTTTGGGAAGGATGTATAATCATTTTCAACAAATGCTTATTGAGCATGCAAAGTATCATGGTAGGCACAGGGCATACTGTGACTATAAAATTATATCCTCAGCTCCTAAGGAACTGCTCATATTTGGAAAGGCAGGACACATTTAAGATTTTTAAAATCTTAATAATATATGTCTTCATAAAAGAAAAGCATAATCATCTACATTTAGTAGAAATATATACTAAACTACTAACCCCTCTGGGTGGTGGGGCTGTGGCGGGAAAGAGGAAGGATCTTCACTTCTTACTATATCATTCTATATATATAGTAAGAAATTTTTACCAAGTGCTAATGCTGCCTTTTTGGTGTTATTTGTTTATCGGTTAAAAAAGTAATAGAGACTAGTAGATTATATACATAATGTTAACCTTAAATATCTCTGTGTGACAGAATTATGAATGATTTATATTTTCTTTATTATATCTATTATTGTCCACATTTTCTATAATGGATGTATATTATTTTAAAAATAGAGAAGAAAATATTTGAAAGCCAAAACTCAATAGCACCTACAATAATTATTATAGCTACATTTCAATATGATTACCATATTTTGGATATAATATACCAGCCTTCCCAGTTTTGTCTCCTCACTCTCACCACATCTCTATTATGTTGTTCTATTATTATTAATACTATTATTGTTGTTGTTATTATTAAATAAAAAGGTGAAACAAGGGCATTTACTCTTGCTTCTGTCCCTTGTCATTTTGGGTGAGTTAGACTAGAAGCAGAAGGAATCCAGTTATTAGCTATTCAGCTGTACTGTGAAGGCTGCTTAGAAAAATTTTAACTATGCTGATTGGGTTACAGTTATATCTGTCATTGTGGGCTGTGATCTCTTGTTTTAAAATATCCTAAGAATACTTTCTATATCTTTATATTTAGTTCTGTTGGAGAAAGCAAATAGATTATCCCATCTCCCCATCTGGTGCAGTGAAGAAAACTCATCTGCTTGGCTTACTTTGTATGAGAGAGAATTAAAATTTCCAACTTATTTTTAATTCAGGTTAAGTGGTTAAATACTATCTCTTCCAAATTTTGTTCCAGGAATCCATATCCCCTTATAATTATAAACATAATTACTTTGAAAGTAATAGTGTTCTGTATTATTTAAAGAAGTCAAAGATTGAAGAGGAGATGTCATTTCTAAATTGAGGTGTGTTTTCCCTTATAGCATGTGTTTGATGATCTCAGTGGCTCAGTATCCTTGTCCTGGGTTGGAGATACCACTGGGGTAAGTAATGTTTTGAGTCTGTTGATTCAACCTAACCAGAAGATGGTGTAGATTTGGGGAGTTTAAGCGCTAAATGTTTTACCTTCTGAAATCGTCTCCAACCTCAGTCGTAGAAAATGCATGTTTGCTGGACAGACTTTCAGAAAGCTGTGGTCGATTTTGTTTTGCTTTAGAACTAGGAACATCTTGTGACCACCTTCTTCCATAATAGGAAGATAAACACCTTTTTAGTCCTTGGTGGCTGCTTGGCATCAAGATGAGCAAGAAGAAGAAAGAGGAAAGAGTGCTATGTGTGAAAAGGGAGACTTACAGTACTTGGGAAAACTTCTGTATGGAAGCGGAAAACTGCACATTACACATCTTGGCATTTTTCCTCCAAACTGTATTGTTCCAGTGTCCTTTCCCACAGTTAATGTTGAAGGATTGTAGCGCCCATGGGCTTATCGCTGGTAGCTCCATCTGTTGTCCCTTCCCCTACCACAGAGGAGGTACTGCCAGGATTGGGGGAATGGGAGAGTCAGTAAGCTCCCCCTTATCCAGCCTAGTATGTAGCCCATCTCCTAGTAGGAGGGATGCTGAGGATTCATTGGCCTCCAGTCTTGAATCAGGGCTTGGCATTACCTGTGTCTGTTATTACCCTGCCTGACAACGTCAGGGACCATAGCTCATGCCCCTCTAGTGTTCCAGTAATGTGTGTATCAGAGCACTGAGGCACGTGATGGCTGTATGAAGAGCTGAAAGAAATATAATTTTGGCGCTGAAGAGTAAGTTATAAATTAATTAATTTTTAAGTTCCTGGTAGAATTTCTTTAAGCATGTCTCGTTTTCTTCTAAAATTTGAGTTGTTCCCTATTTCCCATGATTTATCCATTTATCTAAGACAGTTGCTGTCTCCAAGATTTGTTATATGGCTATTTGAGACTCCCTAGCCTCTTGTTCTAATCTATCACGCTCTTATCTTCATGCATATTTTTCTCTAGAAAAATGCTTATTTAAAAAATTGATTTCATGGAGAACTAACAGCAGGGAGAAGAAGAAAAGGACAGATGTGACATAGTGACCTCTATTAGAGCATCCACCCTATTCTAGCCTCTGTAAGCAGAGAGATGATTCTTGCTTGAGAATATCTTAGAATAATGTGGATACAAAATAGTTAAATCCTTCCTTTACTGTAATGTGGAGTTGATTAGCTCTGTCTCACTGCTTCAAGTTTAGGCGATGAGACCATCTCAACAAAATGAGTTGAGATTTTGAATCACTGTAAGCCCTAATCACTTCGTCCTTCTTGGTTTTCAGATATAGTATTACAATGTAGGCTACTACAAAGCAGGGCTACTGGCAATCGTTCAGATGGTCAGATGTTGCAATCATGTCATTGGACTATGTTTCTTATTGACCACATGCTTTTGTCTCTCCAGATCATTCTCGTCTTGACTACCTTCCATGTACCACTGGTAATTATGACTTTCGGACAGTCCAAGCTATATCGAAGGTGAGATGGCTAGCATATGATTGGGGCATTTGACTGAGTAATGCATTGTGAATGTAAGTTCTCTGCTTTTCTAGACATGATGGGATCTAACAGTTGATTTAAAAGATCTTCTAGCCATCTTAAATTTTCACCAGACTGTCACACTCAGCACACTTTTTAATATCTATCTACTTAGCAACCTGAAGAAGTATGAAAAGGGATCTAATTCCAAGGGAATTAGATTGACCTGACTGAGTGGCAAAACAGTAAAAGAAGATAAAGGAAGTGTCTATAGGGCTGTATGCATATTAATTTAAATGGATATTTGTGGGGAGGTAGCATAGCGTTTAACCATCTTTCTATTTATTATGAACACAAAATGGTTTTTATACCCCTGAAGTAACAATACGTACTGTATCTTCCAAGTGAATTTTTTTTTTTTGGCCATGCTGCGCAGCTTGCAGAATCTTAGTTCCCCGACCAGGGATCAGGCCCAGGCCGCCACAGTGAGAGCACGGAATCCTAACCACTGGACTTCCAGGGGATTCCCCCAAGTGAATATTTTTTTTATCTAACATTTTAAGCCCCAAACAGATTGTTTTTAGATCAGGAGGAGGTTCTCAGGTCAGACCTACCAAAGTGCCTGGTAATGATTGTGGTAATGTGTGTTCTGGAACCATAGTCTGTACTGTGACATTCACAAAGCTTTAGAGTTATCTTCTCAAAGGTACAGCCTGGGGGCTTCCCTCGTGGCGCAGCGGTTAAGAATCCGCCTGCCAGTGCTGGGGACACGGGTTCAAGCCCTGGTCTGGGAAGATCCCACATGCAGCAGAGCAGCTAAGCCTGTGCGCCACAACTACTGAGCCCGCGTGCTGCAACTACTGAAGCCCGTGCGCCTGGAGTCCGTGCTCCGCAACAAGGGAAGCCACCACATTGAGGAGCCCACGCACCACAATGAAGAGTAGCCCCCGCTCGCCGCAACTAGAGAAAGCCCACACGCAGCAATGAAGACCCAACACAGCCAAAAATAAAAAATTAACTAATTAATTAATTAATTTTTTTAAAAAAGTACAGTTTGGTTAAAGAGTAGGGTTCTTTTCCTTACCCATAAGATTCAAAACCAGCTAATATCCAGAAGTTGTTGATTGTCTTCCCAATCATTTGTTTCTATCCCATTTTTCCCCTAGAGACCTAAAGAAATTTGACATTTCAGCAGATGACGTAGAAATTACCCTCAGGGCCAAAGGATCTCCCAGGAGCCATCATACTTTCTCAGGGTTCTTTTTTGATTGTTGGTCTTGGCCAAGGTGGGAGTGAAACTCTGAGATAGATCAGCCCAACCTCCCTTCCCCAATAGGTGACCCTTGACTGCTGCTCCTGAGCCTGGAGATGGTGCTCTCTGCCCTTTAACACAGTGACTTTAGCTTAAAAATAGGCCAAGAAGGAATTGCCATCTTGGAATTATTGTACGCTTCATGAAGGCAGGTTCTTGACTAACTTGGGGTTCTCTAACAACTAGCCAAATGTCTGACACATAGCAGGCAGGCAGTACATATTAATTTAATGAATGAATGCCTTGCCTTCTCTAATAATTCTTAGACTAATAATATTTTTTGTTTGTTTGATAAAGATTGACAATGTATTATAGAATCCTAGTTCTAAAAGAGCTATAATTTATAGGCGACTTTGTTTATTAAGTTAGAACAGTATTTCAGACACATGAAAAGTATCCTGTTTTAGAAGGGAAAAAATGCATTAAAATTTTTGTAACTTTAATAACTCTTTCCATTTTAAAAAAAATTTGCTGTTGTAAAATCTTTCTTTATGATACAGTTTTTCTTACCAGTGCACCTTTCATTAAAAAAAAACAGGGCTTCCCTGGTGGCGCAGTGGTTGAGAATCCGCCTGCCAATGCAGGGGACACGGGTTCCAGCCCTGGTCCGGGAAGATCCCACATGCCGCGAAGCAACTAAGCCCTTGTGCCACAACTACTGAGCCTGCGCTCTAGAGCCTGCTAACCACAACTACTGAGCCCACGTGCCGCAACTACTGAAGCCCGTGCGCCTAGAGCCTGTGCTCTGCAACAAGAGAAGCCACCGCAACGAGAAGCCCGCACACCACAACGAAGACCCAACACAGCCAAAAATAAAATAAAATAAATAAATATTTTTTAAAAAGCAATACAACCATATTATAAAAACATTTGGAAACTTTAAAAGAAAGAAAAAATTCACCCTAAAGTCAAGTAATTGTATTTACAGTTTATTATCTTGATTTTTCCCCTATGATGTTATACCATATGGCTAGATAGTCTTAGGAAGCAACATGGTATAGTGTAAAGTTGCCAAATTTTATTGGCATATAGGCCTGAGATTGGATCTCAGCATTGTCGTTTGTGAGCAGAATGAACTTGGGCAAGTCATTTAACCTCCCTGAGTCTTTTTGGATGTCTGTAAAAGAAAGATGATCATAGCGGCCACCTTAGAGCTGCTGCGAGTTACGCTTTGCAGTGCCTGGCACGGAGTAAGAACTTGGTGCTCTCAGCTGCAGTCATGCCAATGGCCAGATACGGCATGTAGCCAGCGTGTACTGGCACTGTGGTACAGTTTTTTAAATAATTGAAAGCCTTCCGAACCAGTTGATAAAAAGGGCCTGATACCAGGTGCCTCCATGGCTTCTACAGATGCACACACCACCACCCCACCCCTGCCAACATGCAGGTGTTACTAACACTTGGCATTGCAAACTATAACCATTCTGATTGGTCAGTGCTCGTACCATGATACTTGTCATATTTCCTCTGCTAGTAACCCATCATTTTTGTTAGATTGAAAGAATTTATTTAATCATTATTCTCTTGGACACTTAAGTCGTAGCTAATTTTTTCACTATTGTTAATGCTGCTGTGATCAATATCACACATATATGTCACAGAAGATGCCTATTTCCAGTTTATTTTTTGGTAGCAAATGAAAACCTCCTCTCTGATTGATCTCTACATGTTTTGAAGCCTTTACTAAACTCCTTCTCTTGGTTGAATTATCTCCTAAATCTGTTGCTTCAGCCATTTTTCTGCTTGCCTTCTGAATTCACTTTTTAGTCTCTATAGTGCTCTTTAATCATGTGGCTAGAACTGGACCTGACAGATTTGTGTCATGCCCGTGGGGAGTGAAATGTGTTTTCACGACTTCTTTTCCTATTCTTTTGCTTTTCAGTGTTGTGCTTACTTTGAGACAAACCCAAACAAAACAAAATGGTATCACTATGTTACTGTTTAAATACCTACCACCATCTGACTCAGCCCTTTTCCATCCTATATTTGTCTAGTCTTGTGAGAAACCACTAACATACAGTTTACCAGAGAGTAATCCTATTTGTTTCTGGTATACTATCATGTTACTAAGGTTCTTTTTCTTCATTTTGCACAGCAGGTTGGTTGGTTGGTTGGTTTTACAAAGGTCATTTTGAATATTAATTACTTCCTCCCTGCTGTGAAGTGAAAACTCTTCCAGAGTTTAGGTGGAAACTGTAAATATGCCTTGTTGCCTCTCCAGCTGGGCTGGCCTGGCCTGGTCTGAAGTGACTCATGTTGTTGGACACACCAGCCAAGAGGCACATGTTGCTTCAGAAATGGGAAAGGGAGGGAGCAGTTTGATCAAAATGAGTCCTGAATATGCTGAGCTTGCCTAACTGAGGAATAAAATAAAAGCCTGTTGAAACTACTCTGAAGATTCTTCTGTTTTTCACAGCTTTAATGATTGTATTATTTATTGGATTATCTTTCTCTGCTACATCTTATGTAGTCAAAGGTTCATTTGGGGTTCAAATAGAAGGCAGCTAATCACATGCCACCTGCCGTGAGTAGTACTGCTTGGAGGCGCACACTAGGAGAAGGAAGTTGTCTCTGTTACCTGTGCCGAGTTGGAGCATACTTCAGTCGTCAGGTTGTGAAAGAGGATTGTTGAAAGATTTGGGAAATAAAGTCCCTAGGCATTAGTGTTTGGGTAGAATTGAATAATATATTAATATCTTCAATTAAAAGGAATCATGAAATTTTGATTCTCTGTTAAGGAATATTAATTCATATAATAGATTATAAAGTACATTTGCCTCTCACTTGCAAATATGAAGTTAAAAAGGAAATAACTAGCTACAGTTAAGATGATAATTTGATTTTTGGCAACTAAAAGATGTTTCGCACCTTTTTGTTTTATGGCGCCTTGAGTCTAACCCTTCATTGTAAGATTAGCTACTTAGTAAAGCACATGTAAGCATTATGTACAGCAAAATTCTGTACCAAATTACCAGAAAACTGCTGGGCTATTTTACTTGTGATTTCTATTTCCTGTGGAGAGTTGTTCAAATTTTGGAAATTAATAAGGGAATCTCTGAGAGATTTCACATTAAAGTTTATTCCATAGTCAATGTAAGTTTTTCAGGATGTTACTTGAGGTTTTAAAAAAACGGATAACTTAAAGATACACAACAGATATTAAAGCAAAGTTCAGTAAACCAACTTCTCCAAGGCATATCGTTATGACAACATTTTTAATGATATGCTTGGTTCAGTTTTCACTGCAGTAGATTATTAACAATGACTTCATGTTTTAGTTACCAGGTTAGCATAAATTCCATCTACAAAATATATTTTCCTGCTTTTTATTTCTTAAAGAAAAAGTTTATTGAAATGTATGATGATGGCATTTTACTGCAACTTCACTTTTACAAACCAAGGGCATATAAAAATCATGAAACGAAATGGTTTTTGTCACTTAAGAAATATTCCCATGAAAATACCTATTCTGGGCTTCCCTGGTGGTGCAGTGGTTGAGAGTCTGCCAGCCAATGCAGGGGACACGGGTTCGAGCCCTGGTCTGGGAAGATCCCACATGCCGTGGAGCAACTAGGCCCGTGTGCCGCAGTTACTGAGCCTGCGCGTCTGGAGCCTGTGCTCCGCAACAAGAGAGGCCGCGATAGTGAGAGGCCCGCGCACCGCGATGAAGAATGGCCCCCACTTGCCACAACTGGAGAAGGCCCTCGCACAGAAACGAAGACCCAACACAGCCATAAATAAATAAATTAATTAATTAAAAATTTTTTAAAAAAGAAAATACCTATTCTTAGGGTTGTCTTGTCAATCAAAGCAAAATAAGGACCTCAGATACATACTGATATTCCTTCTGATAAAAAAAGTTTTGTGATTTTACTTACAATATTTTATCCTCTTTGTTTTCCCACTTACATTTTCAAAATAGCTATAGAAAACATGTATCCTTTTCCAATAAGGATAACACACAATGAAATATTAAATAAAAACACATAAGGTAGCGTCAGACAGTTGGGGTAAAGAAAGAGACTGAAGTATTAGGAGTTTAGTTCAATGTAAATTCAAGTTCTGCCAATTTTACCTGGCAGTGATTTCAGGTCTGTGATTCTTTTGGCACATTTTATTTTATTTTATTTTATTTTTTTTAATTTTTTTTATAGCTACTTTATTTATTTATTTATTTATTTTTGGCTGTGTTGGGTCTTCGGTTCGTGCGAGGGCTTTCTCTAGTTACGGCAAGTGGGGGCCACTCCTCATCGCGGTGCGCGGGCCTCTCACCATCGTGGCCCCTCCCGTTGCGGGGCACAGGCTCCAGACGCGCAGGCTCAGTAGTTGTGGCTCACGGGCCCAGCTGCTCCGTGGCATGTGGGATCCTCCCAGACCAGGGCTCGAACCCGTGTCCCCTGCATTAGCAGGCAGATTCTCAACCACTGCGCCACCAGGGAAGCCCTGGCACATTTTAATAAGCTACATTCTCCTTATTGATCTTTTAACTGGAAATCTCAATCCAGTTAATTGTCATTATTAACGATAGTTATGTTCTATGGTCTCCATGAATACTGAATTAGTGAATACTGAACCATTGCTCCTGGGGGAGATACAGAATTAGGTTCCTGCAAACCTCTGACCACAACATTCATTGTCATCAGTTGATCAGTACATAATCTTGTTTTGTGTGTGTTTCTGTTTAAAGATACTTGATGTGTATTATTGATTCATTAACATGGAGCTCACAACCAACTCATGCCAGAAAGAAGCTTATCTAACTCACGTGTTTTCTCCAGAAACACTAAACAGCACTTCAACACTATGCTTGGGGGCTATTTAAACAGCAAAGCACCAACAAAAGGCACAAAAATGCAAAATGCATGGTACTATATAGACCGTGAGGAAGCTACTCATGCATAGTATAAGAGCTGAAACAAGAAGGCAGAGTGGCCCCTTGTTGGACCTCAGCTGGGAACGTTTTTTTTTTTTTTTTAATTCATTTATGGCTGTGTTGGGTCTTCGTTTCTGTGCGAGGGCTTTCTCTAGTTGCGGCAAGTGGGAGCCACTCTTCATCGCGGTTCGCGGGCCTCCCACTATCGCGGCCTTTCTTTGTTGCGGAGAACAGGCTCCAGACGCGCAGGCTCAGCAATTGTGGCTCACTGGCCTAGTTGCTCGGTGGCATGTGGGATCTTCCCAGACCAGGGCTCGAACCCATGTCCCCTGCATTGGCAGGCAGATTCTCAACCACTGCACCACCAGGGAAGCCCCTGGGAACGTTTTTGACTCATATTTTTTTCTCTGCCCTGTGCATGTCTGCAAATGACTAGGAAAGTGCCAAGAGTATGGGGTTACAAATCTTATTGAGTAGGCAAATTTGCAGATATGGAATTCGTGAATCATGAAGATTAACTGTATAAGCTTTCCCCATTAGTGAAAACTGTAAAACTATCATTTTTTTAGTTGTCATCCTTGTTGCTTTTATGTAATAATTTATAGTGACTTAATCGTGGCAAAAATGAACTAAAGGAGTAGAGAAATGGTTAGTCCTGAAAGCGAACCAAACAAGGATATTTGTGCTTTTTTGATTGTTGAGAAAGGTAAAATGTAAGATTCTCTGAGATATTATAGGATTCTTTTACTGTTACTTCTCATTAAATGTCTTCAGGTCAGATGCCCGGTGTCACAAGTTCCTCTATACTGTAAATGAAAAGTGCTCAAAAACAAGGGTGTAATCCTTGGCTATTGACATTTGGGTTGAGTGTCAATCAGCATGTGAATCTTCTGGAAAAACGCCCTCCTGAGTCTTTCATCTTACTAGGAATTTTTTTTTGCATCCGTTCATTTATTCATTGGTTTATCCATTCAACACATTTTTTTTTTCTTTAACATCTTTTTTGGAGTATAATTGCTTTACAATGATGTGTTTCTGCTGTATAACAAAGTGAATCAGCTATATGTATACATATATCCCCATATCTCTTCCCTCTTGTGTCTCCCTCCCTCCCACCCTCCCTATCCCACCCCTCTAGGTGGTCACAAAGCACCGAGCTGATCTCCTTGTGCTATGCGGCTGCTTCCCACTAGCTATCTATTTTACATTTGGTAGTGCATATATGTCCGTGCCACTCTCTCCTTTCGTCCCAGCTTAACCCCTCCCCCTCCCCGTGTCCTCAAGTCCATTCTCTACTTACTAGGAATTTTGATGCTATATCTTACCAGGACTCCATGTGGTGATTACTTTTTTTTCCCATTTATTTAAATGTCTAGATTTTTCATGTTCTTTGGGGGTATTAGGCTCTATTCCAAAAATATTTGTATTCCAGCACTATTTTTTGTTATAAATGTACATATTCTTATGCGTGTTTATACCACAGATTTAAGCAAAAGTGATCATTTATTTTTAGTAACCAGAAAGAGCAGATATTAGGATTGAGGTATAGAACTGTTATTAAAAAGACTTATTTCTAAAGCAGATGGTTTTATAGGGCTTTGTTAATGTTTGACTACTGTTCATAACTCTATTATTATCATATAGAATTTGAAAAGTGATTTATTTTTCAGGGTGTTTCATTGATTTCCTCTTCCTGATATATCATGTATGCTGATATAATGCTGATAAAAAATAAATCTACTTTAAAATGAAGTGCTATATTAAAATATATCCCTGAGCCCAATGCGGCTTCCACAAAACCCTACTTTAAATCCCAGCAGGTTGAACTAGTCCGCTGTGCTCCGTTTGTTTAACTGGCTAAAGTGTCAGAGTGTTGCAGCAGATGATTTTTGTTTCACTCATGTCGCTTCCTTTTTCTGAAGGGCAGGGATGTGTTTGTTGTGCCAAGTTCTTGAAAAGCAAGCAGACTTGTCAGCAGGGTTGTGGAGGATCCCCGGGATGTCGTGAAGGAGCGGCGACGTGTAAGCGGGTGATAATCGAGCCACTGCAAACCACTTAAGACGTTGTCTGAGCTATTGATGATACAGGCACTGTAGAGCTAGGACATGTTTATGCATATCTCTTTTTTTTTAAATAAATGTATTTATTTATTTATTTTTGGCTGCGTTGGGTCTTCGTTGCTGCGCGCGGGCTTTCTCTAGTTGCGGCGAGTGGGGGCTACTCTTTGTTGCGGTGCGCGGGCTTCTCATTGTGGTGACTTCTGTTGTTGCGGAGCACGGGCTCTAGATGCGTGGGCTTCAGTAGTTGTGGCTCGCGGGTTCTAGAGCGCAGGCTCAGTAGCTGTGGCTCGCGGGCTCTAGAGCACAGGCTCAGTAGTTTTGGCGCACGGGCTTAGTTGCTCCGCGGCATGTGGGATTTTCCTGGACCAGGGCTCGAACCTGTGTCCCCTGCACTGGCAGGTGGACTCTTAACCACTGCACCACCAGGGAAGTCCCTATGCATATCTCTTGGCCTGCTGTTGGGAAGATAAGAACTCTTGTACTCCAAAGCCAAGAAAGGGTAATACGGGAATCAGTTGGGTGGTACCTAATCCCTGTTTTATTTAACTAGGACTCTTCTCTGTGTATGTTCTAAGAGATGGGAAGACAACTTAAAGTCACATGTAGTTTGCTTTAGCGTACTGTTGGGGACCTGTACAGACACTGAGAGATTCTTCCCTCCTGTGTCTCTCCACCTTCCTATAAGCTGATCTTTCCTGCCAGGCCACAAGCCCTGGCAAGGAAGAGAAAGACCACAGGTTGCAAAGGAAGAATTCCTAACACATAATTAAAAGTTGTCTCAAGTTTGGGGCTGAGAGTTAAGAGAACTGGACTGTAGTTTCAATTTTGCCCTTAATTAACTGGTCAACTTTTGATGAATTGCTTCCCCTTGAACCTCCTCATGTGTGAAATGAGGGAGTTGGACAAGGTGTTCTCTTCAGTCCCTTGTATCTCTCATGGTCTGTGGTTCTGTGATTCTTTCTTTGTTGAGGCTGCTACCAAAATTGTACCATCTTTTAAGTCATATATACTATCAGTGAAGACCACTGTACACTGCATTTATCAGTGGGCAACTAACTTGCAGTACATAGTGGTCATCACTCGTGGACATTGAAACGTAATGAATATTAAGATTTAGCATTATGTATTGTAACAGAACTGTGTGTAGTATTAAACCTGTCAGAATTAAACAGCTACTGACTTTTTTTTCTTTTATTTTTTGAAATCTAAACCTGGAATTTAATACCTCTCAAAGATATTGTTGGAATGAACTTCTGGGAAAAGCTTTACCAACCCAAGAGTTGAGATTAAGTTTCTTTGTCTTCCCTAGCTGAGTGCTGCATGCATTAAGAGACTTGTGCTTAGGGATGGTAACTTTGGTGGGGGACTTAACTTACAGCTTCATTGTGAGTACTGTGCATTGGTAGATTAGTTAGAAAGCCTTTGGCTACATTTACCAGAGATCCCAACTCAAACTAGCTTAAATAATAAGGGAATTCATGGCTCATAACTAAATACAGAGGAAGGATGGGTTTCAGGGTCGATTCAATCCAGGGTCATAGGTTCTGCGTCTCTGGAATTCCAGAATTACCTCAGCAGTACTATCCACTTATGTTGGCTTCATCTTCAAGTTGTGTTCTCATTGTATCAGAATGCTTATAGCACTTTTTTGTTTTGCATTCACATACTACAACATGGGGGTTTCTCAACCTTGTGCTGTTGACATTTGGGGCCAGATAATTCTTTGTTTATGAGACTGTCCTGTGCATTGTAGGATGTTTAGCAACACCCCTGGCCTCTACCAACTAGATGCCAGTAGCACCTCAACCCTGAGTTATGATAATGAAAAATGTCTCCAGACATTACCAAATGTTTACTTGGTGGGGTTGGGGGATGGGGCAAAAATACCCTGGTTAAGAACCACTGATCTAAAGGAAGACAGATCATTTCATTAGGTGGTTGTCTTAAATGTGTTTCCTAATAGACCCCAATTCCCCCCTTTTGCCTTACTGGCTCAGCCTGGATCACCCCCTCATTCCTGACCCCATCACCCATGAGTGGTTGGAACTTCTTTCCACTAATCAGGCCCACCACTGGAGGTAGGGGTAGAATCGACTTCCCTGAAGCTGTGACCTCTTGAGGAGGGTGAGTGCTTCAGTAAAGTCGGCGAGAGTGATGGAAGCTGGGTGGGAACCCAACAGTGTCCGTGACCTCTGCATTCTAAATTTGTCTTTTTTTTTCTTCCTCTCAGTGAGGACTATGGAAAGAACTTTAAGGATATTACAAATCTCATCAATAACACCTTCATTCGGACTGAATTTGGCATGGCTATTGGTCCTGAGAACTCTGGGAAGGTGAGACTCATTCATACATATACAAAGCTGTGCATGATACCATATGCAGGGCTGTCAGATGTTGATATTTGAATGATCCAGTGATACACAGCAATATATTTAGTTTACTATTACTGTTTTAAAAATTAAACATGATTTAATTCTGATCACAAAAGAATGGAATTTAGCACACAGGTTCTTTTTTTGGACCCTGTCCAAGAGGCACCAAAACTCTTCATAATTATGTGGTGGTTATTTAGCATTATAAGATATACATCTTAAGACAACATTTTAGTCTTTGGGGAAACTGGCTAATCTCAAACTGACCAGGCTCAACTTCATAGATATAATGTACTGGCTCAATTCAGGACAGTATTTTTTGATAAGACTAATACTTGAAGAGCAGAGTGTACCAATTAATCTGTTTTTATAACTCTTCTTACTTTTGGAACTAAAATTTTCTTAACAAATGTCTGGTGAAAATGGTGCAAGAACTTCCTGTACTTTCATAGTATTATACCCTGATGCTGAACTTCCTTCTCCCTAATCAGGTGATTTTAACAGCAGAGGTGTCGGGAGGAAGTCATGGAGGAAGAATCTTCAGATCATCAGATTTTGCAAAGAACTTTGTTCAGACCAATCTCCCTTTTCATCCTCTGACTCAGATGATGTATAGTCCTCAGAATTCTGATTATCTTTTAGCTCTCAGCACTGAAGTAAGTTTAGTTGAAGAGCTTGTCTTGCCTTTTGCATTTTTATAGTCTCAAAATATACTGTCTTAAAACGACCCTGTAGGTAATGTGTTTTATGTTGGACTGTTTTCTAGTGACTTCTTATGGTATGAAGTATGTAGTTTTTGCATTTTTTCCTATATGGTAAAGGGCACAATTTTCTTGTGCTATCTATTCCAGATAAGTATGATGTCTAGTTGTCATTACAATTTTTTAAAAAGTGAACAGATATGTGCTGTTGGAGTAATGAACTAGAAAACAGTTTAATGTAATCCTTCTTGTTCTACAGGGGACAAGCATAAATTGTCAAACTCCTAATGTTGTTATTGTTCCTCTCCTATGGCCAAACCACATCTTTATAATTTTTTTGTTTAGGTCCTTGGTATAAAAGCCTATTGATTTCTGTCTTTGACACCCATGTTTTAAATATCCAGAGTCTTAAATCCCTGCCCCCTCTACCACATTCCTATACTCTTCCCAGAAACCAGTGTCCCTCCCTGTCCCTCCTACCTCTCTTCTGAAAGTTCCCTGAGGAGCAGCCCAGCTTTTCCTTTCCTGGAGGATCAGTCTCCTTTATCATGAATGTTAAGGGCCCAGAGTGGCTGAGTTGCTAGACTATGATAGTCATAATTACACTCTATATTTATGTGGCTGTCTCTCATCGTATTGCTTAGAGTGTGGTCTAATGACCAGCAACATCAGATAGAAACCCTTGGGAGGCTGGTTTAAGATACAAGTTCCTCGGCCCCGATCCAGATACAGTATGTTGGTGACTTCTGGTTGCGAGGTTGCTAGTGTTTTTAACAAGCTCCCCAGCTGAGCCTGCATACTAAAATTTGAGAGCTGTTGTCGTAATGACCATTGTGGGGACAGAAATAGGATTATCAAATATAGACAAGTTGGGCTGAACAAACGGATGGCATGGAGAGGAGGAGAAGGGCACTTGGAAGAGAGGTCTGGGTTCTGGGCCTTCTGTGGGCAGATCTTTGAGCTGAGGTGAGGCTGGAGGACTCAAGGAAGGTCAGAGTTAAGCTTAGCCAAAGGAGGCCAGAGGAAGGAAACTCGCCTTCTGGGTAGGCTTTAGATCTTAAAGCAACAGTTCCTGGGAGTTGGCTTTCAGCAGCTTGAGCTGAAGGCCCTTCAAGGGAACAAAGAGACCCCCATAGGAATGGACAGAACCATTGATCTGCCTTTGGCCACCCCATCACAATTATCAAGTATCTTAAGCTTATTAAACCAGGCTATCCTCAGGAAGAGGCAGGCACAATCTGCCTTTATACCTGAAATTGCTTCCCATTAAGGGTAAGTTTGAAGTACAAATAATCAGGGTGGAGAAGATGGGCCAATTTGTACTAAAGTGCAAATAGGTGATACCAGACCCTTTCCTGTTTCTGAGTAGAATTAGGTAGATTAGAAATGCTGGGAGGTGAACATTACTAGAGGAGGAAAAGTTAAAGAAAGAACAATGGTGGGTGAGAGTGGAGGAGCCCTGAAGGTAATTCTGCCTAGATCAGCACCACTTAATTTCAGCTGTCCCGGGACACCTCTGTCCCACCTCCACTGAATCTGGGCCCACTAGGCTCGTGTTGCCAATGTAACTGAAATTGTCAGTCTCTGCTGCACTTGAAAGTATTGACCAATCCTTCCACTTGCTTGGCTTCTGTGACATCATTCCCTTTGGTTTTTTCCTACCTTCTAATGGTTGCTTCTTAGTCTCTTTTTTAAACTCCTTTCAACCTCCCCTTAAATTCCTGCTCATTTTACTCTGAACAGTCTCTTCCACCGTTACCATTTTACTACCACTGTAATGCGTAAGAGTCTCAAATCCCTGTCTCTGGTCCTGGCTTCTTCCTAGGGCTGCAGATGCCTATCTTGCTGTCCCCTGGGTATCTCTAGCTAGATGTCCCACAGGTCCCTCAAACTCAGTCTAAAGCTGACGTCTTCCTTGCTGTGTCTCAGACATGTTGTTCTTCCTTCACCCTTATGCTGGCTAAAGATTCCACAGTGCACCCAGAATCCCAGAGTGTTGAGCTTACACACACACACACACACACACACACTCACTCACTCACTCACTCACTCACTCACTCACTCCGTCCTGCCCTACATCCGGCCTGAAAAGCCATCCAGCTCTCCAGACTCTAGCATCTAAATTCTTCCTGAGCCTACTCCTGCCAGCCGTGGTTTCAGGCCTCACTAACTCTTAATGAACTAATGTGGCAGTTAGTCACTGCTTTTCCTGCTTCTAGTTTGAACCCTCTGAAATCCATCTTTCCCATTGTCGTCCAAGTATTCCTCTGAAAACAGTAAAACTAGTTGTGTCATTCACCTACTTCAAGTACCTCATATAAAAGAAAGACCAGATTCCTCAGCATGGCATAGAAGGAGTGCACCCCCAACCCAGCACTGGCTCCTCCTGTCTTCACCTTGGGATGTGTGCTCCACCTGTGTCTGAAGGCTTTAGCTCCCTGCAGACACTGAGATGTTTCATCACCTCTCTGCCTTTGCTTGACTAGTCTATCTGTGTGCAGTGATATCTCATCTCCCATCTGCCTTCTTTTGGTTACACTGCTTATCATTTAAGACTCAGCTATCTTCTTCACAAACCGTCTCTGATGCAGTGTCCCTCCTTTCCCTGCTCTTACCCCAGAGACCATATTTCCGTAACACTTACCACATGTATTGAACTTTCTTATGTGCACCCCTTGTTAAACTGTGAGCTCCTTGAGAACAGGGCGTGTGTCGTATTCATCTTTGTATCCCCAATGCAGCGTCTGGTATGGTGCCTGGCACACAGTAGGCACTTCATAAACATTTGTTATTCTGAACTTGCAAGACCCCAAAGGGGCCCCCATAAACCGTGTGTGTGTCTATGGAGCTCAGGAAGCTTAGATGGAATTTCAGTGTGTGTTTTTACTGTCCTGAATGATTGGATATGAGTTATTAAAGGTCATACAAGCAGCTGCACACAGGATAAAGCTGGAATTTTGATAAGTCATTTATAATCTTTCAGAATGGCCTGTGGGTGTCCAAGAATTTTGGGGGAAAATGGGAAGAAATCCACAAAGCAGTATGTTTGGCCAAATGGTGAGTAACAGAACATTCCATCTGTGCAGGGCCCTAAACCTTTCCTGATGGTGCTGCCAGAAGTCACAGGAATAAATATGGAGCGCTTACTATGTGCCGAGTACTCTTCAGGGTGTCATAAGGGATACGAGAGAAGGGTATGCCACAGACCTTGACCTGGAGGAGCTTCTGATTCTTCTGGGAAAGAAGACTTAGTCTCACTAAGTGTTAGAATGTAAAGTATAAAACAAGGCACATTACTGAGTAGCTGCTGCCTGGAAACGGTTGATTTTATGTAAATGATGACATCAGTTACAAGAGCATAAAGTACAGCTTTGATTTGGGGACTTCCATACTTCTCTGCACACAGAGGTCTCCTCTAGAGAACCATTTCAGTTATGTGGAATGTAGTGAGGCGTCAGGAAGAAAGCTCAAAGAGCTTCCCGACTGCCAGAGTCACACTGTCCGTGCACCAAAATCCATTCACTTCTCTCGGTGCCCCTCCCCAACCCCGGCTTACAGACGATGGAGCGGAGGAGGCTCCTACTTGGGGGTCATGTCACCTTTGTTCTCACCTGGATCGGCTGCTAGTCGAGGCTTAACCTCTCTGGGCTTTAGTTTGTTCCTTCTGTGAAAGGAGATTTGTTTGGGGAATTTGGGGGACGGTTTAGCAAGAAATATGAGCCTTCATACCTCCAAAACAGTGATTAGGCTCAGACCCTTGTTGAGAGCCTCTTTCTTCTTTCTCTTTGACTAATTTCAGCAAGTTTGTTGATCTGGTTTCCCAGTTGATAGCAGGTTGCTGCCAGAGGTGGGGCACGTGAGTGTGAACAGCAAGCACAGGCCAGCCTGAGAGTCCACTGCCTGGGAGCCACATGGAGGCAGGAGAACTCTCAGAGTAGGCAGAGACAGAGAACGCAACGGGATGAAAGGATTTAGTGCTGTGTCAAGAGAGCACACAGGCCTCAGTAACTTCCAATAGGAACACTGTGTTACCGTTTCATACGGTTGATGTTGATGACGATGGTCCGTAATCCCAAGGAAGAGTTCACTATTTAATGTCCTCTACTTAGGGAGATAGGGAAATGTGTGATATAGACATTGCCAAGTACGTCTACCAAAATTAACTAAACTATTAGAAATGGTGCTTAAGTAAAGTCCTTTTTAGAAAATGCTGGTTAAATGAGGTTTTTACAGCACCACTATGGTACACATGCCACATCTGCTTTCATTTTATGTATTTTAATTAATTGTGTTTATATCTTATATGGTCTTATCAGGAAGGAATTTTTAAAGTAACTAAGTTAACAAATTATTTTGCTCCTGATAGACCTAAAATATGTAAGGTGTGTTCAAATAAGACTATAATAATTTTGATCATTAAAACTCACCTTTACATCTGTATATCAGATCAGCACAGTGTACGCTTTAAATATCTTACAATTTTATTTGTCAATTATACCTCAGTAAAGCTAAAAGAAATAAATAGAAAACTCATCTTTAAAACTAAAAAGTTATTTTTAAATGGTATTTTATTTTGTATCCTATACAAGATTTTTTACTTTTGTAACTTGTTTCTCTGCATGGTGTCTAAATATAAGATCTGGGCTGCTGGTAACTATTTACTCACCTTTTAGATCTTTGGGTTCTAGGAATTTACAATCTAAAGTTCTGAAAGAACATGCTCAGACCCAGCACCCTTTTTTAATTGAGGTACAGTTGATTTACAATATTATATTAGTTTCAGGTGTATAACATAGTGATTCAAAATTTTTATAGATTATATTCCATTTATAGTTAAAAAACATTGGCTGTATTCTCTGTGCTGTACAACATATCCTTGTAGCTTATTTATTTCATACGTAGTAGTTTGTGCCTCTTAATCTCCCGCCCCTATCTTGCCCCTCCCCTCCTCTCTCTCCCCGTTGGTAACCACTAGTTTGTCCTCTGTGTCTGAGACCCAGCACCTTTTGCTGGTGCTAATCTGTAAGTACTATCAAGGTCTGAATCTAGTTCCCTGGAAACTCCCTTTCCAAGTTGGAATTTAAATAATTCAACCTCTGACCTAGTTGTCTATTTGAGGTGAAAGAACTAAATTATTTAGTTCATACAAAGCACTGAACTAGGTTCTAAGGGGAAACAACAAAGCATAAAACTTAGTACCTGCCTTGAAGAACTCAGTAGTGTAGTAGGAGAGATAAGGCAAACACTGTGCAATTAAAATAGCCAAACAGGAGACAAAGGAGTGCCAAGTGGCTGACACAGAGTAGCACGGGGCTCTCGCACAGGGTTTCTCAACCTCAGCACTAATGATGTTTGGACTGGACAGTTCTTTGTTGCGGGGGAAAAGCCTGAGCATTGCAGGATGTTTAGCAGCATCCCTGGCCTCTCCCCACTAAACAGTTGTAACAATCCCCCTCCCCCAGTTGTGACGACCAAGAATGTCCCTTGGGAGCAAAATCGCCCCTGGTTGAGAACCACTGCTCTAGAAGTTTGCACCAAAGAAGGCTTCCAGTTAGAGTGACAGGGAACGCTTCATGGAAGAGTTAGATTTTAACCTGGAGCCTGAAGATTGTGAGGGTAAGATTTGGTCACATGAGAGAAAAGTGTTTTAAGAAGGAAATAATATAAGCAAATGCAAGAGGCAGGTTTGGAGAGTGTAAGGAGACCAGTTTGACCGGCTGGAAGAGTTCACATAAAGAAGTAGTGGCGTGTGGAAAACGCCTGGGGCCAGACTGTGGGAACCTTGATGTGAGGCTGTGAAAGAATCAGTGTACAGCATCCAAGAAGGCTGTTTTGGCTAGTACCCACAGGTGACCCTTATTAGACCTGCTTGGAGCTAAGTGACTAAGGTTGATGCAGTCTGTTTGCAGTCTTGAACCGTGTCTTTTCTCTGTCTTTGCCTCATTGTAGGGGATCAGAAAACACCATCTTCTTTACCACCTATGTGAATGGCTCCTGCAGTAAGTATATTTTAGTCCCGGAAAAGAGTGTCCTGGTGTCCATTCATGGTAGAATATTCTGGGTTGTAAGAGGTAGAAGCATCAAAGATGTTTCCATTCTCTTGTTATTTTAATAGCTAAAAGATAGCTAGCTGTTAGTGATTTTCAAAATCTTGAAAGTACAAACAACCAAGTACTATACTCTGCCTCGATCAAATAAAAAATGCAGCCTATACACAGAGACAGTATACTTAATTTTAGCAATGTATTTACATAAAGTAAATATGAGGCTACAACCAATAACAAATTGAAATGCGTAGTGATTTCTGCCAAAGAACGTGGATTGTGTTTGTGTTGGTGGAAGCTGCTGGCTTTCCAATCAGCAGCCCAGTTTCAAAGCTGAAAGCATAATCTTTCATTTATTCATTCAGCAGACTCATTTCATTTATCCATTCATTTGAGCACCTGCAGTAGTACGCTAAACACCATTCTCAGGACGGCGAGGACGAGTCACCCAGGGCCTGCTCTTATGGAGCCTCAGTTCAAGTAGGGATGTTGGGTGATCCACAGGAAAACCGAAACTCAAACAAGACAACTTAAAATACAATAAGATAATTGCAAACTGTGCCATGAAGAAAGTAAAGCAGGATGCTGTGGTATTTTTATGCAACACTGTATTGGAATGAAGTAAACTCTGTCTTTCTGTCCAATATAAAACCTCACATGTATAAAGATAAAACCCAACTGTGAATTTCCTATGTTTAATTCTATATCCTTGTATATTGTTACCTGATTAACATGCATAGGATTAAAAATTCTTTTGCTATAAAACTAAGAACAATTCTAAAACAATTGTTTTGAACTAGAGGCTCACCAGTAAGTGAAATTTTAATTAATATTTTGTCTTGTTTAAGAAGCTGACCTTGGGGCACTGGAATTACGGAGAACTTCAGACTTGGGAAAAAGCTTCAAAACCATTGGTGTGAAAATCTACTCATTTGGTCTTGGGGGACGTTTCCTTTTTGCCTCTGTGATGGCTGATAAGGTGGGTGTTTGCCTCTTCTCTATGGGTTCTGATATTTCTGTAAATGTGCCTCAAATAGATAGCTTTTACTACATGTACTGATGGAGTTTCTTGCCTCTTGAAATATTTAATAAATTATGCCTCAAATAGGTAGCTTTTACTGCATGTACTGATGGAGTTAGTTGCCCTTTGCATATTTAATATCACTGTAAGATTTGGGGGTGATTCTTTTTATAGAGGCTAGTTGACTCTTCTGGGCTCCTCTGTACTTTGCCCTATGTCACCAACTGAATTCTGGTATCTGTTTTGGGATATGTAGATCCAGTGTTTGGGCTTCACTCAGACATAGATTCTCAAAAAAGCAATCTACTTGCTTATTATTCAATAAAGATAATGGAAATATGTAACATTAATTGAGTACCTGCTATATACTAGGTATATAGGTTCTGGGAATGTAGCAGTGAACAAAACAGATACGTGTCCTGCTCTCAGAGTTTCTATTCAAGTAGGGAGATAGATACTAAACTGATAAATATGATATAATATCAGGTAATGATTAAAGCTGTGAAGAAACCTAAAGCAGAGTGAATACATAGAAAGAGGCGGGAATTGGAGCAGCGCTATTTTATTTATTTATTTATTTAGCTGCGTGGGATCTACACTGTGGTGCACAGGCTTCTCTGTAGTTGTGGCGTGCGGGCTCTAGTGCGTGTGGGCTCTGTAGTTTGCAGCACAGGGGCTCAGTAGTTGCGGCGCACAGGCTTAGTTGACCCGCGGCCTGTGGAACCTTTGCTCCCCGACCAGGGATTGAACCCGCATCCCCTGCATTGGAAGGCGGATTCTTAACCACTGGACCACCAGGGAAGTCCCAGAGCAGCACTGTTTTAGATAGGGTGGTTTGGATGGGCTCTCTGAGACCTGACTGAAGTGAGAGCACAGCCGCGTGGACATCTAGGCTGAGGAAGCAGTGAGTGCAAAGACCCTCAGGCTGGAGCATGCTTGGAATACTGAAGAAAAGTGAGAAGAGCAGCATGGCTGGAGCATAGGGAAGGGTGGTCCAAAGATGGGCAGCCAGTGGCCAGATCGCACAGGGCCTTTATAGGTTGTGATTAAGCCTTGGCTTCCATTCTTCACGTGTTGGGAAGCTGTGAAAAGGTTTCATGCAGGGGAATGGCGTAGCTGGCCTTCTCTTCTAACAGAATAGGTGTGCGTAGGGTAGCCTCATGGGGCAGGAGTGGAAGCAACAGGAGCGGTAGTGAGAGAGATGGTACGTTGGACCAGGCTGCTAACAGTGGATGAGGGGAGACATGGTAAGATTGTGGATATATTTTTAGATGTATCACCAATAGTGTTTGCTGATGGATTAGAGGCGGATTGTGAGAGAATAAGATGAACCAAGGATAACTTTAGAGTCTTTGGCTTGAGCAACTGGGTGAATGGTGGTGCCATTTACTGAGACGGCAAAGACTGCAGGAGAAGCAAGCTTGTGGGAAGAGAATCAAGAATTCAGCTTCGGATGCGAGATGCCTATTAGATAGCGAGGTGGAAACGTCAAGTAAACACTTGGGTATATGAATCTCCCAAAATTATATGGTATAATCATATGGTATAATCTCATCTGGCCATGTGACTAGATGGTATCTTGTGGAGGAATGAGCCAGTTGAGAAGAGGTGGGAGGGCTGAGCACCTGGTGCCCTGAATCACCCCAGCAGGGAAAGGTTGGAAAGAGACTGTTCAAGTCAGCAAAGAGGACTTAGAGGGAGGGACCAGTGAGGTGGGGGAAATAGGACAGGTGATGTCCTGAAAGCCAAGTGAAAGAAATGTTTCAAGGAGGAAGAAGTGGTCAGCTGTGTTAAACTCAGCTGAAATGTGTAGTTAGATGAGTTCTGAGAATTATCCACTGGAGTTGGAAAAGTATAGGTTGTTGGTGACCTCGATGAAAGCAGTTTCCTTGGAGTACTGAAGTTAAAAGGCTGATTGGAGTGGGTTCAGAGAGAATTGGAGATGGGGAAGTAGACATAGTAACTACAGATCACGCCCTGGAGCAGTTTTATAACAATCCTCCCAACAACCCTGTAAGTTCATACTGTTATCTCGGTTTTTATTTGAGGAAATTGAGTAACTTGTCTAGGGTCACCCAGAGGTGGAACCCTGGTGGAAACCAGACTGTCTAATTCCAGAGGTAGTCGCCTATACTCTATACTGCTACAAAATTAAAATTCTGCTGTGTGCTTTTGAACTCTAGTTTCTACCTATAACAGTGACAGTAAGATTCACAGTAAACATCTAAGATGTAAGTTAGAAAAATAAGTTAAATGTACTTGTCACTGAAGAGTATTTAACATAAGGAGGCTCTGGGACTAATTCTTGTGCCCTGGCTAAACTGTGTCTAGAAGCTATTTTAAACTATTTATCAGACAGTACGTGTTAATTGCCTCCTCAACAGACTCCTTTTAACAGCTAAATACTCCCTGATCAGCTTCATTATATTAATTTCTGACTCTCCTTGGCCTCTTCCCAGCCTGGCATGTTCCCTCCATCATGGCTGTTCTGAGAGCCTTCCTTAAAGAGGAGACATGTCATGTATAGCTGATTCACTTTGTTATACAGCAGAAACGAACACACCATTTATAAAGCAATTATACTCCAATAAAGATGTTAAAAAAAAAAAAAAAGAGGAGACATGTCACATTTTGACTTCCCTCATGATTTCCCAAGCCTGCGTTTCATCTCCGTTTTCTAGACCCTTAATTATCTAATTCTTTGGATTATGCCAGGACTGTCTCAAAGGGACCAAACTTCTATGCAGCAGTCATCATTTTAAGAATTATCTGAGGGCTTCCCTGGTGGTGCAGTGGTTAAGAATCCGCCTGCCAGGGCTTCCCTGGTGGCGCAGTGGTTGGGAGTCTGCCTGCTAATGCGGGGGACACGGGTTCGAGCCCTGGTCTGGGAAGATCCCACATGCCACGGAGCAGCTGGGCCCGTGAGCCACAGTTACTGAGCCTGCGCGTCTGGAGCCTGTGCCCCGCAACGGGAGGGGCCGCGATAGTGAAAGGCCCGCGCACCGCGATGAAGAGCGGTTCCCGCACCGCGATGAAGCGTGGCCCCCGCTTGCCGCAACTAGAGAAAGCCCTCGCACGAACCGAAGACCCAACACAGCCAAAAATAAAAAAATAAATAAATAAATAAATAAATAAATAAAGTAGCTATAAAAAAAATAATAATAAAATAAAAAAATAAAAAAAAAAGAATCCGCCTGCCAATGCAGGGGACACGGGTTCGAGCCCTGGTCCAGGAAGATCCCACATGCCGCAGAGCAACTAAGCCCGTACGCCACAACTACTGAGCCTGCGCTCTAGAGCCTGCGAGCCACAACTACTGAGCCTGCATGCCACAACTACTGAAGTCCACGCGCCTAGAGCCTGTGCTCCACAACAAGAGAAGCCACTGCAATGAGAAGCCTGCGCACCACAACGAAGAGTAGCCCCCGCTCACTGCAACTAAAGAAAGCCCACGCGCAGCGACGAGGACCCAATGCAGCCAAAAATAAATTAATTAATTAATTAATCAATTAAAAAATAAAAAGAATTATCTGAGCAAGCATATGCGAATGGCTATAGAGCCAAACTAATGATGGTCCCTACAAACCCTAATCTCTATTGAAGGAAATTGGCATGTCAGAAGTTGGGAGGTTAATATCTTAGGGGGCCACACCAGAATGAAGAAGCCAAAGAGGAAACCAGGATAACCTTACTTACAATAGGATGGATTGTTCCAGTGCCTGGATCTTTGCAAGAGGTTAGAAATAGCTTTGGTAATTGACACTAGGACCTTTCATTTTTAACAGTTGTACCCAGTGAGGAAATGGATAATGATACATATAATTATTAATAATAATGTACCTATTCGTGTCACTGCACATGGCATCTTGGTAGAAATTTAAAAGATAAATATTGGCATTTGTTCCAGGATACAACAAGAAGGATTCATGTGTCAACAGATCAAGGGGACACATGGAGTATGGCCCAGCTCCCCTCTGTGGGGCAGGAACAATTCTATTCTATTCTAGCAGCTAATGATGACATGGTGTTCATGCATGTAGACGAACCTGGAGGTAAGAGCTGTGCAGCGGCTCACCCTTGAAGCACAGAGATTTAAGCTCCAAACCCTACTTTAGTAGCTTTCCTTCTTATGTGTCAATTTTTCCTTTTACCCCTAGGAATTTATTAGTGGCCTACTGAATACTCTGTCTTAGAGATGATATGTAGCCTCTGTTAAAAAGGCCACTTGCTTTGACCCTCTAAGGCGGTTTGTATAGTATGTCCAGGTGTTCTAGAGCAGTGCTGCTCAAAGAATGGTCGGAGGACTGGTACTGATTTGCAAATGCTTTATTACCAAATATGTACGGAAAGCAAGAGCGAGCATTTAGAAACGCTTACAGCCCTTTGACAAAGAAATTTTGTATCTGTTAACTCTAATAATAAAAAAAAATTTTGATGATTATATTTTTTCTTTCTTTTGTATTTCATTTTTCTAGTGATAAATTTTTGTTATATTTACAAAAGCATCAGTTTGTGACATAATTGAAATTTTAAAATTGATCCTTCACCATAGTTTGAGAAGCATTATTTTAGAGTGTAAAGATTTAAAGATGTGTAAGATATGAAGCTAAATACAGTGCCTCTGCCACCAGAGTATAACTGAGAAGAGCTTTTCTGTAACATCTGATTAATTTATTCAACAAATTCAGCATCTGCTATATTTCAGGCACTAAACTGGGTACTAGAATTAAAGATGGCCACGAAGATCTTGAGTATCAAACCTTGATTGACTCTCAGGTCTGCGTGTACATCATGAAGAGAGACAGTTGGCTGATGTGTGCAGTCAGTCAGTCATGTGTCATGTGTATGACTAGACTATTGTTTTCTCTCTGTTCCCTCCCATGACTTAGTGTTTTTGTTTGTTTGCCTGTTCCAGATACCGGATTTGGCACTATATTTACCTCGGATGATCGAGGCATTGTCTATTCCAAGTCCTTGGACCGACATCTCTACACAACCACAGGTGGCGAGACAGACTTTACCAACGTGACCTCCCTCCGTGGGGTCTACATGACAAGTGTGCTCTCAGAAGGTGGGTCTCGGCACAGCTCTCCTTCAGCTGAACATGTTGGGAGTGGAGGCTTTTGGGGAAACTGATGATCCTGTCCTCCCCAGTAATGTTGCTTGCCTAGTCAACAAGGCTATCCATGTAAATTCTGGCTCTCTATTTTAAATAAGTTATGGTAAATAGAACTAAGAAAGAACAAAACAGCAGCAGGCAGAAAGAAAGATTTGGGGGCGGGGGTTCTACGTTGTTTAGTTTATAAAATAAGTCTTCTGTGTTGGGAGGTTCAGGCCTACAGGAAGGAGTTTAGACCATTTACTGCTTTTCGCCTTGTGGAGGGCGGAGTGATAGCCAGCCGAGATTCCTCTTGCGTTCTCTTCAGTGGTTCTCAGACCTTACCTTTACTGTGGCCCAGTTGTACAAGTAAACACATTACTCTAAAGTACAAAGATTTGTTTAGGTTTTGTTTATTTATGTATTCACTTTTTGAAAGGAGGTGGGGGATGTTTGTTTTCACTTTGTAAAGACCTTGCAAAGTCCAAGTGATATTGACACCCTAGTTCCTCCCTGACCTCACTTCCAGCTCCTCTCTGCTTTGCTCACTCTCCTGTAGTCACTCCAGCCCTCAGCCAGTCCTTAAACACACCAGAATCGCACACTCATGGCTGAGAGATTTGCACTGACTGTTCTCTCTCTTTCATCAGATATCTGTAAGGCTGACGCTTTCCTCCTCCCAGCCTTTGGTTGTGTTACTTTCTGACGAGACCTGCCCTGACTATCCTATTTTAAATGTCAGTCTGCCTGCCCCTACACACGCACACTCTGAGTCCCCCTCTAGCTGTGCAAGTCTTTTCCATAGCACTTATTTTCTAACATACTAACTAATTTACCTGTATACAATGTCTAGTGTTTGTCTGCCTCACCCTACTAGAATATATATTTCACAAAGTTTTTTTTCCTGATTTGTTCACTGATATATTCCCAAAGCCTTACAGCAATTTTCACATAGTGGACAGGCAATAAAACATCTATTGAATAAATGAAATTTACCTTATTTACTTCTTTTTTGATTTTCCTTGAGAAACTCAAAGCATAATATCTTTGAATTTAAACCTGCAACAATTTATATCATTAAGAATAGAGAATGGGGAAGACACATGAAGAAAAAAAAGGAAAAGGTAAAAGAGGGATAGGATATGGAGGGGCAGAGAGACAAAAATTAGGAATTATTAACTGAGACTTATGCAGATACATTCAAATCTTGAGATTCACTAAAACAAGCCCCGTATCATGGCCTTGTCTGAGTCATGATTAGAATGCCTTCCCACTGTAGATTTTACTTCCAAGGCAAGCAAACAAGGAAGAAGAATAGACATCAGCCTGTTAGTGCTGGTAAGGAGATAAAGGTATCTTTTTACAAGAGTATCAGTGTAGATGATTTCTGGAGTCAGTTGGATCCTGTTCAGGTGGGAAGCCTCCTTCAAATATCATACTCACCAGCACTGAGCCATTTCACTGGATGTAACAAGCTTGTGGGACTCCAGGGTTCTAACGGTGTTATATAGTCTCTGTTAGGAGAGAGTTACACAATGATAAACTGAATTTAATAGGGTGCTTCCAGTGTATCAGGCTTAATATCATCCTTTTCCTATTCAGATAATTCTATCCAGACGATGATCACTTTTGACCAAGGAGGAAGGTGGAAGCACCTGAGGAAGCCTGAGAACAGTGAATGTGATGCTACTGCAAAAAATAAGAACGAGGTTTGTTTTACTCCAACTGTCATATGTATTTGGAGCAAAGCAGCCATTCTGTTCTGCTCTTATTAGTGCCAGGCTTTTGAATAATGAAGTTTTGTACTTGATGAGGGTCTACAGATAAAGGTGGAAAATTTGGAAATGAGGGGTTGAAATTAACTAGGATGTAGGAAATAGGAACGGCGAAGAAAGACCAAAATATTATGGCTTATTTGTGTTTAAAGAAAAACAAAATTGAAGACTAACAATTTGTGTTGTACTAAACTGCTGAATGAAAACAGAGTGGACAGATGGGCTGGTGATTAGTTAGGAGTCATGATGGCAGCTATGAAACTTCAGGAATTCTACAGAAAGCCATAGACCAGCCATTCGTGAGCAGTGCAAAGCCGTACTGGCCAGAAGCAAATGAAAGAGAACTTGGCCTCTCTTCCCCTCTGCCAAGGCTCCACGTGGCCGGTGGGTATGGGTGGTGACCCAGTGTGGCATGTGGAAGCAGGAGATGAGCCCTCTGAGGAGAGACCAAGAACTAGAAATACAAACGCATCCCTCCAGGAGATCCTGGGTTTCATTATTGACAGGTCTTGACAGCCAAGGAAAAACAAACAAACAAACAAAAAACAAGCTTTATGTCTGACTTTTACAGAATTTGAGAGGAGCTTAGTGGAACCCTGGGAGTTTTCTTCAAAAGTGACAGTGTTGGTAATTCCAAGCTCTCCGCAGAGTACCTGTGGCTGATATGCACTCTGCTGTCTCGGCTGGGCTTTCTGTTTTGTTTTAAGAGCCTCAGACAGTGTGAGATAAATGTACCTACACCACCCCCATCACACCCTCTCTCTTCTCTGTATTCATGAGTGCTGTGGAGTGTCTCTCCCCCTCCTGCTCCCCTTTTTCCATCCCTCCATGCTGGTCTTGCCCTGCACCTGCCCTTCTCACCTTAAGCCTGGGCAGGTAAAGTGGCCTCTTTACTTAACCTTGACACCCTCACGCTGCTGTGTCTCTCCCTCCCCAACATTCTTTGTGGTTCCCCTTTGCCTGTGATCTGGCGAATGAAGGTCCCCTCCTTCCCTGTCAGGCTGTCTCTGCCTTTTCATCGTCATTGCCCATTTTATCACTGGCACACCCCTTGTAACTTCTGCTGCTCCCGGAACACCCTGCATGTAGCTGCCTCCTGCCCACATTATTCCTGGGGAAGTTGTACCTGTCTCCCCTACCCCCAGTTCATTAGAGTTAGTGGAAATCCTAACCATCCTTAGTGCCCATCTTCAGTTAGAGCTAATCATTGCTGTTCGTTTCATTAGCAGTTTGCTTGAAGCTTTTTTTTATTGCAGTAAAATATACATGGCATAATATTAACATTTTAACCAATTTGAACCTCTTGTAAAGCACTAATTTTCATCCTGCTTTATACCTCAACTAGTTTCTGAGAAATATTTCTTAAAGACAGGACTGGGTCTTATTCAAATCACCACCACGTCTTGTACAGCATCTGAAGTATGTCAGGCGTTCATCAAGTTTATTTGTGTGGAATCATACTTTAAATATTGATCAGAGGCTTTGGTGTAGTGCAGGAATAAAGTAAACTAAGACAGATACACATGCGAAAATAATTGCATAGTTTTTTCCCAAATATACTAATGCATTTCAGAATCAAGAATATCCCACTGAGCCTATAACTCAATAACAAAAAAACGAATAACCCACATTAAAAATGGGCAGGGCTTCCCTGGTGGCGCAGTGGTTGAGAATCTGCCTGCCAATGCAGGGGACACGGGTTCGACCCCTGGTCTGGGAGGATCCCACATGCCGCGGAGCGACTGGGCCCGTGAGCCACAACTACTGAGCCTGCGCGTCTGGAGCCTGTGCTCCGCAACGAGAGAGGCCACGATGGTGGGAGGCCCGCGCACCGCGATGAAGAGTGGCCCCCACTCGCCGCAGCTGGAGAAAGCCCTCGCACAGAAACGAAGACCCAACACAGCCATAAATAAATAAATAAATAAATAAATTTAAAAAAAAAATCTATTTAAAAAAATGGGCAAAGGACTTGAATAAACATTTCTCTAAAGAAAATATACAAATGGCCAGTAAGCACATGAAAAGATGCTCAATATCACCAATTATTAGGGAAATTATTAGGGAAATGCAAATCAAAATTTTTGATTTGCGAGAGATCACCTCAGATCCATTAGGATGGCTACTATCCAAAAAATAAAAAATAACAAGTGTTGACATGGATGTGGAGAAATTGGAACCCTGTGCACTGCTGGTGGGAATGAAAATTGTGTAGCTGCTATGGAAAACAATATGAGGGTTCCTCAAAAAGTTAAATGTAGAACTACCATATGATCCAGCAACTCCACTTCTGGGTATATATCCCAAAGAATTGAAAGCAGTGTCTCAAGAGATATTTGAACATGCATGTTTATAAGCAGCATTATTCACAATAGCTGAAAGATGGAAGCAATCTAAGTGTCCATTGACAGATGAATGAATAAGCAAAATGTGGTATATAAATACAATGGAATAATATTCAGTCTTATAAAGGCAGGGTATTCTGGCACATGCTGCAACATGGCTGGACTGTAAGGACATTATGCCAAGTGAAATAAGCCAGTCACAGAAGGACAAATACCGTATGGTTTCACTTATATGAAATACCTAGACTAGTCACATTTATAGAGACAGAAAGTAGAATAGTAGTTGCCAACGTCGGGGGAAGGGGGAATGGGGAGTTACTGTTTAACAGGCACAGAGTTTCAGTTTTGCAGGACACAGAAGTTCCAGAGATGGATGGTGGTGATGGCTGCACAACAGTGTGAATGTACTTAACACTACTGAACTGCACACTTAAAAATGGTTAAGATAATAAATTTTATGGTATGTGATTTTTACCACAATTTTTTTAAGAAGAGTATCCCACGGAAGTCTGGGTTAATACATTCAAAGCCTTATTAGAAGACTCTGTGAGATGAGTAAAAAAATTGCACCTTTGGTTTTAATCTAAGCTTTGCTTTCTTTCCACAGTGCAGCCTTCATATTCACGCTTCCTACAGCATCTCCCAGAAACTAAACGTTCCAATGGCCCCTCTCTCAGAGCCTAATGCTGTTGGCATAGTCATCGCCCACGGTAAGCAGCCCACCCTCACTTCCGCAGGAAGAAGTGGTTGAGCACACTGAAACTCAGTCACAGTGTCGAACCCTGTGAGAAAACCACCATACGTGGCTTTTACCATCCTTTGCAGAATTTCTTGCAAGATAATGATACTGTGGGTTTTTCATAGACTCTCATCAGAGAGCAACATGACTTCTCCCTTTACCAAATTGTCAGTGGCCTTTTTTTCAATTACAAGAGGCATGATGGGAAATAATCAGAATAAACTCATTCAGAATTATTCTCTTGACAGTAAATCCTCTCTGTTTCGTTGCTGATGTATGCTGATGAGATGGTGGATTGTGTTGTAGGTAGCGTGGGGGATGCCATCTCAGTGATGATCCCAGATGTGTACATCTCAGATGATGGGGGTTACTCCTGGCTGAAGATGCTGGAAGGACCTCACTATTACACCATCCTGGATTCCGGAGGCATCATTGTAGCCATCGAGCACAGCAGCCGTCCTATCAATGTGATTAAGTATGCATGAGCTCAGCTCCACCCACACTATCTGCATAGAGAGCAACTGTGGGATGTTTGTCAGTTTGTTGGGGGGAAGTTACAGTCCCTGATTCAGATTTGTGCATTCTACAGAGCTGTAGGGAAGGTGCTTGAAAGGATTGCATTTAGAGCAACTCAAATTAAATGGCTTTGTTTTTTCCTCTGACTCCGTCTAGCTAACACTTTTCGTCACTTTTAAAAAATACTCTTCTCCCTCCCAACAAGAATATTATGGGAGCATTTAAGCACTTTGGAGGGGAAATGACTCCTTAAGTACAAGTTCTTATTATATAATTTCTGTTTGTTGACTTAGAAGCCCATTCTTACGTGGGTCACTATCCTTTCTTTCCTTTGGAATAATTTTTATAAAGGCATTTTCTTCCATAATATTTGAGTGAATCCCTTTTCCCTGTTAACTATAGGCATTAAAAATTAATATAACAGTCAGTAAGCCATCACCTAAATATGAGGGTTTTTCTCTGATTTGGGATGAAACAGCCGGTGGTTTCCTGATATTCCCATAAATATTGGTCCTCTCTCATGATCTTTCTCTAATTGTGGTTTCAGGTTCTCCACAGACGAGGGTCAGTGCTGGCAAACCTACATGTTTACCAGGGAGCCTATCTATTTTACTGGCCTGGCTTCAGAACCCGGAGCTAAGTCCATGAACATCAGCATCTGGGGTTTCACAGAATCTTTCCTGGCTCGCCAGTGGGTCTCCTACACCATCGATTTTAAAGATATCCTTGAAAGGAACTGTGAGTGTCTCCTTTGAACTTTTCTACCAGAAACTTTTAAGCCCATTTTCCTAAATAACCGATTCAGTTTAATTTCTTCTAGCTGGAATAAGAAAATCATGTGTGTGAAAGAGGACTGAAGGATGTTCCATGTGGATTAGCAGGCAAAGGGATGGTACCAGAAAAGCACTTCCCTCTTTGGATTAGCACTGTCCAAGAGAAATAAAATGAGAGCCACATATATAATTTAAATTATTCTATCAGCTAGCTACATTATAAAAGAGGCAAAATTTATTTTAATAATATAGTTATTTCAGTATGTCCAAAATATTATCATTTTAACGTGTAAGCAATGTTTTTAAATTATTAATGAAATATTTTACATTCTTTAAGGTATTTTAAATTTTTTATTGGAGTATAGTTGATTTACAATGTTGTGTTAGTTTCTGCTGTACAGCAAAGTGAATCAGTTATACATATGTCCACTCTTCTTTAGATTCTTTTCCCATATAGGTCAATACAGAGTATTGAGTAGAGTTCCCTGTGCTATACAGTAGGTCCTTATTAGTTATCTATTGTATATATAGTAGTGTGTATATTTCAATCCCAATCTCCCAGTTTATCCCTCTCCCCCCTTTCTGCCCTGGTAACCATAAGTTTGTTTTCTACATCTGTGACTCTATTTCTGTTTTGTAAATAAGTTCATTTGTACCTTTTTTTTAGATTCCACATATAAGCAATATCATATGGTATTTGTTTTTCTCTGTCTGGCTTACTTCACTTAGTACGATAATCTCTAGGTCCATCCATGTTGCTGCAAATGGCATTATTTCATTCTTTTTATGGCTGAGTAATATTCCATTGTATATATGTACCACATCTTCTTTATCCATTCCTCTGTCGATGGACATTTAGGTTGCTTCCATGTCTTGGCTATTGTAAACAGTGCTACAATGAACATTGGGGTGCATGTATCCATTTGGGTTATGGTTTTCTCTGGATATATGCCCAGGAGTGGGATTGCTGGATCATATGGTAGTTCTATTTTTAGTTTTTTAAGGAACCTCCATACTGTTCTCCATAGTGGCTGTACCAATTTACATTCTCACCAACAGTGTAGGAGGGTTCCCTTTTCTCCACGCCCTCTCCAGCATTTATTATTTGTAGACTTTTTGGTGATGGCCAGTCTGACCGGTGTGAGGTGATACCTCATTGTAATTTTGATTTGTATTTCTCTGATAATTTGTGATGTTGAGCATCTTTTCATGTGATTTTTGGCCATCTGTTACATTCTTTTTCTTCTAACTAGGGCCTCAAAATCCAGTGCATATTTTACACTCACCCTTATGGTAAATCTCAATTCAGACCAGCCGCATGTGGACATCTAGGAGAGTATAGTTTTGCACTTTAGATCTCTGTAGCATTTTCTGAGAGTTTTTTCTGCTTGTAAGGGTAATGCATGTTTATGTTTGTCTAAAATTATTTCATAACACTTCAGGGTTTTTCACACTTGATTACAGCAAAACTGTAGAAGAAACTCTAGAGGAAAGTGTGTTACAAAGAGCATCTAACTGATTGTGTCACTTATCAAAATGTTGAAGTGAGGAAGTTTTCATGCAAAGAGTTTGGCTTGACCATTTCGGAATGCTGTGACTTCAAACTGGAAGGCAGGCCCAGAAAAGGCTTCAGAGAAGTTAAAATATTCATTGCAAGGTGTTCCTAAGAAATCACAAGCAAACCCAGGCCCCCAGTACCAAAGATGCTGACATTATCCTGAAAACATGGAGGATAAAAGAAAAAACTGGAGAAAAAGTGACCACCCGTGACCCGTAGTTGCTTTCTGGCATAATACGATAGAAGACTTGAGTTTCGAGAAGCTCTGGTTAAATTTGGTCCTGACTGTTATTAGGCTGTGTTAGGGGCCCGTTTCCTCAGCATGTTAATTTAGTGAGTCCTGCAGGAAGCAGAAGCACTCAGTTTGGACCTTACTTTTCTACAAGATGTTTCAATGATTTAAAATCGGAGAGTCATTATAATCTAAATTCACTAAATAGGCTGTAAAGGAGCTGGCTTACAAGTTTTCCCCTCAGCAGGCAGCTCTACAGTTATCCCTGAAGTTTAACATCATTAAAAGATTTGTTAAGCCCCTGCCCTTTAACAGGCCCTGTGCTGGTCTTCACATCCCAAAAGATAAAAACCTAATCCACAGTCTGTAGGCCACAGCCTTTGAGTCATTTTGCCAGGAGTGGATGATATGACAAACTAAGCCAGGTTGACTGTCATCACAGTCTTCATTTGAAAGCCAGTCAACAAGAGTTAAAAGTCTAGAAAGTATGTTTCCCCTTCCGTTTGAAGCAAACTAACCCATAGTGAAATTAAACCCATGCTCTTGGCTAATTGGTGTCTTGTCCTAAAGGCAAGCATCTGGTTGCTTACCTCTGACAGCTCCTGCTGACCAAGGGCACAGGTGTGCAAGACTTAAAGACAGCAGCTTCTCAGTCTGTAATGAACCTTAGAGGTTCTCCATCCAGCTCCCCACGTCAAAAATAAGGTTTTTCCTAGAACCCAAATGGGCCATGAGATGCAAAGACTCCTCCCTTGGCATGAAGAAAAGTCAGTTGCTGGTAGGCTCCCACTAATGTTAACTTTCATTTGCAATTCCAAAGTGAAGCAATAGGTTGAGTCAGACATCCCTACTTTTCTTCTCCTCGTTCTTCCTATTGCCTGGCAGCTGCCTCACATGGGTGGGTTCTGTCCCATGCAGTTTCCTGAACAGCCTGTCTTTCTTTTAGGTGAAGAGAAGGACTATACCATATGGCTGGCTCACTCCACAGACCCTGGAGATTATGGAGATGGCTGCATTTTAGGCTATAAAGAACAGTACCTACGGCTACGCAAGTCGTCCGTCTGTCAGAATGGTCGGGACTATGTTGTGACCAAGCAGCCGTCCGTCTGTCCCTGCTCCCTGGAGGACTTCCTCTGGTATCAGCATCCCTCAGATCCCTATCAGCCATTTCCCGTGCTGGAGGAGGCAAAAGACAGTTCAAAAATATTTAAATCCTTTTCTTCCCCTTCTTCCTCAAGAGTGGAGAACTGTTGCTTCTTTTTTTTTTTTTAAAGTTTTTTTTTTTACTTGATTTTATTTATTTATTTATTTATTTTTGGCTGTGTTGGGTCTTCGGTTCGTGCGAGGGCTTTCTCCAGTTGCGGCAAGCGGGGGCCACTCTTCATCACGGTGCGGGGACCGCTCTTCATCGCGGTGCGCGGGCCTTTCTCTATCGCGGCCCCTCCCGTCGCGGGGCACAGGCTCCAGACGCGCAGGCTCAGCAATTGTGGCTCACGGGCCCAGCTGCTCCGTGGCATGTGGGATCTTCCCAGACCAGGGCTCGAACCCGTGTCCCCTGCATTAGCAGGCAGATTCTCAACCACTGCGCCACCAGGGAAGCCCCTGTTGCTTCTTATTAAGGAAATTGAGGCACAGAGAAAGGGAACCAGAGTTGTTAATAATTGGACAGATAACATCGTATCAGTTACTTATTGGCCAGAACCAGCAACAACCCCTGGACATCCTGATTTGGCAGTGGTGGGAAGGAGAGAGGTACATAAGGAGGGTGAGAATTAAAAAGGAGAGAGAGAGAAGATGATAGGACAGAAACACCAAGAAAAGTGGTACAGGAGCTAAGAGGAAACTGGACTTTAGCAAGCAGCCTGACAGCCTGGGTGTAGCAGGTAGGGTACTAGGTTTGGGATCGTCTGCAGGACTGAAGGCGGAAAGAGTGTGGATCTGTCCTGAGAGAGGAGGTGACATCAGTATGTATGGTCTGTACGTCCCATCAAGGCTTAGAGGCCATCAAGGTGGACTCCCTAGAGTTCAGGACCATCCAGGCTTAAGGATTAGTTACTTGGCTGGCACAGGGTTAGTTGATTATACAAGGGCGAGGGAGTCCCTAGGTAGCCTAAGCAAGGTAACTTAGGGCAGATAAGAGGAACTGCTTCACATCACAGGTACTAATCTTATGGAACTTGCTACCTGCAAAAGATACTGACAGGAGGTAGAAGTGGATTTGGAAAAGAAAGCAGGCAGATAGCAGTCCTGTCCTCTCACAATGTATTCTCCTGAACTGCAGGTGACAGAGAATACAGGACTGAGCAAACTGCAGTCTGACCCAGTGTTTCCTCCTGCGTGGCTCATATCTGTGGAATGGCCAGGGGTGCTCCTTTCTCTATTTCCGCAGGGGAAAATATCACTCAGACCACTTTGATGTTGTAATAGGGCTAGAGCTTATTGATACTGTCAAACTCTGAAGGGCTGTCTCCCATCCTTAACTGCACACAGGGTGGCTCTCGGTCACCTGAGCTTCTGCTATTTTCCAAACACGTTGTGCTTCTTCAGAGCTCCATGCCATTGTGCATGCTGCTGCTTCTTCCTGGAAGTCTTTCCCTGCTGGACCCCCAAGCCTGGTGAATTCCTACTTGGCCTTTAATACTTAGCTCAGATACCGCCTTCTTAAAGCCTTCCCCAGCTTTTCCTCATCTAGGCTCCTAATACAGCACTTACCATATTTTAATTATTGTGTATAGATTTGCTTCCACCATTAAACTCCAGACTCTTTGAGCGCATATTGTATTTGATAATCACATAGTCATAATGATAGCAGCTGACGTTTTTTAGCAGTACCTCTGTTTACACTTCCCCTCAGCAGCCCCGTGAGAGAGGTACTCTGGTTATTTCCATTTCACAAAGGGAGAAATGAAGGTACAGAGAGGTTATGACTAATTTGCCATCATGTGGCAGAGCTGTGATGTGAACCTGGCCGTTCAGCTCCAGAGCCTGCACACTGTTTCCCACGTGCTTGAGAAATGTGTGCTTTGTGAGTGGGAAGGGTATGGTCCCTGAAATTTTGAATTGAACACATAAAATTTTTGCCAGAAATTTCTCCTTGCTATTGGAGGCGTGGTATCTTCTGTATCTTTTGTTCTCTCTACCCTCTCCCTTAAATATTTGTCAGAGAGCCTTGAAGTACAAGCAGCATCTATATATTACCAAACATTCATTGAATATTTTCTATGCACAGGGCAGTGCAAAGTGATAACAGGAAGTTTATTATAGACTCTCCTGGTAAGATGCACATAATTATGCTTGAAACAGAAGTTGGGATACTTGGGGATTTAGAAAAGGGAGAGACTATTCATCCAGAGCTGAAAGGAGGTAGGTGGGTCAAAGAAGGCTTTGTAGAGGAGGTGGCATTTGGCCTGAGCCCTGACGAGCCGTAGGATTTGACCATGCACATCTGGGAAGAAGCAGGTCGTTAAAGCCCGTGGACTGATGTGGGCTTAGACCCCCCCAACAGCGTGATCAGGAAGGGTGTGCTGGAAGATGGGCCATGAGGGGAAGTCACAGTAGTCACGATAAAGAAGTGAGTGGGTCCAGATGGGGGTGCTCAGGCTGCTTCCAACTTAGATGGTGGGAAGGAAGGTAGTGTCCTGGACAAATGGAGGAAATGACCGGAGGGACTGGCACGAAGGAGGAAACGTGATGTATTTTGAATGTTTTGTTTATTTGAGGTTCTGTCAGCAGATTTAGGTGGCAGTGTCCAGCAGGTATTTGGAAATGCATAGGATTAGAGCTCGAGAGAGGTAAAACCTAGAAGTTTTAGTTGCAACAAATAGTTAAGCTCATGAAGGGGGAGCAAATACAGAGTAAGAGAATGAATTATAGGATCTTGGAAAACATCTGCACTTACGGGTTAGGAAGAGAGCAGAGCAAGCAGTGACCAAAGAAACAGACGAGTGCAGCTCTCAGGGCCTCAGTGGCTGGGGCACAGCAGTGTGGCAGGTGCCCCAGAATAGGTGGTCAGAGTGAACGAGACAGAGACAGCCCCCTAGATTGGATGACTGGTGAGCCCTGGAGGGCCACAGACATTCATTTTCAAGGTTGCAGAGGGGGGTCGAAGCCCAAATGCATAGAATAAAAAGTAAATGAGTAAAACAGAACAAGGAAAAAATATTTTTTAAGAAATCTGGCCAGTAAAGGAGAGGATGGTGAAGGAAGAGGACAGGTTCAAGCTAAGGAGAAGCCTCCAGGTGAGTGGGACTAGCGGTCACTGCCACGCTGTCCATGAAGCGAGCCCCCGCCCAGGGGCGGTAGGAAGGATGGGGCCGAGGCCGCTCATGTCATTTCTTTGGGGAAAGCAGAGAAAGGAGAGCAGATGGGTGGCGCTATGGAGAGATGGGATGGAATGGAGGGCAGAAACAGGCATTCACATTGGCGGCCAGGACCATCTAAGAAACTAAGAGGGACACGGAGTGGGGAAGGCAGGAAAGGTTTAACATACCCGCATGGGTAGAACATGGGTAAATGAGTTATTTGGAGAGAAATAAAAGAGTTGCTAAGTGTCCCTGAGTTTAGATCTGCTGCTGATGTACTATTTCTCTGTGTCTTAGTCACGTGAGTCCCCACCCCCTGCAGGCTGCCCTCCTTCCCTTCCCGGAGCCTGAGCTGTCTGTGCGGGACTCCTAGCTACTGAGTCTGAAGTCCACCAGGCCCAATCCATAAGCTATTTTCCCTCAGTTCAGCCCTCCCCATGTGCTTTTTTTTCCTAAACAGACCTCTTTATATGGCACAGGCTTCCTTAGCTTTTTTCTGGCAACCCAAGACTGGAATATTGACCATCCACTGCCCCACATAAAGCCTTCATTGCTAGTCGCTTCCTGTCTTTCAGCAACTTTGAAAGATACCTTATTTGCTGATTCTTACAGTGATTTTGGCTACTTCCGTCCAGAAAATGACTCCAAGTGTGTGGAACAGCCAGAACTGAAGGGCCACGACCTAGAGTTTTGTTTGTACGGGAGAGAAGAGCACCTGACGACAAATGGGTGAGATGGCTGCTTCTCCCGTATCGGGACTGAGTCTCCACTGTGCAGAGTGGAAGCTGCGTCTCTCCGCCTAGTTCTGAGCAGTATTTGAGAGCACTCTAGAAAAATACTGTCCACTAAAACTTTCTGTGATGGGGGAAGTGTTCTGTAATCTGCTGTGTCTGATGCAGTCGCCACTAGCCCTGTGTAGCTGTTGACACCAGTGTGAGTGAGGAACTGAAGTAATTTTAATTAAGTGTAAATAGCCACCACAGTAGAGAGCGCTGCTCTAGAGGCGGCTCACTGCCTCCTTCCCTGATAAACACTCCCCTCCCCTGTGGTTTATGTACCGCGTGTTGACGTGCTTTCCCTGGTCACAGTTCTTTGACACAGTCTCTTAAGGCAGAAAGGTGGCATGTCCCTGCAGCAAGGCAAGGGATGTGTGGTCTGTCCAAGGACTGAAACTACACAGAATATCCCCAAAACATCCCTGCAGATCTCCCCCAAGGCCTGAAAGATGGTGTAATGACCAGAAGTTGTTCTGCAACTTTTAAAATCTTGTTTTCAGGAAGTAAGCAAGAATCCAGAAGTACATCCTTGTATTCTGTTAACAAATTTTCTCTGCCTCTCAGGTACCGGAAAATTCCAGGAGACAGATGCCAGGGCGGAGTGAATCCTGTTCGAGAAGTGAAAGACTTGAAAAAGAAGTGCACAAGCAACTTTCTGAGCCCCGAAAAGCAGGTATGTTAAAGTAGATCTGGTTTAGATACAAGTGGGGTTTCAAGTTCTGCCAGGAATAGTCAAAGTTACAGTGTCAAGAACTCTATTACTGAGTACAAGTGGCCAGACTACTTCTGTCAGGTTTCCCTTCGTACAGGAAACTGTCAGGATGAGGGATGGTCACATAACCCAACGATAAGCTCATCTACTGAAAACGTTTTTGTTGGGGAAAAAAAAATGGTATTCAGTAAAGTTTTTCCAAGTCTTAGATGCATACGGTTGAGGAAATTTCTGAGGCTCAGAGTCATTTGGGAAAAAGACTCAAGAAGTTCAGCTGTAAAGGGCTGGAGTTTTACACATGTGGAAGGGAAGGGCACTGGACCATAGGTAGGGTGGATCTCTGTGCCGAGTCATGTCAAGTGTGTTCAGAATGAGAAACTGAACTATGGTAATAAGGGGCTGGTTTTGATTTAGAAGCAAGTTTTAGGGCTGATTACAGTTCTGCAGCACTGAACTATCTGGCTAGGATATGGGGATATGGTAAAGAGGAGGCCTCTTGATAAAGAAGCACTGGCCCAGCAGTGAGACTTGGGGCAGTAAACTGTGGGCCCCAGGTTCCTAATCTGGAAATTGAGAGGTGGACAATCTGCAGTTCCCTCCTATCTAACCTTCTAAGGGATGAGGGCCTAACAAGGGGTGGGATTAAGAAGGCAGTGGGAGAAAAATGTGTGGGTGTGTGTACTTGTTGGGGGCAAGTTCCTCCTTCTCTGCATCCCCACCCTGCACTCCTGGTGGCTGTCCTCAGAGTGTTTGTGTGTGTGATTGCACAGGACTCCCGCCCACAGGGACACAACTTGTCCCAGAATCCAGCTCCGCCTCCTCTTGGATACATTGAAAACACACACTCCCTATCTCCCACCCAAAAGCAGGTAGGTCACACTCAAACAATGATACGGAAAGCTTATTTGTAAAAACATACCACAACTTAAGTAAAAAATAAATCTTGGTGTCATAGGATGGCTTGCCTAATGTAACATTGGCACAGCTCCTTCCCAGGTGGTGGCCCTGTTTTAGACTCATTCAGCCCACTTATTATCATAGTCTCCCTTTCCTGCTTCACCCTTAAAAGCTCCAAGACTTATAAACAGTGGTAGTGGGGAACAGTCACAATTAGCATTTGATCTAGGTAGTTGCTACGGCTTCCAGTGTAACTTTGACGTGGAAGCCACTGAGTTTGCACCATTTTGACAGCTTTAAGGCAGTTGAAGTTCTGGTTACCCTCTGCCAGCTGTGATATTCTCCTGGTAGCACTGAGATGGTTCATCTTGGGGGCGGGGGTTGGGGTTGGGAAAGTATCATCATTAGGTGCCTAGAGACTGCAGATCATTCAACAGAGAAATAGGGTAATGAGCAGCCTCTTTGAATTCAGTCCTAGAATATGCACACCCAAAATTGTTTGTGTTTGTGTTTTAATTTATCAAGAATTCCAAGTCAAATTCTGTTCCGATTATCCTGGCTACTGTGGGATTGATGCTGGTCACAGTCGTAGCAGGAGTGCTCATTGTGAAGAAATACGTCTGTGGGGGAAGGTAAGGAACGGAAATCAGTCAAACCAGAAAGTCCTCCGAGGGCAGACGGTTGAGTCTGCCCCTGGCAAAAACTAACTAGTTGAAGTGATGTTCCTGAAACATCAGGCCCAAATCTTTCCTTACATTTTCCATATGCCAGCTACGGGCTGTGCTTCCTATATGTGTGACTCATTCTGCAAGTGTGTAAAACTTGGAAAATCCACCGTCCTATAAGAAATGCACCCCTCCTCACCATGTGAGGGTTGATGGTGGTTTCCACCCACAGGTTCCTGGTGCATCGATACTCTGTGCTCCAGCAACATGCGGAGGCCAATGGTGTGGATGGTGTGGATGCTTTGGACACAACCTCCCACACTCATAAAAGTGGTTATCATGATGACTCAGATGAGGTGAGACTATTTCTTCTTGAGGGGTGGTCCAGAAATTTTTTAAAAGGGTGATCTTTTCTTACTCATGATCAAGATAATGATTGAAGCAAAGGAGGGTATAAGCTAGAAGCAGCAATTTAATGACTGTAAGACTTGGCCAGCCCAGAAACTAGGTAATGGCTTTCAAAATAGGGATTTTTTTGGTCTGTAAATAATATGGCCGATGTCTTTCTTTTCAGGACCTCCTGGAATAGCTCCTCGAAGGAGCTGGGACTGAGCACCGGTGACGGAACCGCAGTACCTCTCACACTCCCTGTGGCTCCGACTCGGGGAAATAAATTTCCCGTTGCGAGGGACCCAGCTCTGTTTCTGCTGCTTCCATCAAAGCCAAAAGGACCTACACTAAAGAAATGGGGGGTGGGGACCCTAAACGCTCTTACAATTGGCCCTGAGAAGAGAGGGAAAATTTTTAATTCTTTAACTTTTCATTTCAAGTTCTGTCTTTTTGCAAGGTACGGGCCCTTTTCGGTTTTGTTTTTGTTTTTTAAGGGAAATGAAATGGAATTGAAGGGAACTTTTCACTAACCCCACTGTTGCATGTTTTGCATGGCGCCTGCCCCAGGGCACCTGCCAGCTTCAGCATCAACTCTCACAAAGCACTTGGTGCCATCCCTGGGCTGTGCTGGCAACACGAAGCAGCCGCAGAGATGAGCACAGAGGCTGCGATGACTGGCACAGCCTGGGCAGCCTTCCTCCATCTGGGGACAGCCCCGCTCCAAGAGCATTGCGCAGCAGCTCCTCACACAGATCCCTGCTTTCTGTTGTTGTTGTTTTTTCAGGGACCATAGGCCACAGTGATTTTTCTTTTCCCTTGTTTAATTAGGCAATACCCTCATTAATTGCCCTTTGGCAACTAACTTACATGTGCTTCCAAGACACTAAATCAGGAAAACTTAAAGGGCAATATTTTTAACTTGGGGCAAGAAAAAGGGAGCAGCAGAGAATTGACTAGATTTAGCACCTATTAAAGGAGAAACTCTTGCTTCTTCCGAGATCTTTCAAGCCATGCTTTGTGTGTGTGCCAGTGGACTTGCTTAGGGTCTGGGTTCAGGCTTGCCCGGGCTGTGTGCCCAGGCTGAGCGAGCTCTTCGCTGGAGTGGCTGGTGGCATGGGCCGTGCAGCCCCTGAGGATGGCATGTCACAGTCCTCTGCGTCCCCTCCTGCCTGCTGTGCTAGCTCCTTGGTGAATCATTCGAATGGCTGCTTATCTGCTTCCTCTTAGGTTGCTGCTCTGCATGGAGCCATGACTAGACATGTTTTCAGATTCAGGCTTTTTTAAAAAAATCAGAATTTTATTACCAGACCCTCCTCCTCTGCCCTTTTCCCCAGCTTTGCCAAGTAGTTTGTTGGCATGAAACTTTTGGCTGAACCAACTGAAAAACACACTTCTAGTGTAGATGATGTTTCGTGTGATACGTTAAGTTCGTATTTTAAATTTTTAAAAATTTTCCTTTTGACATTTAAAAAAATGAAATAAATAAGAAAATGTAGCAAGATGGATTTTGGGGTGGCCATATAGTGATGGAAAGCTGCAATCGTTAGTTTTAATACAGCTTGACTATTTGCTGTACAGGAATATAGTAGTACGTTTTCAGTCTCAGCATACCTGCTGTGCCCGTCACAGTTTCTCCCGATAATTATGATGGGGACACTCTTTGCTAAACTGCCATTTTGCTGCTAGTTCACTTTATGGCTAGGAAGTCAGGAAAAAGTAAACGTGCCAAATTAACTTTTGTCAGAATGCATGAGCAGATGGCTGAGTTCTCGCCTCACCAGAATTCACAGCCGCAGGGAAAGTGGGGGAGGGAATGGATGGAGAATTCTAGAGACTTTGAAACTGCAGTAAACTTAAATGAGTCAGGGAGCTATAAAGGTAGGGCAGTTTTTGTAAAGAGAGTTAATACTTGTTAGAGCCAGAGAACACTAGTCTTTTAGGAAAAGCCCATTCCTTTTACAAGGTTTTTAAATTAAAAGTAATTCCAAAGATACACCAGCTCACAAATGATCAAGTATCGGCTTTTGTCCCGGTCACCCTCACCTCCTGCCCAAAATGAATTTGATGTCCAGAAAAGACCTACTTACATCATACACCTCTTCTCCCCGCATATACCCCCTGGGGTAGGTGTGCCAATATATGGTAATTCTCTGATTAGTTTTAAGATGTAGGAAAGTTAATATTCTTCTCTAACCGTATAAGATTAGGGCTCTTTGCCTATAATGATATTTCTGTAGAACTTGGCAGTTTTCACAGCACTTTTTCTCTTGCATTATGTCATTTGAACCTTACAACATTCTCGTGAGATTTTAAAAAAAAAAGAAAGGCGGGGGTTGTAATCCCCATTAGAGATGGAGCTGAGGTACAAAAATGGAGCAAGTCGCCAGGGTCCCTGTGTGTTATGAGTAACGCCAGTGGTTGTCTTCAGATCTCGTATACATTTTGATGCACGCCAGTGCTGAACACCTGGAGCAGAGCTGCTTTCTTATAGATGACTTGCTATTCTTTACGACGTGGATCAGTGACATTTCTTTCAGAGCAGTATTTAGCTCTTTTTTGCCACCTTAGTAAAGAGAAGAGTTTATTCTCCTGTTTTTCATGGCTGAAAACAAAAGTAATGGTAATTTTGAATATGTGTTTAGAAACCACCCCTCACCTTGTTGAGGGTCACTGTTCAAGAGTGCAGGAATGGAATCTCAATTGATGAGTCACCCTCTTCATTCTTCTTGTCCTCCCACCCCTGGCTGGCTAGCGAGCTCAGTTGGTTTGAGGACTGCTAACAAGCCTGGCTAGTTAGCCTTCTGTGTCAGCCTGCTCTCTCACAAGTGTATGCCCTCAGCCAGAGAGGAAAACGGCCTAAATCCGTGACAGCTTCTAAGAAAAGAAGATTTCCAATTTGTCCTATCGATGTTAGGAGAATTATCTTTGAAAGTAAAGTTGTGTAAAGTCTCAGGCTTGATAGCAAAAGAGTATTTCAGCAATAGAAGTTAGCACTGTAAGGTAGGTTGGACATATTAGACCGTCCAAAGTGATCTGAGCTCTAAAATCCAGGCAGAGAACTCATCATCCTTCGTGCTCTGTGGACAGGTGTCTTGGACGTAAGGGGGCTCTTGGTTTTTAGTGAAACCAGAGACCAGGGATGCATACACCCAGGCTGTTCATCGAATGGGAATGTGCCTTAGAAGAATGAAAGTGTTTGGAGGATTGTGGCAGTTCTAGGCTGGGCTCAAGAGATTCAACAGATTAGCTGTAACTAAAACTTAGAATTTGCCGTCTGCCTCTGAATAGGCTTTCCAGTGTGTGTCTCTCTAATTCTTAGGTTTGCCTCTGGGCCCCTACATGCCCAAGCTGGCCTTTCATCCCTGACAGATAAGTAATGAGCTGGCCACCGCTGGCTCTGTAAACCATTGCTGGTTCTCCCATGGCCTTCGTCACGGTACAAGGATAGAGAGAGGAGTGCAGAGCAGTTCACATCCACCCCAGGTGGCAGGACTGGCCTGACTTGAGTCATTTCTTTATTTTCTAGGCAAATGATTCAGGTAGAGAGATTCTCTCTTTCCTTTTCGGAGAGCTTTAAAGAGCCCCGCTCCTGTATGCAATGGCTTAGAGCTCGCCCTGCTCATTTTTGGTACCGCCCTCTTGCCCCACATGAAGCCCAGATACTTGGAACTGCTAAAATAGGAAGAGATTCAGTTTTTCAGCTTTGCTACTACCTTCCCTCAAGCAGGAAGATTAACATGGACTTACATGTCCTTTGAACAAAAACCAAAGTTTAAGATTTGCCACATGATGGAGTGATAGGGAGGGCCAGACTTTCAGCACTGGCACTCAGCAGGTGCCAGACTTTGTTCCATCTGCCACTGATTTGCCCAGCTCAGGCAGCTCTAGGAGTGCCGTCCTGCCCTAGCAGAGCCCAGGCCTCACCCTCATGGAGGATGATTAAAATAGCAGGAACATGTTGATTTCTTGGCTACTTTGCATTATAACAATAAGAATCAGAACATTAATTAGAAATTGTCTTCAACAACTTAACTGTACGCATTTTTTCACACTGGTACATTTTTAAGCGTCCTTGTTTTTATGGGATAACTTAAACTAATCTGTACCTTTCTATATATATATATGTGTGTGTACATATATACATGTATAAACTGTATAGGGTACATGTTAATGATTTATTGATATGTTCCAAGTCTTTAATGCAGTTCTCATCCTCCGCATGCCCTCAGATTGTGGTCGGGTGACTTAACTGTTCCTGATGATTCTGCCCACCTCCTGTGTTTGGACGTCTAGGGAGGAGGGGTTTGATGGCACCCTCCTTATCCTCGTGCACAGAAATGCTCAGGGTCCCCATGTGCCTGTTGTCCAGCCCTGTCTTGTCTCTTGTTCCCTATCAGCATGTGGTCCCTCCTTGCTCTGTAACTTCTCTGCCTCCACCCCAAGCTGTCGGTACAAAAGTGTAAAGCAGTATTAAGATCGTTACTGCATGTATGCTAAAAACCCAAGTTTTCTGTTCCCTTGGGACAGAAAATTGCATGTGAGGTGGGATAATCAAGTTTCAATGACCAATGTCGGTTACACAAAAAAGCCAGACCCTAGAATAAAATTCCACAAAATGGAAATAAAACTCAAATTTCTTTAGCATTGTGTAAATAAATCTGGGTGTGTTTAACTTTGTACTGGTAATTTTCTGTATATTTGCAGTATTTGGGTTAGAAATAAAACAGACTGGACTTTGTTACCTGACCTACTAAAATGACTAAGCTACAGTTTGTTAATATGAAAGCTTTTCCAGTTTTCTAGCTTCAAAAATCAATCTCCAGCAACCAGAGAATAAGTCAGTTAAAGAGCCAGGACTATTCATTTATAGCATGTAAGGTATTAGATAATTTATGGGAAAAACTACTCACCTTTTTCTGCTTTATGCTCACAAAGATCTACCTCCCATGGGTGTTTGTAAAAGCAGCTTTCTTGTTCTTACTCCGGGAAAGTCTAGCTGAGCCACCCCGTACAGCTTCTCAGTTTCAACCGCTACACTCTTCCTTCTGCACACAGCAACATGTCATTACTCTCTTGAATTCCATGTTCCTCTAGCAGGTTGATAAATAACACCAAGGAGTTTACCTTCCGCACCTTTCCATCTGCCCCTCTTAACGTTTCTCCTGCTGCTCTTACTCGTAATCCTTCCTGACCCATTTCATTTAAGGACCTTCAAAGAGTTGCAACTTTCCTCTCCTCCAAAATATTTCTTTTAGGGGAGGTTCCTGCCCACCCCCACTGAGCCTTTAGCCAAGCCTGACGACTGCTCAGCCTTCCGTCCTGGCGGGTATTTCCATTTAATGCTTACTCTGGCGTCATGGTCTAAAGATGACCAGGCAGAGACCTTGCCCTTGAGGAGCCCATGTCTGCTGGAAGAGTCCTCCCCCAGGAGGTTATCCAAAGTGGTTTATTTTCGGGAATTCTATCTAACGTAGTGTTCTAAGACTTCCTGCAACAGAATCAGTAGGTGGTTTTTTTTAAATGCATATCCCACCTAGACCTATTAAATTAGCTTTTCCAATGGATAACACCGTAGGAGTCTGCCTTTTTTATTTGATTCTTCAGTTGCAACAAGGAGCTAAGACCAAAAGCCTGGGCCAACCTCCTCATCAAAGCATGGATTAAGTGGGGTGTAAGAGGGGGTGTTGGGAGTCCCCTGGTGTACTGTCTGGACTTGTAAGGGCCTTGGCTGGGTCAGACGAGAGAAATAGGTCCAAGAGGCCTTTACACAAATCCTGACATGACGCAGTGCAGCCTCTCACCACCAGCCCAAGGTCAAGCTCCACGGTCACCCTCTTCAGTCATCCTAGCTCCTGATAAACAGCTTCCTGGGCACCAACTGTGTCTGCAGGTTGTCCTAGCCCTCAGTCCCTATACAGGTTACAAAGATGAGTTCTGGGCTTCTGTCCCACACCCCAAGATAGTAACAGGCTCCCAGAATCCTAATGACTGCCCCCAATTTGAGGGCTAAAGGGGAAAAATGAGTAAGGAGCTCATTCATTCAACCATACTCATTTGTTTCCATAACAAATAAAGGAGAGGAGGGGAAGGGGGGAATGTGGGAACTCTGCTTTCCACCCAACTTTGCTGTGAACCTAAAACTGCTCTTTAAGTCTACTTAAAGAAAAAAAAAAAAATATATATATATATATATATATATATATATATATGTATGTATGTATGTATGTATGTATGTATTTTCACAGAGGGGATGCCAGCTTCTGGAGATGAGAAAGTAGAGTATGATAGGAAACCAGATTGATTGGATGGAGTGCATGGAACATATAAATGATGGTCTGGTGAGCCTAGAAATCACATAGGACCTTTAGTATGTAACACCTACTGTGCTCTGGCCACTTTCATATACTTTTACCATTTTATTTTCAACACAATTGTGGCATCATCATCCCTCGTTCCATGGAGCAGGGACCTGAGGTTCAGAGTAAGTCATTTTCCCAGGGTCACCTAGCAAATGAATCAGTAGCAGAGCCCAGAGTCACACTCAAGTCCTCTAACCTTATGCTCCTGGCTCTCCCCTCCATCACTGCTGCCTCTCACTTAATTTGTACTTTATCTCATAGGCAAGGGAGCTTTGAAAGGGACAAGTGCTGGCCCAACCTAAAAATAGCTTACATTTATCGAGCACTTAGTCGGCTACACTCTGCTAAGCACTTTACCCAGATTACCCCTTTGAATCCTCACAGCAACCCTATGGCTGTTATCTCCACTTCACAGATGAGGAAACAGACCTGAGAGAGACTGTGATGTGTGGTTACAAGTCACACAGCCAATTGGTGATGGAGCCAAAGTGAGCCGGGGGGTCTGGCTCCAGGGTGCAGACTCTACCCTGCACTGCCACGGGGGGAGTGGAGAGGATGGGGCCGCCCCCATAAAGGCCGAGCTGACGAGACTTTACAACTCAGCGAATGTGGGAGCAGAGAGGGAGAGACTACCTAAAGGTGTGCCTGTGAATCAGCTAATCCTGGGGCCCCTTCCTTTGGACCTGGACACCCTCGGATGAGCTGGAGGTCAGGAGCCAAGATGTCACCCAATCTTCCTGCCAGAAGCCAGAGGCCCCATTTGGATGGTCTGGGTCGGGAGGGGCTGTTTGAAGCTCAAGCGCTCCCCTCCTTCCCTGGTGCTGTGAGAGAGGTGTCATCTCTCTCCCAAGATAACAGGACTACCGGGTCCTCCTCCTGCAGCTATTCTGAGCTGCGGTCTGCTCCCCGCTCTTCCCCTAGCCCCTGCTTCAGCCCTCTGGGAGTAGCTGGGTGGGAACAGGCCAGCCCTGTTGCATAACCCTGTGGCTGGGACCCTGGGGAGGCCGGGCTGGAGAGCAGGTGCTCAGCCCCTCCCTCACCACCAACAGTGAAAATCTTCCTCTGGAGCCCAGGCTTGGGGTGGCCCAGCATGGAGGCGGCCACAGCTCTGGAGGTGGCCTCGGGATCCACACCTAAGGTGAAAGAAGCCAGCCTAGCCGAGATGCTGACGGAGCCCAGGCTTCACCTCGGCGGGGGGCCGTCAGCCCCATTCCCCAGCTCCTGCCCCCCACAGAAGGTGATCCATGGGGATGGGGAGTGAGCGGTGGGAGCTGGGAGGCTGCGCTACCGCCCTGACTGCACCTCCGTAGGTGTTGCGGATCTAAATGGCTTCGTGGGATTGGTACTTAGGATGGGGGAGCATCCATTGGAGCCCCCACCCCCTTCCTTGGTGGATTCTCGCTTGCTGCTCAAATGTCTCTGCTGGGTTTTTGCTTTTTACCTGAAAAGTCAGTGAATGATGTTTGTGGCAATTTACAGTGACTAATAATGATAGGTTTGTATTTTTACCTTTAAAATATGTCTGTCACAGGGACCTGATATACCAACGCCAGTCAGGAAGGGAATGAGGGGTGAGATGGTGTCCATCTGGATTTGGAGAAGAAAGAAACAAAAAGCTTAGAGCCACCGGGAGGCTAAGTGGTGAACAGTATGTGACGCTCCGCTTCGCCCTCGGTAGAGCCGTGGGTCCTCCACCTACCCCAACATCTCCACTGGCTCCCACGGGAAACCCTAGCCTCTTTGAGCCTGAGCTCCACGGAAGCAGAGACCATCCGGAAGAAGAATTTGGCTCCCTGTCTGTGGTCTCTGTGAGCCTCTCAGCATAAAGGCATTTTCGAGCTAGGAGGTGGTGGGTGCCCCTTCCAGCCCCAGAGTTCCCTGCCAGCAGCCCTGCTGCCCACCTCCCAGACTGCCCCTGGCTGAGGCCTTTGTAGCTACCAGCTCTGTGACATTTACCCTGGGTGGCTCCCACTGCACCTGGCTCAGCCGACGGAAGTGGAAGACGGGAGCCTGGCTCTTCCCCTCTCCTGCGAGGTAATCAGCGGAAGCAGCTACGGGGGCTGCACGAAACATTTAAGACAGTTCCCTGTGCAAAGTCCCCACTTCTGGCCCCTTGGAGTCTTGAGTGCAGAGGATGCAAAGACCACAAACGAGACACCGTGGAATCCCTGGGTAAGGAGAGGTAGGAAAAGAAGACAGCATCTAGACTCAATTCCCAGGGCCACCTCCAGCAGCTCCGTGACCTTGGCCAAGTCAATGGACTGCTCAGTTTCAGTTTCCTCTCTGTAAAATGGTGAGTAATAGTATCTACCTGGTAAGGTAGTCGAAAGGATTGTTGAGATAATCCAAAGTGCCTTGGAAGAGGCCAAACAAAGACGTGAATAGATAATAAATTATTTCCAAGTCAGGGATGAAGACTGAGTTCTCCCTGCAAATAGGGCTGTGGAGGGAAAGTTTGCTGCCTCTTATCATCCTGATTGAAGATGCTGGGTCTTCAGAAGCTATTTGAATGTCAGGGGCAGAGAGCCGACCGAGTTTGCCCCACTGAAAAACAGGTAAAGAGAGCAGAAGTTATTGGGAACATACTAGGCTGGAGTGGTCTTGAGGCAGAAAAACAGTTTCTTCCCCAAAAGGCCCAGGGAATAAGTCACAGGCAGAGGGAGACTGAGAGCCAGGACTGGTGACTCTCTGACCACTGGTCTCCACAAAACCCTGGGGGAGGGCGCTCATCCCTCCCACACTCCTGCCTCCTGACAGCCCCTGGCCACAGCCCCCAAGTGCGGCCTGAAGGGCCCTGATCTTGTGTGTGGCCTCAGGGCCACCAGCACCCAGCGACTCAACCCACCGGCATCCCAGAGGTCACTAGCAGCAAGGACTCCTTGTGACATGGTGCAAAGTGTTTGCATCTGTTATCCGGTTGGGAAAAGAAGACATGAGTTCAAACCCTAGCTCTGTCCTGTGACCCAAGGCAAGTCAATCCACCCCTCTGGGCTTCTATTTTCTCATCTGTAAATTGAGAGGTTGAACTAAATCAGAGTTCTTAACCCTTTGGTGGATATGGATCCCTAGGAAAATCTGATGAAAGCTGTGGATTCTTGCTCCAAGAAAAATACTCAACAAAGTTCAGGGAGTTCATAGAATCACTGAAGCCTAACCAGAGGTCTTCAGGGGGGCTGCTATGGTGCTGGACTAGATGGCCCCCAAGTTCCCTGTGAGCACCAAGCACTTTTCCTTCCTCTTAATGCCTCCTCTTCCTTATGGGGAGCTCTATGGGACATAGAAGGGCACAGCGGCTAGCATGTGAGTGCACATGAAATAGAGCAGGCCTCAAAATATTTGTGGGCTTCCCTGGTGGCGCAGTGGTTGAGAATCCGCCTGCCGGTGCAGGGGACACGGGTTCGAGCCCTGGTCTGGGAAGATCCCACATGCCGCGGAGCGGCTGGGCCCGTGAGCCACAATTACTGAGCCTGCGTGTCTGGAGCCTGTGCTCCGCGACAAGAGAGGCCGCGATAGTGAGAGGCCTGCGCACCGCGATGAAGAGTGGTCCCCACTTGCCACAATTGGAGAAAGCCCTCGCACAGAAACGAAGACCCAAGACAGCCATAAATAAATAAATAAATAAATTTAAAAAAAAAAAAATATTTGTGACACTAAAATGAACTGCAATTGGCCGACACAGCTTTTAGTCAGGAAAGACTGCTCCATGGCTAAATAAGCAGAAGTAGGTGTTCGGCACTGGGAAACCATCCTCTGTCACTCTCAACACTACACAAAGGCACTGTGTCCTGGAGGCAACGCTGGGCAGGGGCCAGAGGAGAGCTTTCGAAAGAGTGAGAGCCATGGGACAGACTGCACCCTGACACGGAGAAGACGGGACCCTGAGACCCAGTAGGAGGGCCCGTCTGCTGATCTCAGCTCGATTGCTTCCAACTGACCCTGTGTCCTCTTTCAATCTGGACTGTTCTGTGTCTTCCAGGCTTGGGAAGCTGAATCCCTAGCCTTGAAGTGACCATCCTTCCTTCCTCCCTCCCACCCTCCCACCGTCCCTTCCTATCCTCTTTCTTCCTTCTATAAATACTTACTTTGCGTCTATTATGTGCCAGGCGCTGTTACAAAAATGCACAAAATAGGCAAAAATAACTTCCCTTGTGGAGATTACATTCTAGTAAGGAGATAGATAATAAATAAGCAAATAAAATATATAAAATATCAGAAAGTGATAACTGCTATGCTGAAAAATAAAGCAGAGAAAGAGGAGGGTATAAAGTGCTGGGGTGGGAAGTGTACTTGCTGTTTCAAACAGGATATTCAGTGAAAGTCTTGTTAATAAGGTGATTTGAGCAGCAACTTAAAGGACACCAGAGAACAATGCATGCAGATATTGAGAGTGAAGGTTTTCCACAGAGAGAAGAGTAAGTGCAAAGGCCCTGAGGCAGGAGTGTGCGTTATGGATTGGGGCCACCGTGGCTGTAGCAGAGTGAGGGAGAGAAGAGCAGGTTTTGTGTCAAAGAGGTAGCAGGACCATTGTGAACACTGGTTCAACCCTGAGACAGATGGGCAGCCAGCGCAGGGTTTTAGGTGAGATCTGGCATGATCAGGTGTAGGTTTTAAGACTTTTCTGGCTGCTGAGTTAAGAATAGGCTATATCTGCAGATCAAGAAAACATCCTTTAAAAAAAAAAAAAAAAGAAAAGAAAGAATAGGCTATAGGCAGGCTTCAGACACTAGCAAGATTGTCAACTGAGAATGAGGATTCAGGAGAAGGTATGGAAGTTTTAGAAGAGGGTGTACAACAGTCACCCAGGAGAACAGGAGATTGAGTGAATTAGGGAAGTCTGGCAGATCGGCCAGGGTCCATTTGGAGGCAATGGCCATCAATTTAAAGTCAGCATAGTTTTGTAATATTTTTCCCCAGTCATGTTTGGCTGTGTGGATGCAGACACTGAGGGGGTATATTTAACTGGGGCTGGGTATTGCTAGGAAGTGGAAAAGGATTAGGGCTTTGAGTGGGTATGCAAGGGAGTGAGTCTAACAATGACCATGGAATCTAATTTGGGTGGGAAAGAAAGTGATAACATGGAGGGGTGATGGAGAGTGAAGGGGTGGGAAGATAATGGGTCAGAGGTCTCAGTGGGCTGAAGGATCACTGCTGGCGGAGCTTTAGAGGGAGGGAGCTGAAGGGATAGAGACTGTTCATTAGGTTATGCGAGTTGATAAAACAGGCCTCAGAATTTAAGGCTCAAATACAATAGATGTTTATTCCTTACTAGCAAAACAACTAAAAGCAAGCATTCCTACTCAGCAGGTAGTTCTCCAGCACTAATTCAGGGACCTGGGCCTCTTCCATCTTGTGGCTCTGCCATGCCTTAGGGCCCCGTGATTATCTGCATGCAGCTAGTAGACAGGAAATAGAGAACTCATTCGTTAAAAGCCTCGACTCAGAAGTGATTCTCATCACTTCCACTCACATTTCACTGGCAAGAACTAGTCTCATTGTCATACAGCAAGTGGGGCAGCTCCTTCTCAGAGATCCCTATACTATGGAAGAGATAATATGCACAAATTGTTGTGAGCAATTAGCCATCCCTGTCATGGAGGTGGTGCTGAGAGAGTGGGACGCTTGAAATTCAGATTCTAGAGTGGCTATAGTTATTGGTCTAGACAATGACCAAAGGAACCATGGGCTGAAGCAGGGGAGGACAGACTCATTGGAGGAGTGGCAGGTAAGGCTGGGAGCGGCCCTGCGGGAACTGGAAGTCTGGGTGTTGAGATGATCAGGAATCATGATTGGAGAAGTGTTGGAGAAAGTGACACTGAGCCAGGGCTACCGTCATCAGCATGAGGGGGAGACTGCCACAAGGGGAGAGGGTGATGGAGTCTTTTCCTCAGAGAAGTGTTGCCTATTTCTGTGTTCTTTTATTTTTTCTGATCTTAGTTTCATGGCCTTCAAGGAGGTGACACTCTTGTCCTTCACAAGGTTTTCTGGGGGTTTTTTTGAAGTCACCACATTTCTTTCCCACCACACTCCTCCAGACAAGTTTCTAATAAGGTCAAGGCCACACCCTATGCATCTGCTAATGTTTCTGTAAGAAATGCTGGTACTTTGTGGATCCCTGGAAATCTCTGGGGTTTTTTGGGAGCCATAGCTTGCCTTGTGCATTTGCCCTCTTTTGCTAACCGTTCACTCACACAGGCCTGTGCATGTGTGTGCACACACGCACATGTACTCGCAGTCTTGCATACTCACACACACACACACACTCCTCCACTCTTTCAATGTGTCTATCTTGTTCCTTCATTCTCTGGGCCATAATTAATACCATCAATCTGAACTACACAGTCCTTAGGGAATCGCTGGCAGAAAGTCTTTAGCCATGTGAAACCAAGTTATGAGAGGATGGGAACAATTATTTCCCATGAGCAGAGAATAAGGAAATGGGCATAAACCTCAGCAGGATGAAATTCGGTAGAATTAGGAAGGATTTTCTAATCAAGAGAAATCGAGATCTCTAGACTTTAAGTAGTTTCCTTCTCCACTCCTTTTTTTTTTTTTCTTAAAGCATTGCTTCCAGCTCCCTGTATTTTTTTGTTGTTGTTGTTAATTAATAGCTACTTTATTTATTTATTTATAGCTGTGTTGGGTCTTTGTTTTGTGCTAGGGCTTTCTCTAGTTGCGGCAAGCGGGGCCCCTCTTCATCGTGGTGCGGGGGCCACTCTTCATCACGGTGCGCGGGCCTCTCACCATCGCGGCCCCTCCCGTTGCGGGGCACAGGCTCCAGACGCGCAGGCTCAGCAGTTGTGGCTCACGGGCCCAGTTGCTCCGCAGCATGTGGGATCTTCCCTGACCAGGGCTCGAACCCGTGTCCCCTGCGTTAGCAGGCAGATTCTCAACCACTGCGCCACCAGGGAAGCCCTCCACTCCTTTTTAAGACAGTATTCTGTCTGAGAGAAATTCAGTGCTGAGAGCAACACAGCTCAGAAGCCAAGGGCTCTCAAAGGACTTTTCAAAATGTCTTTTACCTAAGACTCTATGAAGGGAGAAAACCTCATAGACAAACTGCGGCTGTCTCAGACCTGGTCTTAGAAAACCGAGGTTCTGCTTTAGGGCTGTAGCCTTTGGTTCACATCCCTCCTGGCATATGAGGAGAAGAAAGACCTTGGGCGTCAGGGAAAGCCATGTTTCTCCAAGGTCAGTACAATTAACACCTCGCTTGACTGTGGATGTGTGAAGGTGGACACTGAAGGGCAGGTAAGTGGACAGATACGCTGTCATGCTCAGAGAACCGGTCCTTCAGACACACATTCCTAGATGGGGAGACGGGAGTCCTGGTGCCAGCACGACTTCACAACCGGCCGTGAGGTCAACAGCAAAGCTGTTTCTCTCTCCCAGCCCTTTCCTTCCAGTCTTCTCCTTGCTCTGGGTGCTCACCAAGGTCCTTCCTAACTCAGAGGTTCTGTAGGCAGGGCAAGGGACAGCAGAGCCGGCTTCTCCCCAGCCCTCTCCCCGGCAAGCGTGAAGGGTTAGGTCCCCACTCAGCAGTGGGGAACCAAGCCCAACAAGATGAGGTTTTGACCCTCCTTTTCAATTGCCGCCCTCTTTTTGCAGAAAACCCTGAAGTCATATCCGCCTGTTCTCAACTCCTTGGTTGCTTGCCAAGATAGCCACAGGAGAGGAACACATCACACAACACTTCTTCTGTTCTTCATGCCCCGCCTCCACCCAAACTGCCAAAGTCGAACAGAGGGCAGCCGAGCAGGGTCATTCAGCTGCCTGGGCTCTGAGCTGAGTCCTTGCTGAGGCCTCAGGCCCTGGGCCGTATAGGCAGGACAGCGCTCAGAGCACTGGAGGCCCCATACCACGCAGTTCCCACTTCTGTCAGGGTAGAGGGGTGAGGCTCAGCCTAAGACAGCACAACCCAGGTTAAAACGCAAGCCACACGGTGAAAAAGGAAACTAGGTAAATAAAATGGACAGCGTGCACTGAATATTTCTGTCTATATTCATCCACAAAGCCCAAGTAATCTCGAGATGCTAATTGGGGCGGACTACAGAAGTTCCTGGTCTCTAAACAACGATCTACAAACTGAGGTGTAGGAAGAGCTTCGTAGACACTTCGTTTATTTTATTTTCAATTTCACCATTCAAATTCTGCATTATGTAATGTACATTTTAAACAGTTCAATTTGTAAGTAAACATACATACATTGGGGTGAATGTTCAGGGATGTATTTACAGGGAAATGTGTGTTATCAAAAAGTTCGGAATCTGCTATCGAGCTGTTTGCCACAGTTGTGTGCTGGGGTGGAGTTCTTCCAACTGCTAGGAATGAAGGAGCGGGGAGGCTGGGGAGTTGGTGGGAACTGAGACTGTCACACTCCCTGTAAGACTACAGCAGCGGGGGACTGTCTCTGCCTGAGAAAGGAGGAGGCAGTAGCACCAGAAGCCTGGAAAATGGAGTAGACTTCAGCCAGGACCCCAAAGGAACCCAGGTGGGTTGTTTGCACTTCCTCAGCCAAGGCTGCTGGAAGCATCCTGAGAGGAAGTTACACCTGGTCATTCCCCAAACTTACACTCAGCACTTTCCTGAGCATCTCCTGTCTTCATCCTGGAAGCCAATAAACATAATCTAATCTCTCTTCTCACTGGAACACGCCTGGAAGATCAAGGGGGAGTAAGCAGTGGACCTAATCTTTCCCAGATTCTGACTGTACAAAGTGATCCTCCACAGACTGGAAGACACTGTGCAGGGCCCTGAACAGGGCAGCTCTGCAGAGAAGGGACCAGACGCCAGCTTCCTCTGCAGTGACATCAGTGCTGTCCTGGTGGGGCCAGGGTGTTGACTCTGCCTGCAGAATATAAAGCTTTCTCCTCGGGTCTGGCACCAAACTGGTGAGCGGGGCGGACACTTGGGGGTCAGGATTGACATTGAAAGTGGCCTTGATAAAAGGAGTGTTGTTGAGGACAAATGTAGAAAAGGAGTGGAAAGACAGACCACTCGGAGTGGACTGGTCTGTGCACACACAAAAAAGAAATCTCAGTTGATGAAAAGTCAATGGTGGAGTTACCAATTAAAAGAAGTAGGTGTCAGGCTCGCACTTCAGTGCTCTTTCTGCTGAGACTTTAACTCTCTCTAGAGGATCCCACAGCTGGTTGCTTATCCCTAAATCCCAGTGAGACAATGGGAGCTATCTTCCCATTCCCCGAGAGAGGGCTTAATTTGCTGAGTGTTGCCTGGGTCACCTGGCCATGGAGCACAGCTAGATGCAGCATCCACTTCTACTTTCTCTAAACTCTCCTCTTCCCCCCAGGAAGGCTCACCACCCCCTGTTCTCTCTCTTTCCATCACTCAGAGCACCCCAAGATCTGGGCCCTGATCATCAGGCCCTGAGGCAGACCTACATCCGGAAGGTTGGAGACACTCTGAATCTACTAATCCCGTTCCAGGTGATCATGCCAGCCCCACGTTGAGTCCATGACTGGGGCCAGGCCAGGGTTTTGATTTGGAAACAAAAAACAAGAGTCCTGCTAGCAGTGGGACAGTCGTCCTAGCCTTGAATGGAAGGGGCATGTCACCAAGTGTGAGGCCAAACAGCCCTTCCATCAGCACTCCTGTGGGGTGTTGGGGTCAGGTCAGGTCGGGCATGCCCAGGTGATGATATGAGGCTAATCCATGTCCTTCAGTCAGCAGGGGTCTGGGAGCTCTCAGTTTGGAGGGCTCTCAGGAGTTTGGGCAGCTATTTTTAGTCCCAGCTGCCCTGAGTGTCCATGACCTAGACTCTCAGAGGTGGGGAGACTCAAAGCCATCCCCCTTTCCCATGATCCTGAGGCTGTTGTTGAGAGATGGAAGTCCGCTGGGACAGTCCACCAACCTCTCACTCAAGGAATTTGCAGCTGCGAGTCAAGTCACCACGTGGACCTAGTGGATCTGACCCCTGTTGCAGCTGGGAGGGGCAAGAGGCCTCTCGGGGCAGCTCACAGCCTTCTCCCCATTTCTCAGGGCAAACCCCAACCTCAAGCCATCTGCACGCATGACGGCTGCGCCTTGGACGCCAGTCATGTGAGCATGTGGAATGGGGAGCGGGGACTCCATCCTCTTCATCCGAGAGGCCCAGCGTGCTGACTCGGGTCACTACCAGCTCCGTGTGCAGCTGAGCGGGCTGGAGGCCACCGCCACCATTGACACCCTGGTGATCGGTACAGTTGGGGGAATGGGAGACGACGTGGTCCTCGGGGGCTCCCACCCCAGCCTGAAGAGGAATCAGCACAGAGAGCCGGGGAAGCGGGGCTGTGGGACGCAGTGGTGGGTGAAGGGAGGGGTGGCCGAGCAGAAGCGGAGGGGCCCCTCCTGGAGTGATGTCCTGGCGTGTGAGGCGTGCCATGCCCGCTGCCATGCTTGGCCCTTTCAGAGAAGCCAGGCTCTCCTCAGAGTATCAAGTTGGTGGATGTCTGGGGCTCCAGCACTACCCTGGAGTGGACTCCGCCCCAAGACACGGGAACACACTCCTGGGGTACACGGTGCAGAAGGCTGACACCAAATCTGGGGTGAGGCTAGCTGGGATGGAGGGAGGGAGGAACAGCACGTTCTGGAATGGGGCTCTGGTAGCTCCACGCAGTAGGCTGGGGCGGAGTGAGTTGCCAAAACAGGGGTTTCATTCCGGGCATCTTCCGGGGCCCCACAGCTGTGGCTCACGGCGCTGGAGCGCTATCACCGCGCCAGCTGCACAGTCTCCAACCTCATTGTCGGCAACTCCTATGCACTTCGAGTCTTTGCTGAGAACCAGTGTGGGCTCAGCCAGACAGCCTCTGTCACTGCTGACCTGGCCCACATCCAGAGAGCAGGTAAGGCACCGAGACTCAGAGCTGGGAAGAGTTAAGGAGAAAGAGTTGAAGAGGGATGGGGCTCTCAGGCACTACAGCAAGGCCCTTCTTGGTCCCCTCAGCTACTGTTTACAAGACCGAGGGGTTTGTCCAGTGAGATTTCTCAGAAGCCCCGAAGTTCAGCCAGCCTCTGGCAGACTGCACTACAGTCATTGGCTGTGACACCCAGCTCTTCTGCTGCGTCCATGCCTCCCCCAAGGTGAGCAGGGAGGTCTGTGGGTGGCTGTGCTGCTTCCTGCTTCTGCTCTAACCTTAGCTGTGTCGAAGAACATTCTAACCAAAACATTTGCTCCCGTCACCATCATCTGCCTCTTCCACAGCACATTACGTAGGAACACTCAGGGCACTGGTGTCCAAGACAGGCTGATGTGGATAATGTTTCCGGTTTTGCTTTTAGTGTTTGTTCCTCATATATGAAGATATCACTTAATGACCTGCTGGCAATTGGGCACGAGATTCAAAGCTGTCTCTCTGGCAGGGGGGTTGGAGTCCTGTTGGTTGCTCCTGACTCACCCCCCTCATCTTTATCTTTCAGCCAAAGACCATCTGGCTAAAGAACAAGATGGATATCCAAGGCAACCCCAAGTACAGAGCCCTCACTCACCTGGGAATCTGCTCCCTAGAAATCCACAAGCCTGGCCCCTTTGACGGGGGCATCTACACCTGCAAGGCCGTTAACTCCCTGGGGGAGGCGTCAGTGGACTGTCGGGTGGATGTGAAAGGTAAGGGCAGAACTCTTACCTTAGGGTGCAATCACCTCCTCTCTCCACAGGTGGGAAAGTCGAGGGCAGAGACACAAGCCTAGATGGAGAAGGGCTCGGGTTGCTTCCCCTTCAGGCCTTCTCATCACTGTCAGCGTCAGGATGTATTTGAGGAGCCATTTTTATCATCCACTCCTCATGTCTCTCCATCATAATTCTGTAATATAGGAAGAATCACTATTTCCACTTTGCAAAGGAGAAACCTGAAGTGCAGGGAGGTGACTGATCAGTTTACCTGCAATTTCCAGTGCTGGTTAATTGAGGAGTTGGTGCTATGGTGGAAAAGAGGCCAAGTCTGCTGGACCTCACCCAGATCATTTTTCATTAAACTATACAATCTGACTCAATCCAGGAAAGCTGTAGCTTTTTATTGGGCTTTTAAACAAACCAGAGGACTTTCGTCTCTAGTTGGTTAAAAGGGAATACTGCACATCCTCTCTACCGCTTTTAAAGTATTCATTCATTTATCCATTCCTGTCCCCTTGCTCAGATTGCCATCACGGCACTTAAAATATTGTTTTATAATTATCTATTTACTGATCTGTTTCCCCATAAACTGTGAGCACTGTGAGGGCAGGGACCATCTCATTCGCCTTTTTTTTAAAGTGTATTTTTTTTTTTTAAAGATTTATTTTTTTATTGATTAATTGATTGATTGATTGATTGCTATGTTGGGTCTTCGTTTCTGTGCTAGGGCCTTCTCTAGTTGTGGCAAGCGGGGGCCACTCCTCATCACGGTGCGCGGGCCTCTCACCATCGCGGCCCCTCCTGTTGCGGAGCACAGCTCCAGACGCGCAGGCTCAGTAATTGTGGCTCACGGGCCCAGCCGCTCCGCGGCATGTGGGATCTTCCCAGACCAGGGCTCGAACCCGCGTCCCCTGCATTAGCAGGCAGACTCCCAACCACTGCGCCACCAGGGAAGCCCTCGCCTTTGTCCCCCAGTGTCCAGCCCAGTTTCTGACACACAGTGGGCACTTTCTAAGCATGTGCAGCATGACTCAGGAATGAATGGGCCATTACATGTCCTATTCTTCCCTCCGCATAGACTCCTAATTAGCACCATGGACTCCCCCCAAACCTGGAAGTATATCCCTTCTCGATGCTCTGAAAGGTTTCCCAGAGATTTCTGAGATGTTAACACGGAGAGATGTCTGAATTTTGCAGCTCCTAATTGAGGCACCCTAAGCGGACATGGGCAACTCTGAGGAAGGTAAGGAAAGAGGGACAGGGGATCTGAATGGAGTATTTCATGTTTATGGCTAGTGTTGTTGAGTCTGAGACAGATATGTGTTCCTGAGCCTTTCAACCATACACTCACTGGCAACCACTTTTCTTTTAACCACTTTTTTTCTTGTAAGTGAATACTATCATCCCTGTGGAGGGAATTTACCAGAGATGAGGTCTACTTTTGTCACATCCTCTATCTATCTGTACTCCTCAAGTTGATGATAGGAATTAAACCTAGCGGTCCTCTGAAGAAGAGTGATAGCATCTACCTAATTGTAAGGGGGTTTTGTGGGAGGGAGTGAGCAGGTGCTGTAAGAAAAGGTGTCAAGGAAAACAATCAGGAGTGGAGGATGGCTGAGGTCACCACCACCACCACATGGCAGAAAAAGAGAGAGGAAGATGTTCCTATCAATTAAGTGTTTCTACCTCAGTATCTTAAGCATGGTGAAAAACAGATGAGTTTGCTTCCTTTTTACTTTGAAGATTTTGGATTCCTTCCCTTCCAAGAGAAGAAAACCACTGTTATCATTATATGTCAACAATAACTGAACATGTGGGGATGTGGTCCCAAGCAGCACGTTACTGGCAAAGGGCAACTCAGACCATCATTTAGAATTTGATAACTCCTTCAGACTCTAAATCATTCACAGCAGAAATGTTGTGTACACACTGATGAGTGGGGTGAAAAGGAAGCTCATGAGAGAATTAAAGAGAACTGGTTCCCAACATCTCCTCTGACTTGCAGCTCCTGGCCAATGAAACCCAAGAATGAATTCCATCCCAGAAGCCATTTACTTAAGCCTCTCACTGATCTTTAGCAAATGAAAACCTTGAGGGATGCATTAAAAGTACAAGCTTCTCAGGAGATCTCTCTCTGCCAGCTGGCTTGCACAGCCAGTTCTCTCGCCATCCCTCAATTCCCTCTCTGCATTAAGGTTAAGGTTAAGGTTAATGTCATGTTGTGTTGGTGTTATCCTTGTTACTTTTAGTGCCCTTTTCCATCTCTCCCAGTCAGTGCCAGCAACGAAGCAGGGTAAATACAGATTTCAGAGCACAGGACCCAGGGACCATGAAAGGAGGTCACCTCAGCAGCCTGGATGAGCTCTCGCTCTTTGCCGTTATGGCCACAACATACCCTCTCTTTTCTGTGCCTACAGGAAGCCTGTGGCGAGACTGTGTTCTTAAGGAGCTCCAGCATAGTGTCTGTTTGGACTAATCTAAATAAAGGTGTGGATCCTCGCTGCATAAGTGTCCATCTGTTTGAGCCTTTCTATATCGAAAACCATTGAGAAAGTTGGAATCCTTTAGCCAGACTGTATGGAATCTGCGGACCCCCAGACTTCTCTTTCTCTTCCCATAACTACATTCTCTTCCACAGAGGTTCCGAACACTGTCCTTTTCTCTAGACAGTCTATGACAACTGTATACAGTACTAGGTGCTCAAAGGGATACTCAAGATGACCTGCTCTCTTCCTCTCTATGCTTTCTAGTATAAGTTGGAAAACAGGATGCACATCTATCACAGAGACACAGACAGCAGGACACATAAATACACACATAGCTAATTAAAGACAGAGCATTAAGATGTGAGGGCTGGGAGATAGTGAAGAAACCAGTGCAGAGTCTCATTAAGCCCCGGGGAAAGAATAAAAGTGATGTGCTCTTGCTTACATGTTTTCATTTCTGTAACAAATAAGATACTGAAGGCATTCTGTGATGGAATCTGCAAAAGATAGCAACAATTCCTCCCATCCTGGAATGGTCATGGTGCTCTTTCCACCAAGAGTTGGAGTCTTTTTCTCCCCCCTTGAATCTGGCTGACCATGTGCCCTGCTTTGACCACAAGAATGTAGTGGAGGTGATGCTATGCCAGTTGAGAGGTCTGCTAGTCTCTGCTTTTGCTTTTGGAAGTCAGCTCCCACGTAAAGGATCTCAGGATAGATTACTGAATTATGGGAGGCCACGTGGAGGACAACCAAGCATCCCAGCGGACAGCCAGCACCACAGCCCTAGACATGTGTGGCTACCTTGGACCCCTCAACCCTAGTCAAACCCAATCTACTCCTCATGTAGAGACAGGCTGTCCTTGCACAGCCCTGCCCAAACTGTAAAATCATGAGCAGATGAATAGTTGCTGTTGTTTCAAACCACTAAATATTGGGTGGTTTGTTACACAATAATACAGAACTGAAACAGCCTTCTACGCATCAGGCACTGAACATCAGGTTTTATCTCTTTTAATCTTCACTTTACAAATGAGTGAGTTGAAGCTTATAAATTGCTCCAAGTTATGTAGCTGGAAAGTAGAAGTTCTAAGATTTGAATCACGTCTGTTTGACTTCAGGCCTTCCCTATTTCCTCTCATCTCTTTCACCCAGGGACCCCCACTGATGGGTTTAAGAATGAAAAGATTTCTAGGAGGCAGTAAATATAAGGCAAGGTTTTGAGGAGGAAGTGGATATGGTTTGGCTGAGTGTGAAGAAGAGCTTTTCTGTTCAGACCAAAGGCCTATTTTCAGTTGAGGCCAAGTATCTATTCCAGCCTTTCTCAACTGGAGTTCTATGAGAATTAAGTCCCAGTGCCCCAAGGCATTCATTGTATGTCATAAATTAACTTCTTCCTATGCATCTAGAATGTTACTAGTTATGTAGCATCCTTGGGAAAACTGAGAAAATAGTCACACAAATCATTTGTAGGGTCTAATGCACTTGTGGAACCCCTGCTGAGAATGTGGAGAGGGCCATCAGGGAGCAGGGGCCAGGGTCCCGAGCCAGCCAGTCACGTACACAGTGACCAAGAGGTTGCAATTCCCTGCATTCAAGGAGAACTGCACCGGAATCCTTAAGTTTTTCATTTATGCACTCAACACTATGCTCAAAGTACCTTCTCAACTAAGGCTTACCATGTGCCTGGGAGGGGGTATAATTTCTTCATTAATTCATTTCTTCATAATTTACCCAAAATCTTTAACTCTTATTCATACATACCATTTTGGAGTTGAGCTGAGGGGGACACATTATTTCCCAGATTAGTGGCCTTACGCTGAGTGAAGAATTCTTGTGCCTGAAATCTGTATTTTCTGGCTTTGTTGTCATTCTGATGGAAGAGAAAGCAGATCCATTGTTTTTTTTCTTCAACAGCTTTCAAAATCATAATTTGGTGACAGAAAATTGGAGATGAGCTTCCTTAGGAGAAATTAACTTCCAGCTTGCTAAAACTGCCTCTTCCACTTACCTGAAAGTGGCTGAAGAATTTCCCTACTCAGGCTGCTCCTAGGGGAAGATGGAATGCAGTTAATTAACAGCTTCTTTCCCTCTGATCTCCACTACCTGCCTGAAGAGAGGGAAGCTACTGGCTCCGGTTTTCTTACCTCCAAAGAATCTGAAACCTGCAAAGCAACTAAAATTCCAGTGTCACCAGGAAACCTACGGAAAAAGAGGCAATCCTCTTCTCTCGGCTCTTCCTCACATAAGCTTGCAAGTCCTGGGTCTCCCCACCCTCTCCCTTATCACACCACTAAATTCCAAGGCTCCTTCGCTCCCTGTGGCATTTATTACTGTAACATCTCACTCCTGCCAACCTCACCACCTCAACTTCACAACTAAAAACTAGGAAGTAAACAAAAAGCCGATAAACCGCCAAAATAATGGTCATAAACTCTGGAGACTAAAAGCTTAGGCTCTTTGTTTACGGGAAAGCTCTTCAACCATTCTTTTCGGGACTTTTAACTTAAAAATTTTAGAATATTTCTGAGAAGCTCTGTTAACTGCTGGCCCAGTCTATTCACAGGTAACCCTTGGAAACAACAAAGAAAATCCCTAATAAGCTTAAGCTTTTTACACCACAGCTTTCAATTTAGAGGAAGGCACACGGTATAAAACTTGATGTTCATAATTATCCTCCTAACCATGTACTGTGACGGTCACGATCCTCTTAGATAAGCGAGGGGTCAAACATAAGCTCAGAGAGGTCAAAGATACTCAATATACTTGTCAACAGAGGAGCCACGGTTGAATCTGAACCCAAATCTCCTTGTCTGAAAATCCCATTGTTTTCTTCACACCTTGGATGCCTCAGGTTCCGAATGTTCTCGCCTAAAAAGCCGATGGAAGATGTACGTCTTGGAGAACCTCAAAATACCTAAAATATAAATGTTTAGTTGCTTCCGTGAATAAACCTGAGGGATCAGGCTAACACTGCGCTACCAAATGGAGTGAGCCGAGTGAGCCCAAGAAAACGAATTTCCTCAGGCAGAGCGTTAGTTCTAGGGCCGACGGCCGCAAGGGGCGTCAAAGCTCAGCTCTGCCCCGCACGAGAAGGAGGGGGCGGAGAAGAGGGGGCGGCAGGGCGCGAAGCTCTCACTCATTGGCCCGTCCCCTCGCGCGCCGCCGCAGGGTCCCGCCTCTCGCAGGCCCAGCTCCAGGAGGGACACCGAACAAGGTCTCCCGGGCAAGCAAGCGCGCTCGCGGCCTCCTCGCCTCAGCCCTCCAAATGGAGCCTTTCTTGGAACGGCTTTCCCCTCGGCCCCCACCTGCGGACTTCCGGCGGGCTACCCCTCCACCGCCCCGCCCCACAAGGGCGGGGGATGCTGGCCTTCACCAATCATTGAGCGCGTGTGGTAGGAGTGGGTGGGGCCTGAGAGATTCGAAAGGAGCCCCGCCCCCTCGGAGCGGGTTCCCGGGACTAGGTTGTGGGAGGAAAACACCTTCCGCGGGAGGTGAGGCGAGTCAGAAAGTGAAAACTGAGGGTGGGGTGGAGGTGTGGTGTGGGCGTGGTGCCGCGGGGAGTAGAAAGGTGGCTTGGGGAGAGGAAGAACCCGGAGGGTGGTGGCGGGGAGGAGGATGGGGCGCGTAGACCGCCCCAACGAGAAGAGGTCGGGTCGCAGGGGGGCGGGGGCCAATGTGCGGAAGGAGATGGGAGGATGGGGGCATCTGTCGGCACTTGCCCCGCAGGTAACAGTACCTCAGTAACAGGGGCAGGTGCTGCTGCTGGGACGCCTGCCTTACCTCCAGCGTGACTCCCAGCCCCTGGCTTGCACCCTGAGTCTAGCTGGGAGGCCTTGGGCAGGATGGAGACCTGAGGAAAGGTATATTTTCTCTCCAGCTCCGGGGTCTAAGCTGACTTTTGCTCCTGCTGGCTGGAACATGGAAGATTTAGAAGAAGGTAAGGAAACGCTGGAGGGAAGAATGAGGCCCTGTGATTGAGAGCCGTGTTAGGGACCAAAGGCTGGCATTCCTTCTTTCTTCCCCTACAGATGTAAAGTTTATAGCAGATGAGACCTTGGACTTTGGGGGGCTGTCACCATCTGACAGGTAGTAGACTCTTTATCCTACTTACCTTCCTCCAACAATGGTTGTCTCTAACCCCTCACTGCTGAATTATTGGTCTCAGGTCTGGATTTGTAATTTAGCAAGGTTGGGTGCACTGGGGCTTCTGGGTGGCTGGTTGACTTCGCCCCCTATGACACTACTGTGGGAGGGGAGAAGGGATAAGCTGGAACGAGATTTCAGGGTGTTAAGAAGAAGGGTAAGTGGATTTGCTTCATGTTCATCCTGGCATAATTTCCCATGTCAGTAAGTGCTGAAGGCCTCCTAGAACCGGCTGTCTCATCACTTAGCTCTCACAGCCAGCACGGGTATCAGGGTTTGGGGTTGTGTTCCTGGCTCTGTAGCGGGGGTTTTGCCCAGTCTCCCTTGTAGTCTCCTGCTCTCTTCCATGTGGGCATGGTGCCTGATTTGTTTTCTTTCTCAGTCGAGAGGAAGAAGATACAGCAGTGTCGGTGACTCCGGAGAAACCCCTCCGACGAGGTCTCTCCCATCGAAGTGACCCAAATGCAGTGGCCCCTGCCCCCCAGAGTCTGAGGCTCAGCTTAGGCCCCCTCAGCCCAGAGAAGCTGGAAGAAATCCTCAGTGAAGCCAACCGGCTGGCAACTCATCTGGAACAGTGTGCCCTGCAGGAGCGGGAGAACACCGGTGAGGGCCCGGGGCCTCGAAGGGTGAAGCCCAGCCCTCGGCGGGAGACCTTTGTGCTCAAGGACAGTCCTGTCCGAGACCTGCTGCCCACCGTGAGCTCTTTGGCTCGGAGCACCCCCTCCCCAAGCAGCCTGACACCCCGACTCCGGAGCAGCGATAGGAAGCTGTCAGTCAGGGCTCTTCGAGCAACATCTGGAAAGAGGCCCTCCAGCATGAAGAGGGTGAGTGTAGAGGGTTTGGGTTAGATGTGTGCCCCCGACACTGTGCCTGACTCAGTACAGGCATAGAGCAGTTTCCTTGTTGGTAAAATAGAGATAGTCAAATTCTACCTCATAGGATTGTTGGAATTAAACGAGGTACCATAAGCAAAGCACTTACCACCGTATCTGTGCGTGAACTCTATAATGCTTATAGTAAGCTCTCAGTAAATGGCATTGTTGATGATGATGATGATGTTGGCAGCAAACTTCTGCTCTTACTGGGATCTAGGCAGCTCTCCACCTCTGTCCCTTAATCAGCCAGCAGAACAGATTATTTTTCCATTCTAGTCCTTTTTTTTCCCCCTCTCTTTGTGTTTCAGGAGTCGCCCACTTGCAATCTGTTCCCTGCATCCAAAAGCCCAGCATCTTCTCCTCTTGCCCGATCAACTCCTCCAGTCCGGGGGAAAGCCGGTCCCAGTGGGAGAGCAACAGCAAGTGAGAAGACCTGGGCAGCAAAGCTGTGGGTGAATGGGAGGAGGGAGGATGTGGAGCTGACCCTAAAATTCCTCTGCTCCTCTCCACCAGGCCCACCTACCTCCGTCAGACCAGTCTTGGCTGCACAGCCTTCTACCAGCAACTCTCAGCGCCTGTCTCGGCCGCAGGGAGCAGCTGCTAAACCTTCCAGTCGACTGCCTGTTCCGTCGGCCATTCCCAGGCCTGCCAGCAGGATGCCACTCACCAGCCGGAGTGTACCATCCAGCAAAGGTGCCCTTCTTCCAGATTCCCTGCCAGCTCGGAAAGGACTTCCAAGACCAAGTGCCGCAGGGCACAGAGGTGAGAAGAATGGCCATAAGGATAAGAAATCAGGAGGAAGAACACCTACCCCTGCCCAGCATGAATGCACCCTCCCAGAGTTGGTAGCAGTGACTTTCCTCCACCCTCATTGCAGCTCTGTTTGAAGATGGGGAGGCTGAGTTAAGGAGAGAATGTGGGCCTGGGCAGAGTTTGAACCTCAGTTTTCAAATACCTTATGTTTTTTATCTTGGGTGGGAAGAAAGGCACTAATCCCAAACTCACTCAGCCTTCATCCAGTATTTCTTTTTGAGAAGGTCACTTGAAGCTTCTGCTAACTCATGTCTTTTGTTAACACCCATCAAGTTCCTGTTTCTCAGCGACCAAATCTTCCCATCACTGGTGCCGGTCGCAGCAGTCTGCAGCCCCCCAGGAAAGTTGCAGTCCCAGGAGCTACCAGGTAAGACAGGTTGAGATGCTGTCTCTTTCTCCCTTGATGGGGATGAGGAGGGGAGCCTGGAGGGGCAGGGAGTCCCACTTCTTCCTACCCTGAGGAACTTGAACTCAGCTGATGACAAATGGGCTTGTGAAAGAAGGGCAATTTAAAGCAGTTCCTTCTTCTGTCTCTTTAGGTAAAGAGATCAGGACAGCAAGCAAGAATTCAGTAGCAAACCACTATAGTCACTGCCTGGACTCACCTCTGTAATCAGCTTCCCAAGCCCTCTCCTTGGAGGCAGGCCTGACTCCAGCAGATTCTGGCCCAGGGATAGAAGGAAGAGATGCCACTGTGGCTGGTGCCCCAGGAGTAGAGACCATGGGAGATAGGGTGGATTAGGGTTGAGCTGGAGGGGAATCAAACTCTCAGTTGAAACAAGTTAGGAAAAAGAGGTTGCCTCCCAGTGGTGAAGTTAGACAGAAAATAAGAAATGCTCGAGAGTGGTTTGTCCTCATCCACCCCCGCTCTTGTGTCCAGCTCCACAGAGTTTGATTTTCATCCCAGGCTTTGGTTCGCTGGACATTTACATGTGAATGGCCTCTGTAGCTAACCTCCCTGCTCTCCAAGGAGCAGTCCTCCTGAATAACATCCTCTACTGGACTCAGGCCTGTTTGGAGAGGCAGAGGCAGGCATCTGGTCTCCAGAACTTGTTTCCTGTGGATTCTATGACTCCTAACAGGCCAGTTTATGATAAGCTTACTCCATTGGTCTGCATTTTTCTAAAATGAAATGAGTATATTTTTATATTCTGTATACATGTGAAAATAAATCCTGCTCCAATTTCTAACAGATTTGGAGTAAACTCCTGTGTAATTCCAATGAGGGAGCCAGGATGGGCTTCCCAGGCAGGGGTCTGAATAGGCCCTAGGCCCTTGAGATTCCAGCTTATCAAGCTATGACTAGCCCCCTTGTTGGCATTCGATGGGAACAGGCTGCCTTTTTCTAGTCATTTCCAGGCTTCATATGTTATTAGAAGGTCCAGATCAACTTAAGAAGGGTTTAATTCACAGTATGTGAGGCTATCAAACCAGGGTCTTGGTAAATTATTATTTATATTCTAAACGTGGCTGTCCTTTCCTGGCAAGAGAATGGATACTCCTAGGAATTCAGCATCTTGTTTGCTGTACTTATGGGATGAGGGGGCCCTCGGGTGGGTACCCTGGTGTTCAGATTTGCTGATTGCCTCAGGCAGAAGATGCCTGAACACCTTGTTATGTTCTGCCTTACGTCTTTAGAATTGTTGGTGTTCTCCTCTTCTTTCCCCTACTAGACTTGAGGGCTGGTGCCAGGATTTATAAACCTCTGCAGTGCCTAATGTTGTGATTTTTATGTGGTGGAGAGTTCTATTCATTTATTGAAAAAATATCTGACTGCAAGATGGGGGGTGTTTGTTAAATGAATGACAAAAGATTCATTTAACAGATTAACTAAGGGTCTCCCTTTTCTCACAGCCTTCGATTCTTGGAAATGCCAGAACCAGCCCAATTCCTTATGAGTTTTGAGAGGACTTTCCTTCTTGGAGGCCAGGCCCTGACTTAAGGAAGTCAGCAGGCAACTGGGCCAAGGGAGTGAGTTCCAGCTGGTGCCCCGCCCCCCAGGTTTACATGCCCATAGGCTCCCTTCTGAGGCACTAAAAGGCCCTTCCCTTGTTCCTGGGCCAGGGGCCCCCCGTGGCTTTCTTCTTTTTATGGCTGATCTTAAGGTTCATTTAACACATTCACCTATATCACAGTGACAGCTGCCTACACTTTCACCTTTCCCTGAGCCTCTGGGATTCCAAGCATTGAGTTGCAGGAGGGTGTGTGGAGACAGACGCTGAGTGTCTGGCTCTGGAGAAAATTTGGCAGGGGCAAGAAGACCTCAGGTGCGTCTCCCGACCGCGTCCTGCACTGGTGTCTGACAGAAGGCAAGCCCGGGCACACGCTTAGGTGTGGCCAGCAGATGGCATGTTCATGTGGCCTGCATGTGAGCCAGGCCCCGGTGGGTCCTCCGAGGCAAAACAAGCAGCAGACCCGCGTGCTGTTGCCACCTGGTGGCCCAAGAGGACAAGGCAAGGCATGTTCCTTTCGCCCTCTAAGTCAGTCTAGGGTTTCGTTAACTGCCCCTCCAGTCCCACTGCAGATCTGCTTAAGCAACGTTCAGGAGGCAGCGTCCGCGGGGGAGGAGGCCTGCCCTCCACGACTGCCCTTCTAGTTCACTACCTGCTTACTTCCTTCCGTTTGGGTCGAGCTTTCTGTTTTTTCTCTTTATGCACTCTACCTTCACGCCCCCCACCCAGTAGCACCAGGGAAGGAAGCCAGGGTTTCTTGGTCTCTTACTATGCACTGTGAACTGTTCTAAGCACTAACATGTGTCAACTCATTTAATTCTCATAAAAGCTCAGTTAGGCACAAACCATTATCATCCTCATTTTGCAGGCAGGGAAACAGGCTCAGAGAGATTAAGTCACTCAGTCTGGTTCCAGGGTTTGTGTTCTTAACAACTCCCCTCTATGGCCCCCATGTGAACTCCCTATCTAGTTTGTTGAACAGACCTTCGAAAAACACAAAACTTGGGAACAGAAGTAATGTGGCAGAGCACACAGCTGGCTAGAGTATGGGTAGTTGCTTCGTTTCCGACAGGGGAAAAACACGAGACCGCCCAGAGGAATGAAGTTAGGATGTACCTAGTCACTGAGCACCTTTCAATTCCCACCAGCCTCTCAGCCCTCCCTGCCTCCTGAATTCTGCTCCCAGGATGGGATTCAGCCCTAAGGGGCTGGGCTGGAATCCTGCCTGCTCTGTGCAGCCTCTCCAGCCATACAAGTCCCTCCTGTCCTGGTGAGAAGCATACTTTCCTGCTAACGGCCACATCTTCGTTGGAAATGCCAGGATGTGGGCTCAGTACTGAGGCTATTTGGGGGACACTGCTGGGGGTGTCGAGAGGATATCTGAGTCCCCTGACCTGGCCCTTCCAGGGCCCTGCCTGCTCGTGTTTTCCAGAGACCAGGCCTCCCCCCTCTGGAAGGAAAGGGACCCACACAGGAGGACAGGATGACAGTGCTCAGCCCGCACAGGACTAGTTTTATTCAGTAGCACGGGGAACTGAAAAAACAACGCACAAAATGCTACCATATTTACAGTTACAATCAAACTGTACAATCAGATGGTTAGTATCAAGTTAGCATCCAGCATCTTTGTATTTTTTTAAGTCAAGTCATCAGTAGTAAAAACCAGTTAAGTTTTTAACCCTTTGCAGGAATTGCTGAGGGGAGAGGCCAGGGAAAGAATCCATGGCAGAAAAGCCAGAGACCAGCCTTACAAATGAGAAATAGGAACACTTTTTCTACTCATAGCCTCTTTTTCTAGCCACCTGCTCCAGAGGAAAATGGGTGACAAGTCTGGAATACATGCTCAGGATAAATGGTGACTCAGATGAACAGCAGTTGGCAAAACTGAGGAGGGAGAGGAGAGGTGGGGAGATGACAGCCTGGAGCAAGGGGAAGGGCCTGAGGCCCCCTCGCCAGGACTGCTGGGTACACACCCGACCTGACTGATGGCCACATCAGACCCCCCTGGGACTGGACCCATCCCAACACAAAAAGCAAATAAATAAAAAATATATATTAACTCTCTCTTCGCAGGGAGCTGGGTGGTGAGGGGGAGAAAGAGGAACAGGGACCTGGTCCTTCGAAGAAGAGAGCCAATTCCAAGAAGGGGATAAAAATAGAACATGTCTCAGAGGCCACAGCAGGTCAGTGGGGTTTGTCTGGTCTCAGAGGAGGGCGAGTGGACACTGGAACCCAGACTGGAGACCTGGGCTGGAGACAGCACGGGGCAACCGGGCCAGCCCCATCTGTCCTCTTCCTCCCTGTCCCACCCGCACAATAGCAAAGAAGCGCAACTTAACACATGACTGGCCTTCCCCAGCATGGGGCGGGCAGGAAAATGAAGCACTTTTGGGTCAGCGAACTGAGCAAACACCCGGGCTGCAGCGCACGGCCAGAGTCCAGGGAAAGGAGAGGGGCTGGGGTGGCCCGGCCGCCACCCAGGGGCGCGGGTTCCCTTCAGAATGTGTTCATGCAGCATTTGGGGGTCTGGGGGCGCTGAGTCCTTCTGCCCCCTCTCCGGACAGGGCTTTTTCAGTTCCTGGAAGGGGCGGCACAGGCGGGGTGAGGAGTGCCCTCGGCCCTGCGCCCTCACCGCACTGAGGCCTGCCCGGTGCGGCCTGCAGGGCTTGATGCCCTGGGTGCATGTGGCTTTGTCCTTTCCTTTTGGTGATGGCAAACGAGGGGCAGGCCCCCCAAGAGTCCCTCTCCTCCCAGAGGCACAGCAGATGGGAAACTGAGGAGAGGCTGGGAAAGCATCCTGGGAGGTCCTATCCTCTTTGGGGAGGGAAAGGGGAGTCAATTTCCAGCGTATAAAAAAAATTAATCCCTGAAGTCATGAAGAGTGGAGTTCCTTTTTTAAAATTTCTTTTTTCCTCTTTTCTGAAAAACTTTGTCTTGGAGATGTTGGCCCCAGGGGTCCAAAGTGCAGTGAGGGGAATGGTGGGGGAGGGAGTTGGCACTAGATGGCCTTGGGTGGGGTGGGTGCCCCTCCCGGCAAGGCCCAGGCTCCTCAGATGGATGTTTCGTCGCTGCTGCAGGCAGGCAGGCAGGCAGGGGGAGCAGGGGCGGGATAAAGCACAAGACAGGAGTGGGGGCATGAGTGCAGCTGAGGAACGTAAGGGAGCCTCAGGGTGTAGGAACCACCGGCCCAGGGTTAATGCAGGAAGTTAAAGAAGAGAAATCTGGAGAGGCAGGAAAGAAAGGAAAGTGACAGAAAAGGCAGACAGAGGGTTAGTCGGAGCAGAGGAGACAGTGAGAAGCTTTCACCAGAAGAAGGAAACAGAAAAGCAACCCCGGCTCCCCACCCTCCCTCACTTTGCCCGATGCTGGGCTGGGCTGACCCCACAGGGCACCATGTTTGTGGGCATGTGGCCTGAAGGGACCTGCACCACACTCCACTGCCCACCAGAGCGGCCTGGGGTGGCCTGGAGGCGGGGCCTCTGCGGGGCTGCACCCTGTCCCGCCCACCCAGCCACACTCACTCGGAGCCTGACGAGTCCTCATCCACCGTGCCTGCCTTGATGCTCATGGCGATGGGCATGACCCCATTCAGCTGTTCCTGGAGGCTCTGCCGGGGTGGAGGGCGGGGAGGGGGCCCACCCCGGCTGCCCTCGCTGGCTGAGGAGCCCCGGGAAGACCCTGTGCCCTGCTCCAGGGGTAGCCGCAGGAGGCTGCTCTTCTCACTGATGGTGGGCAGACACTTCTTCTTGAGGATGCCTGTGGGCCGGAGGGCGGGTGCCATGAGGCGCAGGTGGAAGGAGCATGGGGCTGCCCTCGAGAGCCCCACCAGCCACAGGCCAGTGCGAGGAGTGAGGTTGCTGATGGGGGAGCATGCAGCTGAGCATACCCCGCTCACCTTTGTGAGGTTGGGCAGAAGGGCCTGGAAGGGGACCCAGGGACCCCTCCCGAGGCAGGGCATCTCCATTCTCCCGGGGCCGCTCCTCAGAGGCCCCGTTGCCACCACTGTCCTTTGCTGTGGTCCCAAAGTCTCCTGGCCAGGGAACCTTCGCGGGCCCCAGGCCCCCATCTGGTGGAGAAAGGAAGTAGATGAGGCCCAGAGAAGGCAGACAGCTAGGAGAGTCATCGCCCTAGTCTTGCTTCCTAGGAATCCCAGCCCCTCTGCCCTCCCACTGCCCGCAAAGGCCACAACCCTGCGCTGACCCACCCTTGGGGGTACTGTGCATGGGCAGTCTCTCCGCCCCAGGCCCCAGCAGGCTGTCCCAGCCCGGCTCTCCAGGGAAGGTGGCCTCCGCCTCTTCCTCCTCTTCCTCCTCCTCGCTATCTGATGAGTGGGTAGAGGCATAGGAGCCACTCTGGTCATCTTCCAGGGACAGGTCACTGTCGGAGTCTGTGTCTGGATCTAGGAAGTGGGGGAGAGATCACAGGCAGCCCATCCGCCACTGCCCACCCTCAACCAAAGTTAGGCAGCTGCACCTCCACCACCACTGGCCGTCAGGAGGTTCCGTCCTCACCGTGCTGCTGGTCTTGACCTTCCAGGAATAGGCCACCCGGGTTCCCCAGGCCAGGGGGCCCTTGGCCAGGGTTCAGTGTGGACTCCTCCCTAAGAAGACAAGACATGCTGGAGGCATCAGCCTGGCCCCTCGCCCAGTGTCCCATTCTTCTCTGTTCTGGGTTTTCCAGTTCCTGCCCCATGTTCCTCACTGCTTCCACTTCAAGCTGCCACCGTGTCAGCCATGGTGTGTGCTACCCAACTCCTAGCAGCCTGGCCTGGGTCTAGCATGCCAGGTGCTCTTCTCCCCTCCCCAACTGTCCCATCACCAGAGCTCACCTCAGCAAGAAGGGGATGTAGCTGGGCTGACTCTTGCCTGAGCGGCTGGCGCTGTGCAAAGAGCCTGCTGAGTCTCCATAGGGCTGGTAGAGCCTTCCATCTGCATAGGGGCTGGGGCAGTTGTAGGACTAGGCAGGGAACAGAGAGGTCAGTACATGGGGGAGCCGGAGGGGTGGCCCCAGGAAAGTGGAGGGGCCGAGGGAGCGTGCCCTAAGTTCTACCCCCCCGCCCCCGCATGCCCAGGACTGAAGAGACAGGCCCCACATCTTTGCTGCCCCCATTTCAGGGCCTAGTAGTGTTGTAGCTCTGCCATAGCCGTGCCAGTTCTACGCACCCCGAGTACCCTGGACTCGGCTGTATAAGGGTTTGCTGGCAAAAGATGGCACCAGGAATTATCTCCTGAGAGCATTCTGGGAGACAGAAGATTTACCAAGAGGCACAAGGGATTCTCAGGTGTGGGGCATTTATGACCTGATCACCTGTCTTGGCCACTCCCTCATCTATTCTAAGCTCCGCTCCCATCTCTCTCAAGTCAAAATACCCCTCCCCGACCCCAGGCCCCTTCTTCCAAGGCCACACATACCATTTTACCACCCCTTCCTCCTTCCCGGAAAGGATGTAAGGATGGAGAAGAAGTGGGACAAACGCACAGCCTTTGTCCCTCCTGCCTCTTCCCCCTCAACTCCCCACGACCCCTTCACCTCCCTGACCCTGGCTCCCTCACCGAGGTCAGGGTGGACTTGGTGGTCAGAGCAGGGTCAGAGCTGGGCTTGCGGCTGCAGGCAAACTTGAGTGCTTTCCGGACCTCCTTGCTAAGCACCACATAGGAGAGGAAGATGAAGGGGCCCTGACAGGCAAGAAGCAGCAAGTGTCTAAGTGCTTATTAAGGCACCTCGTACCCAAGCTTCCCACCTACAATTCCACCAGCCTCCCACAGGGCATGGGTCGGACCAGGTACCTGGATGCAATTGGAAGCAGCAAAGAGGTAGTGGAAGAGGAGGGTGTCACTGTTGACAGAGAGCAGTGCCAGTAGCCACGTGGCGCTCAGCAGCAGGAGGACAGCGAAGGAGGGCCGCAGGCCCGAGCTGGGGAGGGGGTGGGCTGTGAGTCTGGCCGTGAGGCCTCCTGTGCCAATGCCCGTCCACTGCCAGGGCACCCACACCCCATACTCACACAGGGCCTTTCTTCTCAAAGCCCTGCCGCTGGGCAGCACAGGACGCCCGGGCCGCCAGGATGTACAGGAAGACACTCATCTAGCAGGGGAGGGGGACGTGTGAGGGGGACCATCAGGGGACAGACAGCTTCCACCCCACCCTATGGAGGCCTCAGCAGTTCCTAAAGGGGATCCTGAGGTCACAGCCTGCTCGCCCCCAGCCGCTTTCCAGCACTTACCGAGACAGCAAAGGCCACGGGGCCGGCGAAACTCCAGATGAGCGTATCATAGATGGAGAGCCAGCAGAAGTCAGGGTTCCCATAGCCCTCCGGGTCCAGGCCCACGGCTAGACCTGGTGACAGCAGCGGGGAAGGGGTGATCAGGGACTTGGAAATCAGTCAGGCGGTCAAGTGGGCTCTTAGGGCCAGGTGCAGGGGATGAAGGCTTCTGCCCACCATCTGTCCATGCCGTCCTCTCCAGGATGGGGGACCCTGTCCCTGAGTGGGGGTGTCAATAGCTGAGTTAAACCAGAGGGATACTTGTGGAGAACCTGGCCCGGGCATTAGGGATGTGGGCCTTTGGGCCTGGGATGGGAGTGGGAGAAGGTGGCATGAAGATGGACGTAGGCCCTAGGGATGTAGAACCTCAAGGCCCGGGATCGGGGGTGGGGGTACCTGTGATGAAGGCGGGCACACCCCAGCCTAGCATGTAGTAGAAGCGCATGGGGCCGGCATTGACGTCGCGCACCTCGGTGAGCGCCCGGTACAGGTGCAAGGCCTCCAGCAGAGCCCCGGAAAAGGTGCAGAGGTACAGGAAGTGCAGCAGGATGGCGATGACTGTGCAGGCAAACTGAGGGCCCAGGCCGTGCCCAGTCAGTGACCAAGGCAGACCCAGAGTGTGGGTCCTGCTCTCACCAGACAGAGGAGGAGAGCCTGGGTGTTGGGAGGTGCTTCAGGGGGAGTCTGGGCCAGAGGAAGGTATCTCTCGGGTGCTGGGGAAGTAAGGGGGAGCTAGAGAGGCGGAAACTGGGGGCCAGGCACTAGGCTGGCTCTTTATCAGTCACTACTGCAGGAGCAGGGATTGAGGGGGCCATTGGGGAGGACGCATATGGGAGCCTGTGATGGCGGGACACTGGGGAAGGTTTCTGCATGAGGAGGAACATCTTACAGGGAGGTCAGCCTGGTTGATTCCCAGGAGGAAGACCAGCTGAGCTAGGCCCAGGGCGGCAGTCAGGTTCCGTCGGATGCCGTGCTGGTTGGAGCGCAGGGCACGCAGAATAGTGAGGAAGAGGAAAGTGAGCAGTAGGGCAGCCAAGGTGACCCCTAGGGCCACATAGGTCAGCGTCTTCAGTGGCAGGATCTCCCCATTCTGCAGGGTGGGTGGCAGAGAGCCAGAGGGATTAGGAAGGGCGGGGCCTGAGCACCTAGTCCAGTGCCCTTGGCTCCCACCCCCAGCTCTGCAGCTACCCCTGGTGGGTCCAACCTCCCGCCTGGACACGTCCATGAGCACAGCGAAGCTCGTCATGTGGTTGCACTGGCAGCTGACGTGGCTCTCGTTGCGGAAGACGACTTCGCAGCCTCGGGCTGACCAGCCACCTGTGCCACTGACCCTGCGTGAGGGAGGCAGGGTCAGGAGACAAGAAGGGTGGGGTGCCCAGGGGCCTGAGCTCTCCGCCCAAAGCCTTGGGGGCAGGGCAGTGCAGGCTCACAGGATCGAATGGTTCCAGAAGACACAGATGGGCTTCGTCCGCTCCTCCGTCTCCAGCAGCCGGAACTGCACCGTGACTGGCTTGTCCAAAGCACGGGGCAGAAGCTCCTCGTCGTCATGGACGCTGATGCTCACCACGGGCGTGTTGATGACAGGGCGTTTGGGAACTCTGGCGCGGGGCAGGCGGGCACACAGTCACCACGGTAGTCACGTGACTGGAGGACGCCCCTAATCACTCTGAGATGCCCCCAACCCCTGGCCCCTCTCTGTGCCTCACCCACCCAACCTGCCCTCCCCACCACTCCTCGTCTCCCCAGTGGCTCACCTCAGGCTGCGCTTGTCTGGGTCGTAGTTATGGGGCAGCAGCCCAGCCAGGGTGCGGTAGATGATGACACTGGCCACCGCCTCACCCTGACTCAGCTCCGGGTGCCTCCGCTGACGCCGTGCCAGCTCCTCTGGCTCCTGGGCCTCTCCAGGGCCCGCGGGCCTGACCACGGGGGCCGTTTCTGGGATGGGGACACTGTCCACTCAGCTGGGTCCTGCGCAGATGCCCCGGCCTGGCCCCTGACCCACCCCTTGGCCCCCACTGACCTCTGAAGACGGACTCAGGCAGAATGACCGTTGTCTCAAGGTCCGGGGGCCGCTCCCCTCTCAGTGCCTCGTAGCGGGGCAGCTTGGCCCCAGCGAAGTTCCCCTTGTCCAGGCGAACTACAGAGATGACTAGGGAGAGGGCACAGGTCAGACCCCCGGTGAGGTGGGCAGGCCCCTGGCACGGCCGCCCTTACCAGAGACTCTCCCTGAGCCCTCCCACCCGGGCAGCAGCCTCACCGATGTTGGGCGTGACGATGGTGAAGGGGCTTAGGTAGGTGAGCCGCATGTTCTGGGCCAGGGCACTGGCGTAGGCCTCATAGTGCTGGAGCAGCCAGGCGGTACCACCCTCTGTCTGCTGGATCAGCTCCCAGTGCCGCTTGTTGGCTGCATCCAGGAGGGCGCTGCCTACCCGCAGCAGATTCTGGGGGAGGGCACGGTCACCGTGGGCTGTGCCTGCAGCCTCACTCCTCGTCCCCACCACCAGGCCCCAGCCTGTACCTAGACCAGCCCTGGCTCGCCCCCCCACCATGCCCTCCCTCTAATCCTTCCTCCTCAGTCTCTAAGAGTTTCCCACACAGATGTTATTAGATGCTGGTTCCTCCCTGTCCTGGCACGATGGGCAGGGCCTCTCCTCCGAGAAGCCCAATCAGACCAGGCCCCAGTATAAACATTATTTTCTACGGGCGCCTTGCTATGAAAAGGGTTAGGAAGAGGTGCTCTAAATTACCCATATGCTGGGCCATGGCTCAGGGGGTCTCATGGGGGCCTCATGCCGGCTGGGAGCTCCCCAAAGGCGGGGGTGGGGAGTGCCCCCCACTTTGCCCCCCGGGTGGCTAGGAGCAGGCTCACTCACTGTGACCTCCACCCACCCAGCCATTCCTGCCCCCTCCAAGCCCCACCTCGGTGAAGTGCACATCCTGTGTGGCGGACAGCCCGAAGCCTCGCTGGGTGCTCTCGTGGGCCAGTAGCCGAGTGGCCAGCTGGTAGGCCACCTTGACGTCACTGCCAAAGTAGCCAGCCGTGTGTTGGGTAGCATTACGCAGAAGCAGAGCCAGCCGCTGGGAGCGCCCCGAGTCCAGGCCTGACTCGTTTCGCTGCAGCCGCTCAGCCTGGGACCAAGATAGGCTGGGGGGTCAGCACAGGAGTGAGGTACCCAGAGAGTAGAACTGAAGTCTAGAGTAAAAGGACTCAGGAAAGGGGAGAAATGGCCTCCAGGCGGGGGCCCTGGGAGACAGGAGCTGGAATTCCAGAGTCCCCTTTCTCAAAGCTGGGGAGGCGGGCAGGTCATACTGGGCGAGGGCAGGGAGTGGGGGTAAGGAGATGGAGATGAGAAGTTCCACTTACAAAGCCCTTCAGCTCTGAGAAGGTGACTGATGTGCAGTTGAAGAGGTTTGGGGGGAGCCACCCTCTGTGCTCGTCACAGTGGCGCACAGCAGTCCCTGGGGGAAGGCAGCCAGGAGGGCAGGCCTCAGGGAGAGACACAGGAGGCTGCCGAGACCTGGCTGAGTTCTGCTGGGGGCCAGCCCCTCATGGACCAGAGACAGGCGACAACCAAACAAGGGCCCTGCCGTCCCGTACTGCAGGTGAAAACAGGGAGACGTGTGTGGAGAACACCAGATCCAAAACCTCTGTAGGATCAGCCCAAACAAGGGCTACAGGAGCACAGGGCACGTGGTCCCCTCGAGCCCCCAGACGTGGCTGTCCCTCTCCAGCCACCACCTTGAGCTCTCTGCTATTCATTCTCTACTTCTGAACTCTGCTCATCGTCAATCCAAGGACCGGCGCCAGCCCCCATCCTGCGGCTGGGTCCCCTGGGACAGCACCTCACCTCCCCTACTCCCCAGACCATCTTTCTAGTGGCATAACTCCAGTACTAGGTGGTGAGCTGAGGACGGGAACCCTGTGTGACTCATCTTTGAATCTCTAGCACCCAGCCCTGTGCCACGCACACTGCAGGTTTTTTAGCACTTTTGTTATGAGTCCAAGATATAGGCACCTTTCATTTAGGCAACCTTGGGAGCAGGGGAGCAGTGAGCCAAGGGAGCATGGGATATGGAGTCCCCAGGACCTGGAGGCTGGAAAGTGGGGTCCTATGATCAGTAGCCAGGGGCTCCCCACCCTCACCCCACTGATGAAAGGCCAAGTTCTCAGTCTCACATTCTGGGCCTCCAGCACCTACCAAAGGAGCCTTTGGGGCAGGGGGCAGCAGCAGGCAGCCCGAAGCGGGTACGGGGCCACCAGATCCCAGCCTCGATGGCCCGTGGGCAGCTGTCATAATTCACTGCAGGGAAGCACACACCGTCACTCAGGAGCAACTGTCCCCCTACAGCTCTGGCCAGGCTCCCCAGCCCTCCCTGTGCAACCTCAGGCCTGCAACCAGCCCCTGCTCCTGGCCTCCCTGGGATACGAGGGCCTGGCACACAGCAGGGAGGGCCACCCATCTACCGCAAGAGCCCTACCTTCACAGCCATTGGTGGTGACCTCAGCAAAAGGGTTGTCACAGCGATCACACTGGCGCCCAATGACACCTGGCTTGCATGGACACTGGCCATCCTCAGGGTCACAGACTCGGGACAGAGAGCCCGTGGGGTAGCAGTCACACAGCAGGCAGGCAGGGCTGCCAGGGGGCCGGTAGTGGTTCTCCTGGGAGGGAAGAGGGAGGATGGGGTCACTGGCTCAGGCTCTCTTCCCTGGATGCTCATGGATCCTTCACTGTGGCCCCTCTGGAGAGAAGCTCCCTGACCTCAGGTCCCCACCAAGAATGGTACATTCAAAATATGTAACAACTGGTAATGTTTTGGAGTTTAATCTATCAATGAGACACCAATCAGAACAGGCTGCAAACAACCAGTATAGCTGACCCAGAGCTCCCTGGTTAAGTATAGGTCCTGGACGCCCCACACCCCAGACACACGAGGACAAACAGCCCCTTGCCGGCCCTAGTGGAGCAAAGGCACATAGCCCTCAGCTCTCTGCGGGGAGGCTTCCTTCACTGCCCCCCGCAAGGGCCCAGGAAGTACAGAACAGAGGCCAAGGCAGCCGCTGTGGAGGCCTAGGCCGGGGCTGTCACCTTGCAGTGGCACTCGCCGCTTGTCTTGTTGCAGTCCGGATCGAAGCCTTTGCTGACGTCACAGTTGCACGGGCCACACGTGGGGTGTCCCCACCAGCCTCGGGGGCAAGGCTGGTCAATCCTGCGGAGAAGGACCAGGCAGGAATGGGCTCCCTCTGCCACCCGTCTGGCGTAGCCACGTGTGGCCCTTCTGAGCCTGGCTGCGGCTCAGCCAGGTTCCCAGTGCTCTGAGGGACACACCAGACACAGGCAGTGCCACTGGGACCTGCTGCTGCCTGCAATGGTCCACTTACCTGGTCTCACAGTATGGCCCAAGGTAATTTTGGGGACACTCGCAGATATAGCCATGGGGGTCACTGGGCTTTCGGGTACACACGGACTGATGCTCACATGGGTTCAGGTCACACACGTTAGTACAGTTGTCACCATAGTAACCTGGGACCAGAAGGACAGGAGAGGCTCAATCCCCACCTTCCCCTGGCACTTTCTTCAAACCTGCCTTCATCCATCTTCTATTCTGAGCAGCTATACCAGCTGGCGCTGGCTTTGTAGTGCAGGAGGAGAGGTTCAGAGAGGTGATGTGACTAGCCCCAGGTCACACGGCTGAGCCAGAGTGAACCGTCGCCGCCCCGCACTTGCTAACCTGCCCCATTTCCCTGGATCCCTGGCATACCTGGATCGCAGCTGCAGGAGTAGCTGTCCCAGTCGTCACTGCAATAGCTGTTGGCAGGACATGGGCTCGAGTCACAGGGGTCTGGCAGGCTACAGCCTGGCTCCACGTTGACGCTTTCCCCACGGCTGGGATGCAGACTGCTAACACCCTCGGGCGTCTCGCTTACCCGAACACCCTGGGAGGGACAAGGTAGCGTTGGCCCCTTGTGGAGCGGGCCTCCAGCCTCCAGCTATTGGAGACGAGAAGGCAGGGCAGGAGGCTTACCTGCAAACAGCCCCGGAAGCCGCGGGCCACACCACTGGCCGGCCCAGGCACTCCCCCGACGGTAATGTTGCTCAGGTGTAGCCCATGCAGCCGGGGGCCCAGATTGCCCTCTGCCCGCTGCTGCCCATAGTCGAAGGACAGGATGGCGTGGCCGGGGCCCCCACTGGCTCCCAGTGCCAGCTGTGCATGGTGCCAGTCGCCATCGTTGGCCCGGCCTGGCTCCAGCCGGAGAGACGAGGCCTGGAGCCCAGTGCCCTCCACGCTCAGCACCACGTGGCCCTCCTGAAGCTGGCACCAGAAGAAAAGAGGGTCAGCAGACTGCCTTAATCGGCTCTTCTTCCAGCCCACCGTCCTCCTTCCTGGACCACCAAACCCATCCTGCTGCCCAGCTGAGACCGGAGAGGAAAAGGTATTATTTCCCTTGGGCCCAAGAGATGGCAGCAGTGATCCACCAAACGAAACTAGCTGCCTTTTCTTTCCAGGGAAAGGCCCCGCCCAGCCATCTCTGACCAACCCTGGCCAGGGCCCGCTTGCCCCACCCCTCTCTGCATCACCTGCAGGGTGATGGTGCTGCGCCCCCTGGTGACAGCCTGCAGCAGGACGCCGTCGGCCTGGCGTGTGCGGAACATGAGGCTGAGGTGCCAGGGCTGAGAGATGGGCAGCGAGAGGCCATGCCAGGCCACCAGGCTGCTGCCCAGGAAGCGCTGCGGGTTGGCCATTTCTGGGGAGACAGATAAAGGCAGACTCTGAGAGGCGGAGCGCCCAAGTGCCCCAGGGGGTATGATGCTCAGCAGGGGCGGCTCCCAGGGAGGCAGGGCACTGTCCCTCCTAGTGCCCACTCTCCACGGCAGCCCCGCCCCCCAGACCATTCACCTGCCCTGGGCCCGCACCACACTGTGCCCAGGCCTGCCTCTGACTGGGCCCTTTGTCTCCCTTGCTACCCTCTCAGGGCTCTGCCCAGACACGCTTTTCTACCCACAGCCCAGCTCAGCTGGGCCCTGCCCAGTGCCTGTCCGGACCCTGCCAGCGTTCCCAGCGCTGCTGACAGCTCCCAGGCCCCGACCTCTGAGGGCTGCCCCCCTACCCTGGGCACAGCTCTTGCCCCCGAAGCCCAGAGGGCACTCGCAGCTGAAGGCATCCCACTGGTTCACACAGGTGCCCCCATTGTGGCAAGTGTTGCTGTCACACACGTTCTTCTTGGCAGGGCAGCCTAGAGTGGAGAGAAGGGCGCTCAGGTGGAGGCTCCCAACAGAAAACCTGTGGCAGTGGCTGGAAGGGGCTCCGAGACCCGCCACGTGCAGGGGTCCCCGCAGCAGGCACACCCCTCCTCTCTGCATAGGGCCCCTGGCCTCTCCCCTACGCCAGCTCCCATACCGGGCACGGTGCCATTGTTGGCAATGAAGTCGGCCATGTCGACGTGGCGGCTGTCCACCTGCAGGTTCCTCATGCAGCCCACGAAGTGCCGGGTTCGGACAGGGAAGCTCTCAGGCAGGTCAGGCACCCCGCCGAGCAGCAGGGGCCCTGTCAGGTCCAGAGACCTGGGGGAGCGAAAATGGCTGCAACATGAGGGAGAGTGGGGTGCTTCCGGCTCTTCTTTCTCCCTGAGCCCTGCCGCCAGGCCAGGAGCCCAAGGGGCCCTGCAGAGCAGCCAGGGGAAGGGGAGCCTCAACCCGGAGCTGCTCTCATCTGATACCCGCCCCTCCCCGGACCGCTGCACGAGGCCCGGCTCTAGTCCCCCAATCTTGCCCGCTGCCGCCTCCCACCCCAGCCCCCGCAGAGGGCTGAGCAGGGGCAGAGGGAAGCAAGGTGAGGGAAGACCCCCGTCTGAACTGGTCCCCATTTCAGGGCCCCCAAAGGCCCCCCTACAACCCTACCTCCCTGACTGGCCCACGCCTCACCGCAGCCCCAGCCCTCTCCCCTGCTTACTTCTTGCTGCCACCCTGGGTGCCCTGGGCAGCACAGGAGTAGTTGCCCAGCACAGCTCCGAAGCGCAGGGCCACCCCTGTGTCACAGCCATCCACGGTCACCACAGCCACCTTCTGCTCAGATGGGCCCTGCGGGAGCCCTGTCTGACCCAACAGCGGCTGTAGACACGGAAGGGCAGAGATGGGAAAGAGTGGGCAAGAGCCACTCAGGTCATGGGCCAGGCACTAACTCACCCCCTGTGTGTACACACACATGCACACTGATGTGTGCTCACATGACTTACGTGCTTTACCTTCCTCAATGTCTACTCAAGTTTCTGCCTAATAGAACAGGAAGCATCTACACCACCCAGCAGAATGGGAATGCCCAGCAAGGTGGCAAGTTCCACCCCTCCCTTCCCCCCTTTCATCCAGAAGTGCCATGACCAGCCCCTGGGGAGGCAGTGCCACCCAGGTCTGGGTGAGCACCTGAGCCAAGGACAGAACCCTCCAGCTCCTTGACCCCCTCCCACACCCACCTTATTGTAGTACTTCAGCTGCACTGTGTGCCACTGGCCGTCACTGACCCCTCCGGGCACGAACGGGGACACGGTGGTGGTCGACTCCCCTGGGGAAAGGACCCAGGTGAGCTGGGACACCAGATGAGGGCTGGGAATGGGGAGGGGATGCACATGGTTGGGCTGGGCCCAAATCTGGCTGGGAGAGTGTGTGACTTGGGGTCAAGGGCCGAGAGACGTGGGGCCTCTAGGAGATGGGCAAGGACATGGGGCAAGCGGGATCACCTGCAGAGAAGGTGAGCTGGACCTGCTCCTGGATCACCTCGAGGGCCACAAAGTCATGCTTCTCGTTGAAGCGTCCATTGTACAACAGCAGCCCATCACGCTCCTTGGTGGCAAACCTGAGTAGGAGTGGGCGATGGGGGCACGCAATGGGGCACCCACCTGGATGCCAGCACCCCAGCCACCTAACCAGCCCTGATCCTACTCAGGACTCTCCAGAGGGCTGACTCCTTGGCCGAGGCTATGGGCCATGTGGCTAGAGTGTGGAAGATGAGCCCAAACCAGGACCAGAAGCAAAACCCTGGCATCCTAGCTCCCACCCTTGAGGGTGGGGTGGGAGGAGCGTAGACGGCCCTGGTGGGTGAAGGAGGCCTGCTGGCCAACTGCACAGGCAATTCCAAGTGCAGACCTGGCTCTGCCAACAACCTCTTCTGGGCACTTTTGCTGCCTGACTTCCCACCTCGTCCGCAGAACAGGAGGCACCGGACTCCCCCCCCAACCCCGGCCCCTACCCCCAGCACCGAGGAACTCACGAGAGGGCCAGGGTGAAGTGGAAGCGCTGGCGCAGGCCCCGGAAGGTGATGAAGGAGCGGGCAGGGAAGCTGCGCGTGGTCACCTGGCAGAAGGGCTTCTCAAAGTCTCCGGATGGGCAGTCGCACTTGAAGCCGCCCACCAGCAGGTTGACACAGGTGCCCCCATTCTTGCAGACACCCGGGGTGCAACGGCCTGAGCGGGCACTCACCTCACAGTGCTCACCTGGGCAAGAGGTAAGGCAGGTGAGCACCAAGTCCCTGGGGAACTGGGACTCCTTTGCATCCAGTGATCCCTCCGTGGTCTCCTGTGACCCCCATAATACCCCCAAACTCTCCCAGGCATCCCCATTTCCTCTCATGGGCAAACTCAGCCATTCTGTGCTGTGCGTGGCGCACTGGGCTGTTCTCACCACAATCCCATATACGGCTGTCCTGCGAGTTCCTTGAGGCTCCCAGTCCCTTCCATACCCCTGTTTGGACCTCGAGAGCACAGGCCCACGAGGTCCCTGATTATAAGGGCCAGGTCCTAGCGGCCTTTGGTGTCATGGCTACCAAGCAAGCTTGGGGGTGTTCTGGCCCCTTCAGGGGTGAATGCACATGGAGGGAAGGGCCTGCAGGACAGCATGAGGGCTGGTGCCAACCCCTGCCTCCTCCCTCCCTCCCACTGGTGCTTTTGTCCCTGTCAGGCACCAAGATCAGTTTCCCTCCCTGGGGATAAGACCAGGCTTCCACTTGGATTTGTCGTAGTTATGGGATGGTGTGGGCAGGAAGCTGGGGACTTTCCAGAAATGGGGCAGGGAACTCCCACCCTGAGCCCTGGGGTCCAGACTGAGGACCTCTGTGCACTTGGGAGATGCTGAGAGAGTAGGCAACTGAGCCCTGGGAGCAGACCAGGATTCAATGGAGGAGATGAAAATTCCAATATCAGATGGAAAAATCCACCCTTTTCTCTCCCTCCCCATTCCCAGATTCTAGAGATAGGTTCTCAGCTCCAGTGCCTAGTGACAGGCTCTAGTTTCCATGGAAACTGTTGTTCGCCTACTCTAAGCACCCCCCTACCCCATCCTCCTGGACAAAGACTTCCCTCCCCTCCCCCAAGCCCACCCCTCTGCTCCCTACCCGCCCCTCCACCCACAGTAGCAGCTGAGAGGAGTCAAGTCTGGCAAGTTCTGGGCAGGAAGATGCAGCAGGGGTGGCAGTGGGGCTTGCCTACCACTGCTGGCAGAGCCAGTGGGCATAGCTCTGGAGGAGAGGGAGCAAGCCCTAAGGCATCTGGGAAGGAAGGGCCCATGGAGGAGAGAAGGGGATGTCCTGAGGAAAAACGGGAGCCTGCAGGGAGGGGCCAGGAGCACAAAGCAGAGGCAGTGAGCATCCCAGGGAGAGGCTTGGGACAGGATGTGTAAAGACCCCTGGAAACAGGCCAACAGGGAGCCCTCTTGGTCAGGACCCTGTTTTACACACCTGGGCAAGGGTGAGGCTATTCTGTTCAGGGTCACACACAGGTGCGATAATCTGAAAACCACTATCCCCACACCCAAACCCTCCAGTTTCCCCAGCTCTTCTGTGCCTTCCCCTCAATACCTAGGGAGAAAAGCACTTGCTGCAGCTCAGAAAGGTAACTCACTCAGCAGTGGGGAGAGATCAGGTACTAGGCCCAGCCTCATCCCTAATCCAGATGAGACCTGGAGCAAGTCACCTGATCTCAGCGTTCCCTTAAATCACAGCCAACACTTCCTACAGCCCAGCTCTTTACCCGTATTAAATCAGTCCTCACAACCACCTTATCATGTGAATAGATTCATCATCCACTTAAAAATACTAAGGCACAGAGAGGTTAAGTAACTTGCCCAAGGTCACCCAGCTAGTATTGTCAAAGCTGGGATACAAATGAAAGCAGCTTGGCTCTAGAGCTAGAGCTGACCTCAGTTACACCACCTGGGGGTGGGGGGTGGGGGGTGGGTAGGTGGCCGAGAAGAAGGGCTCCCCTCTCTGCCTTCCTCAACAGGTGGTTGTGAAAGAGCAAGTGGGACTTGTGAATGGCCAGTGTACCCTGTACCTTACTCTGGAAAAGAACGACGCCACCCCTGTCCTTAGCCTGATAGTGCTGGCACCGCGGCACTAGCCCCCCAGAGCCGCCCCCAGGGGTCCCCCTCCCTAGGTGAGGGCTCACCGGTGAAGCCATCGCGGCAGAGGCAGGTGTAGCCTCCCTCACGGCTGCGGCAGCGGCCGTGGGAGCCGCAGGGCCGCGAGTAGCAGAGGTCCACCTCCGTCTCGCAGTAGTCGCCCGTGAAGCCAGGCGGGCAGCGGCAGCGCAGCCCCCCGACTGGGTGAATGGGCCGGAAGAGCACAGAGGAGGAGGCGATGAAGGGCGCGGAGGAGTCGAAGCGCAGCACCGACACGCAGCGCATGTAGTTCTCGCAGGGCTCGCGCAGACAGATGTTGTCGTCGAAGGGCAGCACGCGCTGCGCCGAGATGGCCGTGAGCAGACTGCGGTTGAGGTACAGGCGCTCCTGCAGGTCCTCAGAAGGCAGGAAGGGAGGCCCGCCGCCAGGTCCTGGCGGCTGGCCCACCGACAGGCTCACATTGAGGATGTGGCCGCCCGGGGCGTCGGTGTCCCGCTGCACGTTGAAGACCACCACGTGGTCTGGAGGTGTGGCCAGCGTGGCGGCCACGGCCTGGATGAAGAGACCCAGTAGGGGCGACAGGAAGCGCTCGGGCGACATGTCCTCCAGGCGCAGCGTGATGCTGTGCGTGAGCATCTCGTCGGTGATGATGGTGACGCGCAGTGCGCACTGAGCGGTCACACTGTGCACACCGTCTGCGGAGAGGTGAGACGGTCAGCACCTGGGGAGGGCAGGGTTGCCAAGCCATAGACCTGGCCCCGGGCAGGAGCAGCCGGAGGAGGGAGTGAGTGCAGGCTGAAATCCCACCTGCACACTCCTGCATTGCCCAGTTGCCAAGAAAGGGTCCTCTTTTCTAATTGGCATAAAGGTGCCCTAGGAGGTATGTGTACCTCACCTGAAGGAGAGTCACTCTGTGATGGCTCAGCCCTCATGGGCACTTAAGGGGATTGATTTTCAGAACTTCTCATTGCATACTTCCCAGAAACCCTCTGTTGTGAAGCACGGGCACATCTTTTAATATTTGTGCACCTTTCGCTGCCCAAGCCACAGGTCCTGCTCCCTTATACCAGACCAGGTGCCTTCCTGCACAAGAATCTTATTTCGCCTTTTTCTTATCTTCCTGCAGGGCCCAGAGCACCATGAGAGACCCACAGATATAATCCTTCTGCCCCCTCAGCCTCTATTTCTCAACACTACCATAACTCTGACCCTGGCCATGTTCCCCCTCCCCCACTGCAGTAGAGAATGGAGGGTGAACTGGGTCAGTGGGCCACCCAGTTCCCCTCCCACTGAGCCCCTTGGCTGCTTGGGCTCAGGCCCGCTATCCCCATGGCAACACCCCACACAAAGCATTCTTCCCGCCCAACTCTCTGGGCTGCAGAGGGTAGCCTGTGGGGCCCCACCCCAGGAAATCCAGCTGAGCCACCTTACGGGTGGTAGCACCGCCCACTGGCCTGATGCTGTGGCGTTCTGGGGGTCAGAGATGGAAGGGCCTGGGCGGCTCTCCACCCTGAGCCCCAGACAGAGCCCCACTGGGCTGACCTCTCCTCCAGCCCTAGGGCCTCTGGCTACTCATCGCCCACTTGGCTAACCGCATTACAGCGAGTGCCTGCCACACCCCCAGGCCACACACTCACTTATAAACAGCTAAGTACTAACACTCTGGCATCTCACTCCACCCACACACCCTAAGCCCCGAAATACCCTACACACCTGAATGCACAAATACATGGCAATGGATTTTATTTAGCTCAAAATGAAAGGTGGAGGCCAAGGGGAGTGGGAAATGGCTTGGCAGGGCTATAAGGGATATTCATATTTTTTATTTACTACAATGTCCTACACATAGTAGGTGTTCAGTAAGATGTTCATGAGAATTTATTTGGTCTCCATAATGAAGAAATGGTCTTTGAAACACAGCAGGAGGGGCCCAGGTAGCTATTAAAAAGGACACCCTAGCAGGAATGGGACAGGAGTTGGTGTTTCTGGGGTGGGGTGGGAGTAGGAAAGGGATCTGGGAACAGATCCTGCTTCTGTGTCACAGCGACTTGAGGTGGCTTACTGCACTGGCGGCTGGGAAGGCTAAAGCCAGACACCCATCTCAGCCATGTCCTCGGCCCACTGCCCACCTGCCCTCCAGCCTCATTGCTTGAGAATGCAAGGCCCGCCTGCTCTCACCAGCAAGCCTGTTCGTCATCACTCACTTTTGCTCCTCCTTCTCTTGAGTTGCTGCTACTGAACAAGCTGTTCCTTCCTACCTGGCCTATCCAGACACCAGCCCACGGCCCTCCTGGTTTTCTAACCCACTCTAAACTCACCTTTTCCAGGAAGCCTGCCCAGATTTATGACCTCAGGCTCTACTTTTCTCCCTCTTTCAGACCCCCCTGCACTTAGTTATGGAGCTGGCACAGGGCTCTTGTGTACCTGGTGCCCAGTAATTCCTTGGCGGGATAGTCCCTCCAGGCAGAATGCAGCCCAAGAGTCCACACAGAGTACTTCTAACTAATCAGGAAGGGGAGGGGGCAGTCAAGAGAAACCTCACCACCACTCAGCCCTGGGAACAAGCACTCCTCCCTATGTCTCCCCTCCGTCATCCCAGGCCCCGCCTGTGCCCCTTGCCCAGTGTGTCTCTGTTGCTTCCCATCTGGTCCACCATCTGTGGCCACCTGCCCCCTCTGCTATTGTCCCGCATCCCAGCAGTCAACCTACGGCTCTCTGCTTCTTCTTTGTTCCTCTCTCCTGCCTTGACCTGGGTCACCCCTCAGGTGCCAAAGGCAACGGTGGAAACAGGGGTGGGGGGGGGCATTACCTGAGCCATCCTCCTGGGAAGAAAAGGGTTGGGATGGGCCCTGACTCCAGGAAACCCCATCTGTGTCTAGAACCCAACCTGCCACACCTGGAAAAGTGCCAAGTCCCAGACTGTGGCAGAATCAGACTCCAAGCCCCTCTTCCCCTGGCAGATGTACCAGTGGGAGTTGTAGGCCTGGAGGGGGTCTGCCACTCTGGGGAATGACCAGGCCATGGACAGGAGCTCCTGTGTGTCCTAGCAGGGTAAGGAAGAGGCAAGGAGAATTCAGGCTTCAGGGGAGCCATCCGGCCCAAGCTGGGGCAGCTGCAGCCACAGGGAACAAGAGAGGGGGAAAACAGAGAGGCATAAACACAGAGACCAAACAGGGGAAGACAAAGGCCCAGGAAAAGAGCCAGCAGTGGAGAAAGTGGGAAAGCAGGAGCGAGTCACACAGGAGATGGGGAGAGGGCAATGGAGGGGGCAGTGCAGAAGGGCCCCCAGGGGCAGAAGCGGGAAAGAAAGAAGAGACAAAGAACAAGAGAAGGAACACAAAGGGGCAGTAGGAGTCAATCCCCCTCACCCCAGCCTGCCTGAACTTTGGGGTTGCCGTGGTGACTGCCTCCAAGGGTCAGGGCTGAGGGGAGAGGGTGGGGCTAGGGCTGGAGGGTCAGCTGAGGCCTCCCCCTCTATTCTAGGGGAGCCGAGGTCTGGGGCTCTGCTCTAGTAGGAGCACGAAGGCTGGGTGGGGCCTCTGCCCATCCCTCCATCACCTAGGGCGGACTGGGAATGGACAGGAGGGAGAGGCCCTTCCTCTCCACTCCTTCCCCCTGCCTCCCAGCACAGAGAAGGACGAGACAGGGGAGCTCCAGCTCCCACTTACTCCTCCTGGAGAGAAACTGAGGCTTCAAGATGCACAGAGGCTTGTCCGTGACCTCTGAAAGCTCATGTGCCCTGGCTCCGGTGGCCACCTGAGGAGTGGGGAGGGGAGTCATGCGTCCCCGGAAGGACCATGAGTGGAGGGGAGGTGCTGAAGCCACACCCTGTGTCTTGCACGCCTCTCACTCCCATCCTGGCCCAGACTCCCCAGGGTGGAAGTGAGGCCCGGCAGGCTCTTCTCTTTCTCCCCTCCCTGATGTGTCTGGAGTGAGGGTACCCTGACCCACCCATCCCCAGGGCACAGCAAACAGTGAGCCCTCATGAGGGTCCCAGTTGTTCCCAGGCTTGGGGAAGGGGTTCAGCAACCTGGGGCTGGCCCCCTCCTTGCTGCTGCTGCTGCCCACTCCCTGTAGCTGACAGAAGAGACAGGATGTCATCCCCACCCCAACACTCCTCCCCCAGCCCTTCTGTCCAGGGAGTCTGCAGGCTGAGCGCTTGGCCAAGCAGCTGGAATGCCCGGCCTAGGTCCGGGCCAGGCTCCCATGCCCCAGGATTCTGTTCTCTCGCCACTGGATCAGGGGGCTCTGCCCTCAGAGGCCGCCAGTCCCCTGGCTCATTGCGGTCCCCACACCCCATCCCCTGAGCCCAGGTTCTCACGGCCCGCAGGGAAGGCCTGGCGTCTAACAACAGCCAGCCCGTGGGGCAGCAAGGGGGCCCGGAAGGCTGCAGCCTGCCCCGGGCTTGCAGCCCCTCCCCCAAGCCGGACCCCGAACCACAACCTCTGACAGTGGGGTCTGTTTGGAGAGAGACAATGAGCTGTGGCCTCACTTCCTGTGGGAGCTCTGAAGGGGGAGCCGGGCCGGGCTCTGTCTGCCTGGAGGGAAAAGAATGTCCTAGACAAAGTCCCCCTCAGCCGGTCTGCGGCTCAGCCGGGAGCCAGAAGGGGCCCGACTGCAGGGTCCTGACCCCGAAGTGGCAACCCTGTGCCCCACGGCCTCAGCTCTGTCAGAGGCTGTATGAGATCACAGGGGGACCCCGGTGGGCGGGCGTGAAGGGGCGCTGAGCAGCCGGCTCGCCTCTCCTGGCCACGGTCCTCTCCATCCCTCCCCCAGCTCTCCGGGACCCCAGTCCTCCACGCGCCTTTTTTCACAATTCTTGGCAGCCATCACCAGGGCAGCCTCATAACACTTCCCCCACCACATCACAGGCTGGTAGTCAGGGGGCGGCCCACCGAAGCAGCCCAGCCCAGCCTGGGGCAGCGGGCAGGGCCAGCACAGCTGCCAGGATTTCTAGGGCTCCTTCCCAAGCTGCTTCTCACCCCTCAACCGCCGGGCCAGTACCGGGGACAGAGGCGGGTCAGCGGTTCCTCCTTGAATGGCTCTGCAGGCCCTCCCCCACGGGCCACCCCCATCCCCACGTCGCCTGGGTCCCTCCTTACCTGACACCAGCACGCTCATGATGGCCTCCAGAGGTCGGTTGTTATCCAGCGCCCGACTCAGCCTCAGCTCGCCCGTGGACGCGTTGAGCAAGACCAGGCTGAGTTCGTTTCCCCGCTCGAAGCTGTAAGTCAGGCTGTCGGAGATGTCAGGGTCGTGGGCAGGCACCCGGCCGATGGCACCCCCCGGGAAGCTGCTCGAGCGGTTGGTGACATAGTTGTTGAAAAGGATCTCAAAGTTGCCCAGCACCGGTGGGTTGTCATTGCGGTCAAGCAGGCGGACGTGCACTGTAGCCCGGCTCACCAGGGGAGCCGATGTGGCCTGGATGACCAGGATGTATTCAGGCCGGTCCTCGTAGTCCAAGTCCACCAGAGCGGTCAGCTCCCCAGAGAAGATGTCCAGCTGGAAGACCTCAGGGATGTTGCCCTCCACGATCTGGTACATGATCTGGGCGTTAGTGCCTTCGTCAGGGTCCGTGGCTGTGACCCGGGCCACAGCCAGCCCAATGGGGCTGTTCTCTTCCACAAACACATCAAACTCATCCTGCTGAAAAACAGGTGGATTGTCGTTCACATCCAACACAGTGACCGTCACGTCCATGGGCGTGCGAGCTGGAGGCATCCCCTTGTCCACTGCATATGCCCGCAAGATGTACTGGGCCACATTTTCACGATCCAGCCTCCGCAGTGTTCGCACAATGCCTGACGTGGACTCTACAATAAAGTCACCATCTCCATCATCGCCTCCTTGGAAGGTGTAGAAGACCCTGCCGTTAAGGCCAGAATCACGGTCAGTGGCTGAGATCTGCAGGACACTGGTGAAGGGGGGCACATCCTCATAGACACTGCCCTGGTAGGAGTCCCGCAGAAACTGAGGGGCGTTGTCATTCACATCATTCACCAGGATCTCCAGGTAGGTGGTGTCAGACTTCTGGGGAATGCCATTGTCCCGGGCAGTGATAGCCAGGGTGTAGGACACCTGGTCCTCGTAATCCAGCTCGGCCTGGGTGGTGACAGCACCTGTGTCTGCATCGATGCGGAACTGGGGGATGCTGTCCTCCATAAAGTAGGTGATGCGGGCATTCTCACCTGTGTCCTCATCTGTGGCACTGATCAGCACCACCGTGGTGCCTGCTGGCCGGTCCTCGTTAATATTCACCGTGTAGTGAGAGCTCTGAAATACGGGACGATGGGTGTTAGCGTCGGTGACATTCACCACCACTTGTGCCGTGTCCTGTCGTGTGCCATCGGAGGCAGTAACAGCCAGCACGTACTGCCGCTCCAGTTTGTAGTCCAGCGGCAGGGCGAGGGACACCAGCCCCCCCCCACTCTGGCTGGTGATGGAGAAGCGGTTTCGGGTGTTGCCGCTGGTGATCTGGTAGGTGATGACACTGTGGGCATCACGGTCCACGGCCGACACCGTCACCACGCTGGTGCCCACGGCCGCATCCTCGTTGAGCCGCACCGTGTACTCTGGTTGGGTAAAGGTCGGGTTATTGTCATTGACATCCAGGATGGTCACGCTGACACTGGCCGAGGCAGTGAGTGCTGGGGTGCCATGGTCGCGGGCTTCTACTCCAAAGCTGTAGAAATCAACCTCTTCCCGGTCCAGCTCAGCAGCCACGGAGATCCAGCCTGTGCCATTGTTGATGGTGAAGGGGAAGTCATGCCCGACCCCCGCAAGGCGGTATTCCAGGCGGGCATTGTCACCAGCATCAGCATCGATGGCCTGGACATGGAGAACCAGGTAGCCTAAGGGGACACTCTCCAGGACAGTAGCCTGGAAGGGGGTGCTGACGAAGATGGGAGCATTGTCATTGATATCCAGGACCTGCACTGTCACCAAGCCGGAGACGTTGGAGAGGGGGGGGCGGCCGCCATCCTGTGCCCGAACCCGTAGGGTGTATTCCTTGGTCGTCTCATAGTCAAGAGGGCTCACCACGTCCAGAGCCCCAGTCTGGGCATCTAAGTAAAACTGTCCCCGAGCGTTGCCACTCATGATGCTGTAATGCACCAGGGCATTGCTGCCCTTGTCTCTATCTGAGGCTGTGACCCGGAGTACCGGAGCTCCTGGGGTCACATCCTCCCGCACCTGGACCACATAGCGTTTCTCGCTGAACTGGGGGGCATTGTCATTATCATCCTCCACAGACAGGAAAACAGCAGCTGTGGCACTCCGTGGACCGGGGTCCCGACCCTGATCACTTGCTTCCACTGTCAACTGGTAGGATTCCACCTCTTCCCGATCCACAGGGCCACGGGTTCGGATTACCCCAGAGCGAGGGTCAATCTCAAAGACTTCAGAGGGGCTGCCCCCAGGCCCCTCCAGCAGGCGGTACAGAATATTGGCATTGGGAGGGGCGTCACCATCTGTGGCTCTGACGGTGAGCACCTCATAGCCAACCTCCAGGTTCTCCCTGAGGCTCTCCTTGTACTCCTGCTGCTCAAAAACAGGGTCGTGATCATTGGTATCAGTCACCAAGATGGTGAGCGTGGCCAGGGCACTGCGTCGGGGCATGCCGTGATCCTGCGCTGTGACCCTGAAGACATGGGTGCTCTTGGTCTCACGATCCAGCTCCTCAGCTGTGGTTACTGCACCAGTGATTGGGTCCAGGGAGAAGAAATGGTTGGAGCGGCTATCAAAGAGGGCATCCATAGTGTACTCAAGCCGACCTGCCTCACCCTCATCTGGGTCGATGGCCCGCAGAGATGCCACAGGGGTACCTGCTGGCTGGTTCTCGGGCACTGTGGCCTGGTAGCTGGGGGGCTGAAACTGGGGGGCTGTATTCACATTCCTCTTCCGACGTCCACCCATGGACGCTTCTGCTGAGCTTTCCCCTGCCCTGAACCCTGGGGTCTGCACCAGCTTACAGGACTGGCATCTCAGCCGTGGGGCCTTTAAGCACAGGTGCTCATGGGGCAGGGCAAGCTTGCCCTGTGGGGAAAGGTGGCCTCCAATGCCCAGAAGACGACAGCTCCAGGGGCAGCCTTCGGGCGCTGGCGGCAAGGGGATCTGGGCCCCGGATTCTGGACACCAGACCCTCAGACCATCGTGGTGGGGCACCAGATGGCCAGTCAGTTCCATCCCTGCATCCCTGCAGCGGCTGGTGTAGAGCCAGAGGTTCGAGGATGAGGCTGGACAGAGCCAGCCCACGGGAGCGCAGGCCCCCGAGGAACCGCGTCCCCCAGGCCCCAGGGAACGACAGGGCCCCACTTGGTCTCCCAGTAGTGGCGGCAGCAGCAGCAGTAGCAGCGGCAGCGGTGTTGGAAGTGGGGCGCGGGCCGCCGGGCTCCGCATCTCTCCCTCTTCCCGGCCGGCCGGGTCAACGGCGGCGGCGGCTCCTCCTCCCGCTCCTGCCCGCCCCGCCGCGCCTCATGCCCAGGCCAGGGCGCCAGTCCCCGGGGGCCTGCTCCTTGATGCCTCACCGGAGCCCCGGCTCCCACCGTTCCCTGAGCCGGGCCCGCGCCCCGGTCACACCGACCACCACGGGCTGGCGCCGCGCCTCCACTGGCACACCCGGCTCTCGCCACCTGCGCCCGCGGACCCCGCGCGCCCTTGGCCCTGCCGGCCCCCAGATCCTCGGAGTGTTCCTCGCTCCCGCGGGATAGCCCACCTGCTCCCGCGGAGCTGCGCACCCGGACGCCGGCCCGGCCCCGGCCGCCCCCGACGGCCCCGCGCCGCCCGCTCGTGTCCCGCGTCCCCGCCGCTGCTGCTGCTGCTGTCGCCGCGGCCCCGGGCCCAGCCCCACGCTCCCTCGCCTCCCGGGCGGGCGGGCGAGCTCTGCAGAGCGGCGGCAGCGGCAGCGGCAGCTCATTACCATAGACCTGCTCGCGCCGCCGCCGCCTTAAAGTGGCGACGCCAGCCGCACCGAAGGAGGTGGGCCCCACCCAGCGCCCTCCTCCGCACCAGTGCTGTAGAATTCAAGCAGTCCAGACCCCCTTTCCCCACCCCAATCCTACCCCAGGCCTGCCCCTGGGCCGGTGCCAGATTCCTACAACAGTCTAGAGAGGAATTAACAATCAGAAGCCAGACAGCAAATGATAATAATGGTGGCAGTACCCTAAGTATGTTTAGAGGTTTTCAAAACCTTCTGAAGGGCTCTCAGAGGCCAAGTGCCCACCTCACGCCACCCAACAAGGCTGGCTGCTGCTGGCTGCTGATAGGAGCCCTTGCTGCTGTCCCCTCCACAGGTCTGGGTCAGACTGAGCTAAAACGGCCCTGTTCAATAGTATAAAGCCTCTCCCATATGCCAGAGAGACACCCCACTTCCCTGCAAACACACAGTGAGGTCCTGAGCCCACACCTCCCCACACCCCTCAGCAAAGTTGTGATCTAATCAGGCTGCCCCTTTGGGGTCCAGCTGCAGAATGCAGTGCAGAATGACCCCAGCCTCAGCTTGGATGCCACCTGGGCTTTTCAGGGGGAGGTAAGCTGGGAATGTCAAAGCAAAAGTCAGCTGGTATAAACATGCTAATATTAGCAGGTTCTGAGGGCCAGAGAGGGTGAAACTTGTACAGGGTCACAAGGCTGGATGGGGTGGAGCCAAGTTTTAACTCAGGCTTCCTGGGTCCTAGACCAGTGGTTTTCACTGCCCCATAGGGCCTCTTGTCTGGAGACATGACCTCTTGCCCCCTCCCTCCTTCTCCATCAACGTCCAGCTGCCACTCCCCTCCTTCTACCCACAGCTTTGTGACAGCAAACAGCCCTGCCCAGTGCACGAGGCTCTGGAGCCTCTTCACAGAGCAGGCCTTCAGACTGGACCTGCCACTTGAAGGGGTGTGGGAGATTCCCGGGCTCCTGGAGGAGGTCCAGGCATGGAAGCTGGACCTTGAAGAAGAGCCAGGCAAGGGAGGTAGAGGATGATTCAAAGGGACTTCCCTCTCTCATACCCCAACCAGGGTCCCAGGGCCAACTGTGTGAGCAGCGAGGGGCTGGGGCTGGTGGTCTGAGGGCTGGCCTGGGGAGGAAGCCAGGGCTTTTCTAGTCCCAGCCCACCTCCCTCTAGCTGTGTGACCTTGGTCAAATGCATGTGCCTCAATTTCCTTTTGTAAAATGAGGGGATCGAATAAGCTCAATAATTTCAAAAATTAATTTAGCAGTAGAATCCTTTTTTCAATGATTCTTTTCTAAAGTAGAAGCCCAGAATATAAAGCAGATAGAAGTCGTGCTGCTGGGTTGAAGTGGGAGTCAGGTCTTGCCCCATCCCCACTGCTCCCCAAGGAGCACACCTCTGGGCCCCCTGTGGAGCTTGAGGGTCTGGAGGAACCCAGTTTGAAAAGCATGGGGCCAGATGCTCTCTTCCAACACGGCACTCTGGTCACAGCAGTGTCACTCTCAGTGGGTCACAGCAGGAGAGCTGTGAATCCCCTCTCAGAGGCCCCAGCCCAGGGAACTTCCGTGCGACCACACAGTGATGCCAAGAATGAGAAATCAGCTTTCTTCTTTCTCCCCGGGGAAAAGGAAAGGAGATAAGCTTTGGCGACAGCAAGAGGGATTCGGGTTAGACTATACTCCTGGCAATGGTAGTGGACGGGATGAGGAGAAGGAAGTGGGCAGGGGACCCATGACTCAGGGAAGTGCCCTCTTCTCTGACTGAAGATGAACAAGGCCAAGGGCAGCTCCAGAGACAGAAGGGTGGCTTAAGTGCCCTCCGCGGGGCTCTGCCTCTCCGGACTCCCTTTGTCTCTGTGGTTTGGGAGGATCTAGGGGCTGCGTAGGCATTTTGCTCTTCACCTAACAGCCATGTGGCACGGAGAATGCTCGGAAATTATACCATCTGTTAATTATCCTTTGAATTGGGGTTGGGTAATGAGACTCATTTCTGCTGAAGGCCCAAGCCAACGCATGGAGAAACTGCAGCCCTCCATTCATCTCTCTCCCTTTGTGCTAAAATAAGCTTGCTGGGTGGGAGAGCGCAGCAGCCTTGGCTGGAGAACTTGATTCTGGAGCCTAGAGCGGAGGCAGCACGGCTGTGGGAAGCCCCCTTCCCTGCGAAGGGCCTTTCTGCCCAAGAACAGACAGGCTGGGGATGCAAGGAACCCCTCCCTTCATCTCCAGGCACGTTTGGCAGATAGTCCTTCATGGTCTCCCTGCCCTGCCCCCAAGGGGCACAGGACAGAACTGCCTCCCCAGTCCACTCTCCCCCGCTCAGCCGCTTCTCCCTCCCAAAAGCAGGACAGAAACTTCCAAGTCTTCTACGCATCACAGAGTCTCAAACTAGGGCTTGTCTTGGTGGTGTCCTCCTTGACCCCTAGGGGAAGGCCTGCCTATTTCATGGAACTTTCCAGCTTAAGGAACCTTTAGATCTCCCTCCCACATGGGAGAAAACCAAGGTGCAGCAAGATCCTGGAGTCCGTTCAAATGGAACTTCCCGCTCTTCTAGTCCAAACCTCGGGAGGGAAAGTGACCTGTGGGGAGAGCCCAGGCTGTCCTCCAGCTCCAATGGGACTTCCTCACCCATGCTGCTTCCTGAGGGTCCCCCAGGTCTACGGAAAATACACATATGCATAAGATGTGGCTCTCAACTGAACAAGGTAGTGTGGGTGAAGTGCTCCAGGAGCTGCTGAGATAGAAAAGGCTAAAGGAATTCAGAGGAGGGAGCAGAGAAGGTTGAGGAAAACTCAGTCTGCCTCTTGGAGGAGGTAGGACTTGGGTTGCCTCTTGAAGAATCAGGAACTGCATTCCTGGCCAGATGAATTCATCAGCAAACTCCTTTAACCTACAGGTAAAGGGTTTTCTCCAAGGTTACACAGCTAGTAAATGGCAGACCTGGGATTGGAACCCAGGCAATCTGGCTCCGGATTAAGCAGTATAAACTACGAATGAGTGAAATGTGAGTGTCACCTTGGCCAAAGCCAAGATTGGGGTGGGTGTGGGAATTCCCTGGCCATCCAGTGGTTAGGACTCGGTGCTTTCACTGCCAGGGCAAGGTTCGATGCCTGGTCGGGGAACTAAGATCCCGAAAGCCGCATGGCATGGCCAAAAAAAAAAAAGACAAAAGACTGGGTTGGGTGTGTTGTGGCCCAGCACACTGAAGGGCCAGACAGGGCCAGACTGGGCCAGACTGGGAAGAACCAGGTGATCTCTGTCACGGGTAGATCCTTGTGGGCTGAAATTCTGGGACCTATGGCCTGCTTGGAAGGAGAGGTGTGGAGGGAGGCTGCTGGTGGCAGAGGTCGAGGTGACCTTTGGTGGGTGGGCGGGGCAGTTTCTCTGACAGGAGAGAGGTGGGGAGAGGCCCTGGTTGCAGATCCTGTTTCTGGGCTCGGTGTTGCTTTATTTTTTCATTTTTTAAAAGATTTATTTATTGACTGATTGATTGATTGCTATGTTGGGTCTTCATTTCTGTACGAGGGCTTTCTCTAGTTGCGGCAAGCGGGAGCCACTCTTCATCGCGGTGTGCAGGCCTCTCACTATCGTGGCCTCTCTTGTTGCGGAGCACAGGCTCCAGACGCGCAGGCTCAGTAGTTGTGGCTCACGGGCCTAGTTGCTCCGTGGCATGTGGGATCTTCCCAGACCAGGGCTCGAACCCGTGTCCCCTGCATTGGCAGGCAGATTCTCAACCACTGCGCCACCAGGGAAGCCCTCGGTGTTGCTTTATAAAGGGCCCAGAAATGGGGAGAGGAGAGCCTGGCCTCGGGGAGCTCCAGACACTGCTGCTCCGGGAATGGCGGCGGGGGAATGAAAAGGACCACAGGCCAGCAGCCCCAGGCGGGCCAGGACCTGCGTGTTCTCCTGTCCACACTCGCCTGCGTGCCCACCTGCTGCCCTGCACGTTTCTTCACAGCGGTGTGTGCCTTGAGGGCGGGCTGTTTCTCAGCCCCCATCTCCACGCCTGGCACAGAGGGGGCGCTCAACCAGAGCTGCATGGATTCTTCATGAGGTTGCTTCCCCTCCAAACCAGTCACCATTCAGCCGCCTAAGTAATCTTTTAAACTTTTTAAATTAATAAACATTTTTTAGATTGAAAACACTCTCCCCCAATTTTTTAATTTAGAAAATGTCTAGCATTCAGAAAAATTGCCAAAATGGTACAACGTATCCCCCGGATACTCTCCACTTAGATTCAATAGTAGTCAGCACTACGCTTTCTCTCGGTGTTTGGAGAACGAAGTGCAAGCGAGGTGTAAACATCATAGAGCTTCCACCCTCGCCCCCTCAGTGTGCCGTGCCTGAGTCAGAGCCCTAGGGGACTGCTGCCACACCCAGGAACTCGAGTGATGATTCCGGTGTCATCTTATTCCGGCCTGATTCAAATTCCGTCTTGTCCCTCAAAGGTCTCTGATGGCTGTACTTTTAAACCAGCAGTTTATGCATTACATTTGGCCATATGTCGCTTTAGTTTCCTTCCTTCTTTCCCTCCTTCCTTCCTTCTTTCTTTTCTGTGACAGTGACTGTTTGAAAAGTCCAGGCTAGTTCTCTTGTTGAATGTGCCACATTCTGGATTTTTCCGATTAAAGGACTCCTCATGGTGTCCTTTGCCGAGTGGTACTGTGAAGTATGAATCTGAGCATGTCGCTCCCTTCCTAATAACCCTGCACCGGGCTTTCTGATTGTGCCTTGAATAAAAGCCAACTTCACAGAGGTCCACAAAGCCCGGGATGGAGTGGCCCAGCCCCTTCTTACTCCTCCCCCTTCACTCTGTTCTGGGCACCCTGCCTTCCTTCCAGCTGCTGAATGTGGCAGTCTTAAATGTTCCCTCCTTTATGGCACGTACTGAAGTCTGTAATTACATGAAGTATTTATTTGTTACTTTACTTGGTTAACATCTGTCTTACCCACTAGCTGTAAGCTCCAGGAGCAGGCAGAACACGTTTGCCTTAAATACCTAGTTAGTACCTAGCATGGCACCTGATACGTAGCAGGCACTCAGTAAGTATTAGTCAAGTGGATGGATGGATGGATGAATTGACGAATGGCATAGAGGAGTGACCAGGTGGTCCCTTCATTCCTTGAACCCCCATCTGGGAGGCCAGTTGGGTCTCTAGGGTTCTCTTTGGGCGGCCCTGAACTCATTCACATTAATCACAAAACTGTATTCCCAATGCCAGCTGCAGCCAGGAGTTGTAAGCCTGATGTCCAGCCAAGTTAGATAGATTTTCTTTGGGACTCAAAAGGTGGCATTGGATACCTTAACCCATGATAGTTTCAGCCCACGGTGCTGGCACTGTTTGCGGAGGGTGGCTCAATAGGCCCAAGCATTCCATACAGATGCACAGTCCATCTAAAATCCAGTTGAGATCATTTTTGGCTCCTGAGCACAGAGGGGAAGAGATGGAGCCTGAGGTTGAGCTGCGAGGAGCAAATCCCAAAGCAACATCTGTAATAACTTAGTTAAGTTTTTCAGAGCAGGCCGAGGAGACAGCCCTGTCCAGCCCTAGCCATGCTCCAGGCACTGGACATGAGAGATGTGAGAGGGACACAAATGAACAAGACTCCAGCTCTGGCCTCAAGGAGCAACCAGTCTAATGTGGACAGAGACAAATGCTGTGGTAGAGCCGTATTCATTAATATCTCTGTGTGAGGGTGGGAGAAGTTAGAGAAGGCATTGTAAAGGAGGCGACATTTGAATCACCTTGAAGGGGAAGGAGGAATTCCAGGGACAGGCAGGAGGAAAGGCACTGGGGTAGAGGGAACAACGTGAGCAGATAAGGAGGGGGCAGTGCATGGTCAGTGCTGGGAGAGGTGAGTAGTCCCCCGGGGCTGAAGCAGGGCTCACGGTAGGGAAAAGAAGAGCAGAAGAGCCTGCTAATCTGAACTGTGGCCACAGTTTGATGAATCCGGATCTGGCTGAGAAGTCTGGACTTTACTTCCTAGGTTGAGGGAGCCAGCTGAAGCGTTTTGGCGGGGGCGGGGGTGAGGGCATGACGTGGCTGTACCATCGGCCACAGCGGGGAGGCTGCACCTGAAGGAGGGGCTGGGGCCTGGCAGACACGAGGTGGTTGTAACAGTCCAGGAGGAGGGGAGTCTGTGCTGCAGCTGAGGACTAGGCTGCCAAGGGGCCAGATCTGGGTGACGAAGAGATTCAGTGGGACTGTGGGAGATCGGCTGCTGGGGAAGGGGAGGGGGTAGTCCAGGGTGACTCCCAGGTATTTGTTTTGGGTGCCTGAATACCCAGAGGAGGGTAGGGGCAGAGGATCAGATAGGGGGTTAGACTTTGGACTTACAGGTTTGGATCCTGGTGAAGATGCTCAGGGTGTGTTGGAAGTAAGTGGGCCAGAGCCAGAGATGTGTGAATGAGAGATGATGGATTTGGGATGTAGAGCAGGAGAGCATACAGAGAAAGAGCAGCCAGAGGCAAGAGCCCCAGGAATCCAGCATTTAGGGGCGGGCCCTCTCTCCTTACCCTGCCCACTTCTCTAGCCCCAACTCAACATTCCTCTCACCCTCTGCACTCCAGCTATTCAGGCTTTCTTCCTGCTCCCTCATGCTATTCCCTCAGTCTGGAACATTCTACCTTTCCTCTGACGGGGTGGGGACTAGGAGGACCCGGAATGTTGATGAGGTAGCAGAACCTACAAGTGTCCAGGGTTTATTTTTCTTTGAGGAAAAGGAGCCAGTTGGGATCATAATTTGACAGCAGAGGCTGGATGGCAGAAAGGCTGTTTTAAGATGGGGAAGTGTAAGTAGGTTGGTAGTTGAGGGGAATGGGTGGGGAGGGGAGGCATAGGAGAGGGAGAGGGAGGTTGAAAAGAGAGCTGGCTGAAGAACAGGGACTCAGGAATTCCGAAAGGCGGCGAGATCCAGGGCACAAGTACACAAGGCTGGTTTTGGAGAAAGAGTAAAAAAAAGAATTCCGCCCCCCACCAACCCCAGACAAGATGGAAGGAGGAGAGAATGAATGCTATTCTAAATGGGAGCTCAATTCTTCCCTTTAGGGTTTGATAAAAACAAGGAAAAATAAAAGTGTCCCTACAGGGTCACACCATCTTATCAGTAATTTACACCTCAGTAAAAATAATTTTCCAGACCATTTCTGACAGCAGGCTTGTGTAGGGGGAGGGAAGCCCTGGTCCAAGGGAAGAACCCTACCGCTCTCCAAAATGCAGGGCTCGCCAGCCAACCAATGAGAACAGCGCGAGAGAGGAACTTCCCCTCTAGAAAAAAGGGGTTTTCTCAGAATCTGAGGTTGCTGGGACCCCCTACCTCTGCCCGCAGGTCCGGGGACCCAGAGGTCGAGACTGGCAAGGTGGGCGTCCTGTCTCCTCCTTTCCGCAGACGGGGCGCCGCACTTGCTGGGGTTCTGCAACAAGAACCTGCCGGCCGCAGGCCCGCCGCCTTTGGCGGGGAGGGGTCTCTTAAAACGGCAACGTCAGAGGCGGCTATGTCAGCACCATCAGGACCGCCCTCCTTGGAGATGCAGGGTGGCGCCCCCTTTTGTGTGTATCTGGGAGGAGCTCTGGGGGAACCCTTTGCTGAGAGGTGGCTGGGGGAGTGGAGCACGCCCCTCATCCAGGCGCAGGCTCTGACTTGCAGCATATTTCTCCAGGGTCCGTCCCAGCTCTGCCTGTCAGACTCCTCCTGGGAGTGCAGCCAGGGCTGCCCCAGGCCCCCAGAGGGAGGTATGGCGAGAGGCGGCGTTCTCAGGACCCTGGGTAAACCGGAACCGCTTCAGGGAAGGAAAAGCAGGACGGGTAACAGGGAAGGTGTCAGTTCCCAGGTGTGGTTTCCCCATTGGCGGTACTCGGCTGATAAACTAAACTTCCCAGCAGACTGTGAGTTTGGGCAGGCCCCTTGGTCTCACGTTGGGTCCCCACAGTTGCCTGGCTCTTTAGGTATTTCTCTCTAGAAGTTGGCCTTCTAGTTGTCTCTCTCTTGCTAGAAAGGCCTGGTGGCTCCTCTCTCTTGCCTGAAGCACCCAGACCTGCATCTTGGTCCCTGAACTCCTGGCTGTGGGAACCAAGGGTTGGCAAGAGACCCAGGGCTCTGACTCACTCCCTGGTGCCCGTGGGGGCTGTTTGCTGAGGTAACCGGGGCAGCTGAGGTTGGAGATGGGGCAGGTCAAGGTGCCAGGGATGAGGGCATCAGCCGTGGGTTGCGGAGGCAACTGCCAGGGTGGTCAAGGTTATCTGGGCCCATTCCTGGTGCTCAGCTTCCAGGCCGGCCGGCCTATCCTAAACAAGGCTCACATCAGCCCCATCCCACAGCTCCAGGGAGGGAAGGAGCCTGGTTTTCAGCTCACTGGAGGAAGGCAAGCCACACCTTTCCCAGTGACTGGGAGTTCCTTGAGAGCAAGGACTGTGTCCCATTCTTTCTGTAACCCCTGCTCCTAATCACACCTAGCACAGGGCAAGCACTCAGTAAATAAGTGCCTATGTGCGTCTCCTGCTCACGTGTTTTCCACACGCAGGGAGGGACCTCAGCCATGGGATCATCCTTTCCTTCACAATTACTATTTTTCTGTCTTGTGGCTTCAAGGAGGTATAGACTTTCAGCTAACAGACTACTTGGTCCACACAGCAGCTATTTTCCAGGCCTCCACTCACTCCTTTTTACAAGCCAGCCCACACACTGACCAGCCACAGGGAAGGCTGGCATGGGGAGCTGGGCTGCCAGGAGCACAGGGCGGGAGGCTCTCTGGATAAACGAGCAGGGGGAGTCCAGGTCCCAGGTGCAGCCAGGTCCAGAAAACTAGTCAGGTGAGAAGGCGGCGGCCAGCTCCTCCTCCTGCAGCACTTTCAGGGCCAGAGAAATACAGTGCCTCCTGGTGGAAGGTCACAGGCACCAGCAGCCAAGAGGGTAGGAGTGGGGAGCAGAGGAGGCAGCTGTAGCGACCCCTAAGGCTAGACGGGAGTGTGCGGGGCCACTTGAAAGTTTCTAATCCCAGAGCCCAATGAGCTTTTCAAACAGGAAAGAGCGGTGTGTGGTAGTGACCAAAACCAGCCTCCTGCTCACTGTGTAAACTGCCTTTCTTCAAACCAAATAGTTGAGGCTACAGGAATGTGAATCTCATCCTTCCAAGTATATGGGAGCAGCTTGCTCTTTTGTTCTCTTGCCCTGGCTTTGTTATCCCAGAGCTGGGGCACTGGCTAGAGTAGAGGCGGGCTGGTGAGCCTGCCTGGGGCAGAAGAGTCACTGTGGTCACCTTTCCAGGTGCCCCAGTTTTGACAGTCGCAAGATTCACAGGATCAGCCCAAGCTCCCAGTGGAAAACCAAGCACATGGCCTCTTTCCTGGGTGCTAAGCAAGCTCCAGCAGGCCTGGGGAAGTTGCTGCTTGGGGACTAAGGAAGACGAAATCAAGCTCCTAAGTTACAGGCCAGTTCAGAGTCCTGTTCTCATCCTTCCAAAGAAACACAGCAAGCATCAAGCCCTGCTGAGGAGTCAGGACTCCTGGCTTCCACCCGGCCATGCTTTCTCAACTCCCTTACCCACCTTGTACTCTCTTCCTTATGATGGAAGAGGTATAATCATGTCCCCACCCTCCTGTCTGGGACTGTCACAAAGATAAAAGAGATCATCTATAGGAAGTATTTTAGACTCCTAGGGGAGAAGCACTAAACTAACAGGTGGTGTTATTAAAGTGTTTGTAGATTGCAGATGAAAGACGGCAGATAAATAAAGAGCCTCAACATCATCCTCCCCAGAGAAGGGTGAACTGGCTATTGGGACAACGGTGGAAGCTCCAGAGAAAGGACTGAAACCTTGTTCCCACCAGCCCCCTGCCCTGTGGGCTATATCGATCCTCCGGAGTTGAGCAACAAGCTGCCAGGCAGTTGGTCTCCCATTTGGGGATGACTGGAAAGAGAGAAGCAGCTGTGAATAAGGCCCTGCCCTGTGCTCTTGAATCTAGGGGCTTTTCTGGATTAAATGTAGTCTCATCTACCCTGATGTCTCACCACCTCCTTCCCTCTCCACGGAGCCTTTCCTAGGGAACAGAAGTGCTATGAAGCTTTTATTTTTTTGGCCACGCTGTGCGGCATGTGGCATCTTAGTTGCCAACCAGGGATCGAACCTGCGCCCCCTACAGTGGAAATGCAGACTCTTAACCACTGGACCGCCAGGGAAGTCCCGCTATGAAGCTTTTTATATCAACTCAGGTCTCTAAGCTGGTCCCACCTAACTGCTTTAACAAAGCAGGAGCAAATTTACAAAGGAGGATCCTGCCCTTGCCCTGCAAGCCTGTGTGTCTAAGACTCAGTTTTCACTTTCCCCTTGAGACTTTACTAAATCTACTCCTGCCTTCACCTACCTTCTCAAATGCTCTCTGCTAAATGGAACAACCTGCCTGATATAGCAGGAAAAGCAAAAGTGAATGCAGTTCCAGGGAGAACTGTCAGAGACAGGATTCAAGCCCTGGGCAGAAGCCTGAGGAAGAGCCCTGGCCTCCCTCAGAGATGCTTTATTACACGGTTTCATCAGTCATTGGTGATTAGATCCTATGCCCAAGCAAGAAAAGAGGAACACTGCATTGTACAGGGCAGATGGTTCCCCTTTTGGTAATCCAGTCACACGGGGTGGGCGATGGGTGCGTGCTTGGCTTCCCTGCCTGCGGGCAGGCTCTGAGATTGCAGCTAATTGAAATGGATGCCTGGTAAAGTGGAAGAAAGGAATGTTCAGGAATCAGTGACCTCCATATTCTGCAGCTGGCTTTCCAGGGCAACATCTCTCGCTGCCCCTTTCTTTTTGCTGCCCTCATGCTGCTTCTTCTGCTTCTTCGATGGCTCCTGGTCAATGGGTGCAGGCTTCACAAAGGGGATCAGTTCCTGGAGACCTGAAAGGGAACAGCCAACCAAACAACCCATCATTCCTCAAGAGTCAAAGTCCAGGGACCTCTGGGGAAAGTTCCACAAGACAAAGGCAGGCACTGCTTTCATTTATTCCTTTTTTCCCAGCCTGAATTTTAGCCGCATTTAAATAGAAGCTCATACCGGCACTGGCTACTTTTCAACCTTGCCCCTTGCAATGCCCAGCACCAGAGGACAGGCAGAGTTTTGGGGGCCGTGTATGAACAAGAAAACTTGGTGCATTCTGAAAGGGGCTTACTATTTAGAAGAGCAGGAAGACAGACAAGAGGAGGAAGATGGGCTGGGCTGGGAGTCTCACCTGGTGGCATGAATTCCTTCAATTTCTCAGGCACGAGGATGCCCTTCTCTGTCTGGTAGTTCTCTAGGATGGCACAGATGGTGCGAGTTGTGGCGCACATCGTGGCATTGAGCATGTGGACAAACTCCACCTGCGAGGAGAGGGTCCCCAGAGGGAGCAGTTATACTCAACCCCTAGCTGGGCTTACTGATGACCAGGAACCATCCACTCAGCCAGACTCCCCCAACTGCAACTATCCAAATCCAAATCTAAAATCAAATAAAAAACAGGTTCTACCCATTAATGATCTCTAAACCTTTGAATTCTGTTTGGTATTTATTGCTTATTAGATAACTCCAGGAAGATTCCTCATGTCTCCATAAGTGACAAGTGGTAGGTCCCAGTATTTTGAGGAGAGTTGGGCCCTTTGAGGGAGGGAAGTGACTACTCAATGGCCTCTCCTTTTAACCCCTTTCAAGTCCCTGACCTGGAAAAGATTAGGGCCTGAAAATTGGGTTTGAACAGATAAGCTTACAACCCAGAACTTCTTGGGTGAGAAGAGGGAAGACAATTGCCTCCAACTTGTTCTGTGTAGACAAATGGGGATTACTCTTTATCTGGAGTTATGGAAAACAAAGCCAAGAAGAGAAAAGCTAGAATTACCTTATAGAATAGAGCTAGATTCAGGTTTCTATCTAAAAGGACTCAGTCCTGATTCAGTGAAGTCATTTTCAGATTCCCTTTTTGGTCTAGACTGAGCAGCTCAGATTTTCCCATGACGCCGGGAAATAATGTCCTCCAAGGGCTGAGAAATAAGATGGACCTACTCTGAGCTGAAGGCCCTGCTTCCTGCCTCCCCAGGGGCCATCTACCTTGTCCATCATCTTCTTGGTTTGCCCGTATCGGATTCGGAGCCGGCGAGCCTGATAGTCTGTGCAGTTAGAACAGGAGACTAACTCACGGAAGGCTCCTGAGCCCGGAAACCAGGCCTCCAGGTCAAGCTTCTTACTGGCAGCGTGATTCAAAGAACCTGTAAGGAAAAACCCCTAGAATTCATGAAGGAGGGATGGTATTTCAGAAGGCTAACCTTTAGCAAACCCAAAGAATTCTTTAATTCACATGTTATCCCCAGGAGGGAAATCATGCCCAGATAGTCTTATCACCAAGAACCCCCAAGGGAAAAGAGTGTGATATTTTAATTAATGTGGGCAATTAATTGGATTGTGAGCTATTTCTTTGTGTGGCAGCTCAACTGGTCAGGGTGGTATTTGTGGGATGCAGGAGAGGGAGGCCGATAACCTGAGACAATATTCACGATATGGTAAGGGATCCCCAGAGACTGGTAGAACTCCTCTGCGGTAGTGATCATCTCCTCAAACATCTCCCAGGACTTGTTGTCATGTGGCGATGAGTAGACAAACTGTTCAATCTGCAAAGAGGGACCCAAGGGCACAGTGACAATGGGACGGGGTGAATAAACTGAAGGCTGAAGTGGGAATTATCCTAGCAATGAAGACCTATTCCTCTTCCACTGAGAGTCAGGCGGGGCTGGGGTCCTGGTGAGAGATCGGGGCTGAACTGGACTGGCTGGGGCTGCAGCAGGAACGAATGCTTGTGCAGAGAGCGTCCCACGTAACGTGCGCCTACTGTCCTAAGTACTTTCCACGTGGTAACTGGTTTAATCCTCACAGTAGCCTAATGGGGTAGGTGCTACTATTATCTTCCTTTGACAGAGGAGGAAACAGCACAGAGAGGTTAAGCAAATTGTTCAAGGTTACACAGCAGTAAGTGGTAGAGTTGGCCTTTGGACTCAGGCAGCCTGGTTCCAGAGTCCATGCTCTAGCCGCTCCACCATGTGCCTCTCAGGCTCTTCCCTAGAAACCCAGACAGAGGCAACGAGAGGAAAGACTGGAGCTGGGGTGGGCCTGAGCAACACAGATTCTATCTCTTCTAGAACAGCCCTCGAGAGATAGAGAGAAGGGTCCCATCCCTCACCCTGACCTGCCTACTCACCTTCTCAAACTGATGGACTCGAAAGATGCCACGGGTGTCACGGCCGTGGGAGCCCACCTCCTGGCGAAAGCAGGTGGACAGGCCGGCATACTTGATTGGCAAATCCTCTGGCCGAAGCCACTCGTCCCGGTGGAGAGCAGCAATGGGCTGTTCGGAGGTGGCAATCAGATATTTTTCCTCATAGGTGCTGTCATCAGACTTTTCAGTGCCTTTGCCAATCACCTGTCAGAGGAGGGTAATATTTACTAGTTAAGAGTGAGGGAGTACGACCTCAGCTCGAGCAAGAAATCACAGAGATCACACAGATCACATAGAGAAGATCTGAGTGATGGGAGGACAAATTTTCTTCAATCCCTTCCCAGGAGTGAGCAGGAGATGCTAAAAAGACATGGGAGGGAATGGGTCAGTCCAAAATGGGTCCCTACTAGAGATCAAAGAAATGCAAATTAAAAGAAGATAAAATATTCTGATACTATTTTTTTTTTTCCTTGGCTTTACCATGCAGCTTGTGGGATCTCAGTTCCCTCATCAGTACCCAGGGCCCCTGCAGTGGAAGCGTGAAGCCCTAACCACTGGACCGCCAGGGAATTCCCTCTGATACTATTTTTACTTTATCTAATAAATGAAATACTTATAAATGATGTATAGTGGCCAGTGATGGCAGGCGTGCAATAAAACCTTAGCTGGTAGCAGTATAAATTAATCCACTTGACAAATGTTTGTGAGGCATTTAGTAAGAGCCAAGTCCTTTTTGCCAATGCGGGGCAAAAGGAGACAGTCTCTGCTCTCTTGGTGCTTATGGGTTGATCTAGGGTTGTAATCCTTGAAGAATCACTTCGGTATTCAGCTGAAGAAAGTAATGCAAAAGAAAAAAAAAGCTATAGACAGGACAAAGTTCATTGTAACATTACTAACTGATGGCAAAAAAAAGGAAGTCCCCTAAATATTCAACAGGGGAAGAGCTGGGTAGTCTATATCCATGCCATGTAATATTATGTAACCACTAATAAATGATGGTTATGAAGACCATGCAGTAACACTGAAAAATGCTTCTGATATAATGTGAAGTAAAAAGGCAATCTATATATATTGTGATTGGAAGTATGAGAAAATGATACATGTATAAAACAAGCTCCCACAAGAATATTAAAAATGACAATTGTAGTAGGTAATGGGAAAGAAGATGATTTCCCCCCACTAATTCCAAATTTTCTGTCATGTGGTATTACTTTAATTAAAATTAAAAAAAAAAAAAAAGAGGGGAGGAAACTTCCTCTGGGCCAGTGTTTAGAAATGTGGAAAACTACCTTGCTACCTAACAGTGGGAATTTAGCCCCGTGTGAGGCTATTCACATACAACGTAAAAACAATAGAGCTTGCGGTCTAATATGGTATAGCCACTAGCCATACATGGCTATTTAAATTCAATTAAAATTTAATTCCTTGGTTTGCATGAGCCACATTTCAACAGCCACATGTAGCTGGTGGCTGCCACACTGGATAGGACAGATACAAAACATTTCCACTATTGCCGGAAGTTCAGTTGGACAGCACTGCTCTAGAGAATTAATAAACTGAGGTTATTAGGCAAAAAGTGCCAGCCAAAATTCCTCACTATGGAGACCTGTGATTCTCCCTGCCTATGGCTCCAAGAAGCATCTGGATGGAGAATGCTGCGAACACACGGAGCACCTGCTACCTAATATTTTTCATAATCTTCCCTATAAGCTTCTCCCTGGTGTTACCTGCAGGGCATCTTTCTAAAGTTCTGTCAGTGATTATCCATCCAATCTTGGGAGTTGAGATGAGAAAATAAGGGAAAAGATAAAAACAGGTCTCATCTGATAATGCACATGTTCCTCTCATTAAAAGGAAGAAGAGGAGGACCCCAAGGTTGTACCGATGCTCAGGGTTTGGAGAGAGCATTTTGTTTCCCACTGCATCTTGATTGAATTAAAACATACCTTTGAACTCACCAACAGGACCTAGTGGGAAGAAGGTTCTGACTATTAAACTCATTTCTCTACATAAGATAAATCACATGAGGCCAGGAGCAGTTGTCTAACTACCCGCTACATGGGTTTTGGGAGGAAACAGCCAATAAGAACAAAGTCGTTCCCCCCCCGGCCCTGGAACAGGGTTGAAGGAGAGGGACAGGTGAGAAGTGGACTCAGCTGCGATGGGCAGCCGTTAGCAGAGACACTAGAAATTCTGAGTGTTGGGAGTAGACTTTGGGTGGGGGGAGCTGCAGCTGATGTTAAAGCTGGTTGATTCAGAATGACCTTCTGCACCTCAACTCAAATCCACTGGCTCTCCCCGAGATGGTTCATGGTTGAGAAAGAGCCACAAACTAGAAGCCACATCCATCCAAAGGGAAGTATGTCTCCCCCTGTGGAAGCTTCCAGTCTGGGGTCAGGAGTGGGAGGACACGGGAAGATCAGCCACTTCTACAATTTCCTTTTGTCCAAGCTTAATAATAATATATGAGCTTCTTTTCTAAGCTCATGGTGCTAAAGCATGCTCAATTTAGATAGATCACATAAACTATCTGGGGAAAGATAAAATAGGCTCTATGTCTGCACTGTCCAAATGGTAGCCACCAGCCACATGTGACCATTTAAATTAAAATTCATAAAGATTAAAATTTTACTTCCTCAGTTGCACTAGGTGCATTTTAAGTGCTCAATAGCCACAATATAGAACATTTCATCATCGCAGGAAGTTCTGCTGGACAGCATTGCTGTGTCTTTGAAGTTAAACTTCATACCTTAAGGAGTCATTCCGCCACACTGCCTCCGGCTACTCACCTTATAAAGTTCTTCATCAAACTGGCTGAGCTGTGCCACTTCCTGCATGACCTCCTTCCTCATGAAGAAGGGGGTATAAATGGGAGTGTAGCCCCGACTTCCCAAGGTGCGAAGAGCATACTGGATGAGTGCCTGTTCCAGGAACACCAGGACCCCCTAAAGGAGCAGACACAGCACCGTGTGAGTGGGTTCTGCCGCCATCACGTTCATCTGCTACCTTTTACCCCCAGAGGCAACTGGGGGCACACAGGAGGCCACAAAGACCACGGATCCAACAACTGACTCAAGAGACTCTTTCTTAACAGCCATGCACAGCACATCATCTGAAAAGCATTCCCTTTAAGGTACCAATCAAGGGAAAAGGACTGTTCACCCAGGGTGCATGGGAGAGTCTTCCTGTGCTAATTCGTAAAACACTGGACTTATTTGTATACGCAGAACATACCTATATGGACAGTATTTCCAAAACTACTTTACCATGTCCTTCTGGAAGGCTTCCCTGAGTGCATCTGCCCTCTGCCCAGCTAATCTGGGTGTGTTGCCTCCACCTACCCGTTCCTATAGCACCCTGGGCTACTCGCACCGGAGCACTTATCACAGAGGGTTTTTGACTCTTTGTTACTTGTCTGACTGTACAATTACACGGAGCTCCTTAAAGGCACAGACTGTTCTAATTCAGTCAGCAAAACATATTCATTACGGAGGATCACTCAGTGGCTTTTGTTCCAGGGAATCCTGATAAGCACTCTCCTGCCTTAGAAAGAGAATTGCATCTAATTGCCAGTAAGTTTGTAGTAGAAAGGCGGATTTGTGGGCTTCTTTAAGTGGGTTATGTTTTCTGCACTTTTTTTTCAGTTCTTTCTTTATAAGCAACCTCACTGGTTGCTGACTCTTACCTTCAGGAAGTAACCTCGACTCCCAGCCACCACAGCCCCCTTTTCGCCTTCAAAGCCATCTACCATCACCACCAGGTCTACGTGAGAGTACTTCTTCCTGACGGTACAATCACCCCAAATCCTCTCTACTTTGTTGTCGGCATCCTAAGGAAACAAGACCAGGAGACAAAGATGCATGAGCTCTGAATTCTACCACCTCCATCTTTCTGAACCCTATTCCAAGAACGACCTAGAGCTTTGTGAAGTCACTGCTTAACTCAAACACTAGGTTTTGACCCTTGTGTACAGAGACTAGAGAAGGGAATTTGCTAGAGAATCTGCGCTCAATAGAGAAATAATAATTTATAAAGTCCTAGAGGCAATTCTAGCCATGGAACTGAAATCATGATTTTCCAAAAGATCTGTAGTATTCTCTCGTTTTTATACCCTTTTAAATGACTCCTTGAAAATCCTATACAGGGAAAACCCTTCTCTGGACAATCCGCACTGCCTGGGGTACGGAGGGGAATGCAGATTTTCTTTTTTCCAGGCTCTCATTGGTCCAGGGCCACACAAGGGCGGGCTTGGGGCCCTGACCTCTCGAGTCTGCCACCCCAGCCTTCAGTGAGTTTAATGTCGGTTCACCAGGGAATGAATGAAAGAGGCACAGATGGGCCCTGCCACGGCTGGGGTGTCAGGGAACAAAGGCTGGGCTCACAGCAGCTTTGTGCTGGGGAAGCTCCCGCTCGGCAGGAAACTTTTATCATGCAGATTTCCCTTCAACCTGCAGCTTCTCAGCAGGGTGTGGGTGAGGGGTGAGGCTGATCTTGCAGATCCCTCCCACGAGACAAGCTGCTACCACGGGCAACACGAAATGGAGGACAGCAGCCTGATTTAGAAGAGATTTCCGTGCCAGGAGTCTCCACCTACCTGCTGTCTCTGCTGCTTCCCAATCAGGCAGGGATCTGACTCTTTCAATTCTCAATTGGTGGGCAGAGCGAATACACAAAGAGCCTGCTTCTATTATACAGAGCGTGCCAGACTTTCACTGTCCTCCTCCCACTCCGCCCCCTTCCCAAAGGAGAGGGGAGACGACGACGCAAGGCAGCCGCTTGCTGTGGCACCGACGCCTACCTCATCATTGCTGATGGGCACAGAGGGGTGCAGAAGGTTACCAATCTCGCGAAGGTTCTCAAATCGCTCTGCTTCCAGCTTTATCCGCTCTGCATCACACTTCAGGATGGCTTCGTCGATGAGGAGTCGGACTTTTTTGATTTGTGAGACTTTCAGGTTCTGTAGATGAACAAGGCCAAGCCCGTCCAAGGCCACAGCGAGTCAAGGGCAGAGTAGGAAAAAGATTGTTGCCCCAACCTTGTTGGGCTCTAATGATAACTCTTGTGATAGCATTTTAAAAATTGACACTGGAGGCTTTCAAAGAACTGAGATTTATTTCACACAGGGATATATACAGTTTTGCCCGACAAATCCGTTGGCATTTTCTTTCAGGGTGCCTAAGGCAGAGATGGATAAATTCTGGCCACTCCTCTTGTTCCTGTATATCTCAGGAGTGTTAATACCATAGCTTAACTTGCACTTTCTGATATTCCTGATTAAACCAATTCGGCATGCTATTATATACTATATTTAACTGTTCTCTAGGAAGATTATAAATTTATTAGGAGCAAGAGACCTTGTCTTAAGCTCATTTTGTATTCCTTATTGCAGGTGTTTCAAACTGTACTCTGATTTCCTGGGGGGACCCTTAGCAGGTAGGGCAGGGCAGGAATAGCACCCCAACCTTGCCCTTCAAGCACAGCAACTCTGCTTTTTTGGGTTTATGCTCTTGCTATTGTTGCAGGGTTGTTTTTTTTTTTTTTTTTTTAAAGATTTTTTTGATGTGGACCATTTTTAAAGTCTTTATTGAATTTGTTACAATATTCCTTCTGTTTTATGCTTTTTCAGTTTTTTGGCTGTGAGGCATGTGGGATCTTAGCTCCCCAACCAGGGATCGAACCCTCACCCCCTGCATTGGAAGGCAAAGTCTTAACCACTGGACCGCCAGGTAAGTCCCTGTGTTGCAGGTTTTAAGAAAGGGTTCAGTGACTAAAAAACTTGAAAATTCCTGCTCTAGGCCCATTGTAATGAATATTTACTGAATTACAAAAAACTGAAAAATTACTGACTCTGTGGAAATGGAGTTATTAAACCAAACATAGTTCAGTTCCTTTTTTCTCTTCTTCCTACTCTTGACTTTTCCATTCCACCTGTCTCCATCTCTGCTGCCTAATACTCAAGTACTGAGATTAACAAGAGTGGATGGGGACATGTCCCAGCTGCAGAAATTCAAGGATGCCACAGTGCTGTGTGGAACAGAGTGTCAGGACTTGCTTGTCTAGGAACAAAGCTAAAAGAACAGAAATCCCAACCTGGAAAAGGACAATAACTTACAGTTAAAGTGTCTGCAGTGAGCTCATCGAGATTTAATACATCTTCCGGAATGGACTCATCATTTCCCATTGGCTCTTTTTTCTATGGGAAAGAAAAACAAACAAACAACAACAAAAACATAATTAATTATAAAGGAAAATTTCTGACATAGTTTTATAAGGGTATACCAAACTAATATATCATATAAACTAATTACAGAACTTTCTACATAACTTAGTCTCTAAAAGATGCAACACATGGGAGAAAAATTAGTGAACTGGAAGCAAGAAGTTAACGTTCCAAGTCCCTATCCTGACACCTTCTAGCTTTCTGGTCCTGGACAGATTGATTAACCAATCCAAGTCAGAGGGTTGACACCATCGGGAACTCGGGAAGAAAAATGTCTGACATGGGCATAGAATGTTATGACCCCAAGAATGTGTGAAAACACTCAGTGCTGGTCAGGAGCCAGAGCTGGGCAGACACCTGTGTGTCAATTTGTGAATCCCCATCTACCTTCTAAGAACAAACCCAGCCCTTAGGCCTGCGGCTAAGAGGAAAAATGGATGGGATGAGGAATATTAGGAAGCCAAAGAAACACAATTTTTGAGGAAAAAAGCCACGTTTAGAGCAATCAATGCAACTTGGCAAAACAGCAAGGGTATACCCAGGACTAGATTTTTTCCTATTCCAGTTTCTCTCCTCACCCTTCTTTATGATCTTCTGCCAAATCATCATTTCTAATCCTTGTCCAGAGCAAGGGAGAAGACAGTGATTCAAGGAAAATCATCTTTAAAAGCTGGAAAAATCTAACAATATCAGAATGAGTCTTGATAAGAACAGGCATAGACTACTGAGGTAGAAAAAAATGGCCTAAATCTCAAGATGTTCTATTTGGTAGCCAAGATAGCTGAGGCCCTCTTCCTCTCTGATAATCCCTCAGGGCAGCAAATTCAAGTTCTGAGTTCAAGTTCTGGCTCTGCAACTAACTTATGGTACCATTTTAGGCAAGCCTCTTAATTTCCTAGGCCTCTTTACCCTACCCTTTTAATAGGGCTAACAAATGTACTACCTACACTCCAGGTTTACAGCAAAGATCAAAACCAAAATGAGACGTATATGAAAGGGTTTTGAATGCTTTCAAGTGCTATACAAATTAAAGCACTGCTAGTACTATCTCAATGGATAGCAAGAGAGAACACTCCTTGCAGGGCCAGCAGTCAAGGGAATCTAAGAATGTTAACGCAAATGAAAATACTCCCATCTTCTTGCTAAGAAAAATACTTGGCTGGCACTATCTGTATATATGCCCCAAAGAACACTCAGGCAGAAGTATACATGGAAATTAACATAATTATGGGGTCGCTGACGTGCACCTGACTTAGTGTCAAGAGTTCCACAGGAAGAAAACAGTATAATTATCATCAATATCAATTTCTACAGCCTGTCACATGCTGAAAGTGTAACAAAATAGTGTTAAAGAGAAGGATACAGAATATCATGAAGGATAAGGTGCTAGAATCCAAGGGAATCTTTTTGTTATGGTCTTTCCAGGTTCAGGTTCCTAAATTTCATAATTTTTTGGTTTATTTTAGAGGTTTACAACTTAAAAATGAGACAGACTGTAGGGTGCATTTAACATGTTTTTTAAAAAAAATAATTAAGAGGCTAAGAGGGTATTTTTGAAGAAAGATTAAAAACTAATCTGGTTACCAAAGTAAAGCTGAGCTGAAACTTAACATTCTTCAAGGACAGGAAGGATATACTGGATGAAGGCCAGTAACTACTTGCCATTCATTGTTACTCTCAATTGCTAAATAACTACAATGTTCCAGGCACTGTGCCAGGTTTTCTATATTAGAAATTTTCAGTTCTCACAACTGTATTTTAAAGGTTAGTGTTAGAATTGTCATTTCACAGACAAGAACACTGAGGCTCAGAAGTTAACTTGCCTGATATTAGAAATTTTTAGTTCTCACAATTGTATTCTAAAGGTTAGTGTTAGAATTGTCATTTCACAGACAAGAAAACTGAGGTTCAGAAGTTAACTTGCCTGAAGTCACATAACCAAGAGTCTAGGATTTGGACTCAATATCTGTGCTCTTTTAAATAAAGAGCACGACTACACTGGGATAAAGAATCTGAAATCTACAACAGGAAAACCTCTCTGGCACTGTAGGTTGAGCTCAAGAAATAACTGGAAAGGATTACTGGTGGAATTCATATTATTAAGAACAGAACAGACAATGAATGACTTGTGTGGCAAGAATCTTATCTTACAACAGACTGAATGTCTGTGTCCCCCAAAATTCATATGTCAAAACCTAATCCCCAACGTGATAGTATTTGGAGGTGGGGTCTTTCAGAGGTGATTAGGTCAGGAGGGCAGAGCCCTCATGTATGTAATTAGTGCCCTTATGAAAGAGACACCAGAGAGTTCCCTGCTCCTTCTGCCATGAGGACACAGCAAGAAGACTATCTATTAACCAGGAAGCAGGCCCTCACCAATCTGCTGGTGCCTTGATCTTGGACTTCCCAGCTTGCAGAACTGTGAGAAATAAATTTCTGCTGTTTATAAGCCACCCAGTCTACAGTATTCTGTTACAGCAGCAAGAACGGACTAAAACATACCTGCAGACAGAAGATGGACTCACTGATCCTTGAAAATGCCTCTTAGTTCCCTCCCTGCCTTCCTCCCTTTCTTTTTAAAATAACTTTCCCCCTCTGGTAAGAAATCCAGTAGCTCATGGAATTAAACACTACGTTAAAAATTATGAATTAACTAAGAATAAGATTAAATACCTCTGCTCAAGCTCTCAAGGGTATTACTCAGGTCTCTTACCTTCATTTTCTCTCCAATTGTCTTGCTGCATAGGTTCTTCAGCTTGTTCAAGTTGTCTGCCTGAAATCTGCCTGAAGAATAAAGAATCCAATATACCAAAGATAGGCACATAATTAAGATACCTTGTTCCCAATCTTGGCTCCTTAGGACTGATCTCAGCCCAAGGCCAAAATGCAGGCAGAGCTAAAGAATCTGCCTCACAAAGTTGTGAAATCTTATAGCTTTAGAGCCCCAAATTTATATGGCATATATTGGTGATTACAGTAGGATTCCCCAGCATTTGGTGGCAATGAAAAGGCCATTCTGGGACTGAAATTAAAAAGTATTACAACCGGACTTCCCTGGTGGTCCAGTGGTTAAGAATCCGCCTTCCAATGTAGGGGACGTGGGTTCGATCCCTGCTCAGGGAACTAAGATCCCACATGCTGCAGGGCAACTAAGCCCACACGCCACAACGGAGACCCGATGCAGCCAAATAAATAAATAAACACTTAAAAAAAAAAAGTTTCATAACCTGGACGATACCACTGTAGACAGAGTAACACATCTGAGAAAACTGGAAAATACTCATGTAACTATAACCTGTTCAATTATCTTAAAATTCATTTAAAGAAACTATGTGGTATGCACCAGGATCTAGAAAAAAGGCACTCAGTCAAGTTTCTATTCCCATGAACTTGGTTGCTACTTCTCTATGCTAGAAATGGTTAATGTTATTTCCTTTGCTTTGATACAACGCTCATCTGGCAGCCTTGAGAAGAATTCAATTTCTTACACTTTGGTTTCTTTGGGGGAAGACAGTGCACTAATCAGCCTGCATAGGTATTCTGGCCCAAATTAACATCTTGGTATTGTGATTCATCAGTCTAACCTTGATTAGCAAAAGCTGGACCTCCTGAATCTAAGCTTTAGCAACAATATGGTAAAAATTAAGCTTTGGACAGGTAAAATGATGACTAGAGATGAGACAGTGCCTAGACATGGCTATTCTTTAAAGTTTTGCCAACTTTAACTAAACTAAATTTAAACTAAACTTCAGCACAAACTATATAACTACTTTCTCATTCACTTATTCACACTGATTACAGAGATGGAGAACAGATGAGTGGTTTTACATGTACTCATTTGCGTGTGCCTGTAGTTCTGTGTGATACCTCATGTGTAGATCTGTGTAACCACTGCTACACTCAAGATACAGAACTGTTCCATCTCCACAGAGATTCCTTTTGTTATCATCCCTCTGTAGTCCATTACCTTTCCCCTGCCCCGTCTAACCCTCGGCAACCACTAATCTGTTCTCCATCTCTGGAATCAGTGTGAATAAGTGGCTAAAATTAAAAGGACTGCCAATATCAAGGGCAAGGTTGTAGAGCAAATGGAGCTCTTATATATTACTGATGGGAGTATCAATTATTACAACCACTTTGGAAAACTATTAGGTAATATCTACTAAACCTAAACATGTGCCTGCTCTGTGACCTAGCAATTCCACTCTTAGGTACATACCCAAAAGAAATGAGTGCTTACGTCCACCAAAAGACACAACGTTCATAGCACATTATTCATAGTACCCTTAAACTGGTAACAATCTGAAAGTCCATCAACGAAATTGGTTGGTATGTTTACATGTATGGAGTATTACACAGCAATGAAAAAGAACCAACCACTGCTACACATAACATGGAATAATCTTACAGACATAATTTTGAGAGAAAGAAGTCACGTGCAAAATTATATACTATATAAGTCCCTTTATATGAAGTTCAAAATCAGGCAAAAGTCCTTTATGGTGATAGAGGACAAAATACTGTTTTTTTGGAGAAGGGAAGTGACAGTGAAGGGGCATGAGGGAGCCTCCCCGGAGAACTGCAAATGTCTTAGATCTTGATCTGAATGGTGGTCACGTGGGTGTATGGATTTGTAAAATTCATCAAGCTGCACATTAAGATTTGTGCACTTTACTGAACTTACTGAATACATTACATCTCAATAGGTTTTAAAAGGTTGTGTATAAAAATAATATAAATGCCACAACAGAAATATATAAGATAGTATATGGATCATATGTCCTAGGTGTGGCCCTGGACTAGCTGAGATTGGGGTCAAAGGAAGCAGTTAGAAAGTTTTTCCAACGATAAGGGCCTGGTTTAAGGCATGTGCAACAGGGTTAAGAGGAAGTAACAACTTCAACTGACAATTCCTGTAGTTAGTGGCAGATTTCAAGATACATGGAAATCTACTGACTTTGGAAGTAGTCAAGACAAATGTTTATTATATGCCTAAATGTGTCCTCATTATATTACTCTGAATTAAAAAAAGAAATCACAGTTCGAATCCTTGAAGTTACAAGAGCTGTGGTAAACTCTGATGTGGTGCTCTGACTCCAAGTCATATCAGACTCCTGTGTTCTACACAGAGCCCTAAACCTTGAAGGTCTACAGACAGACAAATGGGTATAGTTGTAATGGAGGGCCTTTTGAAGCTTGCTGTATCCTCATTCAGGGAACATGGTCTGATTTCTTAATGTGGCTCTGGGTTGCAACTCCTCATTGCAGCTAAGGATAGAAGAACCTTAAACTCTGATCAGAGGTTCAGATGTAAAAGAATCTTGAAACAAAATCTGTCAATGTCCACCTTCAGCAGCCAGCAATGGGAAAAATCATTAACTCCCCTTAGCTGCAAACAGAATACTGGTTAGGGATGTCAAGTAGAAAAGAATCAAATCAATAAATATGTTGAAAATAAACTACATCAACTGCTTTTCATATGGAAGACCACAGTGCCCTGAACACAGAAGATATTCATGACTTCAACAAACCTTTGTCAAGCCCTTAACAAGGACCAGGTGCAGTGCTAGGTACTGGGATTATATGTACACATGTGTATATGTATATCCTGTATCTATATGTATCCCCTGGGTACTGACACACAGATGAATAAAACACAACCTTATCCCTGAAGAATTCATCCCCTCACTACATATCCACTCCTCAGGTAAAAGACAGAACTTCTTACAGAGGTGTACGTTATACCCAAGAGACTAGGTAACACATTCAAAGTCATTTAGCAGCTGGGCAATGGCTAGAGTGAAACAAAAATCTGATACTTCTGACTTCTGACTCAGTAAAACACTGTCCAGTCTAGTTTTTTCACTCCCATTTAATTTAATTCCATTGCAACTCAAAACTTCAGATTCAGATTCAGGTGGTGGGATCACCACCACACTGGGCTTGACCGTGATGTGCAGAATCAGCAAACAACCTGAGCTAAACAAATATTCTCCTGGTACCCAATACCTTCATGTTACCAACTCTTCCTTCGACTCTCTCCCTACACGGATGATACTTATATATTTAGGAAAATCAACTTTCCTAATAGAAATCCACATTTTTGGACAGCGACTGCCTTTGCAGTGCGCTGTCATAAACCTGTCTCTCAGCGGGTGGCAGACCTATTGCATCAGACAATAAATCACGTGTTTGACAGCATCCGGCCAGTTAGTGACTACTCCAGCTAGCCTAGACAGAGATTGATAGGCAGAGGGTTCTATGGTTTTATTTAGCCTCATGAAAGATGCCCGGTCCAGTTCCAGGTTCCAGCCCAACTCTGCCAATGTCTTCCCCGGAAAACCTTAAACAGCCTCAATAATTACAAGATTTTTCTTGCTTCACAGCACCCCTCTGCCCATGTCTGAGCTACTACGTAAGACTACTCTCGGTTCTTAAAAGTTTGCCCACAGTTCAGGGGGATGGCCTTCCCAAAAGCTCCGGGATCATTGTTTTTAGCCAGGAGCAGCCTCCACAGTCCCAAAATGCTTCCAATATGGACGGAGTGAAGCTACTGTGCTGCAGATGTGACTCAGTCAGGCTGGAACCTTTGATTCTATCAAGATAGAGGGAGACCACTCTGGCCTTGCTGAAGATGAGAAAAAGACAGGAGGCGACCAAAGATAAGTGTTAGGAAAGGGAAAAACCCCAAACCTCCTGCCCTGGATTTCTTCCGGCTATCCTTGCGGCCGGAAAGCTTGACAGCTCTTGATGCGAATGCGCCATGCTCCTTTCCCAGACTCAGAAGCAGCAACCCGCACCCAGCTAGCCAGGAAGGGAGGTCGCAGGGCCCGAGCGGAGGAGAAAAGTGGGTCGGTCCGGCTCCCCGGGTGGACAGGGAGAGCTTCGGAGCCACGCAACCTGGGAGGGGGTCTTATGAAGGGTGGAACCTCAGGAGCGGTAACGAGGTCCAAGAAACGAAGTTGGGGTTGGCAGCCGGGGATACTCCGCGCGTCCCGGTACTTACATCGTCGCCACTCGCTGTCTGCCTTCACCAGCTGGTCCACCAGTCCCGGGTCCTTGAAGCGCTTCTCCTGCGACTCTCGGATGAGGGCTGGGTCCCCTCCTTTATCCACCCGAAACAAATCCAGATCCAGCACCATCGTTCCTTCACCAGGGCCAACACTAACAGAAGGGAGGTTCGTCCCACAGCAGCCGCCCTGTGACTGCCGCACTGCACCGGCGCGCTGACCCCGCCCTTCCCGCGCAGGCGCTACGGGAACGTGCGGCCCGCCCTCCACTCTGGGCCGGAAGCGGCTGCGTAGGAGGCGGGGCCGCGCAGAGGAGGACGGGTTGGGTGGGCGTGGACTTGCCGGATGTGTTCAAGTCAGTCCCACTAGCGGGTTTTGCCTCCTCGTGTGCGTTTTACCCAGCTGTGCCCGCTTCTCTAGGGGCTCTAATTGCCCCATAGAAGAAAAGTGCGTGCCTGTTTTTTTCTCATGTTAAAGGGCATATCTAAGACAAGGCCTGTCAGTATAATCACTGGCTTGGAAGCTGGCACCTCCAATAGATGCCAGTTTCCGCCTTACAAGCTTGGGTCCTAAGACTGGACCCTCTCTCTGAACCTCTGCTCTCTTATCCATCTTGAGACAAGAGTGTGGCTACATGTTTTAGTCCCCAGATTACCTCAATTCAAAATACCTGCTCTCCTGCCTCAGAGTTACGATACCCTTCTTAATCTGATTATTCGATGAACCAAATTGTCCCTTTATCAACCCTTAAGATCACAGGGTTGGAGAATCTTTTAGAGAGACACTTGAGTAGACTTTTCCAAGGGGAAAATATTTAGGAGATTTGAAGGCAGTTTAGGATATTGAGGTCATGTCTTGGATCTATTTGAAAATTCCTAGAACAAAGATTTCATCATATTTTAGTTTTATAATGTTCAGGCCTTTACAGTGAAATATTCTTGTTGCTGATTGGAGCCAAAGTTATCCAAGAATCTCCCTGATAACAAGAGCTTATTTGAAGGATTTGGGAATAGGCATACTGTTCCCCATCCTTCCACTTTACCAAGAGTTTAGAGACCCACCCACCATGCCCCAAAGCTAACTGTGCTAAGACCTTGGTCTTCTGCCACTTGCTTGTGCACCTGTCATGAGGATATGGCATTGCTATCCTACTCCGCAACAAGGCTCTGCCAAGCCAACTCTGAGGTGTAGGACAGGGCTAATGACAATGCTGGAGCTGACTAGTAGAGACCCAGAGGGAGGCTTAGGAAAGGCATTTGTCTGGGTTTGGTCCCCCTAGGTTGCGCTTACCGAGGATGTCAGACTTAAAACCAGTGGAAAGGGGGACTTCCCTGGCGGTCCAGTGGTTAAGACTCCGTGCTCCCAGTGCAGGGGGTGCGGGTTCAATCCCTAGTTGGGGGAACTAAGATTCTGCATGCAGCACAGCGCGGCCCAAAAAAAAAAGATAAAACCAGTGGAAAGGAAGTGTTGGGAGCTACAGGCTCTGAAGAAAGCATGTAAGAAGACTGTCCTCAAAGGGTTGGGTTCCCTGAAATCTTCTGAGGGCAAGTCTGTGATGGGAGCTGACTGCTTCCATGTCAATGAAGGCAGTGCCAAAGTGTATTGTTTGCTAAGTTTCAAAACAGTGATGGGTGTTCCTGAGGCTGCAGGGGGCCCAGGCCTAGGGGAGGAGGGCCACTGAGCTAATACTTTAAGGAGGTCATCAGTGTAATTGGAAGGATGGCCTTAAAATTCTGACCTCTCCAAATTTCCTTAGGAATTTTCACCATTAGTTTTATCGTTAGATTACAGACATCTTCCTTTAAAATGCTCATGCTACCTGATAAATATAACAAATTAACATAATAGAATGACAGAGCTTATGACTGAGGGTGAGTAAAAAATTCAGTGTGGTTAGAGTATAAGGATGTGCAGTTAGGGTTAGTGTGTATGCCGTATTACTAAATCTGTTGGAGATGCAGTTTCCTCACCATTATAGTGGGGCTAGTACCTGCCTCTAGGCCTGTTCTGAGAACCAGGTGAGCAATGATATGAAAGAACTTAGTCCAGGCTTGACACATAGAAATGCCGAATTAATGTGAGCTTCCTACTTTCCTTCTTAAAAGTTTAGACTTGATCCTATAAGCAGGGGTGATATTTAAAATATTTAACCACCAGTACAACCCAGGTACCACCCAGTCAAAACAAATTTGGGTCACAACTAATCAGCTGAGGGAATTCTTTGTAGGGGATTAAGTGCCCTCAACTAGAGTGAAGGAAAGCACGGAAGCAGGAAAATCCAGCTGCTCTGGGAAATGGTGGGTCCTTGATGTCCTCTAGGGTTTTATCCACATCTAGTCCATAATAATCCATGTCATACCCAAATAAGCTAATTTTACCTGTCTTTGTAGGCACATTGGTATGTGGCTGGCCTCAGTGCCACCCAAGGGAAAACTGAACTGGAACGGAATGGAACTGACATTCTAAGTGTTTTATGTGTTCTCTTTTTCGATCCTCACCCAATCTTGGGGGGTAAGGCATCATCAGGTGTGTTTTATTATTGTGGAAACTGAGGCTTTGATTGATGGCTGATTCTTCAACAGGTGGTGAGAGGCTTCTAGCATAGGTCCCTATTGCTCCCAAGTATGCTCTTTTCTCTGTCACTCTGGGGTTCCAGAATCCTTCTCTTCAGTTTAAGCTTCAAGGACATTTACCACTTCTCACTCACCCATCCAGCCATCCAACCTATGTTCAAGAAAAACAGCTGAAAGGTATGTTTTTATTTCACAAAAAAGTATGACATGCGATACCCATCCCCTAACAATCTACAAACTCTTGGAATACAGAGTAAAAAGGAAATCCAACCAGTCCTGATGAGGCAAAAACTTGATTTCACAAAGCTGAAAAATCCATTACAAAGTCTCTGTTGTATAAATATAGTCAGTCTTATCTTTAATGTAGAGTGAGACAAAAAAAAAAAAAGTTTTGTTGGCATAAGAAATCCCTGTCCTTGAATACACCACAGTCTTCATTTGTACTCCCAGACAAATACAGGTGACACCTACATGATGAGAGTTACATGTGTGTTCTCGGACTCTAAGTAACCAAATGGGATTTAAGTATTTTGTCTCCTGAGCCCACACTCCCTCCCCCAATAGCTTGTGCAAAATGCTATAGCCTTAGTTTGCTAAAAGCTTTTCCCATATAAAATAACATGTGTCTGTTCTAAATCTGATTGTGGTAATGGGTGTACAATTCTGTGAGTATACTAAAATTTATTGAATTGTACATTTTAAATGAGTGACTTGTATGGTATTTGGATTACACTTCAATAGAGCTATTAAAAAATATCTAACATGTGTCTAAGTTGCTAGGGGAGCAACAGGTGACCCCGATAGCATAACTCAGGAGTTCCTGGCAGGATGCAGGGAAGATCTGCAGAAGTCGGTACACTAAGGGGTGTACCCCTTAGGAGATCCTTAAAATATTATGACTAAGTCAATGGAGTTTGAGTTTGCTCTAGGGGCACTCAGATTCATGATGTCAGAATAAAGAAGTCAATGGGGTATGTACTTTTTCTGAGTGATTCTAGAATAGTCTAAGAATCTTCCATGGCCTTTATCACAAAAGAAATTTATTTGGTGGAAAAGCGGTTGCCCGGGGTATTGCTGAGGCTACAGAAAACTTCAGGCTGGAGCTTGGAACCTGGCTATCTGCATACACTGGGAGAAATTCCAGCATGGCCACAGGTTCTGAGAGCCTGAGTCCCACAGGAGGAGGGAGAACTTAGATACCAAAGAAAAGCTTCTAGATTTATTGAACCAAAGGGACTGCCTGTCTTCAGTGATGCTGTTGTTGGCCAGAAGTCACAGCAGGGTTCCAATTCTCACTGACCCTTTTATAAGATCATTGCCAAGGCAGCAGTGGCCAATCACATCAGCAAACCATCATGTGGCAGACAAACCACTTACAAGTGCCGTCTCCATTCTTTACCTACCATCTGGTCACCAAATAGTCACTTGAGAAAGGAGACAGGCACAAACCATGGGCAACAGGGCCCTTGAACAAGGATGGTCATTCTAGCCTGACAGTGAGGGAAGGAGAATAGCCATTAGTAGAAAGAAAAAGAGAATTTAAACTCTTGCTCTGGTTTTACCATTTCTAGTTACTTAAAGTTCATCAGTTATACTTGTTGTGAAAGTGGAGAAAAGGGGCACAGAGGACATTCACTTTACTCACCTTTCAAAACAGATGCTGCCAGAAGGTGGGGCTGGAAGTCTTTTTAGTTTTTCAGCACACAAAGGAAATGAGAACAGGAAGAAGGGAAGGACAGGGGCATGAAAGTGTAAGGGTTCCCAGTTTGGTGAACACCTTGTCCAACTCCCCTAGTGTTTCCTCCTTGAAGACTGATCTGGATCTACTTACTGCTGGGGCATGGGCTACAAGTCCATGCCTTTCTTGGCCAGCCTAGAGGTTGTTTATTCTGTGGCTGAGCAGATGAATTAAGTTTAGAAGCAGACATCATGGCCACCTCAGGTCCATCCCATTGTGGGCTGGCTCTCTAGTAGGGCCCCGTTAAAATCTTGACCTCCTTGTGCTCTTTCAAAATATGACACACCTGTTGGGCTTCCCTGGTGGCGCAGTGGTTGAGAATCTGCCTGCCAATGCAGGGGATGTGGTGTTCGAGCCCTGGTCTGGGAAGATCCCACATGCCGCGGAGCGGCTGGGCCCGTGAGCCACAATTACTGAGCCTGCGCGTCTGGAGCCTGTGCTCCGCAACAAGAGAGGCTGTAATAGTGAGAAGCCCGCGCACCGCGATGAAGAGTGGCCCCCGCTTGCCGCAACTAGAGAAAGCCCTCGCACAGAAACGAAGACCCAACACAGCCATAAATAAATAAATAATAATAATAAAAAAAGAATTTATAAAAAAAAAAATATGACACACCTGTTCCCTAATATGGCCCAAGCCTCTAGGAATGGGGCACTCAAGGATGAGGAATTTTCCTCACTGGCAATGTTTGTCATTTCTGGGTAGAAGCAAGGAGAGAATAAAGCTAGAACATCTGGGATTGGGGCTTACCTGGTTCCCTTTAGTGTCATAGGGAGATGGTGGGAGGTTAAAAAAAAAAAAAAAAGGCAGGGGGTTGGGGGGAGACTAGATCCATCAGGGCTTTTCCCATTTTCTCAATGAACTTTTTCCTTTGGCTCCAGTGAGAATAGTTATAGCTTACTCAAGAAAAGGGAATGAAGTCCCCAGTTTAAAAAACAAAATAAAACCTTCCTTTATTGCCTCTTTGTGCTTATCAAGCCCTTTCTTACCCAGGGCTTACTCATCTGGCCCTCAGCCTATCCACTATACCAGCTTGAGTTGGTTATCCAGGAGAGATGAATCCAGGCAACCGTGAAGACGGTTCATCAGGGGATGCCAGTACCCTCCTCACCCAGCCTCTCTCCTAAAGAGATCACGAGCTGAGGGCACATGATCAGGGAGACTCCCAGCTGCTTGTGCCCTTAAGTAAGAGGACAGGGGAAGGAATTTCTATACTTAAAAAAGAGAGAAATACTTTTGTTCCAGAGCTATAAGAAAGATGAGCAGATGAATCTATGGCTCCGATGGCTGGTCCATTTTGGGAAACAAGATGCAAGCAAGGGAGTAATATATAAACAAAGTGTGGGTATATTTGGCAAGTTTGAGGCAAGCAGAAAGGAGGGTTTGGGTACTCTATAAAAAAACAAAGATCTGAAATTCAAACTTCTTCTGATAAGGCCACAACGAAGAGATTTCCAGCAGTGGGTGTTGCAGGAAACTGGCACCCACATTGCCACAGGCTTGCAAGGTGATGTGCCCAGGTGAGGAGGCAGGTGAAGTAGGGCAGCGCCCCTCACAGGTCCATGTCTGGGCCTCCTGAGGATGTCTTCAGTGGCACCGAGTCAAATCCATCAGGAGTCCTCTGAAAGAGAGATGGTGACAGGAGCTGGCTGCTGCACGTGGGCAAGTTTGGGGAACAAAGGAGAGAAATGGAAAATAGGTGACAGAAGGAACCCTCATGAAATTCCTGCTTTCAGTGGCTTTGTGGAGACATGGACCTAAGATATCCTCTATTCTTCTTGCTCCTTTCAGCCAGCCAGAGGGTAAGAAATATCTTTAAAACCCCTTGCTCTGCATCTGTGTTGAATTCTAGAAGTTCCAGAAAGACTCAAGCGTCCCAGGATAAATTGTTCTCCCATTGGTTAAAAAAAAAAAAAAAATTCAAGGTCTAAGGAGGCCAAGGGAGTCACCCTGGAAGATCAGCACAAAGGGAATGAGATTCGGCCAAGTAAACACCTCCCCACCTTCCTTTCCTCGCCATCCCTCCCCACCCCATTTGGATGAACTGGTTCAGGGCAGCAGTGAGCTGTGGGCACTGGCAGAGTGGGGCTGCAGAGGGCAGCGGCCCTGGAAGAGTTGCTTGAATGTTCTCTGCTTGCCCCAGGCCCAGCGACAGTGTTGTCTGTATTACATTTATGAGCTCCAGACTCACTCACCCACCCACACAGAGTCAGCTCTTCCAGCTCAGAGTTGCTCAGTGGTGAACAGCTTAGACTAAGCTATGACTCAGCCTCCAAAGGACTGGGCCCAGACATCCGTGGGACAGCACCCTCCAATGGCCAAAGGAGAGCCGCACTTCTATCGGAAGTTGATCCTAGAGATCACCTCTTCCCCTCCCTCCAAAAAAGAAAAAAAAGAAAAAAAAAAGGGCAGGGGGGAGGGGGTCATGAATCTTACAACATGGGTGGTTCAGTACTTCTGGAAGTTAAAAGGCCCAAACAGTCCATCCACTGGAGTGCATGTCGGGAGAGAAGGAGCCTAGTCAATAGCAGCCTTGGGCCCCAGGGGAAAGAGTATTGGTGTGGAAATACAGAAGGCAGAAGCCAGGATTCACAGGGTGGGGGGATAGAATAGTATGGAGGATGGGGAGCAGAGTAGTGGTCCCTGAACAGTGTGGAGTCATTCAGTACCCTAGGACTGGTATCTTCTCCAGCCCTCCAGGCTGACCTCAGTGCACTGGCCAGGCTCCCTACCTTGGAGGTAAATGATCTGATCTTCCCAAAGAGTGACTTCTTGCTGGTAAAGATGAGGTCATCCTCCACATCCTCGCCTTCCATGATGGCACAGCTGTCGGCTGCTGGCAGGTCACAGTCCTTGAGGGTAGCATTCATCACCAGCTTGGAGTATTTGTACTCTAGCCTATGAAACAAGGGGATGGGAAAGACAAGACACCAACATGTGGAATAAAAGGGAAAGAGGCAGAAAGGCTGGGCTGTAAAGAGATATCCCCATACCATGGGTAATGGAACTGAAGCATAGCAAAATGGTGTTGGGCTGGGCATATAGCTAAGGAATCCGACTCCCAAGTCAGGGATCTTTTTCCTCAAGTAGAGGTGTTTCTGTGATCTCAAAACTTAATAGAAATAATGGAATTGTAAAGTCATTATTTTTATCATTAATAATAACAAATTAAGAATTCTCTTTGCTTTTCCTTTGAGAATCTAACAGCCCTTCACAGACTGCCATGTGATACCATCCCTGTTTAGGAGTCAGGATAACCAAGGCATACACTGGATAAGTGGCTCAACACGTCTCTGGCCAGAGTCACAGGGACTGTGGCCAATGCCAGAGAATAGCCCCATGAATTTATACTCTCAGATATTCTCTTCCCAGCTCAATGATCCAACCCTGGCCATCCCCAAACTGCAATACCCCAACATGTACTTTTGATTCTTTTTCCAAAAGTAACAGGTCAAGACGGTAAGCAGGATGGCAGTGCAGGTGCCTGCAGAGATGCCCACTTTCAGCCAGAAGTCTATCGTTTTGCAGATGGTGACTCTCTGCTCAGGCAGGGAGATGCCACCCGAGCACAGCTTTGGTTCTCGCCACACATAAGTAGTCTTCTATCGGGGAGAAAAACAAGGAACTCAGATATCACATTCCCTTGTCTCCTGGGAAGTCCCCGAGCAGAGACACCTACCTGGATCCCGGCCACGCAGCTGCTGACAATAGCGTGGTAGTCAGCAGCCGAGCAGAGTGGGCAAGCGGCCGCGCTCTCCCACAGGAAGTGGAAGTTACAACCATCACAGGTCCCATCGGAGCATGTGCTAGCAGAGCAGAAAGGAGACGTAAGCGCACACTCGCAGGACTGCTGGGAAGATCTGGCTGGAGTCGTGTCATCTCATAACTTGCCTGATCTGTCCTCTCCTTGCCAAACTGTTAGCTCCATCAGGATCCTTCCAACTAGTCCTTAACCCAGGTTTTGCTCTCCGATTTCCCTGATGATAAGAGGCCTTTCCGGCCTTCACCAGGGCTCCCACCCTCTGCCCGTTTGTTTCTGCTGACATCAGATGAGAACTAATGTAAGCTGTCTGAGCTCTAGCATGGCTGCCCAACTAACCCCTCAGAAGCTCCTGTCCAACCCATGGACATGTGACATTTTGCAAAAGTCATATGCAGCTTCCTGCAGAGGGTGGAGGTGGGGGCAGGGTTCAGGAATGAACTTCAGGTCACTGCTATCTGCAGTGTACTTTACTGTAACGTTTGCAACAATAATAGTGATCTTACATTTTGACAACACTGCTGGGTCAAAATGTGCTGCTTGGCTCCCCATCTCCCTGATCAGTTGTTGTCTAGGAGCAGCATTTCCCAAACCATCTTCCTCAAGACTGGTACCCCTCAAGATGTTAGTGTTATGTGAAAAAAAGGAAGGTTGGCGGGGGAAGGGTACTGTAATCAAATTAGTTCAGGAGTCCTCAATTTAGTGCACTCAGCTATTAAACTCAGAATAGGGTCTTCCAGTTGTAGAGAGATTGCTAGGATTCCCTAAACCTTTACTAATCCTAATGATAATAGGAAGTAACCACATCTGGTGAAGTCCTCAAGTCTCATTATCTCATTTAATTCTCGTAACAAGCCCCCTGAGGGAATTTATTACTATCCTCATTTTACAAACAAGGAAGAAGAGGCCTAGAGAAGATAAGAACTGTATCCATAACAGAGCTGGTAAGTGGAGGAGGGGAATCGAATCTGGCTCTCAGCCCCAGCAGTTAGTCACTTTGCTAGGCAGCTGCTCCCATAATGGTCTGGGAGTGTGAGGGTAGTTTGACTCTTCCTTCTGTTCCATTCTTGACATCTAAAGACTGAGGGTTTGGAGCCATGACTGTGTCCCCAAGAACCCATTAATGGATCTCACATGGTTTGCTCTATTGCAGTACTCTTTGTTTGGTTCTTGGGACGTTATGAGGCCAAGGGAGGGAGACTTTGTTACATCCCTTTACCTTGGCAGCGACAGGCTTCCAGGAGCAGGTTTCAGCAGACTGCATCTGACGCGGATGGTGGTTGATCTCCCAGAACTGCAGGACTGGGTCACATCATTGGACCTGCAGAGAAAGCAGCCCCCATGGGGGAACGAGTCACTCATCTGTGTCATTGGAGAGCCACTAAGTAAAGTCAACATGGAACAGTTCCCTCACTGGGGAAGTCTGGACTTGAGCTGTGGCCTGACACACAGGAGAGTGTTGGGGTCAGGGAGATCTGGTCAAGGGGAAATGCACTGGTCTAGGAAAGGCGAGCAGATGCACAACCCTGGAGCATCCCTTAAGCAGGAAGGGTAGTCTGCCACAGGTCATCCAGTATTCCTCCCTGCCACCAGGGGCAGACCTGCCCCAGGAATACCCAAGAAGCTAGGATGGGGAACTCCCAGCCTTTAGTGCTCATTGCTGGGCAGGTCTGCTAGACCTTGGAAGTGGTCTGGCTTGATAAGTAGTAGGTGGCTAGAGAGGGAGGGACACCACAGAAATTGCGGAGGAGCCCTGGGTTTCACTTGCATTAGCCTGGCTTCTCATTTTCACCTATAAAAGAAGATCACGTCCGGTATTCCCAAGGGCTCCGGGTGGAAAAGTTCAGCTGGGGAGGTGATTCCGTCCAGAGTCATATCTGTTGTCACCCCTGCCAAATTAGAGCTCCTAATTAGTCCTCACTAGTAGCATTTAGCTGGCAACCACTTCTGTTCTTTCAATACCTGTCCACATCCCACCTTCCTTCATCTCATCACATCCTTGAGTGGCTCATGAAAGGGTGAACCAAAGGTTTGTCAGTGGCCCCAGGGGCATTTCGTACCCCAGGATGGAATAGGAAACAGAGGTCAGGAGGTTGGGCCCCTCACCTGGGGCCTTTTACCTCAGAGCCTGGTAGGCTCACTCTCTCTTACACAGACACGCTCAGACAGGCGAGAGCAGCTGTGTTACTCACCGATAAGCCGATCTGCGAGGCTAACAGGCTGCGAGGACACTCCGGCCTTGTAGCCTGTCACCTCCGGGGGAATGATGACTGCCTGACACACGTAGGCTGTGATGGATTTGGAGAAACCTGACTCACCCTCAGGAATCCGGAGGTCAGTGACATTGTCAGTGCACACGGACATTTTCTTACCCTGGGCAGGGGGATGTGGGGAGGAAGTGGGAAGGAATGAATGATCACAGAAGAACTCCCAAAAGGGAACAGGGAACAGTTCTTCCGTGTCTAAAATTTCAACCTTCTAAGAGTGTATTGCAGTGGAACGATTCATCCCAGTTCTAATTACAAGACAGATTTTAAAAGATAAAGAAGCTAAGAATAAGGCCTAGGTGTCCTAATTTCCGGAACTCTGGCTCAGGGATCCCCAGTCTTTTGTTTCCTTGGAGTCACTTGGGAGCCCTATATGAGCAGGGTTGTGAAGGTGGCAACTGATTTGGAGATCTAATCTACCAGCCCACCAGTTAAGGGCCTTCCTTATCCTAGTCAGTTTTCTAGGCAGATACTGAAATGTGTAACTAATCCCATGAAATTTATCTGGACCTCTGGCCTGCTTCCCATTCCCTTTCTGTGTCTTCCTTGGAGCTGTGATTCTACCATTCTTACTTTGGAAGCACCTTCCAGAGTGTCCTGGGGGTTAAAACAGACCCCATAACCAGCTCTCTCCCTGCCTTGAGGTAGGACATCTTAGGACCTACTGGACCCTATTCCATTAAAAAATATCTATCAACAGAAGAAAGATTGCTTCTCCTCCAGTCTTTAACAACCCATACTGTATAGAATAGAACTCTGGAAGATGGAGGTAATTGAAACTCCTTCCTCGAGATTTTGTAATAGAAGAGATATTGAGATACTGTTCCTTTAAAAATTCTTCAAATTTATGGAATATGAATATATAACATGTTTGCTAATATAAGATCATTTGTTCAATATTTTAAATTTAAGTGGACCAAGCATTTAGAATGTAGGATTTTCAATATGATAAATTTTATTACAAATAGAGCTAAGTTGCTAAATCTGTTATCTCAGTTTATTTTCAAGATTGTAAAAAATAGGTAAAGAACATGAGAACAGAAAGGAACCTTTAGATTAGATAAGAATAAGGGAGCAAAGAAAAGAAAACTCACAGACTCTCCAAATTCCCATCTTCTCTCTCCCAACTCACTGATTGAAACTTTTGCTGCATGGGGCTTGCTTTAATCAGTCTCAATTCCTGAGTTATCACTGTCACTTCTGAGGCTTTAACTTCTTCAAAGACTTCTTAAAAACAAGATCGAGACATCTGTCTCTAATCTTTCACAGATTAGTTTATTTCTTGGCATGTTCCCTCTATAAACACAAATCAACTTTTTTGCATGCTGCAGAAGATGGGTAGAAGCTGTGTGGAATAAAGGCCTAACCTCCACACACAGTCACAGACTAAATGCTCAAGACGCTTTTTATTTTGCAACATTTGAAATTAACTTTCCAGCCGCTAATCCTGGCTTGTTTGTAATTTAGTCAAGTGCAGTGGTGGTGTGATTACCCTTTACATTTCTGCCTTTGAATTTTGCATCCAAAATATTTGCAGCAGCCTGAAATGCTGATGGTAACATGTACTGTCAGCAAAGATACATGTAGATGAAATAAAGAGTAATTTATTTTATTCAGCCTCTAGAAAACGAAAGGCAAGTGTCATGATTACTGAAGACTGCTTTTTTAAGGAAAAAAAATCTTTCTCCTGCATAGTTTTTTTTTTAATTGAAATATAGTTGATATATGTGCATAGTTTTTATATAATCATTCTGAGGGAATAAAGGTCAGGGAGGAGTAAATCTACACCTTATTTTATTTTATTTTAATTTAAAAAATTAAAAAAACTTTTTTCGGCTGCACTGCACGGCTTGTGGGATTTCAGTTCCCCAACCAGGGATGGAACCCGGGCCCTGGCAGTGAAAGCACGGAGTCCTAACCACTGGACCGCCAGGGAATTCCCTACACCTTATTTTAAACACGTTCATTTTCCTAAATGTTTATAATCCAGATGATTTGATTTTAGAGGAGAAAGTCCTCAGGGAGAAAAATAATCATTTAAAAACCTTTGAATCTCCCCAGTCCTCTGCGATCTGAACCTCCCGTGTCCTCTGGCCTCTGATCCGCTGGCGCCCCCTTTCCGTTCTCACATGGTCAGTGCCTGCACAGCTTACCTGGTTTCCACAGAGACTGAGGGTAAAGTGGTGGAAATATTTCAGCCCTTTGGAAGTGAAGCTTGGCCCTCCAGCCAGAGAGACGGTGTTTTCCAAAGCCAAGAAGTTGTAGTCAAAAGTCCTGGTCGGAGTGCTGACTGAGAAGGTACAGTCATTGTAGCACAGGGAGTGGATCTGAGGGGAAAGGGGTCCGTCAGGCCGGCTGCGCAGGCAGGGCCTTGAGGAGGCCCCACGGAGAGTGGCAATCATTCTCCCCAGCCTGGTCCAGCCCACGCAGGGTGAGAGAAGAGGAAGTATGGATTAGGGGTGGGCATTAAAAGATGCGAAACAGGGGCTAGTGTGGTTTATGTACATCTTGCCATTCAATTATTAGCACATATATGATGTGCAAACCCAAACCTCTTATTTTTCAGTAGGTAGTTGGGTCAGATTCTGTAGCCTTGTTCCTATGCCTAGATTATAAAACTCTCTCAAGACACGAGATAGCCCTTCTTACTTTCAAGCAAAAGACAACAAGGTGCTAACTGGAAGAAGGGTGTCCAAGATGGCAGAAGAGAAGCTACAAGCCTGGTCCCCCTCCCCGCATTTAAAACTCACCGAACCCCAGATTACTTTTCCCCAGGCTCTCTGTAGGAAACTGAGCCATAAACCCCTTTCTTGCTCATTTTAAGGTCCCCAGGCAGCAGCGGCCTTACACAACTGTCAATCCCTCCCATAGCAGCAGAGGGAGCCCTGGGGGAGGAATTTTGCGGCAAAAGTCCAGGGTGCCCCGAAGAGGTTGCCAGGGGCCTGCAGAATTGATGCACTTACTGCACAGCTAAACTGAGCAGCATCTGCAGACTGTGTAAACAATGTCTTACAAATGTGTGTCCATGTGGTTGTGATTAGTAAAATTCAAGTTCACTTAAAAGCATTAATGAATAACTAAGAGCTTTTGGTCATAGTATTTTCTTAGATTCAGGAAGTGCATGGGGGAAACAGCACTGCTGCTCTGCTTTAGAAGAAACCCCTGGGAAAGGAGACAGCAATATGCCAGTTAACCATATGTCCCAGCAAAGGTGGGTTACCCTGCCCACAAAGAGGAGGCAGATTCCCATGATAACAGGCTGGACTGAAGTAGGCTGAATTTGAGCCACAAGTCCCACTACTCCTTCCCTTCAGGTGTCTGCACAGATGTCAAATAACCCTCTGGACCAGATGGTCACAGATCTCCCTTACCCATCCCCTGAAGATGAGACTCGCTCATGACTGAGGCCCAGACCCTGAAAACCAACCACTACAGCTAAGAACTCTCCATCTGTGGTCATAGCCTGGATGGGTATCCTCTAGGACACCAACCTGGGAGTATACTAGGGGGAGTCCTTGGGTATCAGCCCCTCAAGAACCCCACCCAGGACCCGGCACCCTCTGAGGTGGCCCATTCAGAGGGCCAAGGTTAGGATGCACGGCCAACTGCTGGCACCTTGTTGCTCTTGGTTCCTGGACCGCAGGTCATGCAGGCCTGGGCGCCATAAGGCTGGTGGGCTTTCAGGATTGTGTTAGGGGGGCAGGAGCGGCAGGTTCCTGAATCCCGATCGATATAGTAGCCAGCAGGACAAGAGGTGCAGGAGGAGCCTATGTCAGAGGCTTCCAGGGCACAAGGACGGCAGTAGGAAGCCACGCCATCCATGACATTGGTGACATTGATGGAGTAGATCTTGGCGACGTCATTGGTGTACTTTCTTCCCTGGAAACAGAGACAAGAGGAGAGTGGGCCAAGTCCTGGGCAGTAGCAATTGAGTGCTCTGGAAATAGTATGAGTATGACTTAATATTTTTTATCCCGTGATACTTGAGAAAAATCTTGAGAAACATCCTATTCTTTTTACTCACTTAACAGTAGCTCTTTATGTACATTTTGTGTCATTTTAAAATAAGACTGAACAATTTAAATGACATATAAAAATATTAAGTACCATGGGGAAATATGCGGTAGATGCTCATATTTTTTTAAAAAGCAGTTTTTTTCCTTATAAAAGAAAAAAAGTATTTGTAGAGAAATAAAGACTGTATAGGAGGTACTTCATATGTTAACTGGGTTATCTCTGGGTAGTAGGATTATGGGGGATTTTCTTCTTTTTGCTTATTTCTATCTTTTAAGTTTTCTTGCAATGAACCTACATTATTTTGAGTTAAGAAAATACAGCAAAACCGGAGTTATTATTATTAAAAACAAGAGCAGGACTGAACAGGGTATACCAGGTCAGGAACCACACGTGTCCTCAGGGCAGGTCTGCTGAGGAGGGACAGGTCATTTTAGGAGTTTACAGTGTCATTTTCCCCTGGAAGTCATTTGGACAAGGCTAGGTGCTCCTCAGGGGCTGGAATAGGTGTTCTTTGCTTGACTCCGTAGGAGTCTTCTAATCCCTGGATTCTGAAGCTCAACCTCATACTTAAGCTAATGCAGGACTCCTTCCAGGTTCAGAGGTCTCTTCTGGGCGCTGAGCATCTGAGTAAGGTCAGTAAGCTTACTGTCTCATGAAAAGTGGTTCTCTGGAAGGCCCAGGTGAAGCTCATGGTAGTGTTCTCCTCAATGATGTAGGTATAGGACTGTTTGCCTTTGGAACCTCTCCACGTCTCCACGGGACTGTTGGTCCTGGAATTCATACCCTGAACCCAAGACAGAGAAGTGAAGAAGGCATGATGGCTGGGTGGCTGGTGGGGAGGGGATGCCCATACCGCTGCCATCGTGGGGGCCATCACAGTGGGTTAGACCCGTATTAAACGGTGCAGTCCCCGACAGACAGTCAGGCTCTTCCTCCGCGAAATCACCTTAAGCAAGGGTGTCAGTTATGTTGATACCCCGACAGGGCAGAGGGGCCAACCCTCCCAATAGTCCCTGGAAGCCCCAAAGCAGGCAAAGAAAGGAAAACGTACCACCATGAAATAGAGCTCGCAGTTCACAGAACAGATGGTCTCAAAGACAAACGTGATCCTGGCCACCTCTTTATTCTCTGTGTCTGCCATCACTGACTGTGGAGGTCTGTGGGGCAGAAATCAAAAGTTGGTTCCAGAGACAGACAGTGCTAATTGAAGAGCCCAGATGGCAGCAAAGGGTCTGCTGGGGGACAGGATTAAGTTCTGAGTATGTTGGAAAGAGCATGGACTAAGTCCAATTCTGCCACCCTAGCTGTGTGAACTTGACCTAGACAAACTGTAGTTTCCTCATCTGTAAAACGGAGGTAATAATCTTTCTTATTTACCTCCCATCATTGTGGTAAGATCCGAAGGCATAACAGATGTGGAAGTGCTTTGTAAAATGCTGTATAGCCTCACAAGCAGAGTGTGGTCTCCAGACCCACTGAATCAGAATCTGTGCATTAACATGATTCCCAGGTGATTCATATGCACGTTAAAGTTTGAGAAGCATCGCTATCATAAGATGTCAATTGTCTGCATTCGCTCAGCAGCTCTCTCCCAGGGATAGTGGGGATTTTGCCTGGATTGAATTAGCAGGTACTTCAACTTGTTTCTTTAACAAGGTTCTCAGGCTGGTCCTTCTTTGGAGAAAGAGACAGCCATGCCTGATGGGTGGGGATGGCGGGGGCGATGAGTGGGGTGAGGAAGTGCTTTACTGCTATAATCATATTTGCAAATTGAAAAGTACTTTGGGGAGTGTTACCTCCCAAAAGTCTAAAAAGTTTGCTTACCTCATAAACATGGGATATAGCTATTTGGCTCTGAGTAATGTAAATTAAGGGAAGGGAAACCTTTTGAGCAACCGCTGTGGCTGAGCACTGTGCCAGGGATGGAAAGGAGGGAGCTTGAAGGAGGGAATGGAGAAGCCAAATTTGCAACCGGGACGCCGATTCAGTGGTTCCCCCTGACCTCTAAAGCACATATAGGCAGAAGAGTTCACTTTGGCTTTGGAAATCCATTTATGGCTTTTCTTTTGGCTTTGGCCATTTGCTTGAATTCTGAGGACCTCCAGTTCCCAGCTCCTCCCTACACAGTGGTGCTAACCGATGGGCTAGAAGAATCATCTCCATCTGAGTTAGTCCAAAATCACAGACTGTCAATCCCTCTTGTTTTACAGACAAGGAGCCTAAAGCCTATAGGGGCACAATGGCTTTCCCAAGTTCACCTAGCCAGTAGGTGGCAAAGCTCAAGTGCCCTATCTTCCAGTCCTGTGTTCTTTGCACCGTACCACCCTGCCTGTATTTTTTTTAATGGCAAACAAGTTGCTTATTATCCTAGGTCTTCTTGGGATATGGGGATAAATATGACAAGAATAATCCCTCCCAATCTTCTTGCCCCAAATAAAGATGAACTGTCTATGGGCACTTCTGGCCCTATTTTTTACAGGTTTTTAAAATCTTATCTGATGCTGTGAGGAGGAGGAATTCAAGTAGCATGTGGCCAAATGATGGGAGAAGCTAGACGGGATGAGAGAGCAGTAGGTAATCAGCATGGGCAGCAACTAAGAATGAGTGTTAGCATTCAGGTTAACTTTATCAGACCATAACCATGATCTCCTCTGTTCTGAACTGACACTTCCACAAGCCAGAAGCCCTCTCCTCTAAACATTCCAAGCTATGTGGGATTTGGATGTGGCCAAGGGTGGTGTGGGCTTCCCTTTAGCTTTGTACTCCTCACCTAAATCCTGGCACAACCAGAGTGAGAATCATGAAGTCATTGTCTGAGGCTCCAACAGCTGTATAAATGTGATCACCAGCCACCTCCCAGCCTGGAAAAGGAGAGGGAAGAGTTAATGCCCAGTGGTCTTGGGTGCAGGGCAAACGTGCACCCAGATGACACTCTGGAAGAGAGATAACACCATCCTTTGAGGCGTTCAGAATCACCGCCAAACAAACCATGTTACTTGTCTGGCTACTTTGGTCAAAGTCTCTGAAACTCTCAGAGCACACGGCCTTTGGAGTGTGTACACATTGTTTCTAGTTCTGTTTCTGTCTCTAAAACAGAGGCTTGGCAGAATATATATTATATGTCCATGGGCAGTGGAGCATGCAAGGGATTGCATGGCATGATTAGCTCATTTTTCTCCAGACATCCCTACTATGAAGAAACGTGAGGTGGGGAGAGCCCCTGTGGCAGTGCAGCGAGCTGAAAGCTCACAGTCAGGAGGGAGGCAGTTACCTGTCATGCCCTTGTACTCAAAGTTGATCCCACTGAGGACGGTCGTTTCCATGTTTGTGGGCAGCGTGTTCCACCATTTGTATTCGAATCCCACGGCAGGTTCGGTCCCCGCTGGGCAGTGGCTACAATCTGGGGAAGCCGTAAGATCCACGCATTCAGCAGGAAGGCCACAGCCACCCTTGCTGGAGCTGCTGTCACACAGACAAGTGGCAACAGGGGTGGGCAGCCCAACAAGAGTGGTGCTGAGCACCGTTGCACAGTGACATCAAGCTGACTCGAAAGCATTCTGACAAAGTATTTAACAAACTCAGGGTGTAAACACTGACCCTTCATTCTCATATTCCAATTAGGCTACTGGCCCGTCAAATTATTCATTTTAAAGCCTAAACATATCCTCTGGCCTGATACATATCGTTAATATTATTTGTCACATTGTTATCCTCAAATGCCTTCACATTAATAGGTATACAAATCCCCCCAACTCCTTTTTTGCAGAGTGGCTTACAAATTCTGGTTGTGTCAATGTGGCCATCCCAGCTCCCTAAACCTTCTAGGTAGCGTCCCCGCCACATGCTGGAAGCCTCTGATGTGAGGATTGGGTCCCTTCAGGCCTGAGTCCCATTCAAAGTTGGAATGAGGAGGAAGGCCGGCAGTTCTCAAGTATGACTCGGACCTACAGACAGGGCCCACCCTGACCTCTCTTCTCCTGAACATAGCCCTCAGAGGTGGCCTGGCCCTCCCTGCCTCCCTTGGAAGGACAGAGCCTGCGTTCAGCTGACACTGGGAGTGCCCACATGGCCCACCCATGTGGGTGGTGTGGGAATGGACGCGAGGCAGGGATTGGGGCGGGGGGAGGGGTTACCGGAGCCATTGGAATAAGAGCCATAAGGGCAGGGCTCGCAGGTGCTGCTGCTGTTGGTCTTGAAGAAACCAGGGTTGCAGGGTGGGCAGCGGGTCTTCATGCCAGAGGCGGGCAGCTTCACTGCCCCCTCCAGATCCTCACTGCAGATTTTCGGCTGGGCCCATTTGTACATGAGCTGTGTCTGCAGAAACAAAGCATGACTCAGCCTGCCTGTGTGGGATTAGCACATCTTCAGGAATTTACCTTGAGAGTGGGGGGATTCTGGGCTCCAATGAAAGCTCCACCACGGTGGGGCACTTTGTTTTGGTCACCGATATATCCCAGGCCCGTCGCCTAGTGCCTGGCACATGGTCGTGCTCAATAAATATCTGCTGAATGAATGTTGACTGGATGAAGAGGGATAGACCTAATGAGGACTCGTGTGTCGGATGGAATGGGGGGACCAGTTGCCTCCAGAGAAAGCTCTGATTGCAGTGTAGAATCTTATTACTACCAATGTCACAGGAAAAGCAGCTGGTGAAAATCCCAGAACACAAAAAGGCATGGAGTAGAGGTGGCTTATGTAACCCCTGGGGGGAAGAGAGGATGGCTGAGGTGTCCCAATTTGTCTTCCAAGTGTTGTCTTTGCTTTTTCACTTATTCAGTAGGCATCTATAGCAAGTCTAATACATCTATGTGACTCAGAGACGAATGACGCGGCCCCTGCCCTCAAGGAGCTCACCGTCTAGCAAGGGCACCAAGCACATAATAACAGTCCCCATGGGGGTATGGACACTACATTCTCTGGGACATCCAGGCAAGAGGAACGATGTTGGTTAAAGAACTCAAACTTCCAGTTATAAGATCAGTAAGTTCTGGGTATCTAAGGTACAGGTGATTAGAGTTAATAATACTGTATTATATACTTGAGAGCTGCTAAGAGAGTAGATATTAAACATTCTCACCACAGAAAAGAAATAGTAATTATGTGACCTGATGGAGCTGTTAGCTAGCTCTATGGTGGTCATCACCTTGCAGTATGTAAGTGTATAAAATCAATACATTGCACACCTTAAACTTACACAATGTTATGTGTCAGTTATATCTCAAAAAAACCAGGGGAAAAAGGCAAGAGGAACGGTCAGCCACCAAGTCCGTGGACAAGAGAAGCAATGTATCTGTCACTTACTAGGGTCGTCCCTAGTCTTTTGATGGAGAAATTGGATAGAGAAGAGGAGATGAATTACAGGAGGTCTCGGTGAATCAGGGGTGAGGTTGGGCAGTGTCAAGCTTCCCGTGTGGCTCTCGGGCAAGTCAGAAACAGAAGGATTGCATTGAGGTGATGATGCAAATGCTCTGTGTAGCATACCATACATGTGAAAAGGTGGGTGAATAAAGCATCGGTCCATTTTATTAAGGATAAGAAATGACAGGGTCTTAAAAGGGTCCCATGCTGCCTTCATTGAAGGTGAGCCCTGAGACAGACAACTCTTCTCCCCGCTCAGCTCAGCCTTTCTCCCTGTGAAGAGCAGCCAGTGACCAGAGACCTGGACTAGTGCTCTAACCTTATCTCACCTGGCTTGTCTCCCTGAGTCTCATAGAGAGAAAGGTCTGGGGAGCTGGTAGACTGATTGAGGCCATCTCTTGGAGCAGCACACACAGCAGCCCCAGTGGATCGGCCATCCTGGTCCCTGAGAAAGCCCTGAGGCACAGCAAAGCCCATAAAGGCAATAATAGGAGTCCCTTGATTTTTTTTTTTTTTAAAGCCTTATTCTTTTTTTTTTTTAATTTTATTTATTTATTTATTTATGGCTGTGTTGGGTCTTCGTTTCTGTGCGAGGGCTTTCTCTAGTTGTGGCAAGTGGGGGCCACTCCTCATCGCAGTGCGCGGGCCTCTCACTATCGCGGCCTCTTTTGCCGCGGAGCACAGGCTCCAGACGCGCAGGCTCAGTAATTGTGGCTCACGGGCCCAGCCGCTCTGCGGCACGTGGGATCTTCCCGGACCAGGGCTCGAACCCGTGTCCCCTGCATTGGCAGGCGGACTCCCAACCACTGCGCCACCAGGGAAGCCCCGAGTCCCTTGATTTTAAAATACAGCTTAGAAAACAAAATCCCGAGCAGAACCAGTGTGGGCCTGAGGGCTGAGACTTCTGTAAAGCACTCCTGGTGACTGCATATTCCTGTGCACTCCTTACCATGAATACTCCAGGGCTCCTCCCTGAGCTGTGCTTTGGCGGGGCTGCAAGGTGAGAGCACTGACTCTGGCCCCGCTCAGCATCTAAAGACCCTCAAGGTGATCAGGGGAGGGCAGACACCCAGGCTTGCAGGCATCAGAGCACACTACGGATCTAGAATGCCTTGGTCTAAGCCGGGAGGGGAAAGAGTGGGGCAGAAGGAAGCAAAGACAGCCACAATCGGCCACATGTTATGCCCTGGAGGGAGAAGAGGAGCCGGATTGTCCTCATTTAATTAGTGGGTCAACTGAGGCCAAGAAAATGACAATAATTTTTACAAGGTCATGCAGAACATCAGACACTATAGAACTGGGTCTAAGGTGCAACTGACAAGATGTATCATTTCGCCTGGCTGCTAGGGAAGGGGATTTTGTTCGAAACATGAGGGTGGGGTGGGGCAGTGCGGGGGTGGGGGTGGGCAGTAAGAGATGACTATAGAAACAATCACAGTAAAGGATTGGACTTTATCCCTCGCTTAATTAGCAAAAAGAGGATTCGGCCAGCCAGCCAGCCAGGAAACATTTATACATCCTAATAGCCAAGCATATGCTTAGTGCTGAATGATGCAGAGTTCCCCACTCCTATTTCTTGAGAGGTTCTGATTTAGGGATATAGGCAGTTCATTCAGAATGTCTAATCTGAGACAGATCCCTCCACTTGTGCCCTTGAGCCATCCCTGCTCATTTCCTGTTGTGCCTCGAAGTCATCAGGCACACACCTGCCCCCTCTACACCTGCTGTGCACCCCCTGCCTGGAGAGCTCCCCTTCACCTCACTCAGGTCTCTGCTCAGATGTCACCTCCTCAGAGAGGTCATCCTTGCCCTCTCTAAAATAGCTCTGTCATTCTTTATCTCCCAATCCTGTTTTATGTTTTTCTTCCTACCACTTACTACCATCTGAAGTATTATTATACACCCATTTGTTGTCTGTCTGTTGTCTCTCCCTCCACTTGCTCCCCAACAAGAATTAAGCTCCATGAGAGTAGACGTTCCCTTGGTTTTGTGAGCTGCTGCACACCTAGCGCCCCGCACAGTGGCTGGTTGTACATGTGAACAAATGGCCTCCTCTGAAACACCTTCCCTGCCCGCCACCCCCCGTCCTGGTCACTCCTCTTCTGGGCTCCCCCAGTGCCCTGCACACCGTCAGGCCCATCTTCCTTGTCCCTGCCCTCCCCCACAGGACAGGGAGCCTCTGAGGGCAGGAGCCCGTCCTGCTCGTCTCTGATTCCCCAGCTGGAGCACAGTGCCAGGCACAGCAGCTGATAACTCAAAAAATGCCTGTTGACTCAATGGCAGAGCAGACTACAAAGGAACGTCTTTCTGAGGCAGAAAGCCTCGGGGGAAAGAGGTAGCCAGCAGAGACGGAACAAGTCAGGCCATTCTCCAGTGAGCCAGGAAGTAGGAATCATCCCCTTAGCCAGCCCACAAGAGCAGCGCCGAGGGGACAAGTCTGATGAGTTCCGTGAAGAAATAAGTATGCGTGGACAGGCAGCCATTGCCCAGGGGGTGAAGCAAATGGAAGAAACCAAGGAAAAGAAAATGAAGGTGTTTTTTGAAACAGAGCATATGTGAATAAGCAGCGGAACAAATGTGGCAAAAACAGCTTCTGACCTGAAAATAAATGAGGTCATCTCGTTTTGCTTCCCCACTGGCCCCAGGGTCACTGCAGAGGTCGGTGGGGTTTTCTTGGGTGCCAGCTTCACTGGCCGCTGGAGGTCTGAACCTGGCAAAGCCCAAGGAGCAGGCAAAGGGGCCCCGTGACCGTGCTACCCACCTCTCCACTGGCATCACAGGCCGTGTGAGTGTAGAAGTAATCTTTGTCTGTGCAGGCTGGCCGCACTCTGCAGGTGGACGATCCTTTTTCTAAATGGCAGACGCAAGGACAAATATATGAAGTTAAAAAAGCAGAGCTCTTGACCACTTGCTCATGATGCTATAATGCCCAAGACCTCGGGGTGAGGCACAACACAGACATTGCAGAAAGTAGACAATCCTGCACACCCACCTTCCCTTTGCCTGAGCGGCATCATTTTCAGTCCCTAAAGCCCTGCTCAGATACACCCTTTGCGCCTCTCCCTGGTGCTGATGAGAAACCACTGGGCCTGCCCTGTGGAGCAGGGCATGGAGAGGTGGACTGGCCAAAGGACCAGCAAGGAGGGAGGTAGCCAGAAGGAGCATCTTGCAGGTTTACCACCAATTCCCTGGAACTCGCCATCTTCCAGGTGCCTCAGAACCCTGACTGTGCAGGTGGTTTTTCTACTCCTGAAGGGTTGAAGCAAAACATAGGAAAGCTTAGGACAGTGCTTCATCCTCTTACTCCAATTCTGTCTCTGAATTGTCTCTTAATATATGCCTAGAATGAAGGCCTTCCACCTCTGTATTTCCCCTTCTCCATGCAACGATCCTATGCAAATAAGGTGACGATTTAATCCAACTCTTTCCACTTTCCCCACCCCCAGGCCTCACAGCACTATCTCTAAGCCTTGACCTGAACTTAATGAAAAATGTTATTATCATTTTATTTACTTTACTCTCTGTATATTCTTTTTTTTTAAAATATTTATTTATTTAGGCTGCGCCAGGTCTTAGTTGCGGCACGTTTAGTTGCAGCATGCGGGCTTCTTAGTTGTGGAATGCAAACTCGTAGTTGCGGCATGAGAACTCGTAGTTGCAGCATGAGAACTCGTAGTTGCAGCATGCATGTGGGATCTAGTTCCCCCACCAGGGATCGAACCCAGACCCCCTGCATTGGGAGTGTGGAGTCTTATCCACTGCGTCACCAGGGAAGTCCCTCTGTATATTCTTCTTATATCTAGGTTAGTTCTGCTTTAACCCTATGAACCCCTGGATAGCAAGAACTATTTCAATGAATCCCTCTTTAAAGCAATGGATTTCACCTTTTTTGAATTACAAACCGTTTCGAGAATTTGAAAAAAAGACCTGTTTTCTGAAAAATATACATACTTCATGCAAATAATGTTTTTTAATTTCCAGGAGATTTACTTTCTCCAGAATAAAAACCACTGCTTTACAGAGTGCCAGTACAATACTGCTTACTACTACTGTCACCACTATTTCTAATATGACTACTGTGTTACCTGCAGGTAAGCAGGTGATAATAGTGAGACCTCTTCTCTCTCTCTATTACCTGACAGGAAGTTTGGTAGAATGGAATGAGATTTTTAAGTCAGACAGATCTGGGTTTGGATCCTGCTTAATCATTTAGTAGCTGTGTCACTTTCGGCAAGTTACTTAACCTCTCTGAGCCTTTGTGCTCTCACCTGTAGAGCAGGAATAATAATATCTACTTACTGGAGCCAGCACATACCTGACACATTGTAAGTAAGAATTTGCTAAGTGCTGGTAACTATTATCGCCTGGGTTTGTGGGAATTATTTTTATTTGGTAACTATCAAGGGATTTTTAGTAAGGATTAAAAGTCTCCTTTCTCTTCCAGTTAAGGCTTATTTCTCAACTGGTCCCTTCTTCTTCCCAAGGCACCAAATGAGTTGCTAGATCGGAGAATCTCCTAGTTACCGCCTTGTTGGCCTGCACTGGGGAGTTCCCTCAATCACACATTTCCATGCCTCTTCTGTCCCCATCTTAATTAGCCTGGGCAAGAGGGAACTACTGGCTGAGAAACAGCTGGGGTCTTCTCAGCTCATTTACTTGGTTAACAGACAAAGGCCTATTTCAACATAGAGGGATCCAGGGACTCCTGGTTTTGACAGACTTGGCCAGGAGAAATTGGGGGGGAGATGCTGAAAATAAGCCAGTTCCCAGGCCCTTGCATATTAGATGTAGCAAATTGCAAGTTACGTGTTAGAAAGTGCATTCCACACAAGGACCTTCTCTGCTTGTCAAATATTTGTTCAACCTGACACCCCAGCTCCGGGTTTCAGCAAAAAGGGTCCAGCTGTTTACACAATGACAACTTCTAAACTGGTTTCAATAAATGATTAACGCAAATGCTGAGCCAGACCTCACTTTCCCAGCTCAGGTTTCATCAAGGTGTTGAAGCTGGAGACTAGTCATGTTTGAAGGATTGGCCTAGATATTTGTTGAGAAAATGAAAAGTGATTCCTGTAGGACTGGCCCTGGGTAAAACTGTATGAAGATAAAGTTTATCTTGGGGGCTGCACCTGCTCTTTCTGCACCTTCCTCCTCCTTTCCGTATCTTCCCCCTGCCTCCGGAAATACAGCCTTCTCGTTCTGATCCTTTTTATCCAAGGAAAACATTTCCCCTGAAGATTTAAGTACCTAATGAACCCAATGCCCAGCTCCAACACCACCACAGACTCTGGGCAAATCCCTTAACCTCTCTGAGCTTCTCCTAATTCATTTGTAAATGGGGAAATCACCCCTGCACTATGCTATGAGTAATGAGAAAATGTTTTGTGAACTGTAAAGTACTGTACAAGTGACTTATTATTGTTACCTATGCCCAAAGTGGTTTTACACCACAAGAAGACTGCTGGGACAGGCCTTAATGTAAATGAATAAATAAAATTAGTGCTTACTACATGCCAGACACTGTTCTAAATCTTTACCTGTTTTAATCAGTGCACACAATGATGCTATGAGGTAGATACAATTATTGTCATTCCCATTCTAGAGATGAGAAAACTGAGGCACAGACAAGTGACTTGCCCAAGGTGGCACAGCTAGAAAGTGGTGGAGCAAGTATTTGAACCGCAGTGATTTTGTTCTGGAGTCCATGCCCTTAAACCCTGTGCTGTTCTATTAGGAAATGAATCCCTAATATTAAACATAACACAAAGGAATAAATCCTAACGATCAAATTTAATCTCTCAGTGAGAAAGATGCTTTCAGTCAAGCCTTTGTCCCTGATATCCACATGCGCATCAGCTCCTCATTAGTCTAGGTCCTGGATACGGGCAATGGCACTTGAGGCAAAATCTTCTGACTGTAGCCTCTGTCTCCAGCTCTTCCTTTCCTCATCCATTTTCCAAATGGCAACCAGAATGGTCTTTCAAAGGCACAAACCAGGGCTTCCCTGGTGGTACAGTGGTTGAGAATCTGCCTGCCAATGCAGGAGACACGGGTTCGAGCCCTGGTCTGGGAAGATCCCACATGCCGCGGAGCAACTAGGCCCGTGAGCCACAGCTACTGAGCCTGCGCATCTGGAGCCTGTGCTCCACAACAAGAGAGGCCACGACAGTGAAAGGCCTGCGCACCGCGATGAAGAGTGGCCCCCACTTGCCACAACTAGAGAAAGCCCTTGCACAGAAATGAAGACCCAACACAGCCATAAATAAATAAATTTAAAAATAAAAAATAAAAAAATAAGGCAGAAAAAAAAATTAAAAAAAAAAAAAAGGCACAAGCCAGATCATGTCATTCTCAGTTTTAAATTCTTTAATGGCTTCAAATGCTGATAGGATCAAATCCCAATTCTGTAGCAATGGCACAGAAGGGTTTAACCGTAACCTGTTCCCTGCCCACCTCCTAGCCTTGGATGCTAATTCTCTCTAAGTAAGCTCCAGCAGTGCTGAGTTACTCCTGGATCCCTGAGCCTTCTGGCCTTGGCTCACACTTCTTCCAGAATATCCTGTCCCCATCAAATCACCAACTCATCTTTCAAGATAGCTTATCTTTCAAGACCACAGCTAGTGCAGCCTTTCCTCCCTCCCCAGAGAGGACTGACCACTTCCCTCTTTTGCTTCCACCGCACATTACACTCAGTACTCCTATACTAGCACCTCCTGTACCGTGGAGTTATTACACTTGGTGTTTCTATAACCGCATTTCCACTTTTGACATAAGCTGGAGGGTAGCACCAGCTGTAACCCTAGCATCAAGCCCAAGCCCTGGCACCCAGTGGCCACTCAGAATATATTTACAAATGAATGACTACATGGTCACAGGGCCTCCTGCCACTCCCTTTATGTACATTACATCATAGGCTCTCATCAGACTCTCTCTGCATTTTCCCAGTCTCCCACTGACCCTGTATTCTGGAACAATCAAGTCCCAAAGAAATGTGATACTCTTTGTATCCCAAGCTGAACATATTCTTCATACTAAAATCTCACTTTCCATTTAAAGAGGTGGATGGAGAAATCAGTAGCAAAAGGAGAATAGACTCCAAGAATTCAGACTCCCAAACTAATACCTTCATAACCGCTCTCTGGATAGAAATCAATTTACATAGCATTGATCAAAACACTCTGTAGGCAGTTCTTCTAGAACCACCTTGCCATTTAAACACTGTACCACAGCGGGGCTGGAAAGGGAGCTGGAGAAAAAGACTAACAAAGGCTGCTATTGATAGAGCAGGGAAGAGGAATACGAAATTCAAGTGGAAAAACAGGAATTTAGACTTATAGGTAAAAACTTCCCTCAAGATCTAAAAATCTCTGTTCTTGCTGAAAGCTACACTCATTTGGCAAGATCTGTGTAGATAAATAGAAGTTCTATTTTAGGAATGGTGTAGAAATAAGCAGCTCACAAGGTCAGTGGGGGGTCTTGGCTGAGCAAACACGTACTGTGACGCCTGTGTGAAGAAGGGTGGGCGTGTCTGTGTAGGGATGGGGGTGTCTGATTAAGAGAGGGCCTTGAGCCGGGTTTGTATATAGTTCTATGTAAAAAAGGAAAAGTGGAATAGTTAAGGGCATTTGCAGGGGAAGGGAGGAGACTCTTTCTCTCTCTCTACCTGTTTGTTTCAGAACCTGTCTTGGAGATTGGTCGCTGTGCCAGTCATTGGACTGTCTAAGCACAGGGCCCTCTGGGGACACTACCCATCTTATACCAGAGCCCTGCTGCTCCCGAGATCCTCTCAAATAACCAGGTCCCGTTTCTCAAGTTGGGCTGTTTTAGGAAATTATCCAGGGACTGCAGAAATAAGCTGCTTCCCACTGTCCTCTTATTTTCCCTTAGAGCAGTGGTTTTCCAACTGTGTTCCAAGGAACCCTGGATTTCCTGACAAGGCCTGCTTTGAATTCAATGGATGCTTTGGATAAAAGATTATAGCTTCTTGCTCTCAAAATATTTTGCGTAACAATACGACCTCATGGCTCTTCTAAATTAACTTTGATGATAATTGTTATAAATTAAAATGTATAAATTTATACCTCTTTTATCTACTGTATATATTATTTATAATTATAATCTTAATTAAGGTTTCATTAAAAAACAATTGCAACCCCTTTCCATAGCTTTCCTAATTCCTTTAATTCTGAGCTGCTTTTGCTTTTTGCCATGGTACCCTGCACTTTTGCTATCTAATACATTATATAATTTATAATATATTTATTATTTAGTTATTATAGTTATTACGTATTCCATTTACATTCCAGAATGTAAATTCCATGAAGACAGGGACCCTTGTCTATTTTTTTCACTGATGTATTCCAAACACCTAGAGTAAAGGCCTGGCAGATAGTAGAGGCCTGATAAATACTTACTGAATGATTTCATTTCAAGAGTGATTGGTGGATTAGCTGGGCTCTTCCAGGGCCCAGAAAGCAAGGGCTTAAGAAGAATCGTCTTCAGCTTAGCCAAAAGGATGGCTCCACTTCCTGTCTGTCCCTGTGTATATGTTGGTCCCCCCACCAAACTCTTCCCGCCCTCAGAAACATCACCTGAATATTTGTCAGGGTCACACTGGTGGCAAGAAGTCTCTCCCTTATTGGAATAAGAGTTAGCTGGGCAAAGTTTGCAGCAAGAGGAGCCCTTCTGGTCTGCGTATGTGCCTGGTTTGCAGGGGAAGCATTCTGAAGTGTAGGCCACTCCTAGGGAGGAAGAACAACATAGGAAAGCAAGAACTGAGCCTAGAGACTGAGCCCCCTGAGGACCCACCCACACCCTCCCTGCTGAAGTCAGCGTCAGACCCCAGACCCAACCCCATTCTCTGTTCTCCGTACCTGTTATGGCGATGTTTCTCACCAGCACAGGCTTAGAAACTTTGGACCACACTGAGAAAGCTGCGGTTCTCCAGTAGAGGACGTTATTGCCTCGATTTAGTTCGACCTAAAAACCACACAAACAGGAGGAGTTAGTTCAGTCACAGAGACAGGTATTGCTAATCCATTGCATTAGCCTCCTGTTGGGATCCCTCCCCTTGCAGTCTGCATGGCAGTGCCTATTCTGCTCCTCTCCCTCAACTTCCTCAGCGTTGCCCTTCCTCCCAGCTTGGCTCAGCTCCTCTCTCCTTCTTTTTTTTTTTTTTTTATAAATTTATTTATTTTTGGCTGCATTGGGTCTTTGTTGCTGTGTACGGGCTTTCTCTAGTTGCGGCCGAGCAGGGGCTACTCTTCATTGTGGTGCGCGGGCTTCTCACTGCGGTGGCTTCTCTTGTTGCACAGCACGGGCTCTAGGCGCACAGGCTCAGTAGTTGTGGCGCACGGGCTCAGTTGCTCCGCAGCATGTGGGATCTTCCCGGACCAGGGATTGAACCCGGTCCCCTGCATTGGCAGGCGGATTCTTAACCACTGCGCCACCAGGGGAGCCCTTCTCTCTCCTTCTAAGGCTCCTCTTACAACCCTCTCATGCCCTCTCCCACTTCTCCCTCAGTCACATATACCGTGAGCATTTCTATGTTGAGACCAATGAAGGGACCTGAAGGTCCTGACAACAGGGTGGCTGAAACTCCCTCATTCTTCTCTGGTTCTATTTATCCATGCCCCAGCCCCAGAAGACTGGGCCCTTTAAAGCTGGAAAGCTGCTGGTCCTTGGGGTCAAGCCAGAGGAGCGAGTCAGTTCACATCCATATTATGTCAACTCAAGAGGAGAGAAGCTATAGCAACCTCATGTTGTCAGACAACTGCCCTCTAGGGAGAGAAGAGTGGAGGCCCAGACGGGGAGGAAGCACTCTCCGGAGGAAAGGCCCTTGGTCCCTTTTCTGGAATCTCCAGGGAGAAGGCTGCTCTGATACTCACACTGTGGAATTCCCATCCTTTCTCTGTGGTTTTCATCCACCTCGAGTCATCTGCATTGGGCTGGCACTGGTCATTCTGAACCTGAGGCAGCAGGAATTTGAGATCAGAGTCTCTCAGCTTTCTAAGGAAATGAGTTGCTTACCCCATGATGCCCCAGCCCTCCAGAGGGCCCTTCTTATGGGAGAAGGACTGAGCTCAAAAGTCATGAGATTTGAAGTATGGCAAGAGCTAGTTACACACAAAAAATGTCAGTACATTGACACTAAAGAAATTATGCGTAACTCAGAGCTGTTACGTGCTGTTTTCATGTCTGAACAGAGCAGAACACCTAGGAAACTCCCAGACTCTATCTACTCTTCCCCCCAGGGTCCTAAGACTTCTGCCTTTCTTTTTGCCTCTTGAAGCCTCAGCTCACTTTGACTACAGTTCTCTCCAGAGGGAAAACAACTGAGAAAACTTCCCAAGCAGGACTATGTGTGTGATTCCTGTAAATGAGTCTGAGCCTCGGAGGGTCTTTACCTCCCACCTTCCCCCTCAGCCAGGGGCTTACAAAAAACTCGAAGATGATGCTGGAGTCTGGGTAGTAGTATTCAAAGTTAACAGTGCCAGACTGCTTCAGGTTCACGGCGTACATCAGCGTGGCCGTGCACTCATCCGTGTTGGAGGAGATATAGTCACCCAGAGGAACCCACTTGGACCTGTGAGGGAACAGGAGCCAAGTTCACAGTCAGGAGCCCAGCCCACCAGGGCTTGTGCGATATGCAGGTCTCATGTCCTGCTAGGTCTCTGCAGAATTCCAGACTTGTGATTCACAAGTGGAAGCTTACACATGAAAATGCTCAGTGAAGAATGACCTCCAAGTCAAGGAGCCTGGAGGTACAGCCAAGAGGAGGACAGGTAGGTGTACCTCCACATTATGCAGAACTACCCAGAAGATAAGACAGCAGGTAAGGTTGTGGATAGGGGGGAGGTAGATAATATTTATTGGTTGCTTACTATCTCCCAGATGATGAACTACATATTTAACATTCATGATTTCTTTCTATCAGTAAGAGGAAATGCAATTTTGTCCCCATTTAATGGATGATAAAACGGAGGCTTGTTGAGTGCCCTGCCCAGTATAACACAGCCAGCAAGTGACAGGGCTGAGATTCAAACCCAGGTTTGCCTAACTCAAAGCTGTCAAAGAAAGTAGATAAAGCTATTCTTCAGGACTCAGAAGTCCATCCAGTCCAATCCACCCATTTTTTTGTTTTTTGGTTTTTGTTTCTGTTTTGAAATGTCCACTTTTAGATGCTACTAGGAACTGGTTTTTATGGGAAGGAGGAAGGGAGAAGGCATGTTGATTTTGTTTTCTAAATACCTCTACTGTGTCTACCCTACCCAAGGGCTCTTCCTTCTCCTCCCCGCATGTCCCTCAGCTCTGAATCAGCCCCAGCTCGCCTCCCTGCATCCAGTCCTGCTTCCTTCAATCCCTTCTCCACAGTGTGGCTCGAGAGAGCCTCCAGAACACAAATCTGACCCTGTCACTTCCCTGCTTGAAACTCTGACTCCCTGCTGCCCTTAGGATGGGGTTACGAACTCCTCACCCACTCTCTATGCTCCAGCCCTACAGCATTTCTTTCAATTCTTCTGCCAAACTTTCTCTCGCCTCTGGGTCTTCCCACACACTGTTCTCTCTTCCTGGAACAAACTTCCTCCTCCCTCCATCTATTTAATTCCTACTCGTGTCTTAGAGCAAACGTCACCTAATCTGAGAAGTCCTCCTTGACTCCTTTACCTGCCTCTGCTACGTGTGCCCTCAGCTCTCACTGTTCCCTTTCTCATAATCACAATCCTCCTGTATTTCATTTAAACATGTTATGAAATATTTAAGACCCGCCACCCTGCTTAAGAAATGCAACACAGCAGAAGTCTTGGTGTACCCCTGGCTAATCTCAACCCCCTCTGCATCACACACAACTTTCCCCACTGTCAAGTAATCACTTTCCTGAATTTGGTGCTTGACGTCCCCATGTGGTTCTCTGCCCTTCACTAATTATGTATGTATTTCTAAACAATATACTGTATGATAGCATTTCGCATGTTTTTATATCTTATGTGCTCATGGATTCTGAAACTTGCTTTTTTTCCCTCAATACGTATAATGATTGTGGTATTCATCCATATTCATATTCACACGTGAATAAAAGCTCTTCTTTCACTTTTACCAGTATATAAGATTGCTTTCTATGGTTCGCCCATATTTATTTATGCATTACTTGTTGACGGACATCTAGATTGTTTCCAATTTTTTGCTATTGTGCGCACTCTTGTTAGGAACATTCTCACACGTCTCCCTCTACGCATATTTGAGTGGAAAGCCTGGGGGTAGAACTGCTGGGTCACAGGGTATGTGAACCTCCAACTTTACCAGCTATGGCCACGTTGTGCTCCAGAGTGGCTGTCGTCAACTGCACCCACCCGCAGCAAAAGACAGTTCCTCTTGCTCCACATCCTCCCCACATCTGGAATGGTCAGACGTTAAAATTGTTGCCAATATGATACGGTAGGACAGAGTGTCTCAGTGGGCTTTAAGTCTTATTTCCTTAACTATCAGTGAGGTTGAGCATCTTTTCATAGTTTATTTGCAGTTTGGTTTCCTCTTCTGGTCATACTTTAATTCTTCTTGAATTGCCTGTCTTCCTGCCTGGCTTGTCGATGCTGTGAGGGCAGAGACTAAACTTAACTTGCTCACTTCTGTGTCCCTAGCACTAAGCCCTGGACCTGGCACATAAGAGGGACTCAGGGCATTAAACAGATGAATGTGGGAAACGGGTGATCAAAGACAATCCCACTATTTCACTGCTGTGTCTGAGACCAGCCCAGGTCTCCAGTGACTAATAATGGTCAGTTCAGGGGACCTCAGATTAGTCCACTGCTTTCCGCCTGTGTTTGTCAGAATAACATGGTACTTCCAGCTCTTCAACAGTTAGTGTTATTCTCAAATGGAAGCATATCCAAAATACCTAAGCTGAGCTCATCCAAGATACCCAGCTAACCTAACGGTACTGATTTCTCCTTGTTAAAAGAGACAGCACTTAAAGCTGATGTGCTCACAGCATCAGCTATAAATAACTCCTGAAGGTGGATGAATAATTAAAAGGATGCCGTAAGTGGATTACATTTGCAAAATGCATCACAATTCTGACTTTTGTCAGAGCTGTCCCTGGTGGAGATCGTTTCACGTTCAATAATAACAACATGTCTTGATTGATTTCTAGTGCCAGGCATCGCTCCAAATCTTTACAAGTATCATTTCATTTCATCCTTACCACAGCCTCTAAGAAGAGTACTATTTTTATCACTGGTTCTTAGAATGAGGACACCAAGGCATGGAAGAGATTAAGAACCTGCCCTCGGTCGTTTAGCTGTGGTCTGCTTATACCTGCTTTGTTTTGCCATGGCCCTGGGGAAAAGGGAGGCAAGTTTTCAAAGAGGAATTCTCACATGGTGGCCACCCAGACACACTGCCAAGCTCACACTGGGTAGCACTGTTTATAAATTCAGGTTAGAAAGAAGAAACTGTACAGGAAAACTTAGAAGCTTCCAAAGTTTGAGACCCTTTTTAATGCTTTCTCTCATTCTTGTTTCACCTTCACAGTATTTGGTCTTCTGTTCTTTCTCCTCCATGAACGTACAGCATCCTTTCCACGACTCCCTTTTCACTCTTATCCCCTTTTGCTTATCCCAGTTTTGGATCTGAGGACTGTTTCCATCACCTTAGTCCTGGGACATTTACCCAGGGACCAAGGATGATCCCCTGAAGGCTCAGGATCCTGCCATGGAGACTCCATTCAGTTGGCCTGTTTTGTTTCCAATTATTTATTTTGTGTCTGCTTTGTGCCAGGTGTTAGACACTGGAGACACAGCAAAGCACAAGACAGCCCTGACCCCCTCCCTCTTGGAGCTTGCATTCTATTTCTAGTGGAGGAGACAGAAACTTATCACACAGTTAATCACATAGTAATAACTATGGTAAGTGCCATAAGGAGAAATACAAGATGGTGTATGTGTGTGTAACAGGGGCCTGTGGGGTCAGGGATGGCTTCTTTGAGGCAGTCACTTTTAGGCAGAGACCCGAGGGTGAAGCAGGAGTCAGCTGGGGGAAGAGTTGCAGAAGAGCATGTTAAAGGCGCCAGGAGGGCGGGAGCACGGTGGCCAGCGTGGCTGGCGCTCTGTAAGCAGGAGGAGAGGCACTGGAGAGAGGCTGGAAGAAGCGGCAGGGGGCAGAGGCCCTGCAGGCTGTGACAACGTATTGGATTTTATTCCAGTGGGAATCCACAGAATCCAGAGTTCTGAGCAGCAAAGTACTGTGATTGGGCTTGTGTTTAAGAAGATCAGTCTGGCTGCTGAGTGGACAGTGGCCTGGAGGAAGCTGGGGTTGGAAGCGGGGACCAGCTGGGAGGCGCTAGAGGCAGAGCAGGTGGGAGGCGCCACTGGCTGGGGTTAGTCTGGGGGCAGTGGGCTTGGATTCAGGTAAATACACAGTCGAGCAGGAAAGCCAGACACTTGGTGACCTGATAGCAGCTGCTATTGCCTTTCTGGGGCACGGTGGGGAAATCACAAACCCTCTCTAGGTGGCCATTTCCTCTCCATTTCTCCTTTTTCCCCCTCCCGGGAATGTCGTGGGATGCCTTAAGATCCAGGCCCTGAAGCAGTCTGTGCTGTGGAAACACAAGCCGTTTTGAACAGACCCACATCCGACCTCGCTGAGAGAGAATGATTTCTGGACTTTCACTGCTTCCCCAGACAGGGAGAAACCCTGCTTTCAGGCACGTGGGGACTGACCCACTGAGCCAGGCCTGCGCCTTGTCCAGGGTCAGTCACATTCTCTGTTAGGACTAAAATGGGGGTTGCTTGTCTTAACCCACACATTCCCTCTCCTTCCAGCTTGAATCCTCTCCAGCTTTATCTCTGCTGCCAACGTTGTCATGCTAATGATTTTGACTCATAATATTGAACTCCAAAATAACATTAAAATTGGACTGTTAGAGGCCTCCTGCCTGGCTCAGACGATGGCGCTTCTAGGAGATTTAAGTATAGGAATGGGAGACATTGCTCCCACCTTTAGAAATCCAGGTGTAATACAATTCATCCTTTTTTATCCTTTTGATTGCTTGGGTATAAGAGAAACTTTCATGTACTTTTCTCCTGTATTCTTTGTCAATATTTAACAGAGAGCAGAGGACGATTGTCTTTTACATCTATGCATCCCCCTACTTTTCCTCTCTAGGACTGGATATTGCCTTGCACGCACTCAATGTTATTTGAAGGTAGCAGCATGGGGCAGTGGAAAGCTTGGACCGGGTGTGAATTCCAGTCTCCCCAGTTGTAAGCTAGGTAACGAAGGACAAGTCACTGAACCTCACTGAGCCTCCAGTTCCTCATCTGTGTAATGGGAACAATAATATCTATTTCACTGTCACAAGGGTTCTTGTGAGGATTAGAGAAAATAATATACGTAAAGCATCCAGAATAGTGCCTGAACTATAGAAGGCACATCATTTAATTCCAGGGATAGGATACTCCCATCCCTGGAATTAAATATCCAGAGATTTGATAAGGATAGCTCACCCGTTCTGTAAGCACCCTGGGCTGAGCCTTTCAATTACTGAAAAGATTTCCTTCTGAGCTGGAGAATTTTTTGGTCATCAGGGTCTCAAAGGGTTTGGAAGATCTCAGCCATCACTGACCAAAGCTCTGGTCCTACTTTATCCTCCCAAACCCATAAACTCAGACCAGTTTTAGAAGCTAGCACCAAAGCCAGGAAGATACCCAAGGCTTTGCACGTGGTGTTGCAATCAAGTTGAGGAAGTTTATTGGCTGATCCAAAATTCCATAGTGGAGTCCAGTTGGATTTTGTTTTAAAGGGACTGGACCATTTAACCGTTGTTGATCTTATCCACCTGTCTCTATCTCCCCGTGTTTTTCACCTGTCACAAGTACCTGTCAGTCGCTGGGAAGCTTAGGTCAGTAAGGTCGGGCTGATGTGGATGTCACGTCCAGCAGTCCGGTGGGGCCCTGCTCTAGCCCTCACCCCCAGGAGCAGGAGAGGAGGCTGTGGAGTGCTCCCTGCAGCCCCCTCCCCAGTACGGGGAGCAGGGAGGTAAGGGGGGCGTGGGGCTAAGGGGGTGGGCGTGGAGGTGTGGGGAGAGGGGCGACTCACGAAGTGCAGTTCTCAGTGGAATCTGTGGTGCTGTCCTCGATCTCTATGTTGGTTGAGAGGCTGGCAAAGCCATGGGGCAGCTCATCCCACTCGTCGAAACGGATGCCTGTGCCCAGGGAGTAGCGGCCCTCAGCACACGGCTTACACGCCTGGTCCTTCATGTCCAGAAACTCCCCGGCTTTGCAAGAGAAGGCTGGAACACAGAGTGGGGACAAGGGTGGGTGGTGAGGCTGCTGCCACGCAGGAGAAGTGGGTGGGTTGTGTGCATCCTAGGGGGAGGACCGGAGGATGGAGACCTGGGAGCTTCCCCCACTAGGATTTGGAGCCAGGGCGCATCTTGTATGATTCCACTTCCATGGAATGTCCAGAATAGGCAAATCCGTAGAGACAGAAGGGAGATTTGTGGCGCCAGGGACTTGGGGGAGGGGGCGTGGGGAGAGATTGCTAATGGATATGTTTCTTTTTGGGGTGATGAAAATGTTCTGCAATTAGATAGTGGTGATAGTTAGGCAACTGTGTGAATATTCTAAAGCCACTGAACTTTATAACCTACAGGGGTGAATCTTCTGATGTAAATTATATCTCAATAAAGCTGTTATTTTATTCTATTTATTCTATCTATCTGTTTACTTATTTATTTATTGGCCAAACCACACCACATGGCTTAAAGGATCTTAATTCCCTGACGGGGGATTGAACCTGGGCCACGACGGTGAAAATGCCGAGTCCTAACCACTGGACTGTCAGGGAATTCCCAAAGCTGATATTTAAAAAAAAAAAAGATTTAGGGCCTTGTTGCAGGACTTTGGGTTTGTCCCTGTCAGTCTCGTTTCCTAAGGGGTCTAAGGGGTAGCCTCAGCCATTCTGAGAGCTCTCCAGTGAAGAGCATGGTCTCTCGTGCTGACGCCTCTGAATGGCACCTAGCCCTTCAGCCTTGAACTTCCCCCTTGAGTTTCTGGCCTCTGTCTTCTCCTTTCTGGTCCCACTGCCACCGTACTAGTTGGGATTCTCGTGACCTGTTAGCTCAACCATTGCAATGTCCTCCTAACTAGTTCCCTGTTTCTTGTTTTTGCTCATTCGGTGGTCAGAAGTATCTTTCTAAAACACTCATAGGTACTATTATTTTTGTTATTTAAAAAATAATCAGGCACCATCCCCACTTTTGGTTATAGAATTAAGCTGTCAGCCTGGCATTCAAATTCTTCCCCAATTTTCCCCCAACCTAACTTTCCGGCTTGATCTCCCACTACAGACCTTTCTCCACGCTACTCCCATCCATCCCCTCCCTGTGTTGCCTCCACCTCAACTCACATGCTCTTCTCTGAATGTGTCTGATGTTCTCCCACCTCCAAGCTTTTGCTCGAGTGGTTCTCCCAGCGGTTCCTGATCCCTAAGCATCCATAGCTCCCATTCTTTTCACCTCATACAACACATCATATTGATGTGTGCCTCCCACTAGGCTCTGAGCTCCTCTAGGGACGGTGGCTCAGCGACTGGCGCAGACATAGCAGGGGCTACATAAAGTCTGCTGAAAAAAATGAATGGATGAATGGGTGTCTGCTCCTTCCACCAGACTGTACGCTTCTGAAGGCGGAGACTGTGCCTTATTTATCTTTGTGGTTCACATAGCAGGTGCACATAGTGCTCAAGAACGCTGGCCAAGTTTACTGAAGATGGCTCATTTGTTTCCATTAGTCACACCTCAGTTCTACTCAGATCTTAGCAATATCCATTCATGGATTTAACAAGTATTTATTTGCTCACCTGCTGAACCAGGCACCAGGCTAAGCTTATTTTAGATTTTAAATGCTCTCAATCTCCTTTCCAAATTTTCAAGTATTCTTTGATTCTAGTTCCTGATTTTTATTGTTATCCACTGCCCACTTATGCATTTCTAAAAAGAACAGCTCAGGGGAAATAGCTGCCAGTGGTAGAAAAGTTGTAGCTGCAGAGTCCCAGAGGTGGGGTGGGAGCTGCAGGGAAGTCACTGCCTTTCCGGCTGCACGGTCAGCTCCACAGTCAGGGAAGATTCTTGTTCCCTGAAGTAATGCCCAGTGCATTATAAAGGTCTGTCTCTGCAAAAAGTTATCTTCTCTGGCTTCTTTTTCAAGAATGACTGCAAATCATAATCTTTCCTAAATGAGTGACTATGGCTGGTGAGTGTAGGTTGGAGAGAAATGCACAGCCAAAAAAAGAAAATGTATGTAAACAGAGAAAATAATCTAAGTGGCACACAGCCGGAATTATTTTTACTTTATACCCTGATGGGATTTAAATCTGAAAATAAAACAAAAGTAAATTGAGATACCCAGTTTGCATCCACGAAATAACACTTCTGCACCAAATCTCAAGAGGTTTGGGGATGAGGACTGGCGGTGTGGGAGGGGGGCGGGGTGAGATCTGATTCCTCAAGGCAGCCGCACTGTCAGGAAGGGCCTAACTTGGATGGCAGGAGGCTTGGGGCAGAGGCCAAAGTTGAGAGGCAGGGCTGCTTACAGCACTCGGTGCCCTTGACGGGGTCAGGGAGGCTGGTGCACAGGCCCGGGGTATGCGGCACAGCGACCCTCCACCTGGAACCCGTGCTGTCACACGCCGTGTACTCGTAGTGGTACTCAGACTGCAGATGAGAGAAGAGTGGGCACAATGTGCATTAGTAGTGGTCAAACATTAACAGCTTCCTACCCACTTCCTGCCCAGCATGAGGGCTACTGACACTCATCATCACAGTAATGGGCCCTGGGACCCCGGCAGGGAACAAGGCATCATGGAACCAAATGATTGTTATCAAGCACGTACAGGAGCTATGGTTATTGGATCATTCCTCTCCCCCGGCCATGGTCTAGTCCCTAGAAACCCTTTTTTGTTTTTTTTTTAATGACTCTCTTTGCGGTTGTGTATAAATGTCCTGATAGGCCAGAGGAATGTGAGAAGGTAACTAAAGAACAGGCTACAAACAGGTGGAATTTTTCTTGTCCCAAACTGCAGAATTTATGAGCAGGGACTGGTCCATGAAAAATTTACAAAGGATTATCACAAAAGCGGTATTTCTATTTCCCTGATTTCCTTGCATTCTTCATGCTCTCTCCTGCCCAGAAAAACTATGAATTCCCACCTCGAATTTTATGAAGATGTCACATTTAGCCCAGGCAGGTGATGGGTTCTCATCACATGAGCCTATTCACGCCTAATTTCTCTGTGCAATGAAAACTCACAGTTCAGTTGCTTTACCTGAACTAAGAATAAACTGAATAACAACAAGAAAACCGCCAAATCAAGCATTAAATGAAATAGCAAGAGCCACAACAAAAATCATAGAAAGCACTACTTGGGAAAAAGAAAGCACAATAAACGTGCCAAATACTCTTCAACACTTCTTACTCTTTTAAATCTCATAATAAACAACAGTCCATAGAATTAATGTGATTTTGGCTCTGATAAGCATTTTACAATCCTCACTTACCAAAAACCATACTCAAGCCCTAAAGTACTTTGTATTACTATATCCATAAGAAAAATAGAATTAATGTCCCCCTTCTACCCATATGAAAGGATGATTGCATAATATATAAATGCAAGGAGCTGGGGCTAAAACTGAGACAGTTTGAAGTTGGCTAACCTAAGAATGTATCAGAACCAAAAAAAGAAATCTTTACTTTTTGGAGGGGGTGAATGAACTGCCTTTCATCTCTTCTAAGATGCACATTTCTTTCACATTTTAACACCTGTGAAGTCAAGTTGTGGCTTATAACTGACACAATTAAGGAAGCATCGTGTCATGTTTTAACCGATGGAGTTTTTCCTTTCTTTTTGGTACATAAAAAACAGTTCAATTTCTCCTGTGCTAGCTTGGCTTCTCGCGGCTCCCATGGAACCTTAGACACACTAGGGGTTCCCTGTACCTTATGCTATTCACTCCAGGCCCATCTACTAAGCATAGGCTTTCTTTTGGTCTTAGAAGCAGTGTTATTTCAGGCTTGTGGAAATAAACATGTTGTTTCTTGAGTTGTAGTTTCAGAAACTTAGGGTGATGAGAGAACAATTTTAGAGCTCCATTTTTATTGTCCTCTATTATAAATATTTACCAAATATATATTGTCTGCCCAGCACTTAGAGGTACTAGATGTTGTGTCCAGTGTGGCTCAGGACAGCGACGCAGAAACTGGGCACTTTCATCCAGAGGCAGCAGATGCGGAGGAGGAGGAGGAGTTGGGGGAATTGTAAGCCTAACTTTTGATGAGAAGCTTTGGCTTTAGATTAGATGTCAGTGTCATCTAGCAAAGAAAGAACATCTGGGTGGGAATTCTTTGTGCCCTTGAGCTACCATCACTCTGGATCTACTTTTCCTCTTAATTCCATTCTTTTCTTCATCCCAGAGGACTCTGAGGATAAATAAGGCAACTACACATATATCAATTCAGGTCTAAAAATGATACTCTCCAAAGGGTTTTGCTGCAAGAAAGAGGGGTAAAATCCACAGTATGTAAATTAAATGGAGAATTGAGTGAATCAGGCAGAACGGATTCAATGTTCTGCCCGCGAACGTAATTATGCCTGTCATTTGCACAGTGCTTTTACATTCCCAAACACCATCTTATTTGATCCTTAAACTCCCCAGAAGGCAAGCAGAGCAGGGGGTGTTTCCTCCATTGCACAGATGAGTAAACACTCTCCATGGGGTGAAATGGCTTGTCCAAGGTCACACAGCTGGTAAGTCACTGAGCTAGAACTCCGGCTTTGCTACCAGGAATCTTCCACCCTCATAAGTCCCATCAAACACAAACTCACACTGAGCGAAATTTAACAGCCAAATCTAAAAATTAAGCAAGGCAGTGTTGGTTGTCTGCCAGCAGCCAGGCTTGCTTCTGAGGCCTGAGAATTGGTGTTAAAACATCTAATCTTTTCGAGCAGATCATCTCAGTCACTCTGACTGCGTTTGGCCTCTTGGAGACACATGGGCCAAGCCTGCTTCTCTTTGCATCGTCTTTCATTTGGTGTCCCCTGGGTCCCGCTCTGGTGGGAGGTTTACCGGGAAAATGGTGGTTCCGAACCTTAGAAAGTTTCCCTTTCAATATGTGCTACTTTACTTCATGTCACTTGGGGATATTTACACTACCCAATGTGGCTGGCTCTGCTGCAGCTGTTTCAAATCTGAACTATACTTTGCTATCTCACCATCCAAGACATAGGCTTAGGCAGACAGTTAAATCAGAGACATAACTGGCAGCGCTCCTCAATTATATTCAGAGTTCTGTGAACAAATCAATTCCCCCACACTACCTCAGTTTAACCAGTGATCTGTCTTTGAGAGCATACGGTCTGCATAATATACAGATTCACAAAGGAGACACACGAATAGATTTAATTCGTATGTCCAGCATACAATTCCTTGTTCTCCCCATTCACAAAGATATGACACAAATCACAATTTTAAATGGGGCACAGGAAGCAGTGTCTGCTGCCTGTTCATCGGGGAAAGAAGGGAAGGGTTTGAAAACGAGGGGTGGGCACCTTGGTTAATCTGCCCTCCCCTAAATCACCCAGCCACATGTAATGCTCCCAGGGAACACAAGAAATTAGAGGGAAAACCCCCAAAGCTGGAATCTGCTTTGCCAAATATTGGTAACGCTGATCTTTCAGCTCCAGAAGAAGGATTCACTCAGACCCACAATGTTCGGGGTCCTTGCTGTCTGGGTAGTGAGTGGACTGCTGAAATGAAAAAATAATCACCAAGCCAGGATGGTGCCTGGATGCAAATGTGTGCTTCTTTCCACCTTTCCCCCTTCTTTCAAATAACATGTCTTAGTTTTTTAAATGATTGTCAAAGTAATAGATTAGAGACTAGAGATTGGTATCACCGGTCTACAGATTAAGTGCTAGAGAGGCATGTGGTCGCTATCTACTGTGGAAGATGCACAAGGTGTAAGCTGATGAGCTGGTGCCAAAGGGATGTGGTCCACGGCACAGGTGGTGCTTAGCTTCTCTGGCACGTGCACTAAGTAAATAGGCGAGCTAGAAGGGATTCCACACCCCATCACCACACGGGGCTCAACTTCTCTCAGCCACAGCTGCCTCATCTGGAAAATGGGGACACACAAGTACCTGCCTCATGGCAAGGCTGCTGTGTACAGTGTATATAGGCTCTCCAGAAGGCTGCCCAACTCAGAGTGTGAGTAAAGTTGAAATCTAGCTCAAGTTCTTCATGCTAGGAACTGTGCCCAGAAAGGGGGTGCCTTTTTCCCACGGGTAGTAGGTTGGTTGTGATCATAAATAAGATGATACAGGTCAAGCACTTAGTGCAGTAGGTTTTTCCATCTTCAAAACATCTTAATGGAGTAGGTATTATTATTTTGCCATTTTACTGATGGGAAAACTGAGGCATCAAGAGGTGAAGTTACCTTCTCAAGGCCACATAGCCTGGAGATTGCCAAGCAAGGACCGAACCCAGGCAATCTGAGTCCGTAGCCTGTGTTCCAGGCTGCTGGTGTTTGAGGGCAGCCTGTGTGGGCTACAGTCACACTCAGCGAAAGTGTGTCTGGGGCCCGGCACTGGCACTCAAGCTGCTGAAAACTTTGCAACAAAAGCCAAGGCATCAAAACCTTTGTGAACAGGGCCCAAAGGGGAAACAGTCAAGCCTGGCGCCGTGTGGAATGGGAAGGCTGACACCTGTGGTTCTTGCCTGCCCACTATCCACAGCTTCCTCCCATGCAGCAGAGCCTCTTCAGAGGATACATCCCCTCCTTATTCTGTTCCATCTAGGCGGGATTGTCAGACAAGGTGGCCATCTGTCCTCTGCCAAGGCATGGACACGCGGCCCACACAAAGCAAACCAGAGGCTCTCTCCAGGTAAGCAGGAGATGGGATGAGGGTGTGAGGCCACTTCGCCGTGCGTAGGGACCTGAAGTCAGTGGGAACTCAGGGAAGGATGAGGCAGGAAAGTGGGCTAGATGGGGATAAGCCCCTCCTTACTTCTCAGCTCTACCTAGGGCTGGCGTTGGTTCCCCTCCCCAACCAAAATCCACAGCAGTTCATAAAGCTGAAAATTATGCCAGGTGAAATAAGCCAGTCACAAACGAACAAATGCTGTCTGATTCCACGTATATGAGGTGCGCAGAGTAGTCAAGTTCAGGAAAAGAGAAAGCAGAACAGTGGTTGCCAGCGGCTGGGCGCCTGAGTGCAGAGTTTCAGTTTTGCAAGATGAAAATAATTCTGTTGATGGATGGTGGCGACGCTAGCACAACAATGTGAATGTCCTTAATGCCCGAACTGTACACTTAAAAATGATTAGGATGGTACATTTTACGTTATGTGTATTTTATCACAATTTTTAAAAAAAGTTATGCTACAGGAACATGCCCAATCTCTGACTTATCCTAATAAGTCCTCCAGAGAGTAGAAGCAGGATCATCTGGTAGTCTAAATTTAAGAAATATCCCCCAAATAAGATTATGTATGTCAGCCAATTGGATGGCCAAGTTCAAGAGGGAGCAGTGGAGGAAGGAGTGGAAGACAACAGACTGGAGTGGACATCATGACAGTCTCCCTGGAGATGCCCATGGTGGTTCCTTGGTGCTTATGTGTTTGCCATTGACAACTCTTTGAAAGCATTGCATTGCAGTTGTGCAAATAAATATTAATGCTAAAAACTACTTTTTTTCAAACATTCTGCTCTTTTTGAATTAAAATGTTTAAATTCTGGAAATACTGTTAACTTGGAACATGTCAGGTCTTCTACGTTCTAGGAAAATGATGTTCACTCATTCCATGATCAACAAGTGTTTACTGAGGGCCTGTTGTGTGCTAGGTTCTGGTGAAGCAGTGGTGTCTGAGACAAAGTCACAGCTCTCAAGGAGCGTAGACGTGTATGAGGTGGGGAATGTGGGGCAGGGCTGCAGTGGGGAGGAGACAGACTATAAACACTTAGGCACGTGCCAATTTCCGGTATTCCACCGTTCTCTACAATTATTTGTCATAGTACACTCCTGCTGGCCCCGCTTTCTCCAGAGAAGGATCTTGATGTCTGTTATGAACTGTGTGTTTGTGTCCCTCCCGAAATTCATATGTTGAAGCACTAAAATGATGGTATTGGGCTTCCCTGGTGGCGCAGTGGTTGGGAGTCCGCCTGCCAATGCAGGGGACACGGGTTTGAGCCCTGGTCCAGGAGGATCCCGCATGCCGTGGAGCGGCTAAGCCCATGCACCCCAACTACTGAGGCCCGCACGCCTAGGGCCCGTGCTCCACAGCAGGAGAGGCCACCGCAACGAGAACGCCCACGCGCAGCAACGAAGACCCAACGCAGACAAAAATAATAAAATAAATAAATTAAAATGATGGTATTTGTAGGTGGAGCCTTTGCGAGATAATTTAGTCATGAGGTTGGAGCTCCCATGAAGGGAGTAGTGCCCTTAGAAGAAGGGAAGCAGAGCTAGCCCTCTCTCTAAGGCCTGGTAAGGATATAGCATGAAGACGGCTGTCTGCAAACCAGCAAGAATGCTCTCACCAGATACTGGATCTGCCAGCACCTTGATCTTGGACTTCCCAGAACTGTGAACTTTCCAGAACTGTGAGAAATAAACTGTTCACCTTTTAAGCCACCCAGTCTATCGTATTCGGTTTTAGCAGTCCGAACAGATGAAGACAGTGTCTAGGGACTCTGGCAAAGACCGCAACATGTCTCTGACTCCAGCTTGATATGAACCATTGAACCACACTGTTTCTTTTTCAACTCATGACGGTTTGAAAGTCATGACAAGCCAGACCTGACAAAAAATAGCCTAGCTGCCTAGAAGTAACCTCTGCCACAGCAGAGCTGAGAAGACAGAGATGGCCAGCTACAACTGTCCGAGGGACAAGCACTGGTGATTGGGTGGCAGTGAGGTCTAGAGTCCACTGGCCTTCTTCCTGCCAGGGCATTTCTCCAGCCCAGCTGGCCAAGGACACTGGCAACAGGTGGCCCAGACTGACTGGAGAGTCCAAGGGCTGCTTCCCAAACAGGGCCTCCAGTTGTTAACATTGTGGGTATGGCATAGGCTGCAAAGGTCCTGGGGCCATGAGAGCTCAGTGAGCTACTACAACAAGCAGTCAGAGAGACTAAGAACAAATGGCTTAGTTGGGCATTCGACACTCCGGGCCTCGGTCTTCTCATTTGTAAAATGAGGAAGTTGGATTTAGGCGATTTCTAGCTTCTAAGAGTCCTTCCAGTTCCAATACCTCATTATGTTATGGTTGGTGTGTGTGTGGAAATCTGTTCTTCTTTCCACCTTTTCCCCCCTTCCTTCAAAATGGCACTTCTCAGTTTTTAAAATAATTATCAAAGTAATAAATGTTAGTTGTAGAAAAGCTGAAAATACAGGCTAGAATTAAAAAGAAAATTAAAATCTGCCCTAAGCCTACCAAGCAGAGATCACTAGTTGTAAAGTTTTATTGTATTTCTTTTCAAATTCATTTTCTATACATGCATATGCATTTTAAGAAACAAAATGAAGATCATATGGTATGTGGTTTCTTCTTCTGACTTTTTTTTACATTTTAGGTCACAAGCACTCTCCTGTGTCTTTAAGGTTGCACCATAATTTCTCTAACCATTTTCCTGTTGTCAGACATTGAGTTTTGTCCAATTTTTCCTTATTTTAAATAGCACTACAATGAAGCTTTATGTGTATCTCTGATTATTTCCTTTGGAGAGATTCCCAGAAGTGGGATTACTAGGGTAAAGAGTATGAGTTTCTTTAAGATTCTTGATCGGGGAGGGATATTTCTAAGAGAAAACAGACATTTCTAAGTCTTTTTTATTTCTTCACTTTTTACTACAATAAATTTCAAATATAGTTTTATTTTTATTTTATTTTTTATACACTTATTTATTTATTTTTGGCTGCGTTGGGTCTTCGTTGTTGCGCGCGGGCTTCTCATTGTGGTGGCTTCTCTTGTTGCAGAGCACGGGCTCTAGGCGCGCGGGCTCAGTAGTTGTGGCATGCAGGCTCAGTAGTTGTGACGCACGGGCTCAGTTGCTCCGTGGCACGTGGGATCTTCCCGGACCAGGACTCGAACCCGTGTCCCCTGCATTGGCAGGCAGATTCTTAACCACTGTGCCACCAGGGAAGTCCCTCAAATATATATTTAAAAATGACAGAATATGATGACCCTTATGTACCCATCACCTAGCCTCCATACTTATCAGTTTCTGCCATTCTTGCTCATCTACCTCTATGCAGTCCTCATTTACTTCTATCCACTCCTCCCCACTCGAAGTTGTTATTTTTTCTAGGCTTTTTTTAATTGTAGGGAAAATTTATATACATTGAAATGCACAAATCTTAACTTGTTCAATTTGGATAAATGGCTACACTTGAGTAAAACAATGACAGTGAAACAAAGAATCACCGCCCAGAGACTGCTGGGGAGAATGGTAACCCCTCGGCCACCACCTCCCACAGACAGAACAGACAGAGCCAAGCAGAGTCTCAGATCCTGAGTCTCAGAGTCACCGAGCCAGTGCTGCACAAAGTCACAGCCACCAAGGAAGCAGGCGATCAACACAACTTGGGTTTGTCTCGGCTGGGACAGGACCTGCGTCAAGAAACAGGTTCTTAAGTAAACCCGGATTCTGACTAGAGGCCTTGGGGTCTGGACGAGGCCCCCTCCTGCTCTTCCCCCAGCTGCAGGCTCAGCCCCTTCTCCTCTCACCATCCCTGAAGGGCAGATCCTTTGGGGAGAATGTCAGTATGGGGGCCGGGTGCACCAGGCAAACACCTGAGCTGGTACAGTGGGGTCAGTTAAGTATTTGTTGGTTCAGCTGCAAATGCCACTTTGCTTGGAAAGCCTCTGACCTAGATGGGAGCAGATCTCATTAAACAATCCTGACTGTCAAGGAGAGACCAGCCCTTCACTGGGAGGGAGGAGTGAGCTCTACTTAGCACAGAACACGGAAAACCACGGTGAAATGTCAGAATTTGAACATCAGGGCCCCAAAGAGACTTTCTCTGTGGCCCAGCCCTAGCTGGGATGGATGGTTTCCCAAACTCCTGTTCTTTGTTCTTTGGGCTTTAGAGTGTCCTCACTCAGGTTTTGGGTGGATGGTCCACTGAGGCTCAGAGACACAGTGACCTTGACCTCTCAGGACCTTTCCTATTGTTCTCCAGCCCTCAGACTGGAGAGACTCCCTCTTTCCTCCCTTCTCTCCCTCCCTCCTTCCCACCCTTTTAAGACTGCTGACTCAGTAGCAGTGTCTCCTGGGCCCTAAAGGCCTAGACATACCAGCCCTCAACCTCTGGTGCCTACATCTGTCTGATCATCACAACCGTCTGGAGATCACATTAAAAATACAGATTCCTGGGCTCTACCTCCAAGATTCTGATTCCCCACTAGATCTTTTTCTCCTTCTGCCCTCTTTCAAAACTCACTCTTCTATACCTCAAGACTTAAATATTTATCCCATTTGGAAGCAAATCAGATAAATACATCTCACACAAGACAGGGATCTTTAATCTAGGATCCTGGACCACTTTCCCCATACAACCAGATACAGAATTTTAGGTATATGCATTTTTCTGGGCACTGTTTTCATCAGATCCTCTAAGGAGTCTGTTATCCAGCCCCTCACACACAGGAAAATCATTTAAATCTATAATAATGCATTCGTAATTTTTAAATGGCTTAATATTTTTATCCCACAACAGGCTGTTCACTTTTTAACAGGGGGCTGAAATATTTTAACCCAGGCACTTTCAAATTCTGCTCCAGAGTCTAGGGGTTTAGAAAGCCAGACCTTTCAAAGGGGAGTGGGGATTCCCCACTTTAATGGAGCAAAGTTGTTTTTAAAAATCTGTTTAGGGCTTCCCTGGTGGCGCAGTGGTTGAGAATCTGCCTGCTAATGCAGGGGACATGGGTTCGAGCCCTGGTCTGGGAAGATCCCACATGCCACGGAGCTACTAGGCCCGTGAGCCACAACTACTGAGCCTGCGCGTCTGGAGCCTGTGCTCCGCAACAAGAGAGGCCACGATAGTGAGAGGCCCGTGCACCGCGATGAAGAGTGGCCCCCACTTGCCACAACTAGAGAAAGCCCTCGCACAGAAACGAAGACCCAACACAGCCATAAATAAATAAATAAATAAATAAATAAATAAATAAAAATTCCCTTCTTAAAAAAAAAATCTGTTTAACATGCTATTCTTCTCAGTTTAGGTTTTGTTTGAATCAAAAGTTCCACACTCAAAAAAAGTTTAACACCAATCTTTACTTGAAAGAGCAAATCCGTAAAGGTGAAATTGCAGGCATGAGGCAGAATCACAGAGTTAAGGATGCCTTTTTGGCCTTCCCTTAATCCCCCTACATAGTCAGTTGTTACCTCTACCTACAAGCGATGCCCCCTCTCCCCCAGACCAGGCACCAGCTGACACACCCCAAGCAGGCTGACCCCTGCCAGCTGTCCTCAATCTGTGTGCTGTTGCCTAGCAACACGGTGTCAGGAGCCCTGGGGCTCTCAGGAGTATGGGGGAGCCCTGGCCTTACATTGCCCCTTCTTTCACGTTTTCTATCCTACTCTGGAATTCCAGATTCCATTCTGATCAAATACAGCAGAGATGGTGCTTGGTGTCCCCAGCAGGACCTGCCCTGCTGGTTTGGCCGTGGACACGACACACAAAGCAGATACGGGGTCTCTACACCCAGCTGGGGCAGTTTGTGGCACCATGCTCTGGGCCATACAGGCCCCTGACCCTGAGGTCTAACCTGTCTGTAACTAAGCTGCTTGTCCATTTTGGGCACAGTCTTGGTTGGGGGCTCTTAGGAGACAGGACTGGTACCGTGATAACAGCTGCCGCTAATGAGGGCTCATGACCACCCATGTGCCAGGCTCTGGACTGGGCACTTTACATGCATCTTCCCTTTAGTCCCACAAGCCCCCCTGCTATTATCCCTACTGCCCTGACCTCCCTGTTTACAGCTGTAATCCACTCCCCTCAGTCCCACTGATCCTCAAATCCTGAATGACTTTTTTTTTTTCCATAGCACGGATCACCTTCAAACACACTTTATAACTTAGTTATTCATTATATTTATTATCTATTTCTGCCCCTGCCTTCACTCCAGATCAGATGTAAGCTCCAGAAGAACAGGGATCTCTGTTTTTGCTCACTGATGCAGCCAAAGAGCCCAGAAGAGTGCCTGACACACAATAGCTATCAATAAGTATTTGTTAACAAGGTCCTACCGTATAGCACAGGGAACTATATTCAACATCCTGTGATAAACCATAATGGAAAAGAATATGAAAAAGAATATATAGATATGTGTAAATACTCACTTTGCTGTACAGCAGAAACTAAACACAACATTGTAAATCAACATAGTTCAATAAAATGTTTAAAAATAAAATAAATGATAAATATAAAACAATAAGTATTTGTTGAGTGACTGAATGGTGAGCAAAAGGCATGACTTGAGAGTAGCTCTGGAGCTGTGCAGACACTCCAGATTACAGCCAAAAGATCTAGACTCTCATCTTGGCCTGACACCCCCAAACTATATGATTATGGGCCCATTATTAAATCTCCACATACCTCAGTTCCCTCCCCCATAGAACAGGGGTGCTAACACTCTGCTAGGAAGGTTAACAGATTCCTTCCCCCTAAACTGCCTAACATCAAACTATCAAGACAATTAGGAGATTAGGTTCAGGAATGCTCTTTGTAAACTGGTTAAAGAAGAAGAAGCCAGCTACTGCCAGCTACTGGTTAAAGAAGAGAGGGCACGTGGAGGGGTCACCCAGGTCCTTCTCTCCTCTTTCTGGCAATAGGACAGGGAGAAAGGAGCCAGGTGACATTTCTGGCCTAACGGCAAAGACGACAGCAGCAGTTCGATCCTCCTCGGTTCCCCTGATGTTTACCACCTGCGCTGACTCACCCTCTTCCCTGATCCTAGTCTACTCATACATATGAAACTACATCTGTCCTTTTTCCACTTTTTTCCCCCAGCAACTCCCCCAAAGCTAATCTCTCCAAGAGAAAGCCTGGTCGTTGACATTTATGACACTCGGTAACAGCGGGCAGTCCATCAGGTGCAGAGGGCTTTTCATATTGCTTGTAAATATCCCTAGGATTGAAATGGCTTTGTAGCCAGGAAACAAAATGTCCCTTTATAAATTCTAATCCCTTTCTGATAGGTGAGAGTTTGGTACACACATCTGTCTACAAGGCAGGGCTTTATGAGATTGTATTTCAAAGATGTACCTTTCTTGGTTTTTAATGAGATCAAAATGTTCCATTAAATGTTTTCACCTGGGCTTTTAATCACGCCTGAAAGAAACAGACCATCTAGGTCCTGGCTGATGCAAAACTCTCCAAGGATAGCTTGGTGTTTGGATGTGTTAACTGTTTATGATGGAGAACTTGAACCTGGAGGACAGACTTCTAGCCTAGAGAACCAAGTCGACAGACAAGGCTTCTGTAACTCCAGTGGAACAAATACACATGAGCAGCTGCAACACCACGATCTCCTAGTACACTGTTTTTCAAACTGGGGTTTAAGAGTCGTCAAACGCTTACTCATTAGCAGTCACTCACCATCTTCCCAGCCCCTGGATACCACAAATCTACTTTCTGTCTTTATGGATTTACCTATTCTGGACATTTCATATAAATGGAATCCTACAATATGTGGCCGTTTCCATCTGGCTTCTTCTACTTAGTGTATTGTTTTCAAGGTTCATCATGTTGTAGGATGTATCAGTACTTAATACTATGGCTCATTAATGTTCCATTGTATGGATGTACTACATTTTATTTATCCATTCATCAGTTGATGGACATTTGGGTTGTTTCTATTTGGGGGCTATTATTAATAATGCTATTATGAATATTCACATGCAAGTTTTTGTGTGAACATATGTTTTCAGTCTCTTGGGAATATACTTTGCAGTGGAGTTGCTGGGTCAAAAGGTAACTCTAGGCCTAACTTTTTGATGAACTACTGAACTGTCTTCCACAGTGGTTGTACCATTTAATATTCCTCCCAGCAATGTATGAAGGTTTCAATTTCTCCACATGCTTGTCAACACCTGTTATTATCTGTCTTTATGGCCACACCAGTGGTTCACTTTATCTCTCTTTTTTTTTAAATTAATTAATTAATTAATTTATTTATTTTTGGCTGCGTTGGGTCTTCGTTGCTGTGCGCGGGCTTTCCCTAGTTGTGGAGAGCGGGGGCTACTCTTTGTTGTGGTGCACAGGCTTCTCATTGCGGTGGCTTCTCTTGTTGCAGAGCACGGGCTCTAGGCATGTGGGCTTCAGTAGTTGTGGCTTGCAGGTTCTAGAGCGCAGGCTCAGTAGTTGTGGTGCACTGGCTTACCTGCTCCGTGGCATGTGGGATCTTCCTGGACCAGGGCTCGAACCCGTGTCCCCTGCACTGGATTCTCAACCACTACGCCACCAGGGAAGCCCCACTTTATCTCTTAAATGGATCCTCCACTACCGCCTGACAGAATCCTCTGTTTCCATCAGGGCCACATGCAGCTGTGGACTCGAGTTCACTTGTCTGAGTTGGCAAGAGCTGACTGTGCTCATCTCTTCCCAACTCCATGCTCAATGACACTGATAGCTTAAAGTTGGCTGATGGAAGTATTCACACCATGGAAATCAGCAAACATTAAAAAGTAGGACTTCCCTTCCCCTCCCTAAAGAGCCAGTTGTTAAACATTTATCAGCACATCACTAACAGCATCCACTTACTCCAAACTCCATAGCTCTCTTTGACTTGCTCTTTTCTTCAGCTTGTAAATCCACCCTTCTCCCTACACATCCTCTAGTTCAATTAAAATCCTAGTCTTTCTTTTCTAAGCTTCAGTTCAACTCTCTTATATGTAGAGTTTCAATTGCCTTCATGGGCTGATGACTCCAAGTTTCTATCTGGAGCTCAGCCCTTACTCTTTTTTTTTTTTTAATTAATTAATTAATTTATTTATGGCTGTGTTGGGTCTTCGTTTCTGTGCGAGGGCTTTCTCTAGTTGTGGCAAGTGGGGGCCACTCTTCATCGCGGTGCACAGGCCTCTCACTATCGCGGCCTCTCTTGTTGCGGAGCACAGGCTCCAGATGCGCAGGCTCAGTAATTGTGGCTCACGGGCTCAGTTGCTCTGCAGCATGTGGGATCTTCCCAGACCAGGGCTCGAACCCATGTCCCCTGCATTGGCAGGCAGATTCTCAACCACTGCGCCACCAGGGAAGCCCACAGCCCTTACTCTTGAGCTCCCAGTCCTTATCTGCAACTGCTTGTGGGGGATTCCTCAAGCACATCAGATCCAACATTTAAAATAGTTCTCAGCTGCTCTCCGCACTGCTGTTCTGTATCTAACTGAATGGTGCCATCAGCCACTTTGTGATGGCAATACTGGTCTTCGGGGGTTTTTGAAATTAATTTTTATTGGAGTATAGTTGATTTACAATGTTGTGTTAGTTTCTGCTGTATAGCAAAGTGAATCAGTTATACATATATATCTATATCTATATCTATATCTATATCTATATCTCTCTCCACTCTTTTTAAGGTTCATTTCCCATATAGGTCATTGCAGAGTATTGAGCAGAGTTCCCTGTGCTATACAGTAGGTTCTTATTCATTATCTATTTTATGTATAGCAGTATGTATATGTCAATCCCAATCTCCCTATTTATCCCTCCCCCACTTTCCTCCTTGGTAACCGTAAGTTTGTTTTCTACATCTGTGACTCTATTTCTGTTTTGTAAATAAGTTCATTTGTACCTTTTTTTAGATTCCACATATAAGCGATATCATATGATATTTGTCTTTCTCTGTCTGACTTACTTCACTCAGTATGACAATCTCTAGGTCCATCCTTGTCACTGCAAATGGCATTATTTCATTCTTTTTTATGGCTGAGTAATATTCCATTGTATATATGTACCACATCTTCTTTATCCATTCATCTGTTGATGGACATTTAGGTTGCTTCCGTGTCCTGGCTATTGTAAATAAAGCTGCAATGAACATTGTGGTACATGACTCTTTTTGAATTATGGTTTTCTCAGGGTATATGCCCAGTAGTGGGATTGCTGGGTCGTATGGTAGTTCTATTTTTAGTTTTTTAAAGAACCTTCATACTGTTCTCCATAGTGGCTGTATCAAGTTACATTCCCACCAACAGTGCAAGAGGGTTCCCTTTTCTCCACACCCTCTTCAGCATTTATTGTTTGTAGATTTTTTGATGATGGTCATTCTGACCAGTGTGAGGTGATATCTCATTGTAGTTTTGACACTGCTACATTTAGCACCTCTTCAAGCCAGGAACCATGTCTTTGACACCTTTCTCTCTTAGGCCCTGTGTATAATCACTGAGACCCTATCTATTTTCCGCCTCCAAAATATCTCTTGCATCAGTCTCCCACCCGTACTGCTAATGAAGTCAAAACAGTGATTTCTTGCCTAGAGGAGCCTTCTCATTGTTCTCTCAGGCTTTGCTCCCTCCTCTCCTCCAAGACACTCTACAGGCTACAGCCAGAGTGACCCATCTGAAATCCAAATCAGATTGAGTCACTGCCCCACTGTTGCCCTCAGGGTTGGCACCAGACTCCTCACAAGGTCTACAAGTGCCTTCAGAGACTTCCCTGGCGGTCCAGTGTTTAAGACTCTGCGCTTCCAATGCAAGGGGCGTGGGTTTGATCCCTGGTCGAGGAACTAAGATCTCACATGCCATGCGGTACGGCCAAAAATATATAAATAAATAAATAAATAAAAATAAATACAAGTGCCTTCACTCCCTGGCCCCTGCTTACTTCTCCAGCCATCTGTCAGTTTATTCCTGCTCTATTCCCAAAGCCATAACACTTTGAGATGGTGCCTTTTTACCTCAAAGTAATTCAACTAAAAATATTCACTAAGAATATGGTGAGGGGATACAGATATGATCAAGGCAGTCCTGGCATTTACAGGGACCACTGTGTACAGCTGAATAGGTTGTACACTGCACAATCTCAGGGAGTGCTATTCACATAATAGTCTACTAAGGTACTAGTGTATAAAATACATACAACAAAGTAAGAATACTCTAAATATATACAGAATCATAATATCAGGGAGAAAGTGACAGTTGAGAAATAACATGCTTTAAGCATCTAAAAAAGAAGTGATTTCTTTAATGCTTCCTAGCTATCTTTTTACCTCCAATCCATGTCTATAATCTCCTGGTTTATAATATCTGACATTCGGTCCCATTCTGAATAATTAAAATTAATTTAAAGGAACCCTGCATGATACCTTGCTTTTGTGACCAGCATGTTGTTCCATGAGCATTCTCATGCCCCTGATTTTATTCTCCTAGAGAGAGAAGCCTATGGTCAGTGCTGCTATCATGTCTTCTGTGTGCCACCAGTGCTACAGGCTGCCCCAGGAGTGCAAACTAACTTCAGTAGTAAGTCTGAAGGCAGCAGGGATCACTTCCTGGCAGGAGAACTAGGTGGTGGGGGACAGGGGTGGGAGGGACATTTACTTTTTATTCTGTACCCCTTTAAACTTTTTGAATTGATTACCATGTGGGTGAATTACCTGCTAAAAAATTTAATCAAGTTTTTTTTTTTTTCTTAAGCAATGCCTCCCTTAGAGGGAAAGTGGGGTTTTTTTGTTTGTTTTGTTTTGTTTTGTCAGGATTCTTAGAGCTGGGGTGTAGGGAGGACTTGGCAGCGGAGGCTGAAGCCATATTTTACCACCTGGGCTGAAGCTGACATTGCCCTTGTGTTTCTCTGACCCATGGGAAAATGTTCTTTAGAGGAAAAACTAGGAAATCAGGAAGTCTCAGCCTGCTGGTGGAGGGAGGGTGACAGAAACAGTTTCTTTTATTATGTTTGACATCTTATCTGTGTCTCACCCAGGGATCTTATCAGCTACGGGCACTGATGAGTGTGAAGTGTGAATGCAAGAACCAGAGAGGCTGAGTAGACACCTGGGCAGGTGCCTCTTGTCCTGTAAAATGAAAACTGTGCTGGTGACCGGTGTAGCTGTGGATGTACTGTTTGCAAAAGTTGTGAATAAAAATCCCAGGCTCTTCTCTGAGACAGTCTCACCCTAGGTCATTGCCATGTGTCACCAACAGAGAGATTCTGACCCAGCCTCCTGCCATCACTGGGGAGACTGGAGATGGGTGAGGGGAGAATCAGCTCTAGAACGTCTGGCCTCCTCTGGTCAACCTGATCCTAAAAGCAAACAAAATGTTGGCTCTTGCTTAAGCAGACTTGGCTGCAGCCCGGGGTCAAGATCTGGGGGCAGGAGTAGCTGAAAATGTGCTCGGGCAGGTGGTTTTAGAAATGACTCCCAGCAGCTGACCAAGTTTCTGCACCAGCAGACTCCAGTCCCTGCCCCATAAAGCTGGAATCTAATCATCCTGGGCCTCAGTTAACTTAATCTTCATTCTAGAAATAGCTAAGAAATCAGAAAAGTCTGTACACATGTGAAGGAGAGAATGCAGATCTTTGTTGTGTGCCCTTTATACGTTTTGAATTGCTTACCATGTGGCTGTATTACCTGTTCAAAAAAATAAATTTAAAAATAAAATATTTTTTAAATGTATCACCCTGCCTTTGTCACTTACTTCTTCAGAGTGGCCTGGGTTTACAACTGATCTCCAAATAAAAGAGTCAGAAGAGAGCATTGCACTGTCTCTTCCGACCCCATAGAATGCCCTGCGTAACCCTCTTCACCCATCCAGTCCCACATGAAGCACCCTTTCCCAGACCTTCAAGAAACAGTCTCGATCCTTCTAGAAAGTGAGACCTCCGTCCTTCACACCACTCATGGCATAACGATCATCAACTGCCTTGCTCTGTTGTTACTTCTCAGTTCATCTGGTCCCAATTAGATGGTAAATTCTCTGACTCATATTTCTGTGTCACAACCCCTAAATGAATAACTGTGCTTTGCCTGCAACAGACACTCCCCAGGCATTTTGGAAAATCTCATATTGTTGTAGATTGAAGTGAGGTCTACTAATCTAAACTCCAACCTGGTGCAGACATCCCTGAGTGACCTGACGGATGGTTAGAGAGGTTGGTTAACTGAGAGATTCAAAAGATCTAGAGGCAAAGGAGTGTACTCTTCAGATTATTTAGCAGTAATTATACCTACACTAAAATCTTTTTTTTTTTTTTTTTTAATTTATTTTTATTTTATTTATTTATGGCTGTGTTGGGTCTTCGTTTCTGTGCGAGGGCTTTCTCTAGTTGTGGCAAAGCAGGGACCACTCTTCATCGCGGTGCGCGGGCCTCTCACTATCGCGGCCTCTCGTTGCGGAGCACAGGCTCCAGACGCGCAGGCTCAGTAATTGTGGCTCACGGGCCCAGCCGCTCTGCGGCATGTGGGATCTTCCCGGACCAGGGCTCGAACCCCTGTCCCCTGCATTGGCAGGCAGATTCTCAACCACTGCGCCACCAGGGAAGCCCCTAAAATCTTTTTTTATTTTTTTAATTTAATTTAAAATCTTTTAATTATCAGCATGTTTATATAAAAATTCAAATAACAGAGAGATGTATGGATAAAAAGTAAATGTCCTCCTTCACCTCTCCTCACTGCACTCATGAATGATGCCATATTATCCATCACAGGACCTGCATCAATCTGCTAGGGCTGCTGTAACAACGTACCACAAACTGGGTGGCTGAAAAAACAGAAATCCACTCTTTCACAGTTCTGGAGGCTAGAACTCTGAAATCAAGGTGTCAGCAGTGTTGATTCCTTCCAAAGCTGTGAGGGAGAATCTGTTCCATGCCTCTCCAGCTAGCAATCCTTGGCGTTCCTAGGTTTGTAGCAGCATAACTCCAATCTTCACATGGCATTTTCCCTGTGTATGTCTGAGTCCAAAATTCCCCTTTTTATAAGGACACCAGTCATATTGGATTGGGGCCCACCCTAATGACCTCATCTGAACTTGACTACATCTGCAAAGACCCTATATCCAAATAAGTCACATTCTGAGGTGGTAGAGTACACAGGGGGTGCTCTAAGGTACACAGGAATTTTTGGAGGGCACGATTCAACCCATAACAGTGCCCATACCTCAAATTTTCCATCTAGACAAGGAGAGATTCATAGCTCTATGTTCCATGCTGTGAAATTTGAGAAATTTCCCTTCTTGGACAAAAAAAAAAAAAAAAAGTAAACGAAGAATTATGTTGCCTCCTTCGAGGGAAATAAAATTAATGCTTATTATGCATCTTTCATGGTCCTCAAACTTTGCAAGTTTCATCTCTTTAGTCTTCACAAACACCCAAAATTCCTTGACATCAAAGACTGCCCCATCCATTGTCATATCCCCACTGTGTAGCTTAGAAACTGGTGCTGCAACAGTTATAAAACAAATATTTTTTGAGTCAATGAACTCTGTGGGGTAGATGTTATTTCCTCCATTTTAAGGATGAAGAACTCAGTGCAGAGATGCTCAGACACATGTCCCAAAGTCACACAGCTGGTAAGGAAGCTGCAGGTTTGGGACTCAAGCCCAAGCCCGCCTTTCTTCAAAGTTCATGCCATTTCCATTAAACTTAAGCCATTGGTTCTCGAAGTATGTTCGCAGGACCAGCAGCCCCAGCAGTGCCTGGGAACTTGTTAGAAATGCAAAAGGATTCCTCTGGTGGCGCAGTGGTTAAGAATCCGCCTGCCAATGCAGGGGACACGGGTTCGAGCCCTGGTCCGGGAAGATCCCACATACCACAGAGCAACTAAGCCCATGTGCCACAACTACTGAGCCCACGTGCCACAACTACTGAAGCGTACGCGCCTAGAGCCTGTGCTCCGCAACAAGAGAAGCCACCGCAATGAGAAGCCCGCGCACCGCAATGAAGAGTAGTCCCTGCTCACTGCAACTAGAGAAAGCCCGTGCGCAGCAACGAAGACCCAACACAGCCAAAAATTTAAAAAATGAAATAAAATAAATATATATAAAAATAAATAAATAAAAAGTTGCAAGTTACCCATGCTGTATGAAAAAAAAGTTAAAAAAAAAAAGAAATACAAATTCTTAGGCCTCTCCACCGATCCACTGAATCAGAACCTCTTGGATGGGGCCAGCATTCTGGGTTTTAGCAAGCCCTCCAGGTGACCCCCTGCAGTTTGGCAGCCCCTGTGTTAAACCAGGAAGCGACTGGGAGAAGTCGAGAGTGGGTGTGACCTTAGAGACTGGCTTGGTCTTTTTTTTTTGAGTTGCCTATGCAGTTACAGGATTTCCAGAAACCTTACCTTCTATTCCAACCATTGTTATTTTCTGATGCTGAAAAATTACATTATCCCACTATTTTCAGAAAGGAGGGAGGAAAGAGAGAGAAGAGTGCCCAGAGGTAAGTATTCAAATCTGAACTCTTTCTTCCAGTTTCTTTCCTCTGCTGCAAATGATGAGACACCCTGGGAGAAGCTCAGATGAAAACACCACGAGAACTCTCAAGTTCAGCTTCAGCTTCACCCAGAAAAGAACACTGACAGTTCTCTCGAGGATAAAGTTGGCAAGATGCTTTGAAAGCTGCCAAAGGGCTTCCAAGGTGAATGAAGTAATTGAAGGTGGAATCAACTTAGCTCTGCAGAATTTCATCCACACAATCATGAAAGAAGAGACCAGAGCAGCAGGTGCAGCAGCTGGCTGAGCAGATATCCATTTCTTATCTGTAAACCAACAGGGGATGGTCATAAATTTTAAGCCAGCTGCTCACTGGATGGAGGGTTGGGACTCAGGAACCATTTGCAAGAATGACCTGTTTCTTAAAGAATGGCACTTTTCTTCCTGAGGATCTTGATGGCAGAAGAGGGTGGCAGCTAGATGGCAGTTGGAGGGGAGAGGCCTGGAGCCCTGTGAGGTGAAGGCTTGTGTAAGGCCCAAACCAGGGTTCTGCCACTGGGCTCAGCCTGGAGAAGGTTAGGAGGCTTTGCAGCTAAAGCAAGAGGAGGGAACTGTGCCGCTGACTCGCCAGCAATGTTCTCCTTTGGGAAACTGTAATATTGTCCATTGTCAAAAGGGGAGGTGGGGCTGGGGGAAGGGGAGCTGGAAGAAAGAACAGGATCTAAAGCAGAATGCTCAACTTCAAGCCATTTGCCTAAGTTCACTTTCTTGGGTGTCTTCTACAAGATAGAAGAATGAAATGCTCCTTTACGCGCTACGAAGATTGGTCTCAGCATTCCTCTGGCCCCTTCCACGTCCTCCACCCACAGCCAGGCACCTGACAGTGCCAGAGGCTCTGGCAACCACCGCACACAGTCATTTCCAAAGGCTCCCCTGGGGCAGCCTGGGGCACCATCACTGGCAATAGAGTCCACATCACCACCTCTTGCTTTGCCAAAGCAGAAATGGCCTGAGTCCAAGAGTGAAATTTGGTGGAAGAAATTAAGGCAGGATGCCATTCTCTCTAATTTTCAGGAAGACCTCAGATGATCCTCCTGTTTTTTAGCAGTCACAGGAGGAAATAGGACAAATCTTCCCACTTCTTTAAAATAGGACAAATCTTCCCACTTCTTTATTTTTATACCTACTGATAAACTGTCTCATTTTTTTCTCCCACTCTGAGCTGTGCCAACTTCTATAATGGTTAATGGATAGTAATTAAACATCAAGTTCCTGGCTATTTCAATTTGAGACCAAAGGAAATTGGTTTAAAAACTAAAAGATTCTTGGGACTTCCCTGGTGGCACAGAGGTTAAGAATCCACCTGCCAATGCAGGGGACAAGGGCTTGATCCCTGGTCTGGGAAGACCCCACATGCCGCGGGGCCAGTAAGCCTGTGGGTCACTAAGCCCGTGCACCACAACTACTGAGGCTGTCCGCCGCAACTACTGAGGCTGTCCTCCACAACTACTGAGCCCACGAGTTGCAACTACTGAAGCCTACGCGCCTAGTGCCCGAGCTCCTCAACAAGAGAAGCCACTGCAGTGAGAAGCCCAGGCATCTCAACGTTCGCCACTAGAGAAAGCCCATGCACAGCAAAGAAGACAAAATAATAAATAAATATTTTTAAAAATTATTTTAAAAAATAGATAAATAAAAACTAACATCCTCATTCTCTCTCTCTCTCTCTCTCTCTCTCTCTATATATATATATATATATGATTTATATTTCAGATATAAATACAGCTATATATATATATATATATGTAACTATAAGTTCTCTATAAACAATACCTGGCACATAGTAGGTCTGTGATAAAATTTGTTGAAAGGCAATGAATTGAATGAATGAGTTTATACGTACATACACACTGGCTTCTCTGGTTCAGTTTTTTTCAGTTTTCCAAAGCACATATCTAAGCATATCACCACGCTGCTCAAAAAACTTCTCCAGTGTGTTCAGAATCGAGTTCAATCTTTCTCCTTAACACAGTCTATTCTATAAGAGCCTCCAAGACTGGCCTCAATCCACCTTCCCATACCCTTTCCTCTCCCCTCCACTAAAGCCACCCTGGACAACCTGAAATTCCCCCATACAAGCCCTGCATATTCCCATCTCCTGGCCTCAAATGTCTTTTCCTTGTGACCTGCCCAAGATCTACTCTATACTGGGGTGAGGACTAAGCTTTGAGACAGGCCCTCAGATGCCACCAGTATACCCCCAAAGCCTTCTCTGATTTCTTCAATTTCCCTCTTAATAGTGCAAACCCAAAGCCCTTTGTTTATATTCAGTTTTATCTCTTATATAAGTGCATTCTACTTATGGACATAATCCCTCTCCCCCACTAAACTGTAAACTCCTTGAGGGCAAGCACTGGGCCAATTCATTCCACATTTGCAGCTGCAAGCACAGTGCCTGACACATTTGGAGTGCTCAAAATAATTACTGTATTAATAAGTAATAATAATAACATGAAGATTTAGGAACATCAAATTCAGGAAAACTAGTCCAACAGCTCATGGAATGGATGATTTCATGATACACTGTGATGTGGTGGTTTTAAAATATGTCCACATATTCTCTGATGTTTCTCCCTTCAAGAGGAAGATAGAGCTTAATTCTCCTCCCCCTGAGTGTAGGCTGGACTCAGTGACTTGCTTCTAATGAACAGAATATGGCAAAAGTGATGGTGTGTGACTTTTGATAGTAAGTTATAAATGGCGTTGTGGCTTCTTCCTTGCTCCCTCTGATTCCCCGCTCTGGAGGAAGCTGGGTGCCTTGTCATAAGGACACTCAAGCAGCCCTCTGAAGGGACCCACATGCGAGGAGCAGACTCCTGACAATAGCCACATGAGTGACCCATCTTGGAAGCTGATCGTCAAGTTCTAAACAAGCTCTTGGGTGACTGCAACCCTGGCCGACATCCTTTTTTTTTTCTTTTTAAATTTTTGGCTGCGTTGGGTCTTTGTTGCTGCGCGCCGGCTTTCTCTAGTTGCAGCGAGCGGGGGCTACTCTTCGTTGTGGTGCGCGGGCTTCTCATTGCAGTGGCTTCTCTTGTTGCAGAGCACGGGCTCTAGGCACATGGGCTTTAGTAGTTGTGGCTCGCGGGCTCTAGAGGGCAGGCTCAGTAGTTGTGGCGCACAGGCTTAGTTGCTCCGCGGCATGTGAGATCTTCCCGGACCAGGCATCGAAACCGTGTCCCCTGCATTGGCAGGCGGATTCTTAACCACTGCACCACCAGGGAAGTCCCCTGGCCAACATCTTGCCAGTAACCTCATGAGAGACTCTGAGCCAGAATCACCCGGCTAAGCTGCTCCTAAATTCCTGAACCACAGAAACCGTGAGAAAAAATTTTTGTTATTTTAAACCACTAAATTTTAGGGTAATTTATTATAAGGCTATTGCCTAATAGATAATAGATAACAATCCATTCCAAAAAAAAAGATATAGTTTTTAATTCTTGTTGGACCAAAGGAGATTCCTGATTTTACAAGGTTAATAACTCTATGTTAAAATACTGATATGCTCTTCTCTTCACCGGATACACCCTATTACATCTTCAGTTCTTACTTAATTTTACCACCTCTTTAAAGCCCTGCTTGACTCTCTCACTTCTTTTGCAAAGTTCTCCTTAACCACTCCAGCCCACACTGAAATAATTTTTCTGTTTATACTTTGGCACTTGATAACTATAATTGCTCCCACCTATGGAGTCCTTACTATGTGCCAGTGTACCAGGCTGAATAGTGTCCCTCCAAAATTTGTGTCTACCCGAAGCCTCAGAATGTATAATCTTATTTGGGAATAGGGTCTTTGTAGATGTAATCAGCTAAGATGAGGTCGTATTGGATTAGGGTGGGCCCTAAATTCAACGACTGGTGTCCTTATAAGAAAGCCATGTGAAGACACAGAGAGACACACAGGGAGAAAGCTATGTGACAATGCAGGCAGAGTTTGGAGAGATGCAGCTGCAAAGGCAAGGCATGCCAAGGATTGCTGGCAACCACCAGAAGCTGGAAAGAGGCAAGGCAAGATTCTTCCCTAGAGCTATCAGAGACAGCATGGCACTGCTGACTCTCTGATTTCAGACTTCTAGCCTCCAGAACTGTGAGAGAATAAATTTCTGCCGCTTTAAAACACCCAGCATGTGGTACTTTGTTACCGCAGCCCCAGCAAACTAACGCAACTAGTTAATGTTCACATCTTCTTTCTCATTCCTCATTTTCACAACAATCTTTCAAATTAAATATGATTAGCTCCTTTGGTAAATGAGTCCCACAGCCAGGAAAACTTCACCTGGGCTATGAACATGTGCTCTGCCCACTGCTCCTTCCTATCTGGCCTCACTCCATCACGCACTTGATCTCTATTTGTAACTGCTTGTCCTTTTAAAGGCTGTATGTGCATCAGTGTTAGTTTCTTGTATATAATTCTTCTGTGTCTCTTTCAGTCCATTAGGTTCAATAAAACTCGATGAATGAATTATTTTAAATTTCAGTGGATTAAAAAATTTAAATAAAAGAGAAAAGAATAAGTAAGTATTTGGTGCAGAAAACATAACAGTAGCCCACAAGCTAGAGGAAATCTGTCACTAATGTTTTCAGACTGTGAGTACTGTGATGATACCTGCTTTCTGGGACCAGGTATCAGTATGGACAGTATTGTGAATATTCCTAAGAGAGACAAAAACCAGAAAGGGTATAGGGTGGAGGAAGTAAATGTCAGAAATAATGACATTTCTAATAGGTAACCAGTTATGCTGCTTAACAATTACAAATTTTAAAAAAGAATACTTTTTGCCCCAATGATATGGCTTAACTCTAGAAATAGTGAGCTTCTCATTACCCAGGGTAAAAAGTTTTTGTTTTTGTTTTTGTTTTGGCCTCGCTGCGTGGCATGCGGGATTTTAGTTCCCAGACCAGGGATTGAACCCCAGCCATAGCAGTGAAAGCGCCGAATCCTAACCACTGGACGTCCAGGGAACTCCCAAAAGTATTCCTTTTTAAACATTTGTAATTGCTAGGCAACCTAACCCACATGAGGATAAGCACCCGCTCCGCTATGTTAGGGAGCTGGTGAAGATGCCTTAGGTGTGAATGATCACTGAGATCCACCCTAACACCAGCACTTTACAAGGTCGCAATTTTATATCTAAATGACACAGATTGCACCAACCTGTTGATCTCCTTGCATCCTCTGAGGATCTCCTTGGTCCTCAGTTTCTGCAAGTATCAAATTAAGATTTATACCTGAAACTAGCACAATACTGTAAATCAACTATAATTCAATTTTAAAAAGAGTTTAATAAATTTGGGATGATAGCAATCTAAGGTTTTTAAAAACCTTAGATTTTCAGTTTTCTGAAAATTAAAAGGATGTCTCCTCTTGCAGAGAAGCTCCTGAGAATCTATCTGCATCCTCCCAGTGTATCACCTTTATCTGCTCATACTTATTCACGTCCCTGCCCTTCAGCTACTCATCATCTAACATAAGAACGTATAACCAATTCCTGCATCAAAGAAGACAACCAAGTGCACTGGCCACTATCACACAGTCCTCAGAAATCATACATGATCTGTCCCTACATGGGAAAAATAAGCTGGTGAATACAAGAATCAGGGGGTAGCCTTTTAGACAGTCCAGGACTAAAAGTCTGTATGTTCTTTTTAAAATCTGACTTTTCCCCCCCACCATAGTTCTTTGTTTTCTTCTCATGTCCTGCTAACCTGTTATTTATTTTATATTTGGGCACAGCTCCTTCTTTTCTTTTACATATGATTTACACAGCTGAATTTATATTTGTAAGTGGAGGCTCTGGCCCTAATCTTTTAAAATTTCTTTACAAGGAAAATAAGTTGATCCATTAACTCAACATGTATGGAGCATCTAGTCTGTGTGTAGCACAGTGCTTGACATGCTGCTGACTTTTCTCAAGTGCTATCCTGAGCCAGAGCCATCCTTAAAATTCTTGTAAGCATGGTTTCTCATAAGGAAAAGTCAGATGAACAGATATAACTGATGCTCCCTTTATCTTTTCTCTTAGTGGCTTACTAGCCACCCTTTTATTGTCATATGTTTCGAGTTGGAGACTGAAGTAATCAATTTCAAGCAGAAAGTTAGCCAATTTCAGTTTTCTTTCTAATTCAGAAACAGCTTTCCTTTCCTGTTTGGCATGGGGTGAGAAGAAGGATGCTTCAATTAGCATGCAGCCTTATTAAAGTCCATATATTTTTTTGCCTTTTATTTTGTATCATCAGTAAGAATCAGACTTGGACAATCACATTCTAGGCCTATGAAACTCAATTTATTTATTTTGTCACGCTGCATAGCTCTATGGGTCTTTTTTTACATGCCTTTCGTGGTACATGACAAATCAAAGAAGAAAAATAGGTGATAACCTCATATTAGGCTTCTCAGACTTCAAGGAATTTGAAAAGTGGAGAGCCTAGGAAGTACGATAAATATATTTTCTTTCAGCAGCTGTCAAGCGCTAACTATAATTACCTGTTCTGTGCTTTACCTGCTATGACACAGAAGGAAAGCTTAAGAAGAAATGTGACAAATGGCCCAATTTTTATCACTTACCAGAGGGACAATACAGACTGAGGAAAAGCTATGAGTCTGACCAACTTCTTTTCAGAAAATTTGGCAGAATTAACATCAGGCCCGGCTGCCCTGCCTGGGACCAGCTGGCAGCTTGGTTAGGCTGACAGGCTCTCCGGCAGGGCCCTCCAGGTCTCTGTGATTCCCAGGTGAGAATAAATTCTGGCTGCCACCCTCACAGCCAAAGCCTCCCTCCTCCTCCATTGACTGCAGATGGACAAGACTAATGCTCTTTGAAAATCCATGCTGCTTGGGATGTCCCTGGTGGTCCAGTGGTTAAGACTCTGCCCTCCCAATACAGGGGGCCCGGGTTCGATCCCTGGTCAGGGAACTAGATCCCACACGCCGCAACTAAAAGATCCCGCACACAACAACTAAAGATCCCGTGTGCAGCAACGAAGATCTCACTTGCCATAACTAAGGCCCGGCACAGCCAAATAAATAAATAAATATAAAAAAAAAAAGAAAAGAAAATCCATGCTGCCGACTTGACACACATCAATCAAAATGTTAAACACTTAGACTCTTTGACCCACTATTTCTATTTTTAAAAATTTGTCTGCAAATAGACTCAAACAAGTATGCATCAGTATGTACTCCTGTAGGAGGATGTTCACTGCAGCAATGTTACCATATAAGTGGCTGGAATCAACCTATTCATCAAGTTTCTGTTTCAATAAATCACGGTACACACATATAATGAATCACAGTAGAGCTATAGTGATGAAAACAATAAAATACAGAATAGGACAAATATTTTGATCTGATTTGTACAGGAAGGGCAAAAGAATACACAGATGTGCTTGTATAGGCAAAAAACATTTCAAGAAGAATATATTTAAGCAAGTGTTGACAGAGGTTAGCCTTTGGGGATTTGCAGGCGGGAGGGAAAATTTGTACTTTTCAGCTTATACCTTCTGCACAGTTTGGATTGTTAACATGGACAGGCAGGAAATATGGTGGTTAAGAGCTCAGCTGCCTGAGTTCCTGCTCTTTTACCAGCCAAGTAACCTTGGGCAGGCTAATCTCTCTTTGCCTTAGTTTCATCATCTATAAAATGGGGATTCATTCAGGGCAATTTTTGAATATCTACTATATGGCAGGCAATGGAACTATAGAAATGAATAAAACATACAAGAATACCTGCCCTCTGCAGTGGTTAAGAATCCGTCTGCCAATGCAGGGGACAAGGGTTCAATCCCTGGTCCGGGAAGATCCCTGGTCTGAGAAGATCCCACATGCCGTGGAGCAACTAAGCCCGTGCGCCAGAACTACTGAGCCTGTGCTCTAGAGCCCGTGAGCCACAGCTACTGAGCCCACGTGCCACAACTACTGAAGCCTGTGCACCTAGAGCCCGTGCTCCGCAACAAAGAGAAGCCACCGCAATGAGAAGCCCGAGCACTGCAACGAAGAGTAGGCCCCGCTCGCCGCAACTAAAGCAGCAACGAAGACCCAACGCAGCCAAACATAAATAAATAAATAAATAAATAAATAAATAAATAAATAAATAAATTTATAAAAAAGAAAAAAAGAATAGTACCAAAAAAAAGAATACCTGTCCTCGTAGACTTCACATTCTTGTCAAAAGAGATAGACAATTAAAATATACACATATATGTATGTATATGCACACATATGTACATATGTAAAATATCTGTCAGATAGTAAAGAGTGTTATGGAGAAAAATAAAACAGGAAAGAGGAGAGGTAATGGTGTGGGGTGGGATATTAATAGGACCTACCTCATAGAGTAACTGTAGGAACTGAGTTAATGCATGTTGGTCACTTAGAACACTCAATAAATATGAATTATTATTATTGTTATGAGCATATATTACTTTAGCATGTAAAAGTTAAAGATAATTTTTAAACAAACCCATGCCCCCAGGAACCTTTGATTAAAATCTCACCTCTTTCTTTAGTAGTTTCTGAAACTTCAAAATGGGGATATACTTTTTCGTTTATGAGTATAAAATCATGTGGTCCAGCCACACTGGCCTTCTCCCCATCCCCTAAAGCACCAGACTCTTTCCTGTCTGCAAGCTTGTCTGCACATTTTCACCCACCAAACTCCTCCACTTCCTCAGCTCGCCGCTTAAACTCACTCCTCAGAGAGTCCTGCTCCAACCTCCCTGATCTAAATCAGATCTCCTCTCATAATCTCTCAGCCTATCTTTCCCTTTTCTCTCATAGCACTTAACCAAATGCATAGGTCAGCTGGGGTGGTTATTTATGAATATCTACTTTGCTTTTCAAGCCAAAAAAACTCCTTCCCAGTGACCACCTAGGTGGGGAAATGTGAAAGAGAGGAGAGGGGAAGCCAGGCATAGCGTGGGTGGGCAGAGTTCTCACTCCAGTTTAGGTGGAGGGGGAAGCAGCTGAGAAAGGATTCAGAGTAAGAATTATCTGTAGGGATTTTTATATTGTTTGCTATAGAATGAGCAAGCATTTTACTTCTCAGTCACAGTAAGAGCATCCCAAAACACTCTGAGGTCACTTAGGAGCTATAGATGGGATCCTTCTTGAAACACACAGGGTCCCTCCACTATGAGCCAAGCAAGAATGAAGGAGTGTGTGTGTGTGTGTGTGTGTGTGTGTGTGTTGCCTAGTGATTCATCAAAGTTTGAAAGGATTGATAGTTGGTTTGTTTTAATTTATTTTTGGCTGTGTTGGGTCTTTGTTGCTGCGCGCTGGCTTTCTCTAGTTGCGGCGAGCAGGGACTACTCTTTGTTGCGGTCGCGGGCTTCTCATTGTGGTGGCTTCTCTTGTTGTGGAGCACAGGCTCTAGACGTGTGGGCTTCAGTAGTTGTGGCACGTGGGCTCAGTAGTTGTGGCTCGCGGGCTCTAGAGCACAGGCTCAGTAGTTGTGGCGCATGGGCTTAGTTGCTCCGTGGCATGTGGGATCTCCCCGGACCAGGGCTCGAACCTGTGTCCCCTGCATTGGCAGGTGGATTCTTAACCACTGCGCCACCAGGGAAGCCCAGGATTGATAGTTTTGCCAAGGATGTGAGAAAACGTGCAAAGTTAATGGGAAGCAAAACTGATGCAATTTCTCCAAAAGAGGATTGCATAATATGGAACAATATAAAGTATATGTGACTTTTGATCAAGGAATCCCCATTTCTAGAAATATAACTTAAGGAGTTAACTGAATGATCTTACTCTCTCATCCAGCAATTCTATTTCTAGGAATTTATTCCAAGGAAGTAATGACAGATGTGTTGGAAAGAATATGTAAAAAGAGGCTCATCTTAGCATTGTTTATAATAGTCAAAAATTAGAAACATATGTTAACATATGTTTCTAACATATATGTTCAATGATGGGGGATTGGTTAAATAAATTTCATCAGTGGAATATTATTTATCTATTACATTAATTTACTAAGGGCCCACAACGTGCCAGATATTATTTTGGGTGTTGGAGACACAGCATGAAATGAAACACAAAAAGCCCTGCCTTCGTGGAGCTTACGTGTTAGTAGGAAAAGACAGAAATAAGTAAAATAAATAAAATATAGAGCATGTTAGAAAGTGGTAGGTTCTCTGGAGAAAATAAAACAGAAAATGGGATAGGAAGTGGGAAGACATTTCAACAAAAACTTGAAGGGGATTAAGAAATAAGCTGCATATCCTGGGAAAGAGCCTTCCAAGCAGAGAAAACAGCAATTGCCAAGACCCTGAGGGGGCAGGTTACCCCACAGGTCTGAGAAAGAGTGGGGAGGCTGGTGTGACTGGAGAGGAGGAGGTGAGGATTGTACGTACAGCCTTGTAGGCCAGTGTAAGGAGTTGGTTTCTACTTTGAGACAGGAAGCCTTTGGAAGGTTTTGAGCAGAGGAGGGGCAACATCTATCTTATTTTCAGTAGCTTTACTGAAACCTGGCTGAGCACTAGACAATATGTGGGCAAGGTGGAAGCAAAGAAACCAGTTGGGAAGTTTTTGCAATCTTCTGGATGAGCAGTGATGGCGGCTTCGAGAAGGGTGTGTAGCAGTGGAGGTGTAAGAAGCAATCAAATTCTGGATACATTTTGAATGTAGAGCTAACAAGAGTTTCTGATGAGTTGGATATAGGGAGTAAGACAGAGAGGTCAGGATTTGGGGCCTGAGCAAGTGGAAGGATGGGGTTGCCATTAGCTGAGATGAGGAAGATTCTGGGAAGCACATTGTTGATGGAGGTGGAGAAATCAGATGTTTTGGACATGGGAAATCTGAGCTTCCAATCAAATTTGTACATAGAGAGGTCATGTATGCAGCTATGTGTACAAGTCTGGAGTTCAGGGATGAGATCTGGGTTGGAGGTATGAATTTGGGAGTTGTTGATGTCCACGTGGTGTTTAAAGCCATGGCACTGCATGAGATCACCAAAGGAATGAAAATAGAAGACGATGGATAGAAAGAGAGAGAAAGAGAGATGATAGGTAGATAGATAGGTAGATAGATAGATAGATAGATAGATAGATAGATAGATAGATAGATAACAGATGTTCCTGAGGAACTGCCAGATTTAGAACTCAGGGACATGAGGGGAAAAAATCAATCAAGGGGACAAAGAAGGGGACACCAGGGGCATAAAAAAATAAACCACCCATTAGAGAGTTGGTGCCCTGAAAACCAAGAGAAGAAAGTGTTCCTAGTTGGTGAGAGTGATCACTGCTCTACCAATTGCTGGTGGATGAAGTGTAATCGAGACTGAGAAATCACCATTGATTGGGAAAGAGCAGTTTTGGTAGAGTTGTGGGGATGAAAGTTGGCTTGGAGTGGATTCAAAGAGAAGGGAGGGCTTCCCTGGTGGTGCAGTGGTTGAGAATCTGCCTGCCAATGCAGGGGACATGGGTTCGAGCCCTGGTCTGGGAAGATCCCACACGCCGCAGAGCAACTGGGCCCGTGAGCCACAATTACTGAGCCTGCGCGTCTGGAGCCTGTGCTCCGCAACAAGAGAGGCCGCGATAGTGAGAGGCCCGCGCACCGTGAAGAAGAGTGGCCCCCCGCTCGCAGCAACTAGAGAAAGCCCTTGCACAGAAACGAAGACCCAACACAGCCATAGATAAATTAATTAATTAATTAAAAAAATACAAATTAGAAATTAAAAAAAAAAAGAGAGAAGGGAAAGGGTGGATGTAGAGACAGTGATCATAGATGTTACAGGAATTCAAAGGATTTTGCTACAAAGGGGAGCAGTAAAATAGGGTGGCAGCTGCAGGGGGAAGTGACACTCAAGAGAAGTTGTTGAGTTGGGGTTTTTTTTCCTATTTTTAAGATAGAAATTATAGCATGTTTGAAGATTGATAGGAATGATTCAGTAGATGGGAAAAATGGATGACTCCAGAGAGAGGGAAGACTTGCTGACCTACATTAAGAAGGTGAGAAGGGGGACTTCCCTGGTGGCCCAGTGGGTAAGACTCCACACTCCCAATGCAGGGGGCCCAGGTTCAATCCCTGGTCAGGGAACTAGATCCTGCATGTTGCAACTAAAAAAAAAAAAAAAAAAAAAGATCCCATGTGCCACAACGAAGATCCAGTGCAGCCAAATAAATAAATATTTTTTTAAAAAAAGAAGAAGAAGGTGAGAAGGGATGGGTCTAGTGTGGATGATCAAAGCGAAAGGGTTGACATTAGGGATTAGTCAGGATAGGTAGTTCATCTGGTTCCTCATTAAAATGGTGTTATGCAAGGCCATCTAATGACTTAGAATGATGTTCCATTACGTTTTCTAAAAGCAGATCATAAAACAGTAAGAAGCATATTTACTGAGCACTTACTCTATGCTCTGCATTTTGCAAAGCACTTTAAGCATCATCTTGCCTAATTCTCCCAGTGATCCACCTGACTCCTTCAATCATTGCCAAATCCTCTAACTTCTACCTTCAGCATGTTTTTCATATCCACGCCTTTCTATTTATCCCACTGCCACCATCCCAGGGCAGTCCCTTTGTTAACCTCCTCCTTGACCTCTGTAAGATCTTTTGAACTGGTCTTTTTGCCCCCATCTCTCTGCTCTCACCTTTTGGCCTATCTCAACCTTATTTACTTTATATTCATGCTAATCCATTACCTCTGCTAAGAATCCTTCAGAGATTCTCCGCTTAGTTTCCCACTTACCAATCTTGATTTCTGTGGTACCCCACACCTACTCCACATTTCAGCCACGTGGTCTACTTGCAATTCTCAGGATCTTTTCCTTGGGTTCCTCTCTCTATCTAGAAATCATGCTCCCTCCATCTCTGCCTGTCTTCTTTTCCTATCAACCTCTATATTGCCATTCCCGCATTGCTTACCACATGTTAACATTATGTCATCATTTGTACGTCATTATTTGTGGACTTATCTTTTCTGCCTACCAATATTTCTGAAGCCCCTATGACATGTCAAGGATATATACTAGGCATTTTACATGTGTTATACAATTTAATTTAATCCTCACAATAGCCTTGTGAGATAGGTGTTACCATCCCCATTTTACACATCAGGAATCTGAAGCTGTCCGAAGTTAATTAACTTGCTCGAAGTAGCATCCTTACTAAGTGGCAGAGTCATAATTCATTCACCAAATTTTATTCTAATCCATGTCTGCCAGATTCCTAAGCCCTCTGGGCTTTTCAACATAGATTGGGATGTCCCTTTGGGGGCAATTAGCACTGAAGCCTCAGGGCAATACCGATCTGGGAAAGGCAGTTTTCTCTCCTCTCTCATTTGATTTAGATTCATTGTGCTATAGAAAATGCTCCTTTGGCTCTCAGTCAGCACTTAGCCTGGGCTAGCACAGGACTAAAGAAATGATTCATGAAGACAAACACCACACAGGATGTTTAGTTCCACTGGTGACCCTGATTATTGTAAAACTGTGAAAGGAACGCCAAGCCCCAGCACACGTTTAGCAATCTAGAACTTCCAGCTCTCTGCCTCCTCAGTTTAGGCTTTACCCTAAACCTCTTTGTTCCCTGATTCGATCCAGACGGATGCCTCAGATTTCAGAAACAAGGCAGGAACAGCATTTTTGTCATTAGGGTCAGCCTTGGCCGATAAGACTCCCTGCCATTAATACCCAGCAAAGACTCACAAGAAATTCATATGAAGAGTAAGAACAGGGAAGGGTTAGTCTACCCTGAATTGGTTTTTTCACCGTTTAGGATTGGAAGCCCCTAAAACTTATTGGGTCAATTCATACTGCCAAACAAAGAATATTATAATAATGGGTTTATTCTCTTCCTTATTGTTTTGGAGTCGAGGGTGTTCAGCAGCCACTGTTTGCTCAAGAAGAGTGTAAACAGGACTTGCTGACGCCTGTGGCCAACATAGATGACTCTTAAGCCACTTTCACTCCGGCATGGGGTGTGGATCTAATGGTAAAGAAGCTGAATGGGAAAGAGATAGGTAACTCTAATTTGTGTTTTATTTGTATTTTCTCTTTCAGTCCTCAAAGCAATCTTTTTTGAGGTAGGTGTTATTGAAATACCAATTCTACAGATCCAAAAACTGGGTGGTAAGTAACAGGCAGGGACTGGAACCCTGGTATGTTGAGTTCCACAGCTTTCCACTGCCCTCAGCTTATGCTCTGTGGCAAGGCCTTTTCCTTAGGCAAATGCCAATCATTTAAAAAGGACTAAAGGCAAAATTTCTACACAAGTTAGAGCTCTCAAGTATCAATACTCTTCCCTCCCTCCAAAGCAAGATGATACAAAGTGTTTAATTTCTTAAACATCTCATATTTTCCATAGTCCACAAAGATCTCAACAAGAAGTGGTAGTTGAACTGTAAGATTGTTACCTTCCACACAGGGGACTCCCATGTTGGATTCTTAGGCAAGTGAGTTTGCTTGATGGAACTCACTTGGTTGGTTAGACCACAGGCCACCAAGGCCAGTAAGCAACACTCACTGACAAAATCATCCTGCTCCCAGCCATCTTTAAAACAGGTCATAGGGGCTTCCCTGGTGGCGCAGTGGTTGAGAATCTGGCTGCCAATGCAGGGGACACGGGTTCGAGCCCTGGTCTAGGAAGATCCCACATGCCGCGGAGCAACTGGGCCCGTGAGCCACAACTACTGAGCCTGCGCATCTGGAGCTTGTGCTCTGCAACAAGAGAGGCCGTGACAGTGAGAGGCCCAGGCACCGTGATGAAGAGTGGACCCCGCTTGCCGCAACTGGAGAAAGCCCTCGCACAGAAACGAAGACCCAACGCAGCCAAAAATAAATAAATAAATAAATTTATTTATTTAAAAAAAAAAACAGGTCATAAAGTGGCTGGGTGAAAATGTGGATGGCCCAGGGCAGGACACTGCTGGGACTGATACAAGTTACAAAAATGTCCACTGACTGGGGTCACTTGTTCATATTAATGAATGAAGTGAAGTATCTTTATTCACACAAAAATTCTCTTCTCTCTTCCCACCCCCCTCACTTCTTCATGATCTGTTTTGTTATAGATGGTCTAATGGTTAGAATATCGTCATAATAATACATTTCCATTTGGGATGGGGTTATGGTTGCTAATCAGTAGTTAACAATGACAACTTACAACTAATATTTCAACCTCTCAAAACCTTAGCCAAGTATGACATTTCAGATTAATTGTACAGGGCTAGACTCTTAATGTATTACAAAGTCTTTCACATTTCACGTAGATAACAACTTTTATTTGCCTTCCGCCATGAAGTTCTTGTAAATATGTTGTTGCTGCCTCTGCCATATGGTTTTTAAAAAGTTACTCAGAACACAACCAATTATTGTTATTTCAATACCATAGAAACTACTGAGTTTTGTTACTCCTTTTTTGTATCCCTCCAAAAGAATGTTCAAAGGCATTTTTGATTGGAAGACATTCCCTACTTATTCTCTGAATTATGTTGGCAACATTTTAGAAACACCTTGAAAAAGACTTACGACATATGTCAGCAAAAGTCCAGAGAAGGAAAGTAGAGATTGGCTGAAAGTGAGATACTACAGAACTCAAAGTCTGGCCAAAGGTGAGTCATGCACTGCCAGGTACACTAAAGAAAGCACACTGGGGGAGGCAAACTATAAACAGGATCCACATTTAGCAGCCCACAAGGTAACTGGATGTTTAATACCAAGGGCAGAGAGGTGATGGGATCCTTCAGTCCCCCTTGCAGACCTCCCATTTTCACACTTTCTTGAAGCCATGATAAAATCACAAGGATTCCCACTTCGATCCATTATTTTCCTTTGGCCTTCCAAACTCCTTTATTAACCCACTTCTCCCTTTTCCCACTTTCTATTTTGCCCCTCTGTACATAATCTTTGGTTTTCCACCACTTTTAAGGTAATTTCATCCCAGCTGGGAAACAACCCATGTCTTCTCCTTCCCTCATTCCCAAGTCCAGGGACTCAGGTCCCTCCTGAGGTCCTTGGAGCTGGGACCTTTCCCCTGAGCTCAGCAGCCCAAGCTGTGAGGCTGATCTATTTCGTGAGTCCTCCAGTGGGCTGGCTTCTCCATGACGCCAGTCTGCTCCTCTTCCTCCCCCACCCCCCCCCCCCCATCCCCAAAGAAACCTAAACTCCGTGGCCTCTGAAACTGTCTGTCTCTGGGTCCCAAGATCCCCGCCGGGATCCAAGATTTTTCTGACCTAAGTGGGGTCGGGTCGGGGAGGAGAGTACCTCTTTGCAGGCGTGAAGCTCCGGTCCCGCTCCCTGAGTCACCTGGAAGGTGGTCCCAACCCAGAGCAGCAGCCACAGAAGCCGGAGTGTGCGCGGCTCAGTTCTTCCCCTGCCTCTGGCAGAGGGATGGAGGCTGTGCCCAGGCTCAGCCATAGTGTTGTTCTGAGCGAGCGGCAGCAGCGGCTCAGGTGCTGCGGCTGCAGCTACTGCTGGAAGAAGGCGGAAAAAAAGGGGAGGGAGATTCACAGGGGGGAGGATGAAAGGGGCTGGGCTCGCTTCAGTCACCTCCCTGCGGCTACGCCTAGGCCGCCCATCCTTCCTCCTCCCTCCTTCCTCTTCTCCTCCTCCTACCCACGTCGCCTTGGCAACCGCCTCCTCGTTCCCTCCGCGCGGGTGGGGCAGGGACCACTCGCTCCTCTGCCGCTCACCTGCCGGTCGCCATGGCAGCCGGCGCCACTGGCGCGCGCGGCGTGGGAATGCGAGCGCCCAGGGTCTGCAACCGTCCCAACAGGCGCGCACAGGGCTCGTGTAAAGAACGCGGTGGAAACAACCTACAAGCCATCGCCACCAAATTCATTATTTCGTAGCCATCGGCTACATATGAGCACCTCTAATTTTGCAGACGTGGCGTTCTACATATACTTATTAAGCACCTCCTATGTGTGAAGCGATAGAAAAATGATTGAGATGCCGTCTCTTCTCCAGAGCTTATAGCCTGGAAGAGTGGCCCCGGTACGTGTCACCTACTGTAACAGCCTATTCTGGATATCTTACTTCCACCCCGCCAAATCCATCTGTGCCTTTACAACCGACGCTATGCGAAGCCCTGAGACTCGTATAGTTAAACCGAGTTTAAGCAAGGAGAGTTTGCCTTAGCCGGCAATTTTCCAAGCACGACACCTGGACTCTTCTGTCTCTTGACATCCCCATTCTCTCATCGCTTTAAGAAATCCTTTGATTAGATGCCAGGAGGAAGGACATTTCTGGGCCACCTTTTAGGAATTCTTTCTTTAACTGAAGTCTTTTGCAGAAGACCTGTTCGGCGTTTTTCACCGAAGTCTCACGAGTGCAAGTCCAGGGCTCCCCGGTACACTCAGCGGCGCTTTCCCTCTGCGTTCCCAGTAGCTTCTTCCCGAGGGGCCTCCCGCGTTGGACCGCCAGGTGGCGCCCTTCTCGGAGGGAATTCGCCTCAGTCATAGACGGCGGGGCAGTTGCCTGGCAACTGAAATTGGGCGTGCCAAACAATTGGGACTCCGGCTCCTCCGCTTGCAAGATTGTGTGCGGCTGCGCGGGCCTCTCACACGCTTGACAGTGTCTCGCTCGGCATTTTACCATGCCTCTCACCCGAGACCCTTTCCAGAATCCTACGTTGGATAACGATGATTCCTACTTGGGAAAACTGCGGGCTTCCGAGGTACTGAGGTTTCTTGCGCAGATTCCCAGTAGGGTCGACCGCAGTCTTCTTTCTGTCGGCGCGACAGAAAGAGATGGTAACTTAAAGGACTCTGGTGAGGACACTGAGTCAGGTACCGGAGAAGTCTGTTTTCTGCCTTCCTCCATGTCCCCATATTCAGGGCTGCCAACATTTCACAGGTGCTTTTGAGCAGAGGCAAGTGGCGTTCTAGTCCAGAGGAACAAGAGGCACTCACAGCCCTAAGCAATGATTGGTATAATGGGGCTTACCCAGGCCCAGGTTCCACTTTTCTCGTAGAAGTATTTGAGATGTTTGAAGTGGTGAAAAATAAGGTGAACTAAATGGTAATTGTAGCTTAATAACAAAATCAAAGCACTCCCTTTTGTTTACTCAACATTTATTATTTACTGTATGCCGGGCACTCTGCTAAAAACGTGAGGATGTATAGACACATTAGATTAGCTCCTGTTCTCAGGGAAATCTAGTAGAAAAGCCAGACTGACAACAGCAACAGCAAAAGTGCTTGCACAACAGCACATGTGTTGTGACAGTTATATGTGGTGTGTCATGGGACACAGGAGCTTAAAGGAAAGCCTCCCAGAGCAGGTGAGTTTTGATATCCAAATATGAGTCAGCTGGACCAGGGGAGGGAGGAGGTGGAATGTAAGTTAGAAGGAAGGAAACAGGAACCAGACATTCAAGGCAAAGGGAGCAGCAAGTGCACATACATGGAGAGGAGGATGAGGGTGGCCTCTTTGGGACCAAAGAGTCCAAAGTGGCTGAAGCGTTGGTGTGAAATGGAGGAGTGGAGAGGGTGGAAGCTGGAGAGGTGACCCTCCTGGGCTGGGTGTGCTGAGTACACCATGCTAGTGAGCTAGGTTTTCATCCTGGGGAACCATCTCCCAGGAGTGGCATACTAGATGGGTGTTGTAGAAAGCACAAGTGGCAGTGGATTGGACAGGATGTTAGTGCGACAAGAGGCATCAGCTACGAGGCTGGTGCAGCGATCTCCAGGAGGAGTAACGGATGTACAGCAGTGATGCAGGGGATGGCGGTAAGATGCAAAGGGCAGGACTGATGGGACTTTGTGGCTGACTGGATATGGGCGCAAGAGAGTGGATGAGTCCAGGAGAGCTCCCAGGTTTCTGAGGGGTTACCTGATACCATTTACTGAATGAGGCATCCAGGCAAAGCAGGTTTGGGGAGAAAGATGTTGAGATCAGTTTTGTAGCTGTTGCTTTCGTGGTGCCTGTGGGACATTTCCATAGAGATGAAGAGTAGGCAACATGGTTGAGAGCTGTGGGTTGAAGATGTCTGGAAGCCACAGTATTCATCTGGTGGTTGAAAGTATAGGAGAGAATGAGCTCATCCAGTGAATGTGAGAGTCAGAAAGGCAGAGACAAACCCCCTGGAGAATACCACTAAGGGACAGAGAGAGAAAGCAGAGCTGAGAAGGAAGCTGAGAAGTAATAGCCAGAGGCAGGAGGAGAACCAGGAGGAGCTGGACCCACATAGGATGGAGAGAACATTTCGTGGAATCAGAGTCGTGGTGCAGAAACCGCAGAGGTCAGTAAGATCAGGACTGAAAAGGATCCACCTGACCTAGACGCAAAGGTCAGTGGTCGCCAGCAAGAGTAGTTTCAGTGGGTGCTTGAGGCAGAAGCCAGACTGCAGTGGGCGGAAGAGGGAATGGGAATGGGGAGGAAGTGGAGGTGGCAAGTGTTGACTCTTTAAGAAGGCTGGCTCGGTAGGGAAGGTCATGGAGTGGTAGCTAGACAGTGACAAAGGAATGAGGAGAAGCCGGGTACAGGGGATGGCAGGATAGCGCAGGGCCCTAAAGCACCAGGAAGGGTTCAGGGAAGGGTGATTCTTGAATAAAAGGGACTTTCCTTTCTCTGAGATGGAAGGAAAATGGATGTGAAGATGGCACTCACGCTTGACAGGCTTGACTTTCTAAGTGAAAGACCATCTCAGCCTTCTGGTTATAGAGATGATGAGGCTTATGCAGCCTTCGAGGAATGGGAAGAGAGCTGCCTATGCTTGCATCATATGTATTTGTAGTTTTCCCATTTCCTTTTTCATCTTTCTTGGTGACAGTATAGTGCCTGGTTCACACCATTCAATTAATGCCTAATTGAGCTGAGTCACACAGCACTGTGTTATATACAGGGGAGGAGGAGGGTTCCTACATCGGTTAGGTTGAATGAGATTTCTACTAGGTTGTAGTTGTACTCACTGGAATTCAGTCATTGATTCAATCAATATTTCATTTTAGAACACCATGTGTTAGGTCGCTGTGCTAGGTACTGGGGATACGGTGGTGAACAGTATGGCATTTTACACGTAATGAAGAAATCAGCTGTGTGCTTTTCATATTTGTACTTGCGGGGTTTTAATTAGAGGACTGTACATCCAATGAACTTTTTGACATTCCTGCAGACACAATGACCCTTCCCTGCTTACTGAAATTTTCTCACCTGCCTAGACACGGCTCTCTCCTGATTCTCTTGTCTCTGACTGCTCCCACCGCCACCCCCATTATAATATTGTGCAGTCCTCATGAACCACTTCTTCCTTGTTGGTCAGACGCCTTTTTGCAGGCTTCAACCACCACTTCAGGGGGTGACCCCTAGATCGCTACTACTTGTTCTGAGCTCTCCTCCAACAACTGCACACTTCCAATTTCCTACCTGTTAATTGCATTAGGATATCTTATCTCTTCTCCAAGCTCAGGACTTCTAAACCTGAGCTCATCTTGCCTCTCTGCTCCCCACCCTTCACTTCCTGTCCCACTTCACCCCTTTCCCTGTATTCCTGGCCCATTTCTGTCAGTTCTAAGATTAAAAACTTAGGAGGATCAGAAGCGTGAGAATCTTGCCCCATTTCATTCTTCTCTTTTAGATGTCTGCGATTCAATTAAAATGGGATGGGATAAGGGGATGGATGTCACTGAAGCTATCACATCAGCAAGGCCTCTGGTAACGAGGGGTGGGTGTGGTTTCTCTTTTGCAGAAACTGCCATATAAGAACCCAACTCACCTTGCTCAGCAACAGGAACCCTGGTGTCGACTCAGCTCAACTCCCACAATCACGTCCATGAGGCAGGATGTTTATTTTTTTGATCCTGAGGTACCTAGCATTGAAATGCTATTTCTCCTTATATCCACTTAGAACTAATTAATATCCCTTTTGAAAGGTAGTCTGTCCCTGACTACCTTAGCATCTTTATCTTGTCCCCAATCCAAGATCCTACCAAATCTAAAACCAAATACAAACCTATCAGCTTCCTCTGGGAAGTCAGAAGGCTTGGGTTTTGCTGCAGTTGATTATCTGGAGCAAATCATTCTCTCACCAGACTTCTCATTATAACCATGAACAAGGTAAGGCCCATTAAGCTCAAGTCAAGGACAATATAGTGGTTCTCATGTCTCCAGGAGAGCTCCCCACTCCTTAGACCTAACCATGAGACAATTCTGTATGGACAAGAGTTAAGAAGTCATCATGTATAGTAATTTGGTATGTAGGGAGCTGGTGGCTCTCAGGCCCAAAAGGGGTTCACTCTGCTTTGGGGGAAGAGTAGATCCCAACAGAACCCGACTAGAGCAGGTGCAAATGTGGCACGTTAACCCTGGGGGTGGCGGGGTTGGCTTCCTCCGTAGATACCGAAGGATGATCTGGATTTCCGATTAGCAGCCTTGTACAACCACCACACAGGGACGTTCAAGAGCAAAAGTGAGACACTGATACACCAGGAGACCATTCAGGATACCCATGGGTAAGTGGTGGAGGCGGAGCCTCTCCCTAAGGACAATGCCAATCAAGTAAGGTAAAGTGTCACCTGGGAAATAAAAATCAATAGGTTCTTGTTTGTATAGATTTCTGTATTTTTTACTTCTGTAATACAAGTTCTGTTTTTTTATTTTCTAAAATGAACAGAGATCTTCCAAGATTGTGCTCATCTGTAGAACAAAATCTTTGGTTAATTCCAGAGGGTAAAAAGGGCCTTCGGCTGCTTTATTTTTAAGGATGCATGCAACTCTTTCCCTCCTTAACCTTTCTTCTCCTGATTGATTTCACTCTCCCATGTTCTTCCCCACACCATCTTCTAGAATCAAGATCCAATTCCCTGGAGAATTTTTATCCCCTCCCCAGCCACCCCCCGTCACTTCCCGAGCTAACATCAGACACTGGATCAACCCTAAGAAGGAGTCTATTCACAGCATCCAGGGATCCATAGGTAAGGGTCAGAAGACTGAGGGGTGGGAGGCAGATGGGTGGTGCAAGAGTTTTTCTAAATGGTCACAGGAATCAGGGAGTTGAGGTGATTGGCTATTAGGGAACATCAGGGATAACAGAGTCTGGCACATATCAGACTAAAACCAGGGGACATGCTGACTGTAGAGCTAGGAAATGAATTCAGTTTTTCAGAGCCACTACCTCAGCCTTAGGTCTAGGGGACAAAAATTTTCAGCAAAGGGCAGAAACCGGGGAGTGAAAGACCTATAGCTACCTCCCATCAGTCCTCTATATGCCAGTTTCCTCAGCTGTTAGAACCTTCTTCATTGTCCCCATAAATGTATGGGCGACAAGTTCCCAGAAAAGGCAAAGGATCTGAAATTCACAGCCCACTCCCTCTTCTCTTTTCTCCACAGTGTCCCCTCACACTGCAGCCACCAATGGAGGGTATTCCCGAAAGAATGATGGTGGCTTCTTCTCCACCTAAGTGTTGACAGGCCCCTGGACTAATTAATCATATTGGAACATCCTGCCGCCCACCTCCATTAAATAGATTTGTGTAAGATGAAGCCTGGAGTATCTGTTACCCATGGACTACCAGTTGCCACATGACTACTCTTAAAATATGGAAGTTTCTCAACTTCTAGAAACTAGTCCTGTTGGGCATATTTGCAACTCGGAGAGTCATCTTGCTGAAAAGATACGGATTTAGGACAGAACAGCACTGTTTTTGGCAGGAGACAGGTATACACGTTTTGTGAACTGGAGTCATTCCAACCATACCCATTCAACATTTCTTGCAAACTTTTTTTTTTTTTTAATTTATTTTATTTTTGGCTGCGTTGGGTCTTTGTTGCTGCGCGCCGGCTTTCTCTAGTTGCAGCAAGCGGGGACTACTCTTTGTTGCGGTGCGCAGGCTTCTCACTGCGGTGGCTTCTCTTGTTGCGGAGCACCGGCTCTAGGCCCGCGGGCTTCAGTAGTTGTGGCACACGGGCTCTAGAGCACAGGCTCAGTAGTTGTGGCGCACAGTTGCTCCGCGGCATGTGGGATCTTCCCGGACCAGGGCTCGAACCTGTGTGCCCTAGCATTGGCAGGCGGATTCTTAACCACTGCGCCACCAGGGAAGCCCCTCTTGCAAACTTCTATGTGTCAGGTACTGAGCTAAGTGTTGGGAAAACAAGAATGGACATAGTCCATTCTCTTGAGCTTACAAACACTAATTTTAGTAGCTCTTTGTGACATTAACACTTATGCTGAGGTCACGCTTAACAGATTTCAGACCTTCTGGATTTAGTCATCTGCTGAGCTCTACTTTTCCATGAGGGCTCCATCTCCCTGGCTCCTTGCCATTGTTCATTCTCTTAACCCTGCTACTGTCTTCTTGCCCGGGAGTCAATTCTCTTTTCTTTGCCTTGATTTGTGCTGTGATATGTAGCCCCCTATTCTTGGAAACAGCGTTCAACAATCTGATCCTAGGGTCTGAAGGTACCTAAAAACTGATACAGTAATGTGGTTTCTAAAATTACAAGCCACTCACAGGAGCCTGCTGTTAAAATGAGCAAGAAATGGCAGACCTTTTAGAATATTGTACACTAAAAGTTCCCATTTCTAATACTGGACAGCATATGCATTGTTGAATAAATCAGATATGAAAGGGCTTCTTCCTGGTACTCAGGTGCAGGGTCAATACCACCAAACTATTACAGCCCCTCTTCAACCGAGATACTCCAATCTGTTCATAGCGTTTGCTGCCAAGTGGCAAAATTGTTTCCGTTCTCTTTATTTAGAATAGCTGAAAGTGACAGAGGGGGTGACTCTCTGGGATAATCACCTCATGTGGGTTGATACTGAACATCAAAAAATTTATTACTGCGATCCATGCATGGAGGCTTTAAATAATATAGATTCCTAGACCCCCCCCCCACCCCGATAATTCTAATTCAGTAAATCCGGTACGGGTTCCTGGAATCTGAATTCTTATAAGGTCTCCAAGTTCTCTTACGGATATATACACGTATACAGACATGCATATATACATATATCCCTTCGCGGCAGGCGCTGTATAGTGCCTTTAGACCGGGGGCACCAGTGCTGGTACCATACAAAAGAGTCATCATGACAAGTCGGGTCTAAAGAAAAAAACGGAGGCGGCTACAAAACAAAACTGCAGCGGGGAACAAGGCCTCCATATCTATCCTTTCAGCTCCCGCCCCCGCGGGCGGGGCGACGGCTCACTCAACCTCCGTCCGCCAGCGCCCGGGGCCCGCAGCCGACCGTTGACACGTTAGCCTCAACGCCACGGGCGGCCGTGCCCTGGGCCCGGGCTCAGATCAGAATCGCCTCGATAATCAGTGGCCCAGGACAAGCCCAGCCTCGTCTATCTGATCAATTCATCACTTCTGAGCGCCGGGCCCCGTAGGACCAGCTCCGGGACCTCCGGGACCGCAGCGTTGCCACCGCCCAAGGGGCCTCGCTGCACAGCGCCCCGAAGAAGGGGCTTCGCAGGAGGGGAGCTTTTCATTTCGGGTTGGTCCGGCGGGGCTGGAGTCACAACCCGATCAAATAAGATCAAGGTGTAGGCCGGGGGAGGGGCACGGGGGCGGGCGCACGCACTCGCCTTGCACGCACCACGCGCGCACTCACACATTCACGCGTCCACTCACACACTCAGCCCGCAGGCGCCTTCCACACACCTCGCCACAGTTCTACCCAGCCTCACCCCACGCCGCTCTCCCTCCGGTGAAAGGGCGGAAGTGCGCAAGCTCCTTTAAAGCCCTCCGCCCCGCCTCCGCCCCGGAGGGTTCTGGGAGGAACAACCGAGCACAGGCCCTCGCCGAATGCGCACTTTCCCGCCCCCACGTGGCTCGGAGGGGAACCAAGGGCCCAGGTAATGGCGGGACAAATTCCCACAATACTGAATCATGATTGTCTTTGGATCTCTGTGCAGCTACACATTTATATCCATATCTGTAGTTTTTCTTTGATCTTTGATCCAAGTTCTGGATATAAGATGATTTAATCTCAGGAGACCTCTAGGTGAATGATTTCTTTCCCAGGGAGAAGGCAAATTCTGGTCATTACCAACATCAGCTTCCCTAGGAGCTCCTTCTCCCATGGGAGAAGGCAAACATCATTTTACAAAAGGGAAAGGTGAGAATAGATTACTTAAGTCCAAGGACTAGGTAGTTAGAATATAGTAACTATATATACTACTAATATACTACCTAATATACTCTAGGTAGTAGTATAATAAGTAAAGGTAGGAAGACGTATCCCTGTCCCCACAGAGCCCTCTTGCTACCCAGAACTTGCTGTGGCAGTCATATTGCTGAATCTTCATTTACTTTCATATCTGCTAAAATAAATCTTTCAAGAATGAGTGTAAGAAAAAAAGAAAAAAAGGAACAATTATGTAAGTTAGAATTAGCTCCTTTCACATCACAAAGCACAATTTGAATGTCTCAGTTCCTTCTTTCTCCTTTTTCAAGAAATACATATGTGAGGGGGGAAGACAAATTAGAATTTTGTGAAGTTATCATTTGTACTTGTGCCAGTCCCACCATGTACTTGGAATAAACAAATTGGGGAAAAGTGTCCATTGTATGCACCAGAAGCCCAAGGATTTTCTAGGTATGTGGCTGGGTAACCCGATAACCTCATTTCACTGAAGAAGTTTATGGCGTGTAATGGCAGTTGATACTTTTATTTTAATAGCAGCAGTAGGTAAAATTATTGGGGAATGTTATCTACATTGTTTAATACACCTCAAAATGTATTTATATATATGCTTATATATATATATATATAAAATTAGTTCCCTCAAAGGAGAAAGCTATACCCTCACAGATTCTGAACTATATCATACATATATCATACATTCAGTGACCATCACAAGGGGTTAACAGGATTGATGATATTCACTAATGTAAACTAAAAAGGTATACTATGGGCAGAACCCAGGGGAGTATTGAACAAAGTTCAATAATTCAGCATGCATGTGACAAAATGGACAAAAACAGTAGGGAAAGAAACTTTATTTTCAAGGATTTGTGCAGACAATGGTGAATAAAAAGTCTTATTTCAACTATAAAAAGCTGACTTCATTCCACCCTGGCATACAGGGTTTATGGTGATGCCAGTTTGAATCTGAGGCAACACTGCTATCCCCCTTCTTCCACCCCTAAAGGACTCCCTTAGAGGAACAACTTCCTACAATTTTCAGTCAAAAATATATGACACATCAACCAAAGTAATGAATTAAACAAGTTTCTGCTTATCTAAAGTCAAGAAATGAAATAAGCTGTGTATTTGCTTCTTGCTGTAAATTACCTTCACTCTGTGTACTTTTTGGTACATTCTGGTATGAAAACATCTCAAAATATAACAGTTCAAGAGTTTAGGTCAAGATGACCCACCCAGGAGGCTGTAAAAATTTATCTGAACTGTGAAATGGGACTAGTTTAAAATATGAAGAAGCTCTAAACACCAAGCTTAGAGATATTAGCCCTATTAGGAAACACAAGTCATTAAAGCTACAAAATAACAAGTGCAAAACATGCTGAACCTGTATTTCCAGAGAGTGATATTCCCGTTGGCCAACAGGTTCCAAACTCACACCCACAAGGTGTAACTCTTCTTTCTGTTCCACTAGCTTTCCTTTCTCTTGTGTGAAAGATCCTCAGAAATGACAATAAAAATATATGAATCATTGAAATTTACCCTGTGGACCAATTCCTGAAGAGATAACAGCCATAACTCTGAGATGATTAGACATGCAGTGTTTACTTGATGACTTTCTGTACTTCTAGGAACCGTCAAAGCACTGAACTGCATGTTTCAGAACCTAAACTTCCTAGCAGCCTTTGTTCTTTTGGAATAAGACAAAAGACAATTTACTGCCACGCTGGGGTCAACCACAGCCAACTTGTCCAAAGTCAAGTTTTACTTTAGTGAACAATTCCACTGGTAGACCTATGTCTCTGCTTGCTCTTTACGATAATTTAATTTTAGACCAACTCTTTTTTTTTTTAATAGAGAAGTTCTAGGCTTCATAAATGCAACAGTTGATCCTTTTGCAGATAAAAGGAGGAGGGAATGGAGAAGTCTTCCCTTCAAATGTAGAGTCATCGAAAATGATTTGCTCAGGAGTTCCCATACTCCATGGAAAAGCCCATCAATCCCAATTGCAAACCTCTGCTTTCCTGTACTTTAGAAAACACTCTCATTTTATTCATGGATTCTCTGAACTGTCCAAACATGCCTATGAATGCCATCAACTTCTCTCATTCAAATTTCCCATGTTCTTATAATTTCCAAGAGACAGTTAAAGAATACTACAATATGAAGAAAATTAAAAGCGGGCCAAGAAACACAAGTAATCGACTGAAAATTGCCATAATAACCCAGAGTTAAACAAAGAATAAGTTTGTATCTTGGTTAATATGACAGAACTTCCATCTAACATCACAATAAATTCTAGATGACTTTACTAGTATATGAATTAATATACTAGATTTATTTATTTCTTCTACCCCAACTGCAAATTATTTCTTCAGTAGTTTCTTTCCCCTAGTGGTGGCATTTAAAACTGAGTAACAGTATTTAGCACTCAGTAATTTAGAAAATATTTAAAAAGCTTTAGGAAAATAGCAACAGTTTCAATATACCATTTGAGGGGGTGAAGTTTCCTTTTGGGAATACTGGTGAATAGAACATTGTTTCTTGTCTAAGTTACTCCTTTCTGGTCTCATCACAGACAATTTCCAAATCTTAACTTAGGCCCAGATTCTCTTGGCAAAACTCTCTGTCTACCAGCACACAGCACAGCTATTTCGTCTGTTCTCTTTTTGCAATGAGGATCATGCCTCTCTCTTATGTGCCCAGATGGGTATATGAAAGATAAATTTCCAAAGCCAAAATATTCCTTGGCATTGTTTAACTCCTATTTCCCACCCAGCCTCCCCACCCCAGCCTCCCAGCCCCCTGCAATTTGCCAAATCCAAATCAAACACTAAAAAAAAAAAGTCAAGTCTTGAAAATTATCTCTCCTTCCAAGAAGTTTGAATACAGCTTATATCCTCCCCTAATGAGCCTCAGTGTGAAAAGTTCCTGATGAGGGGCTGAAGAACAAAATAGGTGACAGATTTTTCAGCAGGAGGTATGTAATCGTATCACTGAGGGGTGTAATTTATCTGGACATTATAGGCTCTCTGCTGAGGACTGATTTACACACAGGTCAAAGGAAGCTGGCTTTCTGTAGTCCCCTGAAGCATAAATAATGTTTGTAACCACGAGGAGTTTTCCCCACATAACATAGGGGCAGATGCTGTGGTGTCATCCTGGGGACTTTGATGATTTTAGCTGAACTCTCCTACGCTGGGCCCAGGTTCCTGACAGGCTCTTCACCTTCGTCCCCTTGGTTGGCAGTTGATGAAATGGATGCTTTGGAATTCATTTTATAAACAGGACGTAGAAGGCCATTACAACGCAGGCGATTGCTACAGCAGCATGCAGCCTAGTTCCAATCACAGCAGCTAGCAGGAAAAAATAAAACGAGAAAAGAAATCAAACCCTGCCCTTCATATAAGTGCTCACTTTCAAGATTTGAAATCTCTAATCACAGATGAAGAGACCTATGAAGGGTCTCAAGAACCCACCCAGGAATGTATTTAAATACTACCCTTAGGCCCTATGTTCTAGATGAATATACTGTTAGTTTATATTTTGCCTTATTTTGAAAAAAGATCTAGGTAAGTAGGATTCCAGATGAAGATGCCCAAAATAAAAAGTAAAAAAGCATCTGAGTTAATAAAATCAATACTTAAAAGAGACTCCAATATATTCTTTCCAGAAATTCAGAAAAAAACTTTTCACTAGGAAAATATTCCTTCCAACAACTCTAGTCCAGTCTGAAATTGTTTAATTTATATAGTTTTACTCCATGGAGAATACTAAAATTACCTTGGAGCTAAAATAAACAATTATGTAAAAGTTGAACCACATACAATCTCAGCCTATCCCACCCCCACCTTGCAGCACCTCACTGTCCAGAGATGGCAATCTCCTCTCCCTGAACAGATATGATCTTACCTTTGTAAAACACACCCCAAACTCCCTTCTTCTCTGAGAGCAGCCAGCTTTTGAGACGAGGTACTTTCTTGAAGTAGGCACAGGTGCAAACAAAGAGCAAACCAAACACCAGAATCCCATCCAAGGAGTACACTGTTACAGAAAGAGAAGAAAACCTTTGGTGCTAATCCAGCTTGGGACAGGTGATCCCCCTGGAGAACAGAGTGTGATATAATATCAAGATGATAACCTCAACTGCAGTGCCAGCCCTGACAAGAGGGAGCCAAGGTCCTGGGACTAACAAGGTTACCTTTCTGTTTCCCCAAATCACTTGTAGACAACCCCCTTACAAAGATTTCACTGCCCCCTTCCCTCTCCTTTCAAGAAGTATAAATTCTGAGAAGAGTGCATCACTTTATGTGGAATCAGCCTACCAGGAATGGCCAGTGTTGGCATTAGGTTGAGAGAGGCATAAGAATCCTTCGAGCCTGAGCTGAGAGAATGAAACATGTTCTTCCTATAAATCACTCATGTGATAAAGGAGAGGTAGATATTTGGCCAAGTCTCTCAGATCTGCATCTGTTGGTGAAGAATATGTTAAGGCAAAAGGAAAGCTTAATGGAAATTGCAAGAGTTAGAATCCATATGACTACAATTTTCCTATGCTTATCTTATACTTCACGCATGATACTCTACTTACAAACCAAATTTCTGCCTGAGTAAACAGATTCTTGAAAACAAACAAGCAAAAAAAGATCTGAGGCTTCGACAAGGTGGAACAATTGTGGGGAAAAAAGCTTTGAACAATTAGTTCTATTTCTTACATTTGTAAACCAAGCTATGTCTTGTAAGCACAAAGAATGACCTAAGTGGAAAAAAAAAATCAGACCTGTGGAAAGGGGAAAGGGTGACTAAAACTGCTCTCTTATTTCTCAGTTCAGATGATTTCTTCCTCCGGGTGATGTCCGTTCTTGTACTGTGCCTACTAACCTCAGACCTCTGACTGCCCAGGAAGCTCCAAAAGGATATTTTACACAACTGGCATCTGCCAGTTCTGGGCCACTCCATCTCCCTCTCTCCCTCCAGTAAAACTATCTCACAACTAGATGTCACATAGGAAAGGGTCCAGTAAATTAATACATACACCAAGTTTTATGATGAACAATACGTGCTAGTCTTTTCTCCCGTAAGTTTTTGCAAAGCCAAAAGTCACAAGAAGGTGAAATTTGAAACTTTAGTACCAGGCTTATGGAGAAGGTACTTTTGAGAAATGCTTTCCTATGCCCTTCAAATCATACTGCCTAAGAGGTCTTGACATCTTTTTTCCTGTAAGATCGACTCTAAAGACCACAAAGTCATCGTTTCCTGCCCTTCCCTGGAATTCAGAAATCATGTCTATAAAATGTTTGAAGAGGCCTGGAAAATTAGGTCAGATAAATAGGGTGGTAACTGCCACATCATCTTTAGAAGAGGCAGTGTCTAAATCCGACCGCTGCAACACTAGCCACGGTCTCCAGATGGGATCGCCCAGGCAGGACTTTAGAATCAAATACGAGAAAGCTTCCCGACATTTTAACAAAACAAGGAGAACTTTTGTTTTTAGGATCTACATTCACCCCCGCCCCCCAAAAAGTACGGGGCTTAAAATCCTGTGTGATTTATCGGTCATCCCAACGAGCCTACTATCCAAAAGTCTGAGAACACAGAGGGCTGTGAGGAGGATCCTCTTTTTCCTGGTGCTAAAGCAATAGTTCAACCGGGACTGGCCTCGCGAAGTGGCTTGTAAGGGTCAGAACGAACTTCTAGGAAGGGAGAAGGGCACAGTGTGGGAACCAAGGACTACGGGTGTGGGCACAAGAGGCACTGGGGGTTCTAGATGGGCACGGAACGGGGGAACCCCCGGAGGAGTATAGGGGACAGGAGTTGGGGCACCGAGAGACCAAAGGGGAACTGGGCTGGGAGGGGGCGGGGAGAACGGCCACGTCAGTCCCGGCTCCGCCCGCCAGGTTTCCACTCGTACTGCACTCCCATCCTCGGCTCTGGGTATGAGTTCTCACCGTTCGTCATGGCGGCTGGGCCCGGGCCTGGAGTTGGGGTCCGGGGGTCAGCGGTGATAGCAGCGAAGGCGGGGGAACCCAGCTCCCGCTTGACACTTCCCGATCCGGGCCGCGGCGACGGACAGGCACCGTAGTACGCAGGTGCAAGGGCAGAGAGGCGAGCGCCGAACGCAATCAGGCGTGGCTAGCAGATTGCCGAGCTAGGGACCTGCGTGGGTGGAGATCGCGTGAGTAGGTGTGTGTAAGAAGAAAGCTAAGTATCCGGGAGGCTTCCTACGTGGCCATGGTAACCAATCTCTTCTGGGTGCCCCTGCAGAGTTAGTGTTGGGGCGTAACCTGACCTGCTCGAGTTGTTGTGTTTGAAAAGGTAAAGGCTTGCAGTTTTTTTTGTTTTTTTGGTTTCTTTTAAAAATAAATTTATTTTATTTATGGCTGGTTGGGTCTTCGTTGCTGTGCACAGGCTTTCTCTAGTTGTGAATGGGGGCTACTCTTCGCTGCAGTGCGTGGGCTTCTCATTGCGGTGGCTTCTCTTGTTCTGGAGCACAGGCTCTAGGCGCACGGGCTTCAGTAGTTGTGGCACACAGGCTCAGTAGTTGTGGCGCACGGGCTTAGTTGCTCCGCGGCATGTGGGGGTCTTCCCGGACCAGGGCTCGAACCCATGTCCCCTGCATTGGCAGGCGGATTCTTAACCACTGCGCCACCAGGGAAGTCCAAGGCTTGCAGTTTTGCACTTTGTTTTCCGCTATGGCGGCTGCTCTGTTTGTGTGTGTGCGTTTGGTGTGTCTGTAAGGAGCAGCCCACCTGCAACAGAGGCCTCCGTCTCAAGCTTACACGTAAGAGAACCCGGACAATAGGGGTCTAGAGGCCGTCCCTGCGGCCTCCGGAACTGCAGCGGATCTTTCTTACTCCTTATGGAAATCTGGATAGTGAGGCTGTGTCTGAACTTTCAAATGAAATTAGGAACATTGTAACAAAAACAAGTCGCGAATTTCATATGCTAAAGCTACACGTTGTCGGGAAACGCTTAGGTAATTGCCTATTTGTATGAATTTTTCTTTAAACTATCAGGATAGTCTCGATTGTCTCCTGTATTTAGTTAAAGTGGGGTCACCTTGGCCACTTGTCACCGATATCGGGACAGCCCTTCTCACAACACTTTCACAACTTGACGATACCTTCAGTTTAATGGTGGCGCAGGATGGAGGAGACAAAGCCGCAGATCCCATTTTGTACACTGAAATTCTTAATTGCACACAGCTTGATCTGCTTTATTAGAGTCCGGGCGAAAGTGCAACTGAATCGTCCGAGGCTGAAACTGTAAAGTTACTAGTCCGCAGTTGTTGTCAGGTCTTAAAGGGACCCTCTGCCCCTCTTGCTATAGTGCCATCTGCTGGCTGCGGCCTGCTTGCTTACGCAGAAGAAAAGCTACCAAAGCCTCCTAGGAGCTGGAGTAGAAAGGCAAGCCAAAAAAAGTCTGATGTAGGACAGACTCCTTGTGAAAATGTGTTTAAATGCAGAAACAAACAAACAAAAAACAGGGAAGACATACAGGACAAAATAAGACAAAGCAAATAAATGTGTGCAAATACATACACGAATCCCCCTGCCCAAAAGAACTGCTAAGGACTACTCAAAAACAAAACAAGACAATAAAAAATCCCTAATTGTCTTGGCCTTTGAACTTTTCATCAATAGTTATCTAAAACAGTATCAGCACTAGTATCATCACTGGCAACTGTTAGTTCCCTGCACCAAAGCTGGATAAAAGCCCCAAGCTACTCTAACCAGGTCCTAAACAAATTAATGTTCCCTAATTTAGACTGAATCATGTAGCTCATCTTCATCTAAAAAAATTCTCCTTTCTTACATACTATGGAACTGTGCTATCCTCCCTGACCCGCACTTCGTTGTTCTCTTTACCCAGGTTCTTTTTCCATGTAAGCATAGACGTTCCTAAGATACCCTCACCCTCTTTTTCTCATTATTAACCCTTACTTGGTGACCTATTATGTTCCATGGCTTCAACTACCACCTCTACGAAGAGTTTTGTTTTGGTTTTGTTTTTGGCGAAGTGGCCGAGCCCTCCTCAGTGAAAGGGCGGCGTCCTAACCACTGGACCGGCAGGGAATTCCCCGTGCACAGGTCTTAAGTTGATGTCCTACCCAAGCTCCAGTCCTACATTTCTAGCAGATGTTCTTCTGACATCTGAAATGTTTAAAGCCATACTCACCCCCTTCTGATTTCCCTGTTTCTATGGTTAATATTCCTTTTCCCCTAATCACTGAATTTAGAATTTGTAAATTATCTTCGAATCGATTAACTCCTTTTTTTCCAAAATGTTGTTCCAATTGCCCCCTTTTCGTTTCTACATCCATCACTTTAGTGATTTTACCATTTCAGTCTTCAAGCATCAATTAAATCCTCACAACAGTGAAAACTTATTTTTTTTACACTGAATTATGCCTCAATTTATTCATTTATTTATTTCTTCTATTTTTTTGGCTGCATTGGGTATTCGTTGCTGCGTGGGGGCTTTTCTCTCTAGTTGCAGTTGGGGGGGGGTGGCTACTCTTCGTTGCAGTACGCGGCCTTCTCATTGCGGTGGCTTCTCGTTGCAGAGCACGGGCTCTAGAGCGCAGGCTCAGTAGTTGTGGCTCACGGGCTTAGTTGCTCTGCAGCATGTGGTATCTTCCCAGACCAGGGATCAAACTGGTGTCCCCTGCATTGGCAGGTGGATTCTTAACCACTGCGCCACCAGGGAAGTCCAGTGAAAACTTACTTTTGTATAACATTTTTACTTTTTAAAGTGAACACACCTTGTCATAATACCTTATTTAATCCTTACAACTGCCTTATCACCCCTATTTTAGAGATAATCTAAGGTTTAGGGTAAGGACTAACCAGTATCAGACTTGAACAATAATTCTGGTCTTTTGAACTCAGAGCTAGAACATTTTGCTCCAGACCACAACTGCTGTTTCCTTTAACAGCAGCGACTGCCTGCTGAACATATGTCTAGCTCCTTAGCCTGCTATTCAAGGCCTTCCAGCAGAATTTTTCACTGTTCCCATAGGCAGACTTCAAGCTTCAGCTGTGAAAACACTGTTCAGTGCTCTTCAAATGTACTCTTTGCTTTCACATTTTGCTCATGCCATCCTCTTTTGGAGATAACTTTGTCTCCTCATCTTTTCACTGGATGGAAACCACTCCAATTGTGTCATGCTCTGAAAGATAAGTCTTTCATCCCCTGTCACTCTCGGAGTTTAAGAATAAAGAAATCACAGTTGGAGAACTGGGAAGAGTGATTAGTTGTCGACTTATTATTTCAAAGGGCAGTGATAGTCCACAGTACCTTACTGTTTCTTCTTTTTCCATGTGTCTGTCTTTCTTCTTCCTACTCTTTCTTCCCATTCTTATATTTATTTCCTTCCTTCTTTCTCCTTCCACTGTATTTTTTCATTTCCAGGTTTTAAAAAGTATTTTACCAGGAATTCCCTGGCGGTCCAGTGGTTAGGACTCTGCGCTTTCACCGCCAAGGGCGAGGGAAGCCAGGTGCCGTGGCCAAAAAAAAAAACTTTTTTTTAACCTTTTTTATTGATTAAAGTGAGTCTCACCAGATTTTTATTTCAAAATTAGTTATACCAAGAATTTCATATTTTAAAAAATTATATTCTGCTTTCTTTCTGTAAAATTGGGTCATAATGGTTGCTCCTTTCTAGGGTTGTTGAAGGATTAAATAAATTACTATTTACAACAATATCTGGCGTGAAGTAAGTGCTCCATAAATCTTAGCTATCACTGTTGTTGTTCATTTGTTTCAAAAATATTTACACACTTTGCTAAATTTTGCAGGCGTAGAGGCAAAAAACGAGTCCCTGTCCTCAGGGTACAAACTATATTGGGGAAGATAGATGAATAAACACATTTTAGTAGAGCACAGGCATTGTATGTGTAAAGACGTTCTCTTTGATCTTCACAACTGTTTTGCAGAATAGTTTTTTGGTGAGAAATCTGAGGCTCAAAGAAGGCACATGGGTGAGATCACAGAGCTAGTCTGTCTGACTTCAAAGCTCCCTTCCCCTTGTTATCACACTGCCTCAAATTAGGATGCTGTCCATTGATATTGATCTTTGACGATTTTGTTCCAAGCATTAGTGTTTCTGTTGTCCTGAAAAGCCCCAAAGCCTCACACCAAAGCCTGGGTCACTGTCTCTCGCAGCCCAAATGCAAGGGATAAATAGAGCCCCACTGCATGGGGACTCAATTCGGACAGTCCTTCCTCAGTTCATTTCAGCCTCCACTGGAGGACGGGCAGTTGTTGCCAAACGCCTGTCAGTCAAGAACAGTTGCCCGTTTGTTAGGGTTGTTGCAGTCCCTGTGGCAAACACTAATCAGTCATGGGGACCATGACTATGGGATTGTGGTTTAACCAAAGAGTAAGTTCAGTCCCAAAGGCACAGCTTGCAACAATAGCTTCATTGAATTACAACATATTTGAAAAGGGATGTCAAACAAGCATTAATTTATGCTACAAATATTTGTTCCGGGAGTCTGAGGAATGTGCTAGCCTTTGGGAGCTCAAAGGTGAATAAGAAACAGACCCTTTTCTTAGTAAGTTTTAAGATTTAGTGTATGAGACAAGCTGTGTGTATAAGTAATCAGAAAATACATTAGAAAGAAGTGTTGAAGGAAAATGAAAAGTGCTGGTGGGAGTGTAAGAGAGAAAGTGCTTTCAGCTGGAGCACTCAGGGAAGGCTTGATGGAGGAGCAGACATGTTAGCTGGGCCTGAAAGGCATGTAGCATTTCAACAGAAAAGAAAGGTATCCTAGTGGGAAAGGAGTAGTGTAACCATAGGCTTGAAGATGGTATAAGTTTGGGGCACAGCCCACTTTCCCCTTCCTCTTTCACTGCCTAACTCCATTCATCTCTCAGGTCTCAGCTCAAATGTTATTTGCACAAGGAAATCTTCTCTGACCTTCTTGGGTCCCCTTTCCCCATCATAATCTTCCAAAGCATACAATATCTATTTTATTCATGTTTCCCTGCTACATTGTAAGGTTCATGAACCCTGAACTGTGTATTTATGTTATCATTTTATCAACAGTCCCATAGCAAGTGCTGTTCAGGTGCTTGATAAATATTTGTTGCATGAATAATTGAAAGTGGCCTTGTGGAACTGGATTATAGAGTTCATGAAGGTAATGCTGAAAAGTAATTTATTGTAGTAGGTATTTATTGAGAAAAATCCATATATAAGTGGACCTACACAGTTCAAACCTATGTTGTTCAAGAGTCAACTGTATATTCTTCCCTTCCTCCTCCCTCACTTCCTCTTCATTTTTCTTCTTTTATCTTTTTCTGTCTCTTGGACCATTTCTTCTCTCTCTGTCCCGTGATGTACTCTCTCTGAGGATCTGCCCGTTGCCTCCCTTCTCTCACTTTTGTTTCTGTGCAGTGTTTAAACTATTGCCCCCGCGTTGATGTCTCCCATGCCATTTTCTCTAGTCCTGATTTCTCTGGATTTCCAGACCTGCACTTCCATCTGTCTACAGGACACCTCTAGACTCTCACACTCACACTGAACTCATTTCCTTCCCTCCCCTGTTGCTTTTCCATTTTACTTTCCAATTCATATTAATAGCATTCCATCTGGATATAAACCTCTCTCTCCATAGCTCTCAGATTCATCCAGACACAAAGTCCTGTGATTTCTGCTCCTAAAATTCCTTCATCTTAATTCATGTTCTAATCAGCTCTCATCCTAGGTGGTCTCCCTGCTGAAGTGATCTTTTTTTTAAAGATGGGTCATGTGACTCTTCTGCTTAAAGACCTCCCAGGCACTCTGCACTTTGAATGAAGTTCAGTCTCTGAAGAGAATATTCAAGGCCTTTCACAAACTCAAACTCCAGTTTCATTCCAACCTCATTTTCTGCATCTCCACCCAACAAACTTGACTCTGGCAACCCACCTGAAACATCCTCTAGAAGCACACCATGACTTTTTACTCTCTGGGCTTTATTTCTGCTCTGCTCACAACACTGCATTTTTTTTTTTCCCTTTACATTTTGGATCTCAGGCTCAGAATGTTGAATTATTCACACTCCACAGTTCATGCCATACTATTGTAACTGACCCTTCCCAAGTCCTTCACTTGTTATGTATCTTATGCATTCTCTTTATCCCTATTCTTATGTCTCCTACCCTGTAACCTTCCTAATGTATTTTATGTCTATGCTTTTTTTATATGTTCCTGTAAAATATGTATTTTTTGTGTGTATATGTGTTTAATATACATAAATGGTCTTTTGTTATAGATCTCATATTTCTTACTTTTTAAATTTAGCACTATGTTTCTAAGCTCTATCCATGTTGCTAGTCTATTGCTTCTGATTGTTGTATAGTACACCTTGGTATACATCCAGCACATTTTACCTATCCATTCCCCTGATAATGGACACTGTGAATATTTTATACCTGATTCCCTGGACAAGGCCAGTGTTTCATTACTACCTAACATAGCAGTTCTCAACCCTTTCAGACCCAACAAACCTCCTTAAATAACAAATATAATGTCTCCTTTATTATTCTGAAATGAAATTCACAAATAATATAACCTACTATGGTAGGCAGCCTCTCAGATAGCCCCCAATGATGTCTGCCTCCTGGTATTCTCATCCTTGTGTAATCCCCTCTTCTTGAGCGTGGGCTGCATTTATTGATTTCTAGTGAATAGCATAGGGCAAAAATGATGGGATGTCACTTCCAAGGTTAGGTTACCAAAAAAACTGCGTTCTTGGGTGTTCTTCCTGGTTCTCTCCCTCACCTGCTCTGAGAGAAGCCAGCTGCCCTAGGAAGTTGACATGGCAAGGAATGGAGGGAGCCCTCTGACAATGGCCAGTGAAGAACTGAGGCCCTTAATGTAACAACCTGAAGTAGCTGAATCCTGCTGACAACAACGTGAGTGATTTTGGAAGCGGATCCTTCCCCATCAATACTTCAGATCAGACTGAGGCCCAACCAACACCCTGACTGCAACATAAGGGACCCTGAGCCAGAGGCATCCAGCTAAACTGCGCCCAGATTCCTCACAGAAACTGTGTGATAAATGTTCATTGTTTTAAACCACTAAGTTTTGGGATAATTTGTTTCACAGTAATAAATAACTAACCTAACTACCCACGTAACTATAAAATATAATGTCCTAACTATAATGTAAAGTAAAATAAAGACAGTAAATTAATAATATGTGTTTCAATATGTAAATGCTCAGGTATGACTACACTAGGGGGTATAATGATTTCAGATGCTTGCACCTATATGTAGAGTCACCATGAATGCAGGAGCTAAAATGCAGACTGACTCCAGTGAGTTTTGGCTATCCAAACTATTACAAGTGATACAGCCTTTCATGACATTGTTTCCTGAAATGTTTCACAGCTCTTGGTAAGTTGCAAATAAAACAAAGTACTATATCTCTCCAATTTCAGGGTAGTCATTGTTTGGAGGAAAACTCTCAGCTTTTTCCTTCCCGTGTATCTTTCTCCTTTACTTTCACACTGAACACTTCACTTATGACACTTCTCATGACCAAATATGTGGGTCCCCCTCCCCCCCACACACCAAACAATTCTGTGACACCAGCTGGGTGTCCTGCAATTTAACTCAATACTGATGCTATTTACCTGGAGATAGTGTTAGATCTCACTGATCAAAGGCTCAGTCCCGCAAGACTGCTCCCATCTTTAGATGCCAATCGAAAGTAGTAGGTCCACAGGTTACCCACAACTTCTGTCTGACTTGGCTAAAAATCAGAGGTTTCCATGACCTCCTCCCCCTTGGATTTGGTTGTTTCCTAGAACAACTCACAAAATGCAGGGAAACACGTTTACCAGTTTATTAAAGGGTATGGTCAAGGATACAGATGAAGAGACACATAGGGCAAGGTCTGAGAGGATCCTGAGCACAGAGCTTCTGCCTCCATGAAGTTGGGGGTGCATCACCCTCCAGGTAAGTGGATGTGCCCCCCAACCTGAACGCTCTCTGAACCTCCTACTATTGGAATTAGTAGGCAATACAAGGCAATTGTTATGCCTTGTATAGGCATGATTAATTACTAACTCCGTTTCTGGTTCCTCTACCCGCTCTGGAGAGGGCTGAAAATTCCAAGCTTCTAATCATGGCTTGGTTTTTCTGGTGACCAGCCCCCATCCAGGAGCCATCCAGGAGCCCACCTAGAGTTGCCTCATTAGAACAGGAACTGCTTCTAGTGCTCTTATCACTTAGCAAATTACAAGGGTTTTAGGAGCTCTGTGCCAGGAAGAGGGGTGGGGTGGGTGAGCAGAGACCAATACATGTACTTTCTACTATCTCACAGTTGCATTCCTAGAAAATTCAATGTACCTTAAAAGCATAGGAAAATGCTTTGTGTTTGTATGTTAACAAAGTTATGTTCTAGGCCCAGCTAATTATGAACAGATTTTTTCACTCACAGGAATGTTTAGCAGGACATTCAGAAATAGTGTATTGTGGAACAATCTTTCCCTGTGTGACATCATCTCTTGCATTGCAGAACACCTTATATCCCTAGCTTTAGCCTTCTAATGTCCCTGGTTTTCCCAAGCACTGTTCTGATTAAAAAAACAACAAACAAACCCACAAAAAATTAAATCCTCAGTCTAAGGGGAGATAACATTCCCTTGAGAACTGGTAGCGAAGTACAATATCCCCAATAACCAATAAGCTTGGCAATAAATCATAGTGGAACTCTAAGTTGTTGAAATTGTTTAAATACACCCCTGGCTAGCCCCTCAATGATCCAAAGCTTCGCAGTCCCGAATCAGGAAGCGGTGATCTGATAACGCAGAAGCAAGTTCAAGGTGACAGTGAGATACACGGCACCTAGCCAGTGATTTCCTTTTCGTTGCTAATTTTTAATTCCTTCTTGCCAAGACGTCACCCTTCCCTCCTTTAGTACTGTTGTGGTTCCACCGCTGGGCGGGACGCGCACGCTCCACTTCCGCAGGCGGGGTTCCAACTAGGCCCCGCCCCGCCTCCTCGCGTCACCGGAAGTGAGGCCGCGGAAGTAGTAAAACCCGCTCCGTGGGAGGCAGGCGCGCCCTGGAGGTGGCTGGCTGCTGGGATGGCGGATGAAGAAGAAGACCCCACCGTGAGTGACGGCTTCTGTTCCATCCCACTTTTTTATTCACTCCCTCGGGCACAGTAGCGGAGGCCGAGTAGAGAATCGGGTTTGTTTTCCTTAGTGAATTCAGCCGAGAGAATCGGGGACTTCACCCAGTGCTAGGCTTTTTGTTCCGATTAATCTTAGGACACAGGGCAGGAAGAGTACGAGGGTGGTCCCCTGCCCTTTGCTTTTGGTCCATATTTGCCAGACACCCTTTGAAACACCTAGAGAATCATCAGAGGACAAAGCTAGTATTTGTTAGCCCTCATTATGAACCAACAATTCAACTGCTAACAAAAGTATATACTTATTGTAAAGTAGTGGAAAAATAATGGACTCAAAGTCAGGGAACATGGGTTTCAAAATCTGTTCTCTGTGAGCAAAGTTATTTAACTTTGAGCCTCGGTTTTGATGTCATAAAATAGGCTTAAGTCTTACTTGAGGAAAGTTCTTAGCACTGTGTAAGCAGTGCTTAGTAAATACTAGTTTTGCTTACTTTGATTCAATATCAACTCTTTTAATAGTAAAACTGTCTAGAAATAGGCCAACTTTGTTGGTTAAAAAAAAGAATGTATGGTCGTTGGAACTGTTCCAGGAGAGGCAGTACAGTTGTTGGGGACATTGTAGAAGCCATTCCTGTATGAGTCTGAAGTTGGACAGGATAGTTGTAAGGCCCCTAAAATGCTAAGATTTTCATGGTTTTTTGCTGCTTGCTTTATTTAGGCTTTCTGGCATGATATCAGTGTTGAAGATGGAAAAAAATGTTAATTATTAAAAGTCAAAAGCAGTGCTTGACGTATCTATATATACATTTTAACTTCTAGTTTGAGGAAGAAAATGAAGAAATTGGAGGAGGTGCAGAAGGTGGACAGGGTAAAAGAAAGAGACTTTTTTCTAAAGAATGTAAGTAGTATTTGACAATGATTTTTTATAGATAAAAACTTTTGGGTATGTCGGTTCAAAGATTTATTGTTCTGAATGTGTTTCCTTGTAGGGACAATATTCTCAGACTTGCATATAAATTCTGTTTAACCTGTGAATCATAGATAGTAATAATCCTAACCCCAATTTATGTATTTATATATATGCGTGTATACACACATACACACACACCCATACTTTTTTTTTTTTAAGTAAAGAGATGTGATCAGTGTTTCAATTCAGGGCCTAAGAACATACCTCTGTTACTTTCCCTGTCCCTTACCTTTCAGCAGTAGGAACAGGGACTCCTTTGACTGTAAGCCGAAGGTTCTTTTGGATCCTGGAACAGGTGCTGAGGGTAGGAGTTAAGTTGGGGCTTTGGACTAAGGCAATGGACAAGGCAGGAAGATGGTGAACAATGTGAGGCAGTCCAGTGGCATAGAGATTATAAGGTTTTGGTTGTGTAGTCTGTTCCCTCAGTAGACCTTTTGTGGCAGCAGCAAGGAGAGCTGCTGCTACTACTGATGATCGAGGACAGCCCCTGAAAGGCACCGTGAGAAAGTGCTCTCCATCTCCCATTCCTGATGAGGCGACACATCACCTGGTTTATTTATGCTGGTTCCGATGTAAGCAGTTCCCAAATGCTCTTGAAACTACAGAGTCAGTATGTCTTTTTTTTTGCCATTCAAATCCCTTTCTATATCTCAATTTCTCACCTTAAGTTGACCACTCCTTATTCCATCTCTGATGTTATTTACTCCAGTTGTACGTGGTTTTACTTAAGAAGTAAATAAGAAGGGGATTCCTACACCAGAGCATCCCAGAGTGATGACAAGAATTCGGAATCTTCACAGCCTTTTCCTTGTCTTACCTGAATCTTCCTATGCCTTACTGACCAAGATCTGTTCTCCTAGACCTTCTTTTTTAAAAAAATTTTTTGCTAATATAACACAAAATTTCAAAGCATTCACTTCTGTTTGTTTATGTCTTTACAGACCCTTTAACCAAATGCAGTTTACATACTTCCTGTCTAATATGTTTTTCCTTTTTCAGTGAAGTATATTTCCCTACTGATGAATTCTCCCCATCAGAATGTTAATGACAAGGTATCTTCCTCAAAATATTTAAGGAAAAATATTAAGTTTACAGTGGAGGATCCTGGCAGACATTACTTTAGCCAAGTGATCAAAGTTAAGATCACCAGTAATATATGTTGACATTACATACCCCTGATATGATGCATTAAGAGGTACATCATCACTGTGATTCCCTTTCTAGTAATGCATAACCACAACCTAATCATGAGAAAACATCAGACAAACCCAAATTGAGGGACATTCTACAAGATAACTGACCAGTATTCTTCAGAAGTGTCAAGGTTATAAAAGACAAGGAAGGGCTTCCCTGGTGGCACAGTGGTTAAGAATCCACCTGGTAATGCAGGGGACACGGGTTTGAGCCCTGGTCCAGGAAGATCCCACATGCCGCAGAGCAACTAAGCCTGTGCGCCACAACTACTGAGCCTGTGCTCTAGAGCCTGCGAGCCGCAACTACTGAAGCCCGCATGCCTAGAGCCCGTGCTCCTCAACAAGAGAAGCGACTGCAATGAGAAGCCTGCGTACCGCAACGAACAGTGACCTCCACTCACCACAACTAGAGAAAGCCCGTGTGCAGCAACGAAGACCCAATGCAGCCAAAAATAAATTAAAAAAAAAAAAAAGACAAGGAAAGTCTGAGGAACTGTCACAGAACAGAGGAAACTAGGGAGGCATGACAACTAAATATTGTGGGATCCTGAAACAGAAAAGGTACACTAGTGGAAAAACTGGTACAATCTGAATAAGTTCTGTATTTGTACCAGTGTTAATTTCTTAGTTTTGAGAAATGTCTTTGGTTGTGTAAGATGTTAACATACGGGGAAACTGGATATAGGGATTCGGGAACATTGTGCTATTTTTGCAACTCTTCTCTAAGTCTGAAATTATCTAAAAAAACAAACCAAAACAAAAAAAAAACAAAAAAATTTCAAAATCCAAAAAAGAGAGAGGGGAGAAAATATTGGCTCCTGTGTTTGTTTTCTCCCTCCTGTATCTGGACCTAAAGGCTCTTGCCAGAATAAACCCTAGGGGTACTTCTCTATCCTAGACTGGCTTCCAGGCCACCCCTTTCTTTTCTTCCGCAGGCCTGGTCTACTGTCTTCTTAGTTCTGCCTGCTTTTGCTTCTCCTAAATAGGAATTATTCTTAATGTACTCATTCCTACTTTTAGAAGTGTTCTAGGAGTTCTTTCCTTTTTTCTAAATGTAAAACTTACATACAATAAATTGCACTAGTCTTCATTGAACAGCTTGATGAATTTTACATATATACATACACTTGTAACCACCAGTCAGATCAAGATGCAAAACATTTCTAACATATGACAGAGTTTCTCAGTATTTATATACCCCTTTGAGAATCTGCTAAGAGTTGATTCTTCTTCCCAGAAAAATGCACACACAAATAATGTATAAAATTTTTACATATAATTTCAGTAGGGTTCCAGGACTTCTCAAAGCTTGTCCATGGACTGATTGGGAGTTTATAGGCTATAGCATAAGAATCCATATGGATCCCATCTGCCCTAAATTACCAAGAAGTGTAATACTGTTGTGGGTAGGAGTATACACTCTGGAGTCAGATCATCTGGGTTCAGATTCAAGTTCCATCTCACTATCTGTGTGACCTTGGGTAAATCACTTAAACTCTATGCCTCAATTTTCTCATCTATGTAGAATGGGGATAATAGTAGTTTCTACTTCAGAGGATTGTCCTGAGGATTAAATGAGTTTACAACAGTGCCTGGCATGTAGTAAAGGCTATATAAGTTTTAGCTATTAGCAGTTATTTTCATTACTCTGTAGACCTTTCTTCTCTTTTGCATTTTCTATGGTTCCTTCAGATGAAGACTGAAAGGGCTTTGCTGGCAGTTGCTTTGATCCAGGGAATAAAATGTCAAGATTCTGTATAGTAAGCCCTTTGCTTTCTCCTTTTGATTAACCTGTTCTTCCTATAAGAAGGTAATTGGAGCACTTTCTCTCATGTCCTCTTCCTTATGGTAGTATCAGAAAGGATTTTGCTTTCTTTTTTCCAAGACCTCCCCCTCACCTGAAAACACTCCCAGTAAAGGCTAAACCATTGCTACTCATCCTGTTCCCTGCTACGAAGTTTCCTACTTAAAGGTATTCTGGGGTTGTTGGTGAGTAGATAATAGAGATTAGGGAAGGAGTATTGATATCAGGGTTCAGTAGCTAGGAGGGAAGGGGAGTTCCTACCTAGGGAAGGCTAGGTAAGAACAGTTGGTTATGAGCTAGTGGTTAATACCCTTTACACCAAAATCCAGACTTGGAGACAAGAACTACAATGTAAATATACTTTTATACCAATATCTTCTGTAGCTTGGTTTAGTTCTAATTTGAAAAAATATTGGTCAAGTTTGTTTAAACAAAAATGATTGTTCTTTTTACAGTACGGTGTATGATGTATGGGTTTGGGGATGACCAGAATCCTTATACTGAGTCAGTAGATATTCTTGAAGACCTTGTCATAGAGTTCATCACTGAAATGGTAAGTTTTTTTGTAATTGGTCTTAGTTAATTAAGGAATAGATTTGAAATTCTAACTTTTAGATAAGACTAGAACTATGGCGTCCTTTTGAAATGAGCTCGAGTGCCATTTGAGTGCCTGTTTCGTGGAAGTTACTGGTTACTATTTATCATTAAGGATAGAGAGAGGTGTGTGTGTGGGTATATACACCCACACACACACAAACACCCACAGACACCCATACACACACAATATATTCTACCTCCTCCTCTGAATTTTATTTGTAAGGACATAATTATAAGAGCCTTGAATAAAATGTAAAATATTACCCATAATCCCATCATCCAACATAAATTTCCCTCTTCCAGTATTTATGTAAAGATATACAGTGTTTTACATAGTGTTGATCATAGTAAACATTCTTTTTACTCAAAGTTTTTAATACATATTTCCTATGTTCTAATCTCAATTATTTTAGTAGCTGCATAAAATTCATTCAAATTATTTTCTAATATACTTAACCATTTCCCTATTGAAATTATTTACATATTATTTTTCACTGAGTAGATAAGTTTGAATGACCACATTCATGAAATTTTCCCCTTCTTTGGATATGTTCGCAGGGATGGGAATACTGAGTTTGTTTGTATTCAGTTCTTATGAATTTTTACCCTGTGTTTTGGATTATTTCCTTCATAAAGAATAATAGAAGTAAAATTATTGGGTCAGAGAGTGCATTTTTAAAAATCTTTTTCTGCTTATAAAAGTAATATTGATTAAATTTAGAAAGTATTAAAGAGTGCAGGGGAAAAAATAAAAATCTGTAATCTTTCTACCTAGAGATAACTAATGCTGAGATTTTGGTGAATATTCTTTTGTCTTTTTACACATATTTTTAAACTTTATAAAATTGAAATCATATAGTATATATAGTCGTAGAACCTGCTTTTTCACTTAGGTAAGTCTACAACATTTTCCCTGTGTCACCGCATAATTAATATTTTTGATGGCTTCACAATATTAATTGACTAGATGTGCTCAAATTTGTTCAGTTTATTAAATATTTAGTTTCCCTTTTTCAGTCATTAGAAATAATGCTGTGATGAATTTTTGTTTTTGCAGTATGAATAGTAATGGTAGGGGATGAGATTTGATTTTAAGGAAACCCACCAATATTTATCAGCTACTGAGATGGACACAAAGTTTAAATGAAGTGGGTGGTTACAAAGAAATTATAAAATTATTTTATGCAAATGAAGACAAGCTACATATATCAAAACACACAAAAAGAAACATCAGTGTGAATGGATAAAGAAGATGTGGCACATATATACAATGGAATATTACTCAGCCATAAAAATAAACGAAATTGAGTTATTTGTAGTGAGGTGGATGGACCTAGAGTCTGAAATACAGAGTGAAGTAAATCAGAAAGAGAAAAACAAATACCATATGCTAACACATATATATGGAATCTAAAAAAAAAAAAAGGTTCTGATGAACCTAGGGGCAGGACAGGAATAAAGATGCAGACGTAGAGAATGGATTTGAGGACACGGGAGGGGCAGGGAAGGGTAAGCTGGGACGAAGTGAGAGAGTAGCATTGACATATATACACTACCAAATGTAAAATAGATAGCTAGTGGGAAGCAGCTGCATGACACAGGGAGATCAGCTCAGTGCTTTGTGACCACCTAGAGGGGTGGGATAGGGAGGGTGGGAGGGAGACGCAAGAGGGAGAGGATATGGGGATATATGTATACGTATAGCTGATTCACTTTGTTATACAGCAGAAACTGACACAACATTGTAAAGCAATTACACTCCGATAAAGATGTAAAAAAAAAAATTTTTTTTAAATCAATGAATTTGATAGTTTTAATGTCCTTAGTATTAAAATATGTCTATAAAGCATTGAAACATTGCTAATAACGGTAGAAAGTGGACAAAGGACATTAGTAGAAAGACAATTAATAAGTGAATAGCTATAATAATTAGAAGAGAAAGTTTCAAACTCACCAGCATTAAATAGGCACAAGTTAAAAGAATAAAATGTTGGATTTTAAAAAAATTAATTGAATTTAATATGTTTCTTTGTAATAGACTCACAAGGCAATGTCAATTGGAAGACAAGGTCGGGTACAAGTTGAAGATATCGTCTTCTTGATTCGAAAGGACCCAAGAAAGTTTGCTAGGGTTAAAGACTTGCTTACTATGAATGAAGAATTGAAACGAGCTAGAAAAGCATTTGATGAAGCAAACTATGGATCTTGACACCTTTTGTACTTTCTGAAGCTTCATTATTTTCTGGGGAAACCATATTTAATAACTATATTTTCCACATTAAGGTTCTGATATCTAGCCATGTCAATGAAAGATAGAGAACCACAAAGTTTTCAGTCTTTATTTTCATGTCTTCAATTTTAGAGTGATATTTGAGCCTTTAATTGCCTGCCATTATATTACCATACTTTGAATTACTGGATTTTAATGACCACATGTACGTCAAAGTACCTTGCAAACCATTCAGTTCCTTCTGATTTTTTGCCATTGTAGGCTGTACTGTGGCTGTTTAATATGTGAAATCTAAATGGTACCTTTGATAGCTAAGACATGTGTTTCATGTTTCTAAAGTTTTTAGATTACAGTAGTCTAAGTTATTAAAAGATAGTGAACTGGTTTGTGTTTCTTTTAAGGAGAAAAAGATAGAAAATACAGCCTTTTTAAAGAGTGTTTATTTGTCTTAAGATAATTTGTTTTAATACTCTTCTTAATGAGTGATTTTTTTGATTTTAATTTTTTTATTTTTTGAGAAACTAAAAGTTTCCTATGAATGCTTCTGTGTTGGAAGACCTATTTGATTTAAAATCTTTGGGGCTTATACTGTTTGTCAGGTTTTAAGAGAACTCATTTCCCCAGGTCAAATTAAAGCTTCTAAATATAAGTGTTTTCAGTAGCAGGAATGGCATTGCTGAAAAAGCTGATGGTAGGATAAGCATTTGGGGTAGTGTTTTATTAACATATTTGTTAGTACTTGTTCATTGTGGAAACGTGTACTTGACTAAGACCATGTGTGGCTATGGAAACCACTTTTGTAGTTCAGCATATACAGGTTTTGTGTGTATTTAGCTTACTGTATTATTCTTGCACTTAGCGTAAAGTAAGGATTTAAAATTGCATTTAAGGGGATCATTGGATATTACTGTTTGTGAAACTGAATGTTTTGTGTGCCGCTTACAAACATTATCTATGAATCAGTACTTAGGAAAATTTTACTTAACCTATCAATATAAGGAATAAAGTATGAAAAATTAAAAAGATTAATACTTGAATTTGACTGTGTGATTTATCAAATTTGACTATGTGATTTATCAGCTTTTCTCCCCCATGTAATTCTAGCTGCTTAATGTCACTAAAAACTTTTTTTCCATATTATTCTTGTAATGCTTCTGAATTGGTAATGAGATTCAAGATAGCTGGGGTGATCTTTTTATTTGAAAAAGTAAAAACCAGTTAAAAAGCAACTTTAGTCTAAACTGAAATCAAGACTGAGAGTGGAATAACAAAAAATGAATATCACTGTTTTTGCTAGTCAGGGTCTACTTCACCCTGAAGAAGGACCTGGTAGTAACTGCCATTAGGCGAGTTATACTGGGTGCCTGTATTAGTCAGCTTGGGCTGCCATAACAAAATGTCAGACTGGGTGTCTTAAAAAATGGAAATTTATTTTTTCACAGTTCTGGAGACTGGAGGCCTGGGATAAGGTGCCAACATGGTCAGGTTCTGGTGAGGATTCTTCCTGGATTGCAGATAGCTGCCTTCTCACTGTGTCCTCACATGGCTGAGAGAGACCTCTGTTGTTTCTCCCTCTTACACAGCCACCAGTTCTGTGTGATAAGGGTTCCACCCTTATGACCTCATTTAACCTTAGCACCACCTTAAAAATCCTTTCTCCAATATAGTCAGATGGGCGTTAGGGGGACACAGTTCAGCTTATAGCAGTGCCATTAGTCTTACTATTTTGCTAATGACCCTGGCATTAAGAAGTTTTTTATGGGACTTTGTATTAAAACTTTTTAAAGTTGGAATTGTTAGAACTTACTGAAAAATAGCATAAGCAAAAAAAAAAAAAAAAAAAAGAATTTTTTGGCTTCTCCAACTGAAAGAAGGGAAAGAAAGGATGGAGTTGACTCCACAGTTGACTGGATCTAAGAACTTGAAGAGAATCAAGACTCTGCCCATCTATATCCTAATTTTGGTTTTACTCTCTTAGGAGTCTCATCATGTGTCAAGGGAACATGATGGCTAGCAGTTCTAGGGTTCCATCCATCCAACTCCTGATCAAGGGAGTTACTTTACTTCCTAATACAGAAGATTCCAAGCAAGGAGTGTGGTTGTCCTGGCTCTGGTCATTATTCTTGGGCCAGGAAGAAGTTGTACTGTAGCCTGGATCCCATGCCCCACCTCTTTGGTGAAGAAGGGCTTGGAGTGGGGCTGGGAGCTGGATACTACTATTAGCAAGAAAGGGAAAGAGAAGCTGGGCAGATAGAAATAACAGGTGTACACTGACTCGATTCATGAGCTTACTTATTAACTGAATTCTAACAGTAAGGCAGCATGGCTCTTTTCCAATATCTAGAGCTGCACTATGTAATATGGTAGCCACTAGCCATGTGGGGCTATTTAAATTTAGCCAATTAAAATGAAATTAAAATTCCTCAGTTACACTAGCTACATTTCAAGTTCTCAATAGCCCTGTGGCTAGTGGCTACTGCACTGAACAGTACCAATACATTTCCATTATAGAAAATTTCGGATAGTGCTGATCTATAGCGTTCAGGTGTACTCTACTAAATTAATTTACTTTTTTTTTTAACTTACTATGAAAAATCTCAAGTATATACAATAGTAAAATAGTATATTGAGCCCCCAGCTTCAACAGTTAACCAGCCTTTTGCTAATTTAGTATTTTACCTGCTGGGAGGGGCAGTATTATTTTAAAGCAAATCCCAGATACCACTGTATCATTTCATCTGTAAATACTACAGTATGTATCTCTACAAGGATAAAAAAGCCCAAATACTACTACCATACCCTAGCAAAAATTAACCTTAATTCCTCAATATTCCATCTAATACCTAATCCCTGTTTAAATCTCCTGATTTGTCTCAAAATATCTTTGAGTTTGTGTATTAGTTTTCTACTGCTGCTGTAACAAGTTACTGCAAATATAGTGACAACACAAATTCATTCTTTCCAGCTTTTTAGGTCAGAAGTTTGACACGGTCTTCACTGGGCTAAAATCGAAGTACCAATATAGCTATGTTCCTTTCTGGATGTTTTAGAAGAGAATCTGTTTACTTGCCTTTTCCAGCTTCTAGAGGCTGCATTCCTTGACTCATGGTCCCCTTCCATCTTCAAAGCTAGTAATGTTGCATCTCTCTGATGCTTATTCCATAGTCATAGCTCCCCCTAACCCCCAGCTGGGAAAGGTTCTCTGCTTTTAAGGACCTATGTGATTATATTGGACCCACCTGGAGAGGCCAGGATACTCTCCCCATTTCAAGGTCCTTAACTTAATCACATCAGCAAAGTCTCTTTTACCATGTAAGGTAACATTCACAGGTTCTGAGGATTAGGACATGGACATCATTTGGGGCTGTTATTCTGCCTACCATAGTTTGTAACAGGAACTAAACAAGGTGTCGCCCCTTGCATTTGGTGAGTATGTCTAAATTTCTTTTTATCTCTAAGAGCTCCCCTCCCCCATTTTGTTTAAAGTGAAGCTCTTTCTTTGAAAAAATTCATACCTTTTATTTTTTTTAGCTAGCATGTTTATTAGTTGCTCAAGCAGAGTGTCTAATAGCTACCTAAGACTCACTTGAAACTGTTTTTACTGTATTTAAGCTGGTTTTCTTAAGTAAAAACTGTAATATTAATTCCAAGTGTAGAAATTTTTAAATGAGGGAAATAGTTCACTTGGCCTCTCATCAGTGGAGAGAGGTGTTGTCTGGAGAGTCATTTGGCTGCTTCCCAAGAGGCCTCAGGAGGTTGAGTTACTTGGGAGAATGTACTGTAGTCCAGAGTTTGATTTGCAGCATTGCAGGCTCAGAAACCGATTTCATCAGCAAATGGAGAGCACATCCATCTCTTGGGGTGACTCAGACTCACAGAAACCAAGTTCGTAAGACCAATGTATGCAAATGGATGCCAATTTACAGATGCAAAGTAAAACTTGCATCGTGTGGCCAGCAAATTCTTCCCTTCTCCAGGCAGACATGTGGGAAACTGAAGCATTAATTATGAGGGTAAATCAGAATTTGGGGAGTTACATGAATCTTTACCTAGAGCATCAGGTAAGATAAGATTAGGGCTGTTACAGAAATGGGAAAAATGGCTCCCCAGGGCCTGAAGCAATACAGAGGGGTGTGTTTCCTGGGCATCTTCCTTCAAGACTGCCTTGTTACTGTCTCTAGAAACTTGACTTGAGTTTTCACTTCCATTGACAATACCCATCCAAGCATTGTCTGTTTGTCAGCTTTAAAGTGACTTTGCGTGTTTCTACTGTAATTCATTTAAATGCTCATCTCAGAGGTAGTTCAAAGAGGGCAATTTTATTTCTAAGTTCTTCAGGGAAGCTTCATAGTTGCTCCTAAGAGCTGACAACACTGAGCATTGGGCCTGAAAATCAAGGACTTTTTAAGAGCGCTCCCTGTGTCCCAAAACATTCCCAGTTCTCTAGGCCTGATTTTCTTAGGGTCTCTATGCTTCCCTTCTTACCCCAAATAGAGACTGAGGGGTGGATGACCAGTGAGCAAGGTGTTAAATGCGTTGTTGAGGCTTCTGCTTTTCCTGAGTCCTGGTAAATGGCTGCATGAGCTAGTCAGACTGTTATGTTATGGGATAGGATCAAGGAAAGGGTTTTGATATATCAGACAAGTATTTATTAAGTACCTATTATGCTTGAGGCATAGCACAGATACTATTTTGCTATATGGTATCTGGATAATTGGGATTCTAAAGTTATAGAAATAAAGTAAGGAGCAGACTTCTTATATGTTACCAGTAGATTGATAAAGAGTTTCAGTTTGAACTTTTGTATAAAATCCCAATTCATATGTTATTTGTAGCTCTGAGACTTCTATGCACATGTTTGCTTCATTATACTTAACACAGAAAGCCTGGTAAACTGTTACGAAATCCTTGGGTGTATTCTTTTAGAACAGGAAGAACAATAGCTAAAACATAAATCGTTTTGTCATTTGCCTTTGCATGGCCACTTTTGATAAATAAATAAAAATTTATTAGGAAAGAACCTACTTAGTTACTGACCACACTCTAAAAGAAATACTAATACTATACTATACTTCTGAAATTGGGTTTTTTAAAGTATTTTGGGGACACATGAACTTATAATAAGACACCTACCTAGATTTTGGTGAATCTCTGTGCTTTTCTACCATTTTTTAAAAAATTTATTTATTTATTTTTGGCTGTGTTGGGCCTTCGTTTCTGTGCAAGGGCTTTCTCCAGTTGCGGAGAGCGGGGGCCACTCTTCATCGCGGGGCGCGGGGCTCTCACTGTCGCGGCCTCTCCCGTTGCGGAGCACAGACTACAGACGCGCAGGCTCAGTAGTTGTGGCTCACGGGCCTAGCCGCTCCGTGGCATGTGGGATCTTCCCGGACCGGGACACGAACCCGTGTCCCCTGCATTGGCAGATGGATTCCTAACCACTGCGCCACCAGGGAAGCCCCTACCATTTTTATAGCAAGTTTTACTAAACATGCTCTCAAGCTTATTACTAGAAACTCACTAACTTTATCCTGAAACACCCATCTGAAATTATGCTGCTTAGTGTGCTTTATGTATTTGTAGGGGAGCAAAATTTGCCACCCTAAAATGTATCTCTTTGGCATGAGGATTATTTTAGGCTGATTATTTTAAGAAACAAAAGACTCAGGATGTCTTTCTTTTTAACTCCCCCTTAACTGCCTAGAGGAATTTAGATAAAGGGCCTGGTCCAGGAAGACCACTATCGCCAAAGATGTCTACACAGAATATGGGCTCAGCGTGGTAGCGGGAACTTTGCAGGGCCTGGAGACCCAAGTTCTCTTTGTGTCCCACTGTCTCCGCATGGCCCAGCAAACATTTGTTTACCAAACATTTCCCATCTTCCTATAAATTGTTTTCTTTCCCTTTGAAGTCCCAACCCCCTAACCCCTTCTCCTTTTCTCAGATGGTGTATAAGCCTCAATTGCCTAACTTGGTTTTGGGCCTCCTATTCTTATGGAGCCCCCATATGTAGTAATTACACTTGTTTTTTTTTTTCTCCTGTTAATCTATCTTGTGTCAATTTAATTATTAGACCAGCCAAAAGAACTCAAGAAGGGTAGGGGGGAGATTTCCCCCTTCCCAACAGTTGGTGTAGTCAGGATAATCTTCACTGGCTGGAAACTTTCTCCCAAAACTGCTACAGATGAGATCCTGGGACGTCTGATAAAAGCCAGCAGAAGGTAAAATTTCTCACCATGTCAGCCGCCCACATCTCTGTCTGCAGGGTCCAGTGAAATCAAAAGTGGTGAGAGTCCTTTTCCTCTCTTTCTAAATTTAGATTAGCAGGAGAAAATGTTTGTGGAACAAGTCCCTTGGGCACAACAACTCTGGTAAAAATTTGGTACACGCGTACTCTCAGTTTTTATTGATCCTTTTCCTCCCAGAGATGGTCACTGTTTTTCCTTGTCTCTGTCTGTTGTGTCGTTTGTCTTGTTCTATGTCTTAAGAGCTTAGCTTTATGACCAGTGAGAATATTCTCTCTGGTCTCCACCATCAGGAAGGTGCATGTAACAGCGTGCATTTGGCAGTCAGTCAATCAAATAGACTGGGATTCTGAGCAGCTGTAGCCTGTTGGTCAGAAACCCAGGTAACAACCTAGCCTTGCAACTGGCTTCTCTTTTCCAACTGTGCCAGCTCTCAGGGGAATTTATCATAAGGGGTCCCAGTCCATAAGGGGCCTTTGTCTTCCCAACCTTCGTTGTTTTGTTAGTGCTGGAAAAGTCCAATTCCTGTAGTACCTGCCTGGTGTCACAGATTAGTGGGTCTTTGACTGGAGGCATTTCATGTTCTCATGAGAAACTGGAGACACTGCAGTACACCATTCTTACCACCTGTGACAACAAAGGTCTTTGCTTTCTTTTTTAAAAAAATATTTATTTATTTATTTGCTTGCACCGGGTCTTAGTTGCAGCCGGTGGGCTCCTTAGTTGCGGCATGTGAACTCAGTTGCGGCATGCATGTGGGATCTAGTTCCCTGACCAGGGATCGAACCTGGGCCCCCTGCATTAGGAGTGTGGAGTCTTTTTTTTTTTTTTTCTTTTACCACGCTTTTATTTATTTATTTATTTATTTATATTTATTTTTGGCTGTGTTGGGTCTTCGTTTCTGTGCGAGGGCTTTCTCTAGTTGCGGCAAGCGGGGGCCACTCTTCATCGCGGTGCGCTGGCCTCTCACTATTGCGGCCTCTCTTGTTGCGGAGCACAGCCTCCAGACGCGCAGGCTCAGTAATTGTGGCTCACGGGCCTAGTTGCTCCGCAGCATGTGGGATCTTCCCAGACCAGGACTCGAACCCGTGTGCCCTGCATTGGCAGGCAGATTCTCAACCACTGCGCCACCAGGGAAGCCCCAGGAGTGTGGAGTCTTATCCACTGTGCCACCAGGGAAGTCCTGGTCTTTGCTTTCTTGATGAATTCTGGGAATGAACTTTCTGGATCTTATGAGGGCTTCATCCTTTGTGCCTCTTGCATTTTTGGTTAAGCCATAAAAAGGCTTATTGATTTGAGTTGCTATTTGAGATTAATATTAGACCCTACTCATCAAAGGCCAGATGATGCATCCTTTGAATTGGCTATATTTAAAAGCGAAAATATAGAGAGCTCTCATCCAAGGGCCAAATTTAAATGTGGGTTAAAAAAATATACATATGTAATGGCTAACTTTAGGGACTCTCTTAATAAGAGGGAAGGACAGAAATTAGAACAAAAATCAAAATCCACTCAGACCCCTTCCTATTTGCCTTCAGACATTTGCAGATATTGTAAAAAATTAGGACATTGGAAGTTCAATTGTCCTGTACATAAGAAAAAGAAGGAAAAAAAAAAAAGGAAAAACTATATGGAAATTGGGGGGTGAAATATTAAATGACTATGAACTATAGCCCTGGAAGCTATAAATATCTATAAAAAAATAGCTGGACAAAAATATGGGTTGTACCCTATTTGCAGCTAGATATGGTTGGACAGAAAATGTAGGTTATGGAACTTTCCTGGCGGTCCAGTGGTTAAGATTCTGCGCTTCCAATGCGAGGGGCTTGGGTTCGATCCCTGGTTGGGGAACCAAGATCCCACATGCAGCACGGTGCGGCCAAGAAAATATTAAAAAAAAAAAGAAAGAAAATGTGGGTTACACTCCATTTGTGACTAGGGTCCTACCAAACTGCTGCCAGTTCTCAAGGAAATTACAACCTAGAATGACAATGGCCATTATGAGGAATGTTCCAGTTAGATAAGAGCATTTAAAAAGTGTACTTAAAAGCAAGGGCTGGGACTTCCCTGGTGGCGCAGTGGTTAAGAATCCGCCTGCCAATGCAGGGGACACGGGGTTCGAGCCCTGGTCTGGGAAGATCCCACATGCCGTGAAACAACTAAGCCCATCTCCACAGCTACTGTGCCTGCGCTCTAGAGCCCACGAACCACAACTACTGAGCCCGCGTGCCACAACTACTGAAGCCCATGTGCCTAGAGCCTCTACTCTGCAACAAGAGAAGCCACCTCAGTGAGAAGCCTGCGCACCACAACGAAGAGTAGTCCCTGCTTGCGGCAATTAGAGAAAGCCTGCACGCAGCAACGAAGACCAAATGCAGCCCAAAATTTAAAAAAAAAAAAAAAAAAAAGCAAGGGCTTCCAAATCAAACAAACAGAATTGGATACCTACTGTAATTCGTATGCAGGAGCTGCCAAAAGGCCTCAAAATTTCAAAATAGCTTCATTGAAAGATTTGATGTAAAAGGCAGAAAATAAGATGGGAGGCCACCGGTCTGACTGAACTTGTGACCATAACTCAAATTCAGAGCATAATAGGAAATTTTTTAGGCCTTCTCCCCTAAGCTAAATGTATCCGGATAGAAAGTAAAACATTCCAACATAAGTTGATGGGCATGTCATTCCTATGATAAGCAACTGACTTCACTGATCTATATCAAAAGGTGTGTAAGTATTCCAGCCTTAGGAAATCAACTCCTTCTTGGAGAACTTGCATTCCTTTCCTGTGCCTTTGGGATGTAAATGTTCCAGAAACTTAAGGGAGGTTTTCTGCTTTTTTTTCTTTTTTCTAATTGAAGTGTAGTTGATTTACAATGATGTGTTAGTTTCTGCTGTACAGCAAAGTAATTCAGTTCCATATATATATACACACACACATATATATATATATACATATACACATACACACACATATATATTCTTTTCCATTATGGTTTATTATAAGATATTGAATATAATTCCCTTTGCTATACAGTAGGACCTTGTTGTTTATCTATTTTATATATAGTTCTTCGTATCTGCTAATCCCAAACTCCTAATTTATCCCTCTCCCACCCCCTTTCCCCTTTGGTAACCATAGGTTTGTTTTCAATGTCTGTGAGTCTGTTTCTGTTTTGTAAATAAGTTCATTTGTATCATATTTTAGATTCCACATATAAGTGATATCATATGGTATATGTCTTTCTCTGATTTATTTCACTTAGTATGATAATCTCTAGGTCCATGCATGTTACTGCAAATTGCATTATTTCACTCTTTTTTTTATGGCTGAGTAGTGTAGTATTGCATTGTGTGTACCACATCTTTATCCATTCATCTCTGTGTCTTGCCTATTGTAAATAGCACAGCTAAGAACATTGCATGTATCTTTTCGAATTAGAGTTTTCTCTGGATATATGTCCAGAAGTGGGATTGATGGATCATATGGTAACTCAATTTTTTAGTTATTTAAGAAACCTCCACACTGCTTTCTATAGTTGCTGCACCAATTTACATTCCCACCAACAGTGTAGGAGGGTTAAGGGAGGTCATTTTATCAGAAAAATAACAAAAAGAGGAAAAGGTCATTTGAAAATTTAAATGAATGAAAATTCATGTGTCTTCTCCACCAGTATTAGTAAAAAACCTTTAAGTTTACAGATAAACTTAACTTTTTCCAACTGCTGAAACAAAATTTGGATCCAAATGTTCTTCTGTAGACTAGTAAGTTTTGTACCATTGTGCCCATTTAATGACTAAAGTTTTTTTTAAAATGAAAGCTATAAGATCGTTGTTTGTATCTGTCTATATGTTTGTATATGAGTCTATATATGTATGTTGTAGATGTGTGATATTTTTATACCAGTGGAACCCTATTCAATTGGCTTAAACAAGTGCTTATATAAAATTCTCAAAAATATAATAGAAACTCAACCAAATATTTTTCAGGTTCACATGATCTAGGATTAATCTTTAGAAAATAAAAGCAAGTTTAAGGTTATTGGTTTAACTAAAACAGGCATGCCTTTAGCATTATCAGCATTAAGTATAATAATTAAACCAAATTAAATAGATGCAAATAGGATAAAAAGTTTTTAGGTGAACTTGTTAACAATAATTATGTATCATGGTATGTGTACTTAAAAATACTTTTCAGAATTCTTTTGGTAACTTGAAACCTTAGAGTTTTGCTAAGTTAAATTAAATGATGGAAACTCATTGAATATCTAGGTCATTTCCAAATAGATAAAGTAATACAATATTAGTTATGGAATATATGTCTATCTACTTTTATCTTCCTCTTGCAGAGAAAGTAAACATAAATTTTTGTCTATTAATAACCACGTCCTGTGCCACATTGAAAGATTGCACTATTTAAGAAGGTACAGGACTTCCCTGGTGGCACAGTGGTTAAGAATCTGCCTGCCAATGCAGGGGACATGGGTTTGATCCCTAGTCTGGGAAGATCCCACATGCTGAGGGGCAACTAAGCCCATACACCACAACTACTGAGCCCATGCGCCCCAACTACTGAAGCCTGGGCGCCCTAGAGCCTGCTTGCCGCAACTACTGAGCCCGCACGCCTAGAGCCCGTGCTCTGCAACAGGAGAAGCCACCACAATGAGAAGCCTGCACACCACAATGAAGAGTAGCCCTCGCTCACCACAACTAGAGAAAGCCTGCACACAGCAACGAAGACCCAACGCAGCCAAAAAATAAAAATAAAAATAAAAATTAACTACCAAATGTAAAATAGATAGCTAGTGGGAAGCAGCCACATAGCACAGGGAGACCAGCTCGGTGCTTTGTGACCACCTAGAAGGGTGGGATAGGGAAGGTGGGAGGGAGACGGAAGAGGGAGGAGATATAGGGATATTTGTATATGTATGGCTGAGTCACTTTGTTATAAAGCAGAAACTAACACACCGTTGTAGAGCCATTATACTCCAATAAAGATGTTAAAAAATAAATACAAGGGTACATGTTTCTATAAATGATAAAAGGTATTTATAAATTCACCAAGCCACAAAATGCTAATACCATTCACAATTGTTTACTTCTTTATTTTCACTAGAAATTAAGGTTTCTAATTAACATGTGTGACTAAGGCTGCTAGAAATAATAAGGAAAACAATTCTGTATGCAAGAAAAATAAGATGTATTTTTGGTTAAGAAAAGGTATGAGATATGGAGATACATTTTTGTTGAGGGAAATGAAAGTGCCTTTGTCATAAAACTGATTATTTCTAAATGGGAAAGAGAACAATAGACAAACTAAAATGGACATAGAAAGTTATAGAAGAATTGTGAAAAAATGAATCCTTGGGAAGAAATTTTATGTGTGGTCAGGACTGGTTAAGATTGGAATAAATTTATTTAAGTAAATGAATTTTAATACAAAAGTAAGCCTGTGCAAAATTAGAATTTGGTTTTCTCTCTGATAAAAGAACAAAGTTTTATTGGACTATTGGTCTGCTCTTGATAAGAAATTCTAAAAGGCTTTGGAGATATGGGGATATATGTATACGTATAGCTGATTCACTTTGTTATACAGCAGAAACTAACACATCATTGTAAAGCAATTATACTCCAATAAAGGTGTTAAAAAAAAGAAAATAATCTGCCTAAATTAAAAATAATTACATTAAATTAAAAATAATCACATTAAATTAAAAATAATCACATTAAATTAAAAATAATCTGTGTTTTTCCAAAAAATTTCCTGTATTTTCTGCGTTCATCAGGTCTTGGTTACTTAACTAAACTGAGTTTTCTTGAAACTAAAAGAACTAAGTTTTGTTCAGAACTGTGTAATTTTCTGTATCTGCCTGCAAAATCTTTGTCACTATGGTTAAATGGATAACTAAGTATTGTTTCACAGTGACCTGTAATCCTACTTGACCAAATGTTTTAAAACCTTTTGGTATTCTTGACAAACTTCCTGAAATCAAATTCTAAATGAAGTCTTTTTGACCTTAATCTAACTTTGAAATATTCCAGAGGCACCCTGGACATTTCAAAAGATTTGTCCTCTCTCCTTGTAAAAAGGGAGATGTTAAATTAATTAGTCTCATTTGATATGTTAAATTGCATGGGAAGCATTGTCAAATAAGTAACATTAACCCTTCTTTTTGTTGTGTCTGTACAGTTATATATTATAAGTGTTCCAGAAATTATGTGATATTCCTAAAAATATGATATGTCCTGGTATAATGTTGTTATCATAATTTTGGTTGTTATCTTAAATGTTGTACATCATAAAAAAACCTACACTGCCTTATCAAATGAACTCTAACAATGGGCATTTTGAAGTCTTTTATCATTTACAGACAGTTATTGTTTTCCTCAGGTGATTTTACAAAACCTTCCTGCTAATGTGTTTCACCTTCAGAGAAATTCATGGGAAAGAATCTAACAAGTATTGTAGAATCAAATTTCTGATAACTTTCAAATCATACCACTGACTGGATAAGAATTTATAGGGCCCTAATGGAGAAAATGATGGCTTCATAAAATGTCTTACAAAAGATCAACAGAACCAGAATTAATTACATGGGACTGAATAAACTTATTATTATAATTTTTATGACTTTTTATTTGAAATATTGCTGGTTCTTTAACCTTTTCTTTTCCAGATACAAAGAAACCTTTCTTCTTAAGCTAACTATGACTTAGAGCAACTTGGTAAGTTATACCTTTGAAAGCAGAATTGAAACATTTAACTTTTTCTCCCTACTTGACCCCTCCAGGATTCAGAAACTCTCAGTGAGTATTCTTATTTTCATGGTGATGTATCAATAGTTATTTTCATAAGTTCAGTAAGAATCTGTTTTTATTGTAACAGGACACACCTAGACACATAGGTCATATTACCAAGTCTATGATTGGATTGTCATATTTGAGAGAGACATGCATAGGCTCAGAAATATGACCAGAACACTTTAAGGAACTAAGGTTGACTTTATGTAGCCAATAAAATCCCTTGGAGGAACAGACTGGTACCTTGCTTACAGGGTTCCCAGCAACCTTACCAGGTGAATAAGGAAGGTCAATTCCTGACAGGTGCTGGAACCTCAGGATATTTGGGGGACCTTGAGAAGAGAGGAATTCACCCCAATATATAGGTATTACAGACAATTGTGATGGTAAGTCCTTGGCTTGACTTCCTGGCTTCAAGAGGCATTTAAAAGTCCAATCTGAAAAAAAAAAGTCCAGTCTGAAATTCCTTATGAAAGGTTCCAACAAAGCAGATTAGGAGGGCCTACATGGTCAGTTGCAATTCTTGCTGTATTTTAAGTAGATAGGCCAAGTTTATTGAAACTAAACTTATTTTGCAAACAAATTTGTCTTAAGTTGACTACCTTTGGTAAAAAATTAGGGTGATGGGACTTCCCACTGGTGGTGCAGTGGTTAAGAATCTGCCTGCCAATGCAGGGCACACGGGTTCGAGTCCTGGTCCAGGAAGATCCCACATGTCACAGAGCAACTAAGCCCATGCGCCACAACTACTGAGCCTGTGCTCTGGAGCCCTCGAGCCACAGCTATTGAGCCCACGTGCCACAACTACTGAAGCGTGCGCGCCTAGAGCCCATGCTCCATAACAAGAGAAGCCACTGCAATGAGAAGCTCGTGCACCGCAATGAAGAGTAGCCCCCGCTCGCCACAACTAGAGAAAGCCCTCACCCAGCAACGAAGACCCAACGCAGCCAAAATAAATAAACTTATAAAAACATGATTTTAGAGAGAAAATTTATGTTTCAGTAATACACTGTGGATATTAGCTTCTAATACTGTCCATTGTCTTTGAGGTTTGTTTTCTACCTATAAACTGGACTAGATCCTCAATTCTTCTAGTTTCCTCATATCTAGCTACAACTCTCTGAACTAATGTCTGCTTTTCCCCATCCTTTTGATTTGGAATTATTGAGAATTGCCTTTTCTCCTGAAGCCCTGCGAACTAAAACTAGAAAACTTGATACAAACTTCAGAGAAATCACAACAGTTGCTCATGTTTTAGACAATCTTTTTTGTGCCTCTTGCTATGTGGGCCACTCAGAAAGTTTACTGGTATACCTGATGACATCACCAAAGACATTCAAGTGACAAACCAGGAAAATCTGTCAAATTGTCACTGCCTGCCCTATTCCATCTGAATATGCTTTAAGCCGGATGTCTAGAAATCTCCACTGGCTGCCTTCAGATCCCAGGAACTGGGATTATGTGTCTGCTCCAGTCATTAACCATTGTTTTATTTTGTCCCCATAGAAATGCCTCATTAAATGCCTGTTTGCTTGCACCACAGCCCTATTTTGGGGAGCCCACCTGAATCACCTCCTCCTAAAATGAGTCTAACTGAACTAATCTATTGTCAGGACTAAGAGACTGGTTCAGTGAGATAAAACAATCTTCCAACTTAGCTTCTGGACTATGAAATTTCTTGGGGGAAGCTTTAAAGGTGGGATGGTAGGGGAGCAAAATTTGCCTCCCTAAAATGTTTCTCTTTGGCATGAGCATTATTTTATGCTGATTATTTTTAAGAAACAAAAGACTCAGGAAGTCTTTCTTTTTACCTCCCCCTTAACTGCCTAAAAGAATTTAGATAAAGGGCCTGGTCCAGAAAGAGCACCATCGTGGGAGATACCTACACAGAATATGGGCTAAGAGTGGTAGGGGGAACTCTTCAGGGCCTGGAGACAAGTGTCTTCTTTGTGTCCCATTGTCTCTGCATAGCCCAGCAAACATTTGTTTACCAAACATTTCCCCATCTTCCTGTAAAGTGTTTTCCTCCCCTTTGGAGTCCCAAATCCCTAACCCCTTCTCCTTTTCTCAGATGGCATGTAAGCCTCAATTGCCTAACTTGGTTTAGGGCCTCATATTCTTATGGACTCCCACACATAGGTAATTAAATTCATTTTTTTCTCCCGTTAATCTGTCTGGTGTCAATTTAATCATTAGACCAGCCAACAAAAACTCAAGAAGGATAGGGGGGAGATTTCCCCCTTACCAACATATTATTAACATTTCCTAACACATAATTTCTAGTTTTTAAAAATTGTTGAACTATTTCAATGACTTAATTTAAATAGGTTGAGTATTTCTTTCCAAAACAAGTATTTTGTTTTATTTACTTTTGTTTTCAATATAACATCCAGATATTTACTTAATATAAATAAAAGCATACCTTTTTTATGTTGAAACAAGAAGGTATGTTTCTTTACTAGGTTCAACCATCCGCATAGAATTTAAGCTTTTATTTAGGGGTGTGGAGAGGAGCTCTGGTAGACCCAGTATTCTACCTTCATAATCCTTGAACCTGTTTGAAGGAGAAGCAGCCGTGGTAGTACTTTGTTTTCCCAGAGCCAGAGCACTGCTGGCTCTGAAGCACACAGCTCTTTGGTGTGTATATTTCTGAGTATGCATTCTAATGAGAGTGGAGCTTTTAAAACAAATTCCCTTATACCCACTGATCTTCCCCTGAGCAACTTGAGGCAAGATTTCCTTACTTAGGTTTGTACTCAGCTTCCTTTCTACTTTTGGGGAAACACCAAAAACGTTTATTCTCCCTTTTGGAAGTGAGATTGGAGAATCAGATTAAAAGGGGTCCACCTTAGCCTATAGGCTTATTTGAGTCACGAGGCACCATGAATCATTCTGTCAAGTTAGAACCCGCATTTTCAAATGATACCTAGCCTAGTTACTGATCCAGAGGAGGCACTCTAAATATTTGGTGAGTGACTGAGGCAGTACCTCAGGATGTGAGGACAGCCCTTCATCTAAGAAAGCCTTGTCCTTTCTGAACAATTCGCTGCTTTGCAGCAACTAGAGTGAAAGACAAGAAGATCTAATCTTAACCAGTGTGGCTGAGTGTAGAAGGAAAGGTGATATCTTAGGCTAACAGCTATTAAGGTTGTAGTGTAAAACTTGATGTTACATTAGGAAGCAAATACATAGTCAATGCATTTATCAGTGTACAAGTGATAAGATGTACCAGATGTCTTGTATTTCAGTGCCTGGTTCTTTTCCTCCTCCCATCCCCCTTTTCTGGAACTATAATGGTTGTGCATCTGCTTCCAATAATTCTGATTACTATTTACTGAAAACTTAGATGCAAATAACACTATGCCCTAGGGCATGAGGGATATAAACATGAATAAGTCCTCTTATTCCCTCTGCCTTGTCAGAATAAAGTCCATTTTCTTCAAGCTAAAATTTCCAGTTATTACACAGTGAGGTGGAGTAGATAAAGAAGGTTTTAAGATTCAGAATGGTTAGAATCTTGGCTCTGCTTCCTATCAGCTGTTTGACCTTGGGTGATTTATTTCCCTAAATCTCTAAAATGGTAATAATTAACAGGCACTTTAAGGGAGATTGTGAGGCTTAAATGAGAATATAGGCAAAGCATTTTGTTTTGTAGTTAGTGAACACCAAAACCAATCTAGTGCCAGAAGGTCAGGTTCTTCCTTTTTATAGCACTCTGCCCCTATTAGGTGGTCAAATGTTTTTCAGATTGTTCCTGATTAGTAACTGTTTCTAGATTTAGTTTAACATTTAAGTGATGCTGGTTCTTGTAACTGCTATTATTTGAGAATCAAGATTGAGAAGCGAGTTGTCAGGTAAACTGTAGTGGTAAAATAATCAACAGACTATTTATTCCCAAGATATATTTGCCCACGTTTTCATTTTATACGTTCTGTAAAGTTTTTGTTGTTGTTGCTGTTGTTTTTAACATCAAGACCCTGGGTAACATTAACTTGTGTTTACATTTATTTTTCTGTCACTTATCACTGAGAGCATTCTTAATGAAGACTTTCTTCCAGGAGTTAATCAGGGCTAGGCAATTGAAGTTTTGCAGTTAAGCGTCTGTGCTTAAATTGTTTTCCATCAATTTGTAAATATTTTTCTTAGAACCTTTTCCTCAAGCTATAGCTTCTTTTATCTTGAATTGGGTCAAATTCTTCCTTTCCAGAAATGTTTCTGATGTTTATTACCAGTCCCTTTTGCCACATTTCCCTCACTTTGGGAGGCCCCGCTTACTGTTTGTTGGCTTTTAGCCTTTGTGAGGACCAAGTTCTTACAGGTTTGTGTCCTGTATTCTTTCGTTAGCTCTACATGGTTTTACCCCTGAATGCTTAATTCAGCTCGGTTGAGCATCACGTATATTTGTGGAATGCTGCTGCACTGATAGGGTGGGAACTAGTGAGGTTTGCTGTCATGGGGCTTACAACCAAAACGGGTGATGGAAAACAGTGAATGTGTTAAGTGTTAAATAACAAAAATACTTCAAGCATCAAGAAGGGGGAATTAAACTGCTGGAGCCTTCAGGAAGGAAGTGGGACCTGGAAAAGCAGAGAGAGGAGAAGGCGGCGAGATTTATTTCGTTATCCCTTATTAATAGATCAACAGGGAGGAGTCTTAAGAGTCACTTCTAATGCGCAGACGACTCTCGATTCGGAGGAGACAACCCCCTCCGCCCTATTTCGGGACGCCGGGTCAGCAGCCACCAAAGGGTCTGCGTGCCGGCTGCTGGTCTCTCACGCAGTCGCCGCGCCGGCTTTTCCTTCGAGTCCAGCTGGTCCTTGGAGCCCTAGCGGGGAGCCGATCCACCAGACCAGTCCCCACCGTGCCCCGGGCTGGCGCCCGCCCAGCCGACTCTCCCTTCGACGCAGGCACCTGCCTGGCCGCCCCGCTCGGCGGGGTCCTGAGGCGCCTCGGGGAAGCGCGGCGATTGGCTGCGGCTCGGGGCTGGTGCTCGGCTGCAGCGCCGCTTGACAACCGCAGTGTGTGAGAGGCTGAGCGGACGGTCGCCGGCCCGGGAGGGGGAGACGGGAGGAAGGACAGACTGAAGAGCTGATGGATTGACGCGCGGGCGGCTGGAGGCAGGACTGACGCCGAGCCCAGACCGCCGCCCTCACACTCCCTTTCCAGCCCAGAGCCCGCCGCTTGGGGGCCCCGTCCTCCGGCCTCCGCGCCGCTTTCTCCTCCGCGGTTTCTCCGGGCTCGTCCCGGAGCCCTCAGGTGAGCGACTTCGGGAGGCGGAGGCGGGGTCGGGCCGCGCTGCACACCTAGGGTTGCCATGGTCACCCGTCACCGCCTGTCACCACTTGACAGGGCTGCGACCGTGGCGACCCCCAAGGGCGGCGTTCGCGGCCCCGGAGAAGTGTCTTGGGTAGGCTTGGGTGCTGACTGGGTGGCGACTGGGGTCGTGGGTGAGGCCCCGGCGCCGACGGATGGGGGCCAGGCCCCGACGGGAAGCCGCCGCTCCTGAACCACACCTTTCTCTCGCTGCCAACCCGGCTCCGGGGGCCGAGCGACGGCCCTCGCCCTGGCACCGCCCGCCCCTGAGCAGTAAGCCAGCGCAGGGTTGGTGCCCACCTCGCTGCTGCTGCGGGGCGGGAGGGCGGCTGACTGCGCTGATTCTTCCTTCCTCGCCCCTCTGCCGAGCCCGAGCGACAGCCGAGGGACGCGCTCGCGTCCCTTTCTGGGCACGCCTTGGCCGGGAGGAGGGGAGAGTGCTGCGGGGCTGGGGCAGCCCCGCGGGGGCCGGGTTTGGCCTTTCTGACGTCAGTGGTCAGTGGCAGCAGGGCTTTGGGGGTCTGGGCGGGGTCGGGGAGGGGGACAGCGACTAGATTTGGAACTCGGGTTGGACCGGTGTCCCGGGGGCGTCTGCGTAGGAGACACGGGAACGGGAGCTTGTAGAACTCTTAGGGTTAAGCCGCTTTCTTATGTTGGGGAGAAAGAGATTGGGGCTGCAGGTCTGGGGCGAGGCCTTGAGCGAAAGGGGCGGGGGCAGGCAGGGGCGGCCTTTGACCAGCATTTGATTTTTTTCTTTTCTGTACCCAGAGGTGCAGTCAGTAACCACGCATGGTATCTGAGCAGAGCATTTTTGGCAACTTGGTTCTCTCTGCATAATGAAGGGAGAAGTCTTTGTTCCACCCACATTCATAGGTTGTGATCCTAACACTTATTTCCCTCCCTTTGCTGCGGACTTCTTAGAATGCTTCAAGAAGTTAATGGCACAGAGATTAACATGTAGGCTTTAATATGATATAAACCTTTACTTCATAGTAAATCCAAGTAGAATTTTTTTTGTCTCCAGTGTTGGCACGTGTTGCCTTGAAATTTTACTAGAAAGGAGAAACGCCTAAGAGCCCATTTTCCTTTATATGACATATTCTTTGGTCTCGTTTAGGAGGAAAATGTAATGAACAGTTTTATCTTAGGTTTCAGTGGGTAGATTGCTTCCACACAGGAAAGAAAAATTTTAGTGACCAACCAATTAAGCCATAACAGTATATTGTTAGGGGAAAAACACACATGCACAAACACTTGAATTTGATGCCATTATGGATATGTAATTTTTTTGTGAAGGAATTTTAACCTGTTTTCTTCCCACCCTCCTACTTCCTAATTCTTGTCTTTTTCTTTTCTTTTTTTTTTTTAAAGCCAGTACTAGGAATGTATCATAAGAGAGCAGGGGTACTATCTTATGTTCCTAGTTACATAATTGTGTTCAGCCTCTTTTTCTGTTTGTGAAATCGAGTTTATCAGTTAGTTACTTACTAAATAGTGTGTGATATGCTTTGATATATGCTGCAAAATAAGTATGAAAAGATGCAGTTTTCCTCAGTAGCTCAGTAAGCTGGAAATCAGATTTCTAGGATTTAAGTTTCCCTTTGCTACTGATTGCAGTCTTGGAAGAGCTACTTACCCTACTATTGACTTAATTTCCAGATGATAGTACTTGCTATTGTATTAGTCTGGGAATGAGCTCTGAAGTTGAACAAAATAAAGTATTTGAAAGCACTTTGGAAAAAAATTTAAGGCATCTGTTGATTACCTTTTAACAGAATGGTGCATTGACATGGCTAATTAAAATTTTCTGCATGATCTATTTAGCATTTCTAGGTCCAGGACCTTATTTCTTACAGTGGCCTTAAAAGGGCTCATGGAAACTATTAAGATGCGTCTTTACTCCTTGGCAGAGGTTCTTTATTACTGTGGTGACATGGAGAAAAGGGTGTTTCCTCCCTATATGTGGGTCAGGATTGCTTTCCTGCTTTCAGTAGGGTGTTCTCATATTTTAGAAAATAAGGCTATGGCCAATAACTCTTACTTGAGTTTCATTTGGTGTTAAATAATCCTCAGTGTGCATCATTGGTTCCTGAATAAACAAGAAATAGCTTACTTTATCCCCCCGGCCTTTGCTTTTCAAATAGGAGTATTAGCGATAAGCTGCAATGTGCCAAGAGAGAAATCTGTTGTCACAGAACATGGACACACTAATGGAGTTGTCATCAATTTCACTTGAAGAGTTGGATAAAAAATAGTGTTTTTATATTAAACAGAAGATATATGGAGAATGTAATATTCACACTAATTTCTAGGTGAAATTCAAAGACTTCAAAGAAATTTTATGCTTATGGGCTCTGTGGGGATGGGTTCAGTTTCTTCTGTACTTATGGAGAAAAGTTTAAGAAGCATTGCCTTAGACTTACTCAGCTAATAAATGACAAATCACTACATAGGACAGGAAATAAGTTGAATTCCCTTTTCTAAAACTTTGACATTAGCCTCAAGATTACTTGAATCCTAACTATCCTCTCTTTGTTTTCACCCCTGTATGTGTTAGAATGTTATAGTGGAAAGGTCACAGGATTTTAGACCCGGTCATCCCATTCTTGCTTCTGCACTTTTTGCAGTGTGACCTTAGACAAGTAACTAACGTCTCAGAGTATTAGTGTAATCATCTGTAAAATGAAACTGGAGAGTTGTGAGTGTTATATAGGTGATGGATGGGAGTATTTAGCACAGGATCTGACATAGTGGATGCACAATAAATGTTAGTACCTTTTCCCTTCCCATCTCTGCATGTTAGGATACTAACAATCCTTCAGACCCATTCTTAGCAAGATACCTCAGAACTTCCATGGCATTTTATTTGTAATTTTTTATGATACTCTTTACTTTATATTTTATGTATATTATTTTTATACAGAAGACTTTAATCCAGGTCTTCAGGTTATAAATCCAGTGCTGACCCATGTCTGAGAATACTTTTTTTTTTTGCCATTTAATTTTGAGACCATTACATTGAATAGCCAAAGCTTACATATTTCAGCTGATTTTTCTTCCTTTTTATTTTGAGTTTGTTTTTGTTTGTGTAAAAAGATACCTTACAAAACACCACACCCTCCCTTAGAAGCCCTTGTTTTGTGTTTCATCTTCTTGTTCACCATAGTAACTCAACCATTGTATCCCAGGGATGCAGCATCGTACCAGCACATAATAGACACAAGTATTTTTAAATGAATACTTACTTCAAACGTGTTACCACAAGTAGGAGTCTCTCCATGTGGCATCTTTAACATAATTGATCTAATCAGGATTCCCAGTGTTTCAAAATTACACCTAAAATTTTTTTAAAAAACAAGGTAAATGGGCTTCCCTGGTGGCGCAGTGGTTGAGAGTCCGCCTGCCAATGCAGGGGACACGGGTTCGAGCCCTGGTCTGGGAGGATCCCACATGCCGCGGAGCAACTAGGCCCGTGAGCCACAATTACTGAGCCTGCGCATCTGGAGCCTGTGCTCCGCAACAAGAGAGGCCGCGATGGTGAGAGGCCCGCGCACCGCGATGAGGAGTGGCCCCCGCTTGCCACAACTAGAGAAAGCCCTCGCACAGAAACGAAGACCCAACACAGCCATAAATAAATAAATAAATAAATAAATATTTAAAAAAAAAAAAAAAAAAAAAAACAAGGTAAACTTTTTCCAGAGTAAATTTTTATACTTTATCTGTAGCACAGTAGCTCTTCCATAGCATGTTATTAGCAACCCTAAGGACAATGCCCTTACCTTATGAGTTCTAAAGGGGATAAATTTATATTGCACCAATCACATGCTTGCCACTCTACTAGGAGGTTGATCTCATTTCACAAGTCAACACTATTTTATAGAGAAACAGTACTACATGAAAAAGGACATAAAATTTTTATACTATTTACAGTTGATATATTTGATTTAAATAATGAATTCTGTGAAATGAATGAGTTTCTATGATTAAGTGCCATGTTTTGTGACTTTTGTTGATCTATTGGAAAAGAAAATGGAACTTACATAAAATCTGTGAGAAAGCTTTATAGAACTCAGCTAAAATTGGTGCCTTAATGTCCATTTTGGTTTAACATTTTTTCCTGTTTATTTATTTATCTATTTTCTTCCAGTTTTATTGAGATACCATTGACATATAGCACTGGGTAAGTTTAAGGTGTACAGCATAATAATTTGACTTACATACCTTATGAAATAATTATCACAGCAAGTTTAGTAAAATCCATCATCTCATATAGATACAAAATTTAAAAAATAGAAAAAAATATTTTCCCTTGTGATGAGAACTCTTAGGATTTACTCTCAACAACTTTCCTGTATAATATACAGCAGTGTTAATTATTTTTATCATGTAGTGCATTACATTCCTAGTACTTGTTTATCTTATAACTGGAAGTTTGTACCTTTTGACAGCCTTCATCCAGTTCTCCCTTCCCCTGCTCCTTACCTCTGGTAACCACAAATCTGGTCTCTTTTTTCTATGAGTTTGTTTGTTTGTTTTTGAAGTATAATTGAAGTATAATTATTGAAGACTGTGTTAGTTCCTGTTATATAACATAGTGATTTGATATTTCTATACATTTCAAAATGATCACCATGATAAGTCTAGTTACAATATGTCACCCTACAAAGATACTACATAGTTATTGACTATATTCCCCACACTATACATTTTATACCCATGACTCATTTATTTCAGAACTGGAAATTTACCTCTTAATTTCCCTCACCTATTTCTTTTCTCCCCCAACACCCTTCCCCTCTGGCAACTACCTGTTTGTTCTCTATGTATAACTGTTTCTGTTTTTTAGATTCCACATATAAGTGAAATCATACAGTATTTACCTCTCTCTGTCTGACTTATTTCACTTAGCATAATATCCTGTAGGTCCATCCATGACAAGACTTCATTCCTTTTTATGGCTGAGTAATATTCCATTGTGCATATATATATGTGTGTGTGTGTGTGTATATAAAAATACACACACACACACACACACACACACACACACACCCCACATCTTCTTTCTCAGTTCATCTACTGATGGGCACTTAGGTTGCTTCCATATCTTGGCTTTTGTAAATAATGCTGCAGTGAACATAGGGGTGCATATATCTTTTCTAATTAATGTCTTCGTTTTCTTCAGATAAATATCCAGGAGTGGAATTACTGGGTCCTATGGTAGTTCTATTTTTAATTTTCTGAGGACTCTCTGTACTGTTTTCCATAGTGGCTGCACCAATTTACATTCTCACCTACAGTCCACGAGGGTTCCGTGTTCTCCACATCCTCACCAGTACTTGTTATTTGTTGTCTTTTTCAATAATAGCCATTCTGACATGTGTGAGGTAATATCTCATTGTGGTTTTGATTTGTATTTCCCTGATGATTAGTGATGTTGAACATCTTTTCATGTGCCTGTTGGCCATCTGTATGTCTTTGGAAAAATGTCTGTTCAGATTCTCTGCCCATTTTTAAATCAGGAATCAGGTTGTTTGTTTTTTGATGTTGAGATGTATGAGTTCTTTGCATATTTTGGATATTAACACCTTACTGTATATATTGTTTGCAAATTTTTGTAAATTTTGCTTTTTTGTTGTTTACATTATTTTGAGAGCTTGGAAGTAGAATTGGGTTGGTCTTCTTTCCAACTTTAGGAAAAGCTTTTGAAATGAAATTCTGGGAAGTGCAAAAAACAGTGTCTCACAACTAGATGATGTAAAGCAACTTTAGGTGTCTAGGTGTGTTCACTGTATAGTACCCACATAATGGGAATTGTTAATTTCACTGTGTACAGTTGTTGACCAGACCATACCTGGAGTATTGTGTTCTATTTCAGATGCTTTAAAGAGAGAGATTAACAAATGTTCAGAGGAGAATGACTAGAATTGTAGGGGATCTGGAAGGTATGTGAAGAATGGTTGAAGGAAGTAGGGAAACAGACCTGATGATTGTCAGATTCAAATGTGTAAAAGTTTTTAATGTAACATATTTTTATTATGCTGACCCAAAGACATACTTAGATGAAAGTAGATTTTAATTCAATATTGGAAAACAAAACAAAATGCCTTTTTATACTTGAGAAAAAATTAAAGGAATTCTGTATTATCTATTGCTGTGTAACAAATTACCCCAAAACTAAGTGGCTTAAAATAGCAAATATTTATCTCACTGTTTCTGAGGGTCCCAACATCCCAGCTGGGAGCCTCTGATTTTAGGTCTCTCTTGCGGTTGCAGTCAAGTTTTTTACAGGGGCTGTGGTCTCACCTGAAAACTCGACTTGGGGATGATGTCCTTCCAATCTCAGTGACCTGGACCTCTGTTCCTTGTTGGACTGAGGGCTTCCACTCTTCACAGGCTGTTGACTGAAGGCTTCCCTCAGTTCTTTGTTACTTGGACCTTTCCACAAGGTTGCCTCATGACATGGCAGCTGGCTTCCCCCAGAGTGAGCAGTCTGAGAGAGGGCACATGCCTGCCCTCAGGATGGATGCTACCATCTCTTTATAAATCTTGGAAACGACATCCCAGGACTTCCACTCTGCACCTGGGTACAAGTGAGTCAGTAAATCCAGTCCACACTCAAGGGCCAGGGACTACAAAATGATGTAAAAACACTAGTAGTCTTATTGGTGACCGCCTTAGAGACTGTCTTCCATAGGTGCCTTGGGGGTTATAGAAATTTTCTGTTATTGGAGGCATTTATGTAGAGGTTGGCAGACCATCTCTCAGAGTTAAGTGTTCAGATATTCTGTACTAAATTAGAGAGTGGACAGAGGTACCTTCCAACTCAATTCTATGATAAGTTTATAAATGCTAAGGAAGTAGAAAAGCTAAGGATGCAAAACTTTAATGGGTAATTATATAGTATGTACTCTGTTGTACTTCCTTCTATAGCTAATACTTGTATAATTTGTGTTATTTTTAGTTCGTTTTCAAGTTTTTGTGACTCTTGGTTCAGTACATTTTCTTATGTTTCTGAATGTACCTCTATATAATAAATATAGTCCTATACTTACCGACAAACCATTTTTTTTTTAATTTTTATTTATTTATTTATTTATTTATGGCTGTGTTGGGTCTTCGTTTCTGTGCGAGGGCTTTCTCTAGTTGTGGCAAGTGGGGGCCACTCTTCATCGCGGTGCGCGGGCCTCTCACTATCGCAGGCTTTCCTGTTGCGGAGCACAGGCTGCAGACGCGTAGGCTCAGTAATTGTGGCTCACGGGCCCAGCCGCTCCGCGGCATGCGGGATCTTCCCAGACCAGGGCTCGAACCCGTGTCCCCTGCATTGGCAGGCAGATTCTCAACCACTGCGCCACCAGGGAAGCCCCGACAAACCATTTTTTATGTAGTTCAGTTTTGAAGCATACTCAAATATCTTAAGTTCTACTTTTCTCGTTGAAAACAAAAAAGCGTGGGAGTAAAAAAAGAACATAAAGGATAATTTTAATCTATTTTACAAAGCACTGTTTTGGTACCTTGGCTTTAGGTGTGACAGAAAACTATACTAGCGATTTCATCATATAATGAAAGGTTAAATTGTGTTCTTAGATAAAGCATACCTTTTACCACAGATAAGGTAAAAACACACAAACAAATAAGCAAATAAATAAAGAATACTATATGAATTTATATGAATATTCACTTTGATCTTAGTTGATGTAGCATTAACTTGTGATTAGAGTCTAAAATTAAAATTTTTGGTACAAATATTAATCTTAAAACAATTCTACATTTCTTATTTACATGTGTTTTTTTTTTTTTTTTTCTGCAAATGGCATTACTTCATTCTTTTTTTTTTTTTTTTTTTTTTATTAATTAATTTATTTATTTTATTTTTGGCTGTGTTGGGTCTTCGGTTCGTGCGAGGGCTTTCTCCAGTTGCGGCAAGCGGGGGCCACTCTTCATCGCGGTGCGGGGACCGCTCTTCATCGCGGTGCGCGGGCCTTTCTCTATCGCGGCCCCTCCCGTCACGGGGCACAGGCTCCAGACGCGCAGGCTCAGCAATTGTGGCTCACGGGCCCAGCTGCTCCGTGGCATGCGGGATCTTCCCAGACCAGGGCTCGAACCCGTGTCCCCTGCATTAGCAGGCAGATTCTCAACCACTGCGCCACCAGGGAAGCCCTACATGTGTTTTTATAGGTTGAAATTTTGCTTAATAAACATTTGAATGTTTACCATAAGCTGCTGTGATAATTTAAGGAATAAACTATTTAAAACTCCTTTGGGACTTACCTGGTGGCACAGTGGTTAAGAATCCACCTGCCAGTGCAGGGGACAAGGGTTCGAGCCCTGGTCAGGGAAGATCCCACATGCCATGGAGCAACTGAGCCTGTGCGCCACAACTACTGAGCCTGCAGTCTAGAGCCCGCGAGCCACAACTCCTGAAGCCCGCATGCCTAGAGCCCGTGCTCCGCAACCAGAGAAGCCACCGCAATGAGAAACCCGCATACCGCAACAAAGAGTAGCCCCCACTTGCCGCAACTAGAGAAAGACCACGCGCAACAACGAAGACCCAATGCAGCCAATAAATAAATAAATAAAAGAACATCCTTTATCTTAAAAAAAAAATTAAGTGTGGTTTATCAAGTAGGGTTAGGAAGTATATTTTATTGGACCTGGAGAGATCTTTTAAAATAAAAAATAATCTTTAATTTCATTTTAGTTTCTGACACAGTTGAGCTAATAATTTTGTCTCTCTAGCTAAAACGGTATGTTTAAAAGTCTGGTTAGATTGTTATTAATGTAGACTTCTAGCTTGTTTACCCACCCTATTAACATTGTTTAATAGAAAAATAATTTGAAGAATCATAGAACTATGGACCTCTGTTGGAATAATTTTTATATATTATTTCAGTAAAATGAAGGTTTTTCATTTTAGCATATTTAGATGACTCTATCCATTTTATGTTTTTCCTTGTTTTTGTAAAGTATTGATGCCCTTCCCTTTCTTGGGAATCAGTGTGATACAGTAGGAAGAGCTTTAGAATCTGGTCAACTTATGGTTCCAATCTTGTTCTAGGGTTTTAACCTTTGTCTACTGTATTTTCTTCCTTCCTTCCTTCCTTCTGTCCCTTCCTATTTCTATCTCTCTGTCTCTCTTTGCCTCTCCTCTATGTCTGTTATTTCTTTTACTCTTTCACAGTCAGAAATTCTAATTTTCATTGTTACAAAGCTTAGGATATGAATTGGGGAGGAGGAGGCAATTTCTTGCCTGTCTATCAAGATAAGACAGCCCAGATGTTTAAGGAACTAATGAAAAATTGATCTAAAAGTTAATCTAAATATATATATTTTTTCCTCCTCTTTGCCCCTTTGTTCTGTTACACAATTAAATAGGTTCCCTCAGGTACTTTTAAGAGATTTCCTGGATGGTGTTGACAGGGATGTTGATATCAGGATTTATGTCCTGACACACTTCTGGAAGAAGTATTCAGCTGCTAGTGAGATGTTCAGCCTTAATATAAATACTAGGCTAATTTCTTAACCTTACAAAGCTTAGTATCTTCATCTGTAAAATGGGGATGAAATTGCCAATCTCGTAAGATTGTTATAAAGATCGATTAAACAATATAAGTAAAGATCCTAGAATAGTTTTTGTACCCAATAGTTTTTGCATTGTAAATGTAGCAGTTAATCCTATCTTTGGGATTCTATTCTACCTGGTACCTTGATATAGAAGAGAACTTTTGAGATCTAATTCTATAATTTTTTTTCATTTTCACAGTTTTTTCTGTGTAAAATTAAAAATTCTATTTATATAAGAAATGTATGTATAAATGTACAAGTAATGCATGAATATATATTGGTTGTGAACCATTCAGGTAATACAGATGATAAAGAGTAAAAAAACTCCCTTCAACCCCTTTCCCTTCCTAGTTCCCTGCCCTCTATCCAATCTCATTCCTCTCTTCAGAGGTAACCACTCTGAACAGTTTGATAAGTATCCCTCCAGTCCTCTCTTTGTCATTTATTTAGACACAGAGATATTATGCCCTCCCTTTTAAAAAAGATAAATAGGCCTATTTATATTCATCCATTCAGCAAGTATTTATTGATAGCTGTATTGTTCTGTGATGTGCCTTTTTATTGCTAAGGTACAGTAGATCTACATCACTGCATTAGTATTCTATAGTATGAATTTACCACAATTTAACAATTCTCCTATTGATGAGAGCTCAGTTTATTTCTAGTTTTTGTCTATTACGAGCAAATCTTAAGGAACATCTTTGTATATGTATCTTTGTATATATTTGCAAGTATTTTTGCAGAATAGGTTCCTAGAAATAGAATTGGAATCGGTGAGTCAAAGAGTATATGCATTTAAAATTTTCATAGATGAAAATTTCATGCTGTCAAATTCTCTTTCAAAAAGTCTGTCCCAGGACTTCGCTGTTGGCACAGTGGTTAAGAATCTGCCTGCCAGTGCAGGGGACATGGGTTTAATCCCTGGTCTGGGGAGATCCCACATGCTGCCAAGCAACTAAGCCCGTGTGCCACAACTACTGAGCCTGTGCTCTAGAGCCTGCGAGCCATAACTGCTGAGCCTGCATGCCCCAACTGCTGAGCCCACGTGCTGCAACTACTGAAGTCTGTGTGCCTAGAGCCTGTGCTCTGCAATAAGAGAAGCCACCGCGATGAGAAGCCCACGCACCACAATGAAGAGTAGCCCCCGCTCGCCGCATCTAGAGAAAACCTGTGTGCAGCAACAAAGACCCAACTCAGGCAAAAAAAAAAAAAGTCTGTCCCAATTTATATTTTTAACACAGCATATGAAGGGGCATTTACACTCTTGCCAACACTATATATTATCAGGTCTTTTTAATTTTTCCATAAATGGCATCTTTAATATTACTAGTGAAGTTGAACATCTTCTCATAAATTCTTTGGTTATTTGTAGTTCTGTGAATTGTCTGGAGTTTTTGCTTATTGTTCAACTGGAATTTTGGGGGAGATACTGATTTGAAGATGCTATTTTTATGTTCTAGATGGTAATCACTTAGCTGTTTATATGTATTGTATTTGGTCCTTGTTTGACCCTTGTCTTTTAACTTTATGGCAACTTCTGTTAAATGGAAGATTTACATTTTACATTTTTAGTGCCAAATTTAGCAATTTTTAAATTTTTCTGTTTTTTAAAAAAATAAATTTATTTATTTATTTTTATTTTTGGCTGTTTTGGGTCTTTGTTGCTGCACACGGGCTTTGTCTAGTTGTCGCGAGCAGGGGCTACTCTTCGTTGTGGTGCACAGGCTTCTCATTGTGGTGGCTTCTCTCGTTGTGGAGCGCAGGCTCTAGGCGCACCGGCTCTGTAGTTGTGGCGCATGGGCTTAGTTGCTCTGGGGCATGTGGGATCTTCCCGGACCAGGGCTCGAACCTGTTTGTTTACCCTGCATCGGCAGGCGGATTCTTAACCACTGCGCCACCAGGGAAGTCCACCTTTTCTGGTTTTTATGTGACTCAATTACACAGCCTGTGTCTGCCTGTCTTGTACATTTTTAGTACTTTAGTAATTAAATATGTTTTTAAAATACTTGTGGGTTCGAATATGCAAATAATTCACATACTTTAATCTCATAAAGAAAGATTGAAATAATATTTGAATCCGATCTGAGAAGAGGTCTCAGGTTATAAAAGAAATACAAATCATTCTGAAATGTTATTGCTTCATTATATACATGATGAATACATTATATTCATTATGTTTCTAGTTCTTTCCAGTTTTTTGCAATTGGAAATTCATTACTTATGTTTCATGTATAGTATTTCAATTTTTTTGAATAGGTAATAATTGTACATGGTACAAAATTGACAAGGTACAAAAGGGTATATAGTGAAAAGTCTTCCATTTCTATTCTTTATTATCCAGTTTTCCCTCTTGGAGGCAACCATTTTTATCAATTTCTTGTGTCTTTTTCTAGAGATATTTTATGTATATACACAACATATTGTTTATGTTAATTGATTCTTTTCTTTTTATAGCTATATAAAGCTGCACCTGCTTTAAACAATTTGTTCTTCACACCAAAAATCATTCACAGTTCCAGAAGGTAAATTAAAATAATTGATGAATAGAGAACAGCTGTCAGCAGTAAGAAGGGACACACACTGCATCCATATTAGCCGATTAGCAGACGTGACAGAGCCTTGCAGTTAGAAGGGGTTTTCTTTTGTTTGTTTACTTAAATGATCTAAAACAAATCTCTTTTCTTTCTTCTTATTAAACTGACCTAAGGATCAGAGACTTCTGATTATTCCAGACTTGCTATTTCCCCCTAAGAATATATGCTTCCTGTTACTGAAATGTGAGTTAAAACAAATTATAAAAGTTGAAGGGAAATCATAGAAATTAGCTAAACTAACCCTCTTATTTTATGTATGAAGAAATTGAGGCCCATAGAAATTGTGACTTGCAATGTCACATTTATATTCCTGAAGGACCAGACATTTACAATTAAATGATCTGGCAGCAACATAAATTTTTGGAATGCTATTTTATTAAAGAGATAGCTAGCAAGTTTTTTCTCACTCTTTTTTTTTTCTTTTTTTTAAGGAAAAATTACCATAGTCTTATGTTGCAGTTTGATATTTTATGAAAAAGCTTCATAGTACTTCATTTCTTTATCTGCATTTTTGCCTGTAAACTGGAATGGTAAAGGACTATTTTTCAGCGTTAGGCACTCTGTAATTCTTGGAAGGTTAAAGAAAGTGGTGTTTATTGTTTAGGATGGAGATGGGGAATAATGGAGCCTTTTTATGCACTTTTTTCTTGACTATAAAATATTTAGTGGCTGTACCTTAATTCCCTTAATCTTATGCTTCTGAATCGTTCTCAGCCTTATGCTTCTGAATCATTCTTAGCCTTGTGCATTTTTCTTCCTTTCTAATCTGTATTATAAGTAAGTAGAAGAAGAACCTCATTGCAAAGGAACATTTAAATATCTATTTATATTTGGCTAGAAAGCTACCACTGATATATTTTTCATGAAACTTTTTCCGTATCTATGTATAGAAATATACATAGAAGTCAATATATTTCTATTACCATTCTTTTTTTTCTTATCTATTGTTAACATTTTACCTTTAATCTTAGATTTCTAAAAATAATTTTATTTCTTGCCCTCTAATACATTCTTCTAATCTTGATTCACTAAGATAGTAATCAGCAGGAGTCCATATAGAGACGCCATCTGGAATTTAGTTTCTGTAGGTGTTAATTGTATATTAGTACTAAAATACTAACCACTTTCCAGCTGGTTCCAGATATATTTATTTTTAAAGAAAACTCTTGTTTTCTTACCTCACTTAGTCCAGATATTGAATATAAGTAAACATTTATTTCTTAAAGGAAAATTCATAGCGTTCATGTTTCTGTGATTTTTTTCCTACAGTAAATCTATCATTTCATATGGAAATACTGAAACACTCTGATTCCTCCTCCCCCATTTTGTTTTCTGTTTTTAGTGGAATACACTTTATTGTTCGTCCTATATAAATTGTGCCTGATGAGTAATTGTTCACATGTACCATGGGCTGGTAGGTCTACCTAAGATGTTATCAAGGCTGATTTTGGCTAAATAGTCAGGTTAAAGGGCCAGAGCTTTATCCTTTTGAATGGCTTTTTTTTTTTTTTTTGGCTGCATCACGTGGCTGGTGGGATCTTAGTTCCCTGACCAGGGATCGAACCCATGTCTTCGTCAGTGAAAGCACAGTGTCCTAACCACTGGACTGCCAGGGAATTCCCTTGAATAGCTTTTAGAACAGTTGCAAACAAAAGCATCTACTCTGTACTTTTTTAGAGACATTTCTTCATTGATTTTTTTGCTTCTTAAGTTAATAAGTGTTGATTTATGAACACTTATTATATACTGTACATCTCATTAAAAAATAATTTTAGTGGTTCCTAAGCTAGTTAAATCTTACTGATTTGTAGTCCCCCTGAGGGGAGGGGAAGAGGCATTTATTATTGAATTCTACTCCTCTGAATTAGCAAAAAATTCTAGCTTTGTAGTGATTAATAGTTCAAGGAGATTAAAGAATGTTCATGAATCATGCTTTTATGTTATGTTTAAAAATATATACATATCTAATTTCTAAATTACATAGCTAGGATTTTGGGAGCCTCTACAAATGTTTCAGTAACACAGGGTGGGTTAGAAAAGAATAATTCTAAGATATAGTCATTATGTTATGTGTCTATGTTTTATGTTGTATCCAGCAACAGTAAAGTTGATAAGAGTTAAAATTCTGGGTTGGGTGATTAAAATATCATACTTTTCTACTGGGAATTCTACAGTATAGAATTAAAACTTATCTTTTTAAATGAATTTTTTAAAACCCTGAATAATTCTAGGGTAATTAAGATACATTTTTTGTATCTATTCAAAATCTAGATATAAAGTCAGTGTAAAATATGTATTTTTAAGAATATACTACTCATTTTTCTCTTAGGCTTTATTGATCAGAAATGATGGCAGCATGAAACTTGTGGGACTATTGCCATAGATTCGTAGTAACTCCAGAGTTACTTAGTATTAGACTGAATGTTGAATAATATGAGGCCTATAAAATGTTTAATATCATTGGATGTATTGAACATTAGAAAATTATAGAACATTAGAAAATTATGTCTTGAACATTGGATGTATTGAATCATTAGAAAATTAGTCTCAGTTCTGTATTAAGTTGTGTGATTGGTATATGGTGATTTAAGTGAAGTGCCCTCTAAGATTTGAGGGGAGTTTACAATTATTTTTTCTGAGAGTTAAATTAGCAAAAGCCATTCTTTTCTAGTAAGAATTATCTGAAGATTTGGGGAATGCTCAAATTGCTAATCTCAGAGACAGTTCTGAAATACGATCAGAATTTATTGAATGGAAATATCATTAATTTTATTGTACAAAGTCTTTTGGACAAAGTCTATGAGCAGAAGGGTGGTCAGCTCAGAAGATAGCAAAGGGAAACCCAAAGCATGAGGAATTGGGTGGCTGGCCTGTTGGGGGAGACAGATTTGTGAGTTTGTTTCTGAGGTAGGCATGTCCTTATTGTGGAGATGGATGTATGAGATTAGCTTAGTCTGATGTCATTAAATATTTGAATCATAATTATTTTTCCATGCTCTGTCCCTTGTTTACTCTATCACCTCCACCTAAGAGAGAAAATGTATTCATCTGATGAACATTCTAGTCTGCTAGACGTTTGTACTTCTCATTATGAAGAAATATATTGTCAAAATAGTAGACAAAAAATAAACCCATGTGCATACATGCATATGTTTATGTTTCTGTGAATTTGGTTAAAGATAGGTCCTGTGAGAAGATAATTGGTCCTGTGAGAAAGGTACGCTTACAGTCTGTTTCATCTGATGAGGTTTGTTTGCAGCTAGTCCGCTTAGCTTGGTAGTCATTTGTACTGCTCTGAGCGTGAACATTTGAAAACTGCAACAACTTAGGCCATTTAACTTGTGTGGCCTCATCTTTAAAATGAGAATGTTGATCTAATGATCTTCAGAATTCCTCCTGGTTCTAATTCTTGATGAATTAACCTGTGTGCTCAATTGTATCACTGCAGACTTACAGGTGAGAGAAGGGATTTGAGAGAGCTGAAATATCACTGATGTTTGGGGTTGGTAGTACCAATATGACTTAAAGTTGCACATTTTAACCAACCTTGTTTTGTTTGGTTCCAAAGTATAGGGTACAACATTTTACGTGTTGCTGCTACACTCTATAAGTTTCTTAAGGACAGAGCCAGTGTGTCCTGACTATGGGACAGTGTCTATCACAGAGAAAAGACAGTAACTGCTTATTGAATGAGTGTATAGGGCATAGCTAAACATGGTTTGGTTATTAGTGACTTTTTAAAATATTCTTTATTATGGCAAATTTTAAACATATGTAGGAGTAGAGAAAATAATATTGTCTTAGTTCATTTGGGTTGCTATAACGGAATACCATAGACTAGGTGGTTTATTTATAGCAGAAATTTATTGCTCACAGTTCTGCAATAGATGCTGGAAGTCTGAGATAAGGGTGCTAGCATAGTTCCGTTCTGGTGAGAGCCCTCTTCCCGGTTGCAGACTGCTGACTTCACATTTTATCCTCACAGACAGGGTTGAACTAGCTTTCTGGGGTCTCTTTTATTTTTTATGATTATATTATTTTCTTTCTTTCTTTTTTTTTTTTTAGTAAGAGCGCAAGGGCCGCGAGCGGCCGGTAACCCCGGCCCACCCCCCGCGCCGAGGGTGGCGAAGGACCCGGCCGCGGACGCGTTCGGCGGCACACGTGTGCCGCCGCCGTTCCAGCCCCCACGGCCACCCGGGAAAGGGGCCCACGGGGCCGCCCTGCGACGTCCGCCGCCTCTCGGTCCGCACCCGCCTCCCCTTTTCCCCGTCCCAGCCCGTGGGCGAGGCCCACGGCGGGGTGGGGAGGAGGCGCGGCGCGCCGAGGCCGGGGGGCGCCACGAGGGGCGTCCCCTTCCCTCTCGCCCCCCTTTTCCTCCGGCGGGGCTGGCGCCTCCCCCGACCGACCGGGACGGGCGGTCCGGGAACATGCGCGCCGAGACCCGCAGCCGCTCCCATCGCGCGGACGGTGGGCAGCCACCGAGGGTGGGCCGAGGACGCCGCCCGCGGGGTGCTGTGTGGGGGAGTCCGGAGAGCGAGGGAGGGAGGAAGGAAGAAACGGACGCCGAGCACCCCCGGGCCCCGCCGCCGCCGCAGTGGCGGCGGCGGGAGCGACAAACCCTTGTGTCGAGGGCTGACTTTCAATAGATCGCAGTGTATGATTATTATTAAAAAATTTTTTTTTTATTTGGCCAAGCTGCGCGGCATGTGAGATCTTAGTTCCCCGACCCAGGGATCGAACCTGTGCCCCCTGCAGTGGAAGCACAGCGTCTTAACCACTGGACTGCTAGGGAAGTCCCTGTGGTCTTTTTTGTACGGGCACTAATCCCAATCATGAGGGCTCTGTCCTCATTACCTAATCACCTCCCAAAGCCCCCACCTCCTAATACCATCACTTTAGGGGTTAGGATTTCAACATAGGAATTTTGGGAGGACACCAACATTTAGACCATAGCAAATATAATGAACCTCCATTTACTCATTATCCTACTTTAATGGTCGTGATTATTGTTTTATCTTTACTTCCTCCCACATGCTGCTTCTTGTATTATTTTGAAGCAAATCAAACTTCATATCAATCTGTAATTCCAGTGTGTATCTCTCAAAGATTAGGACTTAAAATCATAGCCATTCCTATATCAAACCTTGAAGAATGACTTGGTTTTGACAAATATTACATTAGTTTCACTTAGAATAACTGTATTAAATATTTTCAAGAAACTTGTTATGTGTAGTTTCCAGATAGTTAATAATGGTTAGAAATAATAGAATTAATTTTTGTTTTTGTTTTGTTTAATATTTAGGTTATCAACATGACGGCTGAAGAAACAGTGAATGTAAAAGAGGTTGAAGTCATTAAGCTAATTTTAGACTTCTTGAATTCAAAGAAGCTTCACATTAGTATGTTGGCCCTTGAGAAGGAAAGTGGAGTCATAAATGGCCTATTTTCAGATGATATGCTTTTCCTGAGGTATGATTTCATTAGCACTGTGAGGTTTGTAGCTCATTCCAAGAAATGTTAAGTATTAATAATAGGTACAGTATAGATAGACCTTTGTAATCATGAAAAGACAAAGTATAGTTTTTTAAATGTTTATTTTTATAAAGAACATTTACAAAACAAAGTTTTCTGTAGAATGTTTTCAGGAGTAAGATCCAGAGATTCATTAAAAAGAGTCACAACTCTCTTGTGTTTGTGGCATCATCATAAAAGATATTTGATTAAGAAATCAGAGACTCTGTAAAGTTAAAAAAAATATTTCTGAAATACCTTTTTTTATGCTATAGAAGTAAAACATACTCGTTATATAAACATACTCTTTGTAGAAAATATAGAAAAATAAAGAAGAAAAATCAGCCCACCATCCACACATACTACTGATAATTTTCTGTGCATATTGAAAAAAACCCAATTTCGTCGCATTTAGAATTTTGTATCCTGCTTTATCCATTAACATTATAGGAATTCTCTATGTGATTACAAATTTATGCTTTGAAAATTTTCGATTTACTTAATTTCCTAATGATTCCCCTATTTTTAGACAATTAAATTGTTTGCAATTTTTCTAAATACATGTTCTACTGAGCATCTTTCATACATGTGACTATTTCTGTATCTTGAATTATTTCCTTAAAACAAGATTCTTGGAAGTGGAATTACAGAGCAAAAGGGAGTTAACATGTTTGCCAAAATGGAAGCTAAATATATCCTTCCTTGAATTGGATGGAAAAAGAAAAACCCAAATTTCCATGCAGAAATGTATTCTGTGCTTATGTGATACCAAATGTCCTTGATAAGGAGTACAGATTCTTGGATATGTAGCATTTTGTGACTAGGAAAGCCTTAAGAAATGAAATGTTTCTAACTCATGAAGAAGGAACTTTTTAAAAAGCTTTATTATATTAGGAGAGTTTATTTAAACTCATTGCACTTCCCTGTATTTGATATTATGAATGTCATTCAGCCCAGGGAGCTTAGTCAACGATATAGTCAGGAACCAGTACTAAGGCAGTATTCTTTGGGCTCTGTCATTGCTACTTCTGGAATTTAGCAGTGGCTCTCAGATATCTCCCTGCAGAAACCTGATGGTTTGTTATGAAGTTTTACTGGTCTTAGGTGAAATTACAGGATAGTAAGTTTCTCATTAAACTAAATGTATTCATCTTAAAGGGCTGCTGGCCTTTGAAATTGTGTCCTTCCTACTTTTGAGATATTAAAATGTCCCTTTAGGGCTTCCCTGGTGGCGCAGTGGTTAAGAATCCGCCTGCCAATGCAGGGGACACGGGTTCCATCCCTGGTCCGGGAAGATCCCACATGCCGCGGAGCAACTAAGCCCGTGCGCCACAACTACTGAGCCTGTGCTCCAGAGCCCGTGAGCCACAACTCCTGAAGCCCGTGCGCTTAGAGCCCGTGCTCTGCAACAAGAGAAACCACCGCAATGAGAAGCCTGCACACCGCAACAAAAGAGTAGGCCCCGCTCACCGTAACTAGAGAAAGCCTGTGCACAGCAACAAAGACACAATGCAGCCAAAAATCAATAAATAAAATAAATAAATTTTTAAAAAACCTTTAAAAAATAAAATAAAATAAAATGTCCCTTTATAAAATGATTATGATACATGTTGTGATTGCTTTTTATTAATATTCATTCTTTGTGGAATCAAAAGTTGGCAATCCTATGTAGATCTTCCTGCCTATTTTTAAATTTTCTGTTGTAAAAAAGCATAGATAGGGAAATTACTTTTATAAAAGAAGAACAGTAATCTGAATGCCTTATAACTTTTAGAAGTTCCCATAGACTACTTAAGTAGGATGAAATATGATATTATTCATTACTATTTTCATTCTCAGAATATAAACTCTAGTGTTAAATGCCTCAAAGATGTTGAATTCACAGTTTAGAGCAGGGTTTTCAACCTCAGTACTGTTAACATTTTGGGCCAGATGGTTCTTTGTTGTGAGTGTGGGGGTTTTCCTGTGCATTGCAGGGTGTTTAGCAGCACTTCTGACCTATACCCTGAAGATGCCAGTTGCACCCTAGTTGTGACAACCAAAAATGTCCCCAGACAGTGCCAGATTTCTCCAGGGGGCAAAACTGCACCCAGTTGAGAACCAATGACTTAGTGAGACTGGAACATACCAACACACTGGCCCCTAAATAATACAGAATAACTTTAAACTATAAGATTAGTGGGGAAATAAAGAAACTTTTAGACTTAGTTCAATGTTTTTACATAGGTAAAAAAAACATATTTTAGAATGAGGAGTGGGTGCAGATTCACAAATTCTTCTCAAATAGTATATGTTGTTACAAATAAGTTGTGAAAAAGTTTATTATAGTGGTTGAGAAACCAAGTAAAATGTTATTCTCAATGCCTGCTTTGTGAAGTTCTAATGCTATCTTGTCATCTCTTCTGCTTTTAATTAGTGTAACACAAATCTGATAGCATGTGTGGATTTTTCTTTATGTAGGCAGCTAATCCTTGATGGTCAATGGGATGAAGTTCTTCAGTTCATTCAGCCTCTAGAATGTATGGAAAAATTTGACAAAAAAAGGTAAGATTTCATCTGAAATTTTTAGTGTCTTATCATTGGTAGAAGTTGAGCAAAACAAAACAATAAACAAAAATTTAAAAACAAGACTTTTAGCTTTCCTAGCAAATAGTACACTCAATCCCATTGAGTTGGAGCACTTCTCGAGGACAGCTTGCGTGTACTTCAATTAGTTGAACATCTGATATATAAACCCCTTAGTCAACAGTGTGTATATATAAAACATCACAAGGGCCATGTCTGAAGCAGTTGTTTCTTCATGATAGTACAAAGAATTTAAAGATGTCATTCCATTGTTTCCTGGCCTCCATTATTTCTGACAAACAATTATCCTTAATTCTCTTGTATGTAATGTTTCTTTTTTTCTTTTTATTCTTCTTCTACTGGCTGCCTTCAAGATTTTCTCCTTGTCATTGGTTTTCAGCAGTTTGATTTTGATGTGCCTAAGTGATTTATTTGTATTTTTTCCTGCTTGGGGTTTGCTGAGCTTTTTGGATCTATAAGTTTATGTCTTTCATCAAGTTTGGGAAGTTTTTGGCAGTTATATCTTCAAACATTTTTTCTGCCCCTTTTTCTTCTTCTAAGTATACAACATTAGACAGATTGATATTGTTCCACAGTTTTGAGGCTTTGTTCCTTTTTTAAAAAAACATTTTTTCTGTGTATTCTTCAGTCTGGATTATTTCTGTTGATTTACCTTCAATGTTTATTGACACTTTCTTCAGTTATTAGCAATCTGCTCATAAACAATGAATTTTTCATTTCAGATATTGTACTTTTTGGTTGCAGAATTTACTTTTTTTTTTTTTTTTTTTTTTTTTAAAAAGGTGAACATTTTTTTTTTTTTTTTTTAAAGGATTTTCTTATTTATTTATTTATTTATTTATTTATTTTTGGCTGTGTTGGGTCTTCGGTTCGTGCGAGGGCTTTCTCCAGTTGCGGCAAGCGGGGGCCACTCTTCATCGCGGTGCGGGGACCGCTCTTCATCGCGGTGCGCGGGCCTTTCTCTATCGCGGCCCCTCCCGTCGCGGGGCACAGGCTCCAGACGCGCAGGCTCAGCAATTGTGGCTCACGGGCCCAGCTGCTCCGTGGCATGTGGGATCTTCCCAGACCAGGGCTCGAACCCGTGTCCCCTGCATTAGCAGGCAGATTCTCAACCACTGCGCCACCAGGGAAGCCCAGAATTTACTTTTATTTATAATTTTTCTCTGAGATATTCCTATCTGTTTGTTCATTGTGACTGTACTTCCCAATAAGCCCTTGAACATATTTTTAGTAACTGCTTGTTCACTAATAGTCCTTATTTGCTAATTCCAACTTTTAGGTTATATCAGGCTCAGTTTCTATTGATTGAGTTTTCTCTTAACTGTGAGTCACTCTTTTTTCACATCTAGTCATTTTTTAATGTATTTTGCACATTGGGATTCATTGTTGAAACTCTGGATTTCTGTTATCTTCCTTTGGAAGGTATTGATTTTTATTCATGCAGGGAGTTTACTTTGTTGTACTTCAGAATGCAAACTCTGTCCCTCACCTATTGGACACCAGATGAAATCTCTGCTCAGTTATTTAGCCTTCAATCTGTTGCTTTCCCTGGGCTCTTTGGAGTCTCCCTTGCATCTTCAGTTTTAGGGATGACCAAGGATTTAGGCACAGTTTATACAGTAGATTTTGGTGTATTTTTCATTGTGGTTTCCTCTTTTTTTGGATCCTCCTACCCTGCCCACCACTTTTCAGCTGTTCTGGCAGCTGAACTTCTCAAAAGCCTGACTTCTCCAAAGCCTGTAAAACTGCAGCTTTCTGCCTGAGTTCTAGCTCACACTGTGTGGACTGGGGATTGCCCTCAGCTGGAAGGCCTTATACCCTTCAGCCTCACCCCCTAAAGTTCCCTTTTTCAAGGATTGACTTCACTCTAGCTATGCCAGTTTTTTTTTTTTATTCAGTGCTTTCAAATATTTTTTATATTTAATCTAGGGTTTAATTGTTATTTGCAGAAAGGTTAGCCAGATACAAGTTACTCCACCATTATCAGAAGTGGAACCTCATATTAGTTTCTGATTCTCCATAAACCATGCTATTTGATACCTATTTGCTTTTATACATTCTTCATTTATCTGGGATACTGTTTCTTACATCATCTCCTGCCTTTACATAGCACATTCTTGATCATCTTCCAAGAGTCAGTTCTTGTAAGACCTTCACTATTTCTGGTAGATCTGGTTTCATACTCCTTTGAAATCTTGCTGAATCCTATACATATTTCATGCAATTTATTAGATGACCCTCTTCTTTTTTTTAAAAAATTGAAGTACAGTTGATTTATAATATTGTGTTAGTTTCAGGTATACAGCATATTGTTTCAGTATTTTTTCAGATTATATTCCATTATAGGTTGTTACAAGATATTGGGTATAATTCTCTGTGCTATACAGTTAATCCTTGTTGCTTACCTATTTTATGTATAGTAGTTTGCCTTTGTTAATCTCATACCCCTAACTTATCCCTCCCCACCCCCCCATTTTGGTAACCACAGTTTGTTTTCTGTGTCTGTGAGTCTGTTTCTGTTTTGTATATATATTCATTTGTATTACTTTTTAGATTCTACATATAAGTGTTATCATATAGTATTTGTCTTTCTTTGTCTGACTTATTTCAGTAAACACAATATTCTCTAGGTTCATCAATGTTTCTGCAGATGGCAATATTTCATTCTTTTTCTGCTTCCTTGTGTGACTTTTAAAAAAATTTTTATTGAAGTATAGTTGATTTACAATGTTGTGTTAGTTTCAGGTGTACAGCAAAGTGATTCAGTTATACATATATCCACTCTTTTTTAGATTATTTTCCCATATAGGCCATTACAGAGTATTGAGTAGAGTTCCCTGTGCTATACAGTAGGTCTTTATTAGTTATTTATTTTATATAGAGTAGTGTGTATATGTCAATCCCAATCTCCCAATTTATCCCTCCTCCCCTTCCCCCCTGTTAACCGTAAGTTTGTTTTTCACATCTGTAACTCTATTTCTATTTTGTAAATAAGTTCATTTGTACCATTTTTTTAGATTCCACATATAAGCGATATCATATGATATTTGTCCTTTTCTGTCTGACTTACTTCACTCAGTATGACAATCTCTAAGTCCATCCATGTTGCTGCAAATGGCATTATTTTGTTCTTTTTTATGGCTGAGTAATAGTTCATTGTGTGTGTATGTGTGTACACATGCACGCACGCACCACAGCTTCTTAATCTGATTATCTGTTGATGGGTACTTGGGTTGCTTCCATTAGATGACCCTCTTCCTGAAGGCAGGGATTTTGTTTTATTGGACACATATTTGCTGTTACAACAGTGGTTGAAAGAATGACTGTGAAGTTCATTATTATTTTCTTTCAGCCCTTAGAAACACTTTTCTTTAAAGTGCTTAAGGCATTCAACATTTTTTGATTCATAGAGAAGTCAGGTAGACACTCCCTTCCCCTCTCTGAAAAATCCCTTTTAAAAAGTTTTAAGTCTACAGTTATCTTACGGTTTTTTAGCAATGTTGTTCATTCCTTCCTATCCTTTCAGCTCTATTTTTATTAGACCTTTCTCATGTTTGAAAAGAAAAGAGGACATATTTTGGCAAATAAAATATTTGGAATATAAAGGATTTTGATTTCATATTAGGTGACATTTGACATCTTGCATAAAAACTTCATTGCTTAGAATTAATATTGCAAATAGAAATCCTTCCTTTGAGTATTAAATTGTGATTACTTGCTACTGAAATTATTTTAATTATGGCTTCAATTTGATCAGCTTTGTAAAATAATGAAAGAATTTTCTGAAAGCAGAGGTACTTACAGTAACTTATAAGTACATTTGATTTCTGAGACATTGGGAAATTAATTTTTTAAAGTCTTTTTTTAAAGAAATAATTAGTCCTATAAGAAAAACTTGGCCTGTTTTACTTTAGGAACTTGAGTTTCATTTCTAGTCTTCGACATTGCTATAATTCAGATTTTAATCATTTTAATGTTTCATATTTTATTTTTCACAGGTTTCGTTATATTATCCTGAAGCAGAAGTTTTTAGAAGCTTTATGTGTTAACAACGCAATGTCAGCAGAAGATGAGCCCCAGCATGTAAGATTTTTATTCCTAAAGGTTTGCGCCACAGTCTTGTTTCAGTCATAAGTATTCTATTCACTAAAACAAAAGATTAGTACCATGAGTTTTCAAAGTTTTTATGAGCGGCTGTGGGGCAAGATCTGCTCTTTTGCAGATGTAGTACTTTCAGTCTGTAGTGCTTCTGAATTTGTTCTGTGATTTAGGCAAAGATGATAAATGAGTGGCTATCTGGTTGGAGAGTGTGTGCTCCCCTCTTGTTTAAGGTGATATAGATAGCAAAAGATGTTTGACTTGATGACTCTACATCATTGCTTCTTTTCTTATCCCAGAAGTGGATTATGTTTACTTCCTCTTTCTGTCTTTTCAGTACTTTCTTTGATCCAGAGGTGTGTTTTTTAACTTTTTTTTTTTTTTTGGCTGCACAGTGCAGCTTGTAGAATCTTAGTTCCCTGACCAGGGATTGAACCCGGGCCCTCAGCAGTGAAAGCACAGAGCCCTAACCACTGGACCGCCAGGGAATTCCCCAAAGGTGTTTTTTTAATACAATGTGTATTTTTTTTTTTAATTAATTAATTAATTAATTTATTTTTGGCTGTGCTGGGCCCCCGTTTCTGTGCGAGGGCTCTCTCCAGCTGCGGCAAGCGGGGGCCACTCTTCATCGCGGTGCGCGGGCCTCCCATCATCGCGGCCTCTCGTTGCGGAGCACGGGCTCCAGACGCGCAGGCTCAGCAATTGTGGCTCATGGGCCCAGTTGCTCCGCGGCATGTGGGATCCCCCCAGACCAGGGCTTGAACCTGTGTCCCCTGCATTGGCAGGCGGATTCTCAACCACTGCGCCACCAGGGAAGCCCCCAATGTGTATTTTTAATAACAATTTAGATTTAATGATATTAAATTCTTTTTGATTAGAGAGATACTTTTAAAGTTTTAATATTAGTATTGTTGTATCCAAAACCAAAGAAACTTTTATTAAGTGCCAGTAAGTAATCATTGAAAAAATAGAGCAATGTTTGCAGATAATGATGTTTAAAAGTGGAAAGAAGGACTTCCCTCGTAGTCCAGTGGTTAAGACTCCACGCTTCCACTGCAGGGGGCATGGGTTTGATCCCTGGTCGGGGAACTAAGATTCTGTGTGCTGCATGGTGTGGCCAAAAAAAAGAAAAAAGTGGAAAGAACACTGGAATATTAGTCAATAAGAATTTTTATTCTGTCTTCGTCACTAACCAACTGAATTACTCAGGTTAAATCTGCACCCTAACTTTTCCCACAGGGAAGATATAGAAGCTGTGCTATGCAAGCTCTAAGGTTCCTTACATCATCAAAAGCTTATGATCTGGGGCTTCCCTGGTGGCGCAGTGGGTAAGAATCCGCCTGCCAATGCAGGGGACACGGGTTCGAGCCCTGGTCTGGGAAGATCCCACATGCCGCGGAGCAACTAAGCCCGTGAGCCACAACTACTAAGCCTGCGCTCTAGAGCCTGCAAGCCACAGCTACTGAGCCCACGTGCCACAGCTGCTGAGGCCTGCGCATCTAGAGCCCGTGCTCTGCAACAGAGAAGCCACCGCAATGAGAAGCCCACGCACCGCAATGAAGAGTGGCCCCCGCTCGCCGCAACTAGAGAAAGCCCGCATGCAGCAACGAAGACCCAACGCAGCCAAAAATAAATAAATAAATAAATAAATTTATTTTAAAAAATCTTTAAAAAAAAAGCTTATGATCCTAAGATAATATTCACTATACAAATTATTGTAATTTGTTATTCAGTTAAGCTTCCTTTTGTTCTGTCTCTGCACTGTTTTTGTAGAAGTGAACTGTAGGTGTTCCCTTTCTTGATTTGTTTTCTTTCCCCACACACATTTGTCCTAAGGTAAGTTTGAGAATGGCTCTTTTGCTTTTTGAGTAAGCTGGAGTGATAGCAAGCTATAATAAATAATTGAATTTTGGCATGCTTCAGTTTCATTGCTAGAAAACTTAATTATCCTTACTCTTAAAAAATTATACATTTGAAAATGGTATTAAGTCTGAATTACAACACTTTTTTTATAGGTAAAAGTTTAATGTGCTAATAACCAAATTTTAAAATCTTTATTTTAGGAGTAAAAAACATTTTGGTTCCTGACTTGAAAGTTGTTAAATAGCCCACAATTATATGAGTATTCTGTGACATGAGTTTATCCTTTTGCAATTGAACAGTTTGTGAAAGTTCGTAAAGTGTCTTTATATTTGAATAAAATACTCTCATTGTTTTCATATCTCATAGCATCTCTCTTTATAGCAATCACTTACGTTTTTCTTACAGCTGGAATTTACCATGCAAGAAGCTGTGCAATGTTTACATGCCCTAGAAGAGTACTGTCCTTCTAAAGATGATTACAGCAAGCTCTGTTTGCTTTTGACTTTGCCTCGTCTGACCAATCATGCTGAATTTAAGGACTGGAATCCCAGCACTGCACGAGTTCACTGTTTTGAAGAGGCTTGTGTCATGGTTGCAGAATTCATCCCTGCTGATAGGAAGCTAAGTGAGGCTGGTTTTAAAGCAAGTAACAATCGTTTATTTCAGCTTGTAATGAAGGGCCTACTTTATGAATGCTGTGTAGAATTTTGTCAAAGTAAAGCAACTGGAGAAGAAATTACAGAAAGTGAAGTACTACTTGGCATCGACCTCTTATGTGGTAATGGTTGTGATGATTTGGATCTGAGTTTATTGTCATGGCTTCAGAATCTCCCATCTTCGGTCTTCTCTTGTGCTTTTGAACAGAAAATGCTTAATATTCATGTTGACAAACTTCTGAAACCCACAAAAGCTGCATATGCTGATCTTTTGACTCCTCTTATCAGCAAACTTTCTCCCTATCCATCATCTCCAATGAGAAGGCCTCAGTCAGCTGATGCCTATATGACCCGCTCTCTGAATCCTGCTTTAGATGGCCTCACTTGTGGACTAACCAGTCACGATAAGAGAATTTCAGACCTTGGGAACAAAACTTCTCCAATGTCACACTCCTTTGCTAACTTCCATTATCCAGGGGTACAAAACCTCAGTAGAAGTCTCATGCTTGAGAATACAGAATGTCACAGTATTTATGAAGAATCCCCTGAACGGTAAGTATTTGCTCATGAAAATTGGGAGATCTCCCCAAGTGTGAGATAATCTAATTGGTGTGTGTGTGTGTGTGTGTGTGTGTTTTCTAAATGTTCAAGTCCATTTAGTTGAAAGTTAGTCTTTAAAACTTTATTTATAAGGCATTTAAAAAATTTTGATAATTACAATTATCAGGGAAAACCTTTATTTTTATATCCCGTATTATCATTTTGTTGGTTATAAAGGCAGTACATGTGCATTGAAGAAATTTTGGAAAATATGGAAGGGTATCAATAAGAGAATTAAAATCCCACACAATCTTGCACTTAGATGACCAACATTTTTCCTATGAATACATTTTTAAAAATTGAGAAGGTGCTATATATATTTTCATATAATTTGCTTTTTTCACTTGATAAATCATGACTTTTTCCCATATTTTTAAACATTTATTGAGGTCAATGATTAATGGTGTGTGCAGTATTCCATTGTATGACTGGATCATAATTTTACCTAGTTCCTTATTGTAGGAGAGTAGACTGTTTCCTGTAAATATTACTGTATTGAACATATATTTATAAAAATCTCTGATTATTTCCACTTATCTTTTTTTAGTAATTCTTTATATACATACATGAGGAAATTAAGTATTAAAACTACCACTCAGTTTTTCCTTCAAACCTGGCTTGAAATAATAATTTCCTGATTAGCAGTTCTTTATTTCAAGGCTTAGGAAACTTCCTGCCTCCATTTTCCAGGAAACCCACTGGGGACACATCTTGGTTTCCTATACTCGGAGTTGATGCTATGAAGTATTACTATCAACTGCAATAAGTTCATTAAAAGCACAAAAACTAAACCTAAACCTTTTACTATTCATATAGGATAGTTGGAGGCATTCTTTATTGAAGAAGGAGCACTGGACTTGTAATTTCTGTTTCTAATTAAAACAGGAGGAGATCTTTAGTTAAGGGTTAAGGCACAAGAATTACAGGATAAATATTTATGGAAGCATTTTCTGTTAAGTTGCTGTGAGATTGTTGGGGTGGGTGGGTGTGATTTTTCTTTAATGTTCTTTAAAGAGAGGAGAGGATTCTGGGATCAGTTAAGTGAGGGACTTCCCAAAGCCTAGGGTGACTTCCTAAGGCATCTTATTGCTCTGTATTTTATATTTGAAAGATAAAGATGATATCTAGTGATACAAATGAATGAATATAATTTAATATAGGAGCATCCTATTATCTAAATCCTAAAGAAGTAGAGAATCTTGAGCATTGGTAGAGACTATCTTAAAGTTTTCTTGGACTTTCTGATCCCCTTAGAGAAAATTCTCATTGTCTGGGATGCTGGGCTTCAATTCTGGGGGAACTGCTGATATTCTTCTGAGTACATGAGATGATAGGATCTTCTTGGTTGATATAATGAATAGCATGTTTTGAATTGTGCACCAGTGGGATTGCCTTTATAAAGAAAAAAGACACACAAAAATCCAGCCAAATTTGACTCTACATGTGCTATTCCCTATGTAAAGAAAGTATTATAAATTGAGGAATGACTGAATAAAGATGGAAAGAAGTGGAATATAAGTTATTAGACCATTATAGAATAAGCAGTGGGGTAAAACGTGACATGTCAAGAGGTAAGTAATGTATGTGTTATTAGCTGAGCAGTAGTAATAACCCAGAAAACATCTGTCATGTCTCTGAAATTGGAAAACTTACGAGACAAAGCAGTGTAGAACAATGAATAGAACATGGTCTTTGGAGTTAGACTTGGGTTTGAACTGTAGCCTTGCCATTTTCTAGCTGTGTGATCTTGGGATGGTTACTTAATCTCTCTGAGCCTCAGTGACCTCCTCTATAAAATAGAGTGTTGACTTGCACAGTGCTAAGCATGTGCTTAGTGCTTAATAAATATAAATTTCCCCTGTTCAGGGTCCATACCCTTGGAAAGTACAATGTGTCAAAAGGGCTACTAATAACATACTATGGGAGAGCTATTGTGCTGTGGATAAAGTATAAAAATTTACTTTGGAAAAAAGTTTACCTGGTTTTAAAGAATATTTTAGGTGTAATTAAAAAATATTGGAAAGCTCAGTTAGATCAATTATGTTAAAACGCAATATAAAGAGACTCCTGCTTATGGTAATTTGAAGTCAGTATTCATTTAAAAATATTTGATTGTCTACTCTGTGCTAGCACTGTGCTGCATCCCCAGGATATGACTGAGTTACTATGGTGAAGAAGAAGATAAAACACAGAAGAAAAGTTTATAAAAGAGTGTGTGGTAGTTTGAAGGATATATTTTCACTCGAACAGAAACCAACTCAAAATAAAAAAGGAATAAAAATCAGCTGAAATACACAAGCTGTGACTATACAATATAATAGTCTCAAAATTAAATGGCAGGAAAAAAGATCTATTCTCAGACATGTGCCAGCATTGAATTTGGAGTCTGAAGACCTGGATTCAAGTCCTAGCTTTATTTACTGTGTATTTTTGGGAAAATGACTTTTTTGAGTCTGTTTCCTCATGTGTGAAATGGGAGTTTTAACCTGTTTTACAGGTTATTTTGCAAGTTAAATGAGATAATGCATGTGGAAGTGCTGTGTAAATTGCAAAATTAAATCAAATGTTACTTTATAAAGGTTGTTTTATTCTATCTCTATACAGTTAATAACTCTTACAAATTCTAATTTATGGACTAAAATGGGGCTTCCTATGGTCATTAGCAGCTTACAGCACAGTCTGGTAGCTGAAAACTCTTCCCAGGTCTTTCTACTTCCTCCTCAGGGTGCATGTGTGTGTATGTATGTTTAGGTACTTAAGACTACTAGGCTCCTAACTAATGGTGCCTTTGTGAAGATGACTGTCTAGCTCTGCTCTCCTAAACCCTAGACCTATATTTTGATATGTCTTACATACTTCTGCCTGGAGAGGCCATTAGGAAGTCATCTCCTAATCAAATTCATTGAAGACAAAAATCACTTTACTTTTGTACTTGTTCCTATGGTGCCTTTTACTGATAGGTAATCTATGTGAATGTGGTATTTGTCATCTTTGGATAATCTTAGTTATTAAAAACTTTGAACAGCATAACTATGAGAAGTAGAAATTGCTAGTATTTTAGAAGACCGTTAGGAACAACCTGACATAAGACATCAAGTTTACTAATTAGTATACATTAAAAATATTTGGGGACTTCCCCAGTGGTGCAGTGGTTAAGAATCCGCCTGCCAGTGCAGGGGACATGGTTCAAGCCCTGGTTTGGGAAGATCCCACATGCTGTGGAGCAACTAAGCCAGTGCGCCACAACTACTGAGCCTGCGCTCTAGAGCCTACGAGCCACAACTAGTGAGCCCGTGTGCCACAACTACTGAAGCCTGCACGCCTAGAGCCTGTGCTCCGCAACAAGAGAAGCCACTGCAATGAGAAGCCCACACACTGCAATGAAGAGCAGCCCTTGCTTGCCGCAACTAGAGAAAGCCTGCGCGCAGCAACAAAGACTCAATGCAGCCAAAAATAAAATAAATTTTAAATAAATTTTAAATAAATAAAAATAATTAGTATAAAAATTTTTTTTTAAATTTGAAAGAGGTATGTTTAGCTTTTGCGTTAAGTGCAAAGAAAGCCTTTTAATAAAATCTCAGCTATTCTTAAAATTTTATTGAAATATATTAGAGGAAAGAAAATTGATGTTTGGATAACAAAATAACAGATTAAGAGTTCTTTAAGAGAATGTAGGCATTAGGTCATCTAACCTATTAATTTGTAGGTGAAGCTGAGCCACAGAGAATGTAAGTGATTTTCCCAAGGCCACACACATTATTTTAGATGGGAACCCCTACCCTCCTTGCTTAATAATCCTGTGCTCTTCCATTATAAGCACATTCTATTTTTAAAAATCCCTTACATAGTGTACTTAAGAGAAGAAAGTAAAATTTAAAAATCTGTTTTTGTGCATTTGATAAACACTTAGGCTAAATACTCACTTTTTAAATTAAAATTTCTCTAACTACAATATGTTTTTCTTTACCCCTACCTCTTCCTTTTTGTTTTTTGCCCTGAAGTGATACACCTGTTGAGGCACAGCGGCCTATCAGCAGTGAAATCCTGGGCCAGAGTTCAGTTTCAGAAAAAGAGCCTGCAAATGGAGCACAGAATCCAGGACCAGCTAAGCAAGAAAAAAATGAGGTAATATTTACTACACCTCGAGTCTTTTAGAGTTATTCTCTTTGTAAGAAGTGATACTATTTGCTTGGATAGAACTTAAAAAGAATTTTCTGATATTTGAGAGTAGGAGAGAGAATATCTAGATTTTCTTATTTATTAGATCATTTTCTCCCCTCTTCCTTAAGAATTTATAGTATTTTTAGTTATCACTATATTTTGGAGCATTTTTAATGGATGGATTTATTAACAATTTAAAATATCACAGTTGACATTGCTCCTACATGTTTGAGCACTCACGTAATTGAACTTGCATTAAATGTGGACAGCTTGTATTTTAAAGATATATGCTCTATATTTTGCTAATTAGATTTAATGAGCAAGAAATTATGACATTTATAATATAGAATAATATTTTATCTAAGCCTTTAGAGTTCCAGATTATTTTTCTGTGGTGCTTTGGGAAGGAAATTGTACTGTGAAATAGGGTGTAAATTTTATCTTATATATATTATCCCACTTATAAGGGGTGAGTAGGTAGGTTTAATAAGTTGAGTAAGTTTTCTTGGTTTTGACTAAATATTTAGAATGAAGTAGAAAAATTATTCTTAAAAGTACATATGGATATGCACAAAACAACAGAATCCCGAAATATATGAGGCAAACATTGGCAGAGCTGAAGGGAGAAATAGACAGTTCTGCAATAATAGTTGGAGACATCAATACCCCACTTGCAGTAATGGATAGAACATTTAACAGAAGATCAGTAAGGATATAGAGGACTTGAACAACACTGTAAACCAATTGGACATAATAGACATCTATAGGACACTCAACAGTAGAATACACATTCTTCTCCAGTGCACGTGCAGTGTTCTTCAGGATAGACCATGTGTTAGGACGCAAAACAAGTCTCAATAACTTTTAAAAGATTTGAAATCATGTAAAGTATCTCCTCTGACCACAGTGGAATGAAGCTAGAAATTGATAGCAGAAGGAAAATTTTTAAATCCAAAATTTGTAAAAATTAATCAACACACTCTTAAACAACCACTGGATCCAAGAAGAAATCACAAGGGAAATTAGAAAATACTTAGAGACTAATGAAAATGAGTACAACATACCAAATATACAACAAAATTATGGAATGCAGCAAAAGCAGTGCTCAGGGAAAAATTTATAGCTGCAAATGCTTACATTAAAAAAGAAGAAAGATCTCAAATCAATAACCTAATTTTATGCCTTGAAGAGCTAGGAAAAGGAAGAGCAAGCTAGACCCAAAGCTAGCAGAAGGAAGGAAATAATAAAGATTAGAAGAGAGAGAAATAAAATAGAGAAAAGGAAAACAACAGAGGGAATCAACAAAACCAAAAGTTGGTTCTTTGAAAAGATCAATAAAATTGACAAGCCCTTAGCTAGACTGACAAAGAAAAAGAAAACACAAATTACTAAAATCAAAAATAAAACTGTCAACCTTACAATAATGAAAAAGATTATAAGAGAATACTGTGACCAGTTGTAAGCCAACAAATTAAATAACTTAGATGAAATGGACAAATTCCTTAGAAACACAAATTACTAAACTGACTCAGAAAGAAATAGAAAATCTCAACAGATCTATAATGAGTAAAGAGATTGAATGAGTAATGAAAAAACTTCTCAACAAAGAAAAGACTGGGATAAGATGGCTTTACTGGTGAATTCTACAAACATTTAGGAAGCGTTAGCAATCCTCAAAATTTTCCAAGAAATATAAGAGGAGGAAACACTTCCTAACTCATTCTGTGAGGCCAGCATTACCCTTATAGCAAAACCAACTGAAAATATTACAGGAAAAGAAAACTACAGACCAATACCTCTTATAAACGTAGAAGCAAAAATCAGCAAAATACTGGTAAACCAAATCCATCAGCATATTAAAAGGATTGTGCATTCTGACCCAGTGGATTGATTGCAGGATGCAAGGTGGTTCAACATAAAAAAACAATCAGTTTAATACACATCACATTAATACAATGAAGGAAAAAAAGAAACAACATGCAATCATCTCAGAAAAGACATTTGACAAAATCAAACACTTTGCTGATCAAAGCTCTCAGAGAACTAAGAATAGAATGGAACTTCCTCAGCATGGTGAAGATCATTTATGTAAAACCAACCTAACATCATACTCAATAGTTAATGACTAAAAGCTTTCTCCCTAAGGTCAGGAACAAAGATAAGGATGCCTGCTTTCATTGCTGCTATTCAACATTTATTAGAAGTTCTAGCCAGAGCAGTTAGACCAGAAAAAGAAATAAATTGGAAAGGAAGAAGTAAAGCTATCTCTATTCACAGATGACATGAATATTATATGTATAATCAGTAATTCACAAGACAGCTACTAGAGCTTATAAACAGGTTCAGCAGAGTTGCAGGGTACAAGATCAACACATAAAAATCAGTTGTGTTTCTATACACCAACAATGAACAATCAGAAAAGGAAATTAAGAAAGCGATTTCATTTACAATGGCATATAAAAGGATAAAATATCTGGGAATAAATTAAGGAGTTGAAAGACTTGTATGCTAAAATCTACAAAGCATTGCTGAAAGAAGTTAAAGAAGATCTAAATAATTGAAGACATTCTGTGTTAATGGATCGGAAGATTTAATACTGTTAAGATGTCAGTACTACCCCAGTATTATTTACAGATTCCATGCAATTCCTATAAAAATTCCACCGCCTCTTTTGCAGTAATGGAAAAGCCAATACTCAATTCATATGGAATTGCAAGGGACCTTGAATAGCCAAAACAATTTTGAAAAAAGAAGAACAAAGTTGTAGGACTCACACTTCATAATTTCAAAACTTACTACAAAGCTACAGTAATCCAAACTGTGTGGTACTTGTATAAGGATAGGTATATAGACCAATGGAATAAATTGAGAGACCAGAAATAATTCCGTATATCTATGGCCAACTGATTATTGGCAAGGGTGCCAAGTCCATTCAGTGGGAGAAAAAATAGTCTTTTCAACAGATGATGCTAGATCAACTGGATTTCCACATGCAAAAGAATGAAGTTGGACCTCTACCTCACACCATATATAAAAATTAACTAAAAGTAGATCAACAACTTAAGTATAGGACCTAAAAGTATAAAACTCTTAGAAGAAAACAAAGGGATAAATCTTCACAACCTTAGATTTTGTAATGCGTTCTTATGTATGATACCAAAGCTTAAGCAACAAATGTAAAAATTGATAAATTGGACTTCATCAAAATTAAAAACTTTTGGATTTCCCTGGTGGTCCAGTGGGTAAGACTCCATGCGCCCAATGCAAGGGGCCTGGGTTCGATCCTTGGTTGGGGAACTAGGTCCCACACATGTGCCACAACTAAGAAGTCTGCATGCTGCAACTAAGAGCCTGCATGCTGCAATTAAAGATCCCACATGCCACAACTAAGACCCAGGGCAGCCAAAATAAATAAATAAATATTTTAAAAAAAACCTTTTGTGCATCAAAGGACATTATCAAGAAAGTGAAAGGACAGCCTACAGAATGGGAAAAATATTTGCAAATCATTTATCTGGCAAGAGTTTAATATCTAGAATATGTAAAGAACTACTACAACTCAACAACAAAAAAATCCAATGTAAAAAAGGACTTGAATAGACACTTCTGCAAATTGGCTAAATGTCTATAAATGGGCAAAAAGTACATGAAGAAGATGCCTAACATCACTTGTCATTAGGGAAACGTAAATCAAAACCACAATGAAATATAACTTCACAACTACTAAAATGGCTAAAATCAAAGCAATGGAAAATAACACGTGTTGATGAGGAAATAGAGAAATTTGAGCCCTCATACGTTGCTGGTTGGTATGTAAAATGGTGCTGTCACTGTGGTTTCATAGTACCTCAAAAAGCTAAATATAGAATTACTGTATGACCCAGTCATTGCACTTCTAGGTATATACCCAAAGGCGTTGAAAGCAAGGATTCAAACATATCTGTACATCCATGTTCATAGCAGCATTATTTATAGTGGCCAAAAGGTAGAAATAACCCATGTCCATCCACAAGTTAATGGATAAACAAAAGTGATATATCCATACAATGGGATATTATTCAGCCATAAAAAAAAATATGCTACAACTTGGATGAACCTTTAAAACATCGTGTTAAGTGAAATAAGCCAGACACAAAAGGACAAATATTGTATGATTCCATTTATATGAAATATCTAGGATAGGCAAATTTATAGAGACAGAAAGTAGAAGTTAGCAGGGGTTAGGGGGAGAGGGAAATGGGGAGTTATTGCTTAAAGGTTATGGAATTTCTGTTTGGGGTGATGAAAATTTTTGGAAATAGATAATAGTGATGGTTGTACAACACTATGAATCAAATGCCACTGAATTGTACACTGAAAAATGGTTAAAATTACAATATTTGTATTTATTTTACCACAAAAAGTTTTTTTAAAGGACATACAGATAATTTTGTCTCAGAGTTATTGCTATGTTATGAAATAAAGGGGGACTGTTACTATTTTCTGGAAAAGGGAGACAGTTTTAGCTTTAGTTAGCGGTACAAGACTCTTAGATAAGCTTATTATCAGTGTTGGCCAAGTTTAGAGATGACTGATTTGTTCCAATTCACGTGACCTGTGTAATGTGACCAGACTCCGGCTTGGCAGGAGTCTTTCTTTGCCAGTATTTGAATTCACTATGATATCTAAGTCCTTTAAGTTGGCTTCTAGAAGAGTGAGGAAGGAATGTTGAGACTGCTAAGTTTAACACCCCTTTATTCTACTTCTTGTGAAAGGCTGTTTGAATTAAAGTATTGTTTTTGAGGGAAATTTTATAAGCTTCCCTCCAGAGTAACCTATTAAGCCACTTACATGCTTAAATTAAGTGTGTTGGATAAGATTAATATTGTGCTTATTAAATATTAATGTAGTCCCTCAGTAAGTATTTTTTTTTTCTAGTAATATAGATAGATTTGTGTTTGTCTTTATCTACATTTGTATTCTCTATGTCTCCCTTGTGACAACTGTAACTTGTATTTTTATTTGGTGTTAGGGATCCAGGATGACCATTCATTTTGGTCAATTTCTTGCTGTGGAATTCAGCAAATTAACTGATCTGATCTACTTGACTGTTAAGACTCATGGATACTATGTTATTTTTCAAAGAGCCAATATATTAAGTATTTTCCGATTGTTATTTATAGCTATCTGTATGTTTTATTCAGCACTTATAGAAGTTACTGTTGAGTGGTGACATATTCAATTGTAGTCTGCTCAAATATATTATTTTTTCTAATATTTTTAAGCTTCGAGATTCAACAGAACAATTTCAAGAATATTATAGGCAAAGATTACGCTATCAACAGCATTTAGAACAGAAGGAGCAACAGCGACAGATATACCAACAGATGCTGCTTGAAGGAGGTGTGAATCAGGAGGATGGTCCTGATCAGCAGCAGAATCTTACCGAACAATTCCTCAATAGGTTGGTCTTTTTAGTCACTTTTTTAAATATAAGGAATTATTTAAAAGCTATTAAGAGCATGCAGTAACTGCTACTTGCCATGTATAGTTTGAAATTTTAAGGCTTTTTAAGTGTTTCAAGTAGTGTGGAGTTACTTAATCTCTTCCAGTCACAGCATTCTGAGGGCTCATCTAGTTTTGTCCTTCTTCCCTTTAAATGGCCTTTCACATCTAAGCAAAGGGAGCAGTGAGAGTGGTGGTTTCAGCACACAGCCTGGAAGTAGACTACTTCTGGATCCAGCCCTGTCCCAGGGTAGCTGAGGACCTAGGGGATGTTACTACCTTCTATTTGCTTGTTTCCTCATCTATTTCACAGGGTTGCCATGAAGATTAAACGCGTTAATCCACGTGAAGTGCTTAAAACAGTACCTGGCATAGAGTAAGCACTATATTAAGTGTTACCTGTTATTTTTATTGTTATTTTGAGAGCTTAAACTTTCAGATTCTATTGAATTCAGTATATTAAAATGATTCTTTCTTGTAATTTCTGCCAAGACAGTATGAACTTATATTATTTTTAACTATAGGAGGTAAATATATGGTAACATTTTTTTTTTTTAGAAATCAGTAAACCAGAATATGTTTGTTTATTTATTATTTATTTATAAAAATTAATTTATTTATTTTTGGCCACGTTGGGTCTTCATTGCGGCGAGCCGGGGCTACTCTTCATTGCGGTGTGCGGGCTTCTCATTGTGGTGGATTCTCTTGTTGCGGAGCATGGGCTCTAGAAGCGTTGGCTTCAGTAGTTGTGGCACATGGGCTGAGTAGTTGTGGCTAGCGGGCTCTAGAGCACAGGCTCAGTAGTTGTGGTGCACGGGCTTAGTTGCTGCATGGCATGTGGGATCTTCCTGGACCAGGGCTCGAACCTGTGTCCCCTGCATTGGCAGGCGGATTCCTAACCACTGCACCACCAGGGAAGCCTGAATATGTATATTTAAATGAGCAAGGGTTGTTGGAAGATTGAATTAACATACATAAAAAATTACTTAGAATAATTTCTAGCATATAGGAGGTATGCCATAAATGTTGGCTATCATCATGATTATAATATGGCAATGCAGTGGCGACTGTCTTTACTTGGTTCAGTAACATTGGAAGTAATCTGCTTGACACTCTGCGTGTTATGCAAGTCAGTGAGCCTGAAACTGATCCTGTCTTCAAACCTTCACACAAGGAACTTGTATAGTGGTAATCTATAGAGTCTAGGTAGGCCTCTGAACATTCAGTTTGAGGGTCGTTTTCTTATCACCTCTGATCAAGTCAGTGGCTTATGAAGATTATCGTAATTTGATGAATTGCTACTTCTAGTTCTTGGATGTCGTCTTCATACCAGTAAAAGTCATGGTTGCAGTTTGACTTCCTGACTGTTTTGCTTTTCAGTGAAAGCAGATACCTAGCATTAAGTCAGAACATGAAGTGGCAAGGATCTGTGATTCTGGTAGTAGTAAGGATGTCCTTTCTCAGAAAAAAAGTTAAACTATTCAAGATGGTTTATTCTTCCTTTAAAGACAATTATATATAGAATTCAAATTATTTCTTATAATTTAGGATCAGTTTAGAGCATATTTATTATTTAACAACTGTTCTCAATTTCTTTAGAGATTAGAATTTTAAATTGTACTAAAGGTAAGTATGTTATAAAAATCCATAGGATAACCAGGTCTATTATAAATAAATATGAATGGGTGTTTATCCTAAGTTTTCATAAATTAGTTTCATATAAATTCTCTGTTGCTGTCTTTTTTTTTTTTTTGGCTGCATTGGGTTTTCATTGCCACGCCCGGGCTTTCTCTAGTTGTGGCGAGCGGGGGCTACTCTTCGTTCCGGTGCACGGGCTTCTCGTGGCGGTGGCTTCTCTTGTTGTGGAGCATGGGCTCTAGGCACGTGAGCTTCAGTAGTTGTGGCAGGACTCAGTAGTTGTGGCTCGCGGGCTCTAGAGCGCAGGCTCAGTAGTTGTGGTGCACGGGCTTAGTTGCTCCACTGCATGTGGGATCTTCCTGGACCAGGGCTTGAACCTGTGTCCCCTGCATTGGCAGGCAGATTCTTAACCACTGTGCCACCAGGGAAGCCCTCTGTTGTTGTCTTAACCTTTTCTTATCTATTCTGTTTTCTAACTCTTTAAAATAATAGTTCAATCCTTTTTTTCTAGACTTTATATATCTGAGCCTGTACCAGGACATTAAAGTACCTGACTAATACCAAGGACAAATTGAATAGAGATAGAATCTAGAAATTAAAATATACTTTTTTCCCCTTAATGTTTTAGTCTTCCAAATCATTCTAGCAGCAGAGCACAGTTTCCAGAATTAAATTTTGTTTCTTCCTTCCCAGAGGCATAGAAAGAGGCAGAGAAATAAGAGTCATGTTCTATAATAGAACTTACTGAAAAAAATCAACTAAAGCATGATAGGATTATTATTAACAGTAGTGTATCACTACTTTATACCTCTTGATATTTTGTTTCTGTTACTAATAATTGGCACTTATTATAGGCATATTCTGCCCCTTCCCTGTCCTCCCCACTTTGAGAGAATCAATATGATATTTGCATTTTAGATTCTTTGTACTTAGCATTTCCCACATTTATTTGACCTCAGGCTCTTTTTTTATGGGGAGCATTTCACAGGATTAGTGTTTCATAGAAGATTAGAAGTACTGTCTAGTTAAACATTTTAACTGATAAATATTTAGTAATGGCTGCCAACTCCTTTAATAATATTAAACTGCTCTTTTAAAGTCTTTTTTAAGCCCTAAACATACACATGCACGCATGCACAAGCACACACACGAACACTAATGTTTAATGTAGAAAAATTAGAAAATACAGTGAGCCACAATACCCCTTGGTAGTTACATCCCTTATGTAGTCCTCTCTCATACTAAATCTAGGCTGGAGAAAGTGATTCTGGGCCAGTTCTGGTCTAAATCTTAAGACAGCCTGGCAGCTTCCTCTGTGCCCTTTGGAGCCCTGAGTCCAGCATAAGGAGTCAGGCTACCCTGACGTAGGGAGACTTGCGGTGAGGGAAAGACCCCAAGGCCACCTTGTTTTGCTCCCTGTTTTATCTCACTAGTGCCTAGATCAGAGCCTGGCAAATAGTTTTTGTAGAATGAATAAATGAATGAATGAGTGAATGTGCGGATAATAGGGATGCCACTTGACTTTGTCCCATCATGACCTGTTCTAGTCATCCATTTCTCAGTTAATATGACATTACTAGACAGATGAAATGAAAATGGCTTGTTTTGTTTTGTTGGTGAGAAATTTGATAGTGGTGATATTTTTATTATTTTGGGAAATTAATTTTCATGTTGAAAATTGAACCAAAGTTATACTGGAGAAGAAACAGATTTTTTTTTTCTGTTTTTTATGGTAAAAGGTGCTTTAAAAAAAAAAATCAATGATACCCATTATGCCTATCTCCTTTACAGTGGTATACTATAGGAAAATTTGGATCTTCTTTCGGTTTCTTGGTTATGTCTTAAACTGATGATGGTAATTTTTAGTACTAAACTTGTCATATATTATATGTTATATGTGCATGTATTTACCCTCTCAAATTTTCAGTTTTCTATATGTTAGGAATATGACTAAGTTTTAATTTTAATATAATTACGTTGTTTTATTTTATAGGTCCATTCAAAAGCTAGGTGAATTAAATATTGGAATGGATAGCCTTGGTAATGAGGTGCCAGCACTCAACCAGCAATGTAATGGGAACAAAGGCAATGGATCTACTAATTCTTCCATCACTAGTTTTTCTACACCATCCCAAGACTCTAGTCAGAGATTAACACATGATGCTCCAGATATTCACACAAGCACTCCTAGTAATCCTGGATCAATAAATCACATACCTTTTCTTGAGGAATCACCTTCTTGTGGAAACCAAATGTAAGTGCTTTACTTTGTTAGACCTGGAAATGTTAACTTCATACTAATAAATAAACTTGGAAAGTTGAACTTCTCTTTGGAGCCTTACAAATGAAAGTTTTTACAGTTTATTACCTACCAAATTGTTTTTTCTGATCTGCCTTCATTTATCTATATTCTCTTCTACTAACTTCTGTGTCTCTTAATAGTCTTTATTCTCCTATTTTTCTTTTTGCTTTCTTACCACCACCAAGGCAATTCTGTTTTTTTTATAAGCCATCTTACTCAGAGGTCGTACAGTTTTAGGCTTTATTCCTCCCCAGTTTTTTCCCTTGCCATTGGTACCTTTCAACAAATAATCTTTTAATTCACAGACATCCAGGGCACAAGAAGATGTTTTCTGACATGGTGGAATGATTGCAGCAAGACAGTCTTGGCAGCTCTGGTAGTTACAGCAATTGAGACTTCTTGCATATTTATATTTTCAGTAGTCAGAGAAAAATTTTCATCTTGTTATCAGTAGACAAGTGTTAATTTATGCAATGGGAATAGTTGAGCATTTTCTTCCTCTATTATAACATTAAACACCTTTGGGAGTAGTTCGTTTTAAAATGCATAACTTGCTTTTGGCATTTGGATGTTTACAGGAATTAGCTTTATACATTTAGTATCAAAAACTCTAGTTTTATACTTAAGAATATAAGTTTATCTAATATTTGCTTCTTTATTACAGTTCCTATAACACTTGTTTTGTGTACCCCCCAAACTAGAACTCAAATTTTAAAATTGGTTTTTATTTTTATCAAAGTAATATACATACATGGTTTAAAAGGACAAATAGCACTTCAAGGCTTAAAACAAAACAGAATCCCCTCTCTTACCCATCTTTGTTCATGACTTCTGTTTCCAGTAGGCTGCCATTTTCAACCTAGTTAGCTGTTTCTTTTGCTATGTATCTCCACATTTCTGAATAATCTGCTTCTATTGCTGTTTTTATTATCCCTTGATTCCCTGCCAATTAGATTTAGCTACCATACCTTAGCCACAACACATTAATTTTGTCTACACCTTCTTCTAATATACATCAATTTTTGTTTAAATCGGTATTCCGTGTTAACATTACTATGGCCATGTAAATGTTATTTACAACTGAGTCATATAATATGAATATATTTCCTTTCACAAAACTTTTTTGTTTTTCATGGGGGGAGTAATTGCCTCATTTTTAGTGTGCATGTGTATGTGTATACATGCTTAGTTTTGTTGGTACTAAACTATCTGCAGATGCTGTGACAGAACTGTAAAATCATAAAACTCCTCATTACAGTAAAAAATATTAGGTACTTTCTCTTTCCATTTTTTTTTTCCCCCTGGGAGACACCCCTCCAAGATCACTCCTGGTTCACTTTATATTCATTGCTTCTAAGTCATTTTATTCAGGCCTAGAGAGTCCTGGGACTTTCCTTCACCATTCTCCTGGGAGTTTCCTTTGCCTGTTCCCTGTATTGGATCCCCTGTTTTAGGATCTCATGTAGTTTTCTGAAAACGGGTACATCAGAGTAGAAGTTTCTGAGATCTTGCGTGTCTAAATATTTCACATTTGACTTGTTAGTATAGCTGAGTATAGAATTCTAGAATGGAAATCATTCCTCAGAGTTTCGGAGTCATTGCTACATGCTCACATACATATTGAAAAGTCTGATGCCATTGTGATATGATCCTTTGTATGAGGACTGCTGCTTTTTCCATTCTGGGATTTTTTAGGACTTTGTCTTCCCTGATGTTCTAAAACTTCATGATGATACACATCAGAGTAGGTCTATTTTACTTCATTTTGCTGGATACTTCGTGGGCTCTTTTAAGCTGGAAACTTAAGTGCTAGAATATTAAAAACATTTATGTAGCAATTTTCTTACCTCCATTTTCTATTGATTAATTTTTTCTGGTATCATTTTTATTTTCTAAGCTCTTTCTTATTCTCTAATTTTCCTTATATTTTTTAATAGATATTTTTCTTGTTTCCTGGATTCATTATTTCCCCTTATATTTCTTAGGATTTTAATTATATTTTTGTAGCTTTTGTTTCCTTAATTGTCTTCCTTCTTCCAAATACCTTTCTTGTTTATTTTAGTCTCCGCTTTTTTTGTTTTGTTTTGTTTTGTTTTTGGCTGCGTTTCACGGTTTGCAGGATCGTCGTTCTCCGACCAGGGGTGGAACCTGTGCCCCCCAGCAGTGGAAGCATGGAGTCCTAACCACTGCACCACCAGGGAATACCCTAGTCTCTGGTTTTTATTTAGGAGGCTTTCTTTAAGCATTTGACTATTGGGAGTGAGGCGTTTTTTAAAAAAGCTGATTGGAAGGAAGGGCCACATGTATGGATGCATGTGTTTACCTGTTGGCCTCACCAAAAAGTGATTAAATGGAAACATTGTTTTATTGTGGGACCCTGAACTGTCCAGTTTCTGTTAGTCTTTTCTCATGGGCCAGATAATTTTTCTAAAGAGCAATCCAGGTTCCTGCCTGGGTTAGGATTTAAGCATAGCAACCAGGATTCTGGAACTAAGCAGGGAAAAGGTAGTTGGCATCTGACTATAAAATTTGTGAACTTTGACTTAATCTCTTTTCTAGAATGGCTTCTCATTCCTTCCTTACAACTAACTATGCTTTGTGTTATGGAGTCCAGAGCCTCTTAACAAATGGCTCCAGAGAGTAACTATGACTGGAGTCAGTGGGTGTCATTTGCCAAAAAAATAAATATTAGAGATTGAAAGGATAAATTAGTTTCTGTTTTGATATTCAGAGTAAACTGTACTTGAATTTCTATTCACACAGCTCATCAGAACATTCGGTCATTAAGCCACCTCTTGGAGATTCTGCAGGGAATCTGTCAAGATCAAGAGGGGAAGAGGTAATACTTAGGGGAAGGAAGGTTCATTATTTTTATATTTACTTGCAAATTTTGTCAAGGAATTCTCAATTTAAAGAAAGAACGATAGTTCTTTGTTCATTATTATAGTGATAATATAATGACTATGACTAGGAATAGTCATTATTGTTAATGCTGGTGGTTACCTCAGGGTAGTTGAGCTTTCACTGAGTGAAGTGAAGGGGCTGCCTGGCAAATCACATTTTGAGAGTATTCATGTTAATTGTCCAGTGGTGGTCTTGGCGCATGAGTTAGGGCTGTGTCACTACTCTCTGAACCCTGTGGTTAATTAGTTAAGGTGTTATTATATCTTTACTCCTTTGGACTTCTCATCAATGCATTTGTTTTTTGCTTTGGAACCAGATATCCTTCCCTAATCAGTATACACCTTCACTCTATCTTATTTTCTCTAGTTCAAATTTTTACCCCATAAACAATAGTTATTTCAGATGCTTATGGGGCCAAACAGGTAACATAAGTGAATAAAGTTGACTTTTTTTGTGATAAGTACATAGGAATATTTGTCCCTTGCACAAAGAAATATGCTGGCCTAGTGTTTCTAGTTCTTTTGATTTTCAAGCAAAGCTAGAAAGTTAGATTTTTATGTGAAATCTATTTTTTCAGTGGCAACAAATTAAAAAAAAATTTAAATACACTGGAGAAGAGCAGGTAAAGTTAATTTTGGCTCTGCCACTTCTGCTGTAAAGCAACCTTTAGTAATTATTATTAATGTGCTATCGGCCATTTAATCAATTAGTCATTCCCCTCCATTTTTCTCTTATCTACCCATGCTATTCATTTGGTAAATAGTCACCTTTCTTGTATATGGATTAATGGAAAATGTAGTATTTCTAGTCAAATTGATACGAATAATACAAGAATTCAATTCAGTTATGTAAGACAAACAGAGTGTAATATATTAGGTTTAACTCCTACTCCCCCATGAGGATGTATTGCTGAATACATTAAAGTTTGGGTAGGGAGATGTATAGTCTCTTCATTGATATAATCACTATGGATTCTAGAGCTCTCAGCATACAACCAGAGCTGAAGTGATTTGCCTTTGGAACGTATGAATGTCAGGTGCATACGCAAAGACAGAATTTGGTTGGGTCCGTGCACCACACCCAGCCTGGAGGGCTCTGTTCCAGGTCCAGGGTCCAGTCCTGGTCAGGGTAGCAGGGTGGTTTCAAATGATACCAATAATAGCAGTCACCAAAGCTTTGATACAGAGCTGTTTCAACTTGCCTTCCTCAGAAGAGGGCTGTGGACAGACAGGTTGACAGTTTAAAATAGAAATGAGGCTGAAATTAAATATTCTGATTAAAATCATTTTTATAGTTTTAAAAGGGTATTTTACAATTTGAGTTTGAAATATTAAAGTATTCATTGCTGGAGGTAATGGCAAACTTTTTTTTTAACCCTAAAATGATTAAATAATAGTGTTTTATATTTCCTACCTTTAGAAACATGAACAGTTTTCTGTTTTTGTAAGAACTATACATGTGGGCTATTTTTCTCCTTGACAGTTAAAGAGAACTTAATATGGGAATACATATTCTTATATTTTGTCATAGTAAGCGAAGAAAAAGTTGAATGTCTGTGATCTATGTGAGCTTAGATTAGCAGTGAGTAGCAAAAATAGAAAAATTGGGCTTAATTTGGATTTGCCATTCAAAAGAATGCATGATTGTAGATAATGAACATTAAAGTGATGAAGTGAATAATACAGTTCAGATAATTTAAAATGAGATAAAGACAAATTCTTTCAAATTCATGTTTTTATAGAATGACTTTCATATTCATTCTTTCCATAGGATGACAAATCAAAAAAGCAGTTTGTTTGTATTAATACCCTAGAAGACACACAAGCTGTTAGAGCAGTGGCTTTTCATCCAGGTGGTGGTCTGTATGCTGTCGGTTCAAATTCAAAAACTCTGAGAGTATGTGCCTATCCAGAAGTAATTGATCCAAGGTAAGGACAGATGATTATTGGCACATTATTGTGCCATTCTTACTTTAGTTTTTAATTTAGCTATATGGTCCCTTTTTTAAGAATTGCCATTCAGTATTGTTTAATTTTTATTTCTTTTCCTTTTATTAAGCTTTTACATTTTTGTTTTCAATACTTAGGAAATATACATAAGAATCATCCATTAACTTTTTTTTTTTTAATTAATTTATTTTTAGCTGTGTTGGGTCTTTGTTTCTGTGCGAGGGCTTCCTCTAGTTGCGGCGAGTGGGGCCACTCTTCATTGCGATGCGCGGGCCTCTCACTATCGTGGCCTCTCTTGTTGCGGAGCACAGGCTCCAGACGCGTAGGCTCAGTAGTTGTGGCTCACGGGCCTAGTTGCTCCGCGGCATGTGGGATCTTCCCAGACCAGGGCTCGAACCCGTGTCCCCTGCATTAGCAGGCAGACTCTCAACCACTGCGCCACCAGGGAAGCCCCCCATCCATTAACTTTATAAGTTGTTTTTTCATAAAATGTTTTTCATTAGGCCATTGTTCACTCAATAGTCTAGTTTTCTTTATTTTCATGGTTTTTGTTAATTTTTAAAAAAATCTGCAAGATCCTTCTAGTCTAGCTTAATTACATAAAGACAAAGTATTGCTGGTTATAGACTTGGAGAAAATTTAAAATGTCTTACACTACAAAGAAGTATTAGGTTGAACTATATGAAATTGCTGATATTTGACCATTTTGACCTAGAAAGATTCAATTTTCATTCAGTCAACCTAATTATGATTTTAGTCTCTTGTTTTAACAGATTATGGGATTTGAAAATAAGAGATATATCTCTAAAGGCATATGTCGCAAAAAACCAGGCACATGACCTTATGTATTAGGTGTACAACTAATTCTTTAAAGTTACTGAGAAAGCATATACCTTAGATATAATCTCACAGAAAACCGAATTTGAACTCTTTTTGTCAATTTATTTGTCAAGGCTTTTACTATCAAAATAAATAGGCATTATAAAGATCAAGAACTATTTGGTAGATTTTGTGGTTAGAGAAATGGCCACAAATGGAATAGTTTTCATACCAGTAGACAAAAACACTCAAACAAAACAAGCTACACATCTTTAAAAATTTAAAAATAAAAAGCAGTACATGTCATAATATGTTTTGGAAACTTTTTACAACCCTTAGGCTTTTTTATTATAACCCCAGTTTGGAGAACAGAGGGGTGAGATTATTTATTTATTTGCATTTTTTGGTATATCTCTGTATCTGAAACTAGAAATTTAGGCTTTTGGACTGCAGTAGCATTTAAAGGTTGGGAAGGGGAATAGGGATCATGTTAGATGATAGTAATATAATTTATTGGTGCTCATTGTGTTAGTTAAGTAGGATTATATGAGAGAGAATAGGCAGAATTCCAGATCAGGGTGTGGAAAAGAGCAACAGTTATGTAGGCAGAGCCAAAGACTTTGTATATTTAAGGTTAATCTGATCTTAAATTGACTTTCCTCTTTTGTATTTCTCATGCTGGCACAGATGTTTCATAGACTCCCTTGAAGAAACTGATTTTTATGAAAATAAATTCATCTATTTAACAAATATATTTTGAGCTCCTTCTATGTGCTAGGCTTTGGGGATAGTTGTGAGTAAAACAAACATGTTCATTGACCTATGGAACTTCTGTTTTAGTGGAGAAGATGGATATTATGGAGATAGGCACACTAATAAATGTAATCATACATTGTGGTAGGTGCTATGAAGAGAAAGTACAAGGTGCTGTAACATAGTAAAACGGGAGATGAGGGAACTGGGGAGTCAGGGTAGGACCTCTTTGAAGAAGAGGTGTTAAAGCTGAGATCTGAGGGTGAGTAGAACCTAGCCATGTGAAGAGAAGGGAGAAGGTAGTAATTAGAGGGAACATGAAGTGAGAAAGAGCTTGGCTTTTTAAGGAACCAAAACAAGTTCGGATCGGCTGGAGTATTGTGAGCTGTAGTGTGATGAGGCTGCAGAGATAGATGTGAACTATATTCTGCAGGTTTGAATACATTTTGGATTTTACGGTGAGTGCAGTGGGAAGCTGCTGAAAGTTTTCAGCAGAACAGTATTGTGATGTAAACTCTGGGTCAGATGGCAATAAGATTAGATGCTAGGAGAAAGGTAGGAGGCTGTTGTCAATGGCTGGTGTGATGGCAGTGGAAAATGGATGGAGGTAAAATCCATTTAAAGAAAGAATTGGTTGGCCCTGGCAATGAACTGGATGTCCAGCTGAAAAGAGAATCTTGATCTGATTTATTTTCTCTATCACTATTAAGCACCTTGTAAGTGTTGAAGATTTATCAATATTCTTATTTTTTAAAAATGTCTTAATTATGAAAATTTTAAGCAAACACAGAAGTAGAGATTAGTACACTGAAATGCATTTGTCAAGATTTTTGTCATATTTCTTCATCCTTTTTGTTTACTAAAGTATTTTAAGGTAAATCCTAGATATGTCATTTCACCCTTTAGGATGAATTTCCAAAAACATGTACATTTTCTTACATAGACTTGATGTTATCATTATACCTATAGTATCTTAATATTAGTCTGTGTTTTAAAGTACAGATAAGATGCTATTACTCCACTAAACCAATATTATACTCCCATTAAAGGCCAAGCTATCGAGGAGCATGGCATTTAGGACCTTCCCCAGCTGTGCTTGCTGCTCCTCACCCATCATGTCTGTCCCACTCAATCTCTGGAGTGCCCCAGCCTTCTCCCCGCCAGTCCCACAGACTTTTTCCCATGCTGCATGCTGGGCTGGTCTCCCCACTATATTTTATCTTCACTGAAGCAGTTTTCCTGCCTTCATCTTTTTCTGTAATAATTCTCCCTGTCCTTTAAGACCTAGTACCTTGTATTGGACTATAATATTTATACTTGCTTTACTGTATGTGGGTAGTCATGAAACATCTCCCCCTGCCAGATATTAAACTCAGGACAGAGCTCTTGCCGCTTTTATTTTTTCTCTGTCCTTTTCTCTATCCTTTGCCTTCCCCTAGCCCCAGGCAATTGCGCATATTATATGTTTAATAAATGTTTATTGAACTTTTTAAATTAGAAGCATCATTAGCTCTTTTTAAAATTCTTTTGGGAATTGAAAGATATATGAAAATATATGAAATGAAGACTTAGAAAATATCCTCTTCCCTATGTGGTCTGAAATAAGACTTAAGATTAGTATAATAATGGTTAATAATTTTACTTTTGGATTTTAAATATGCTTTAAATTTATTTCATCTAAGCGTTTGAAAATTGTTAACATATTGTCTGATAGTTTTTTTGCTCCCTCCCTCAAGAACAACCATAATGCAGAACTTCACATTCACTTCACATTCATTAACCTTAGTAAACAAGAAATTGAAATATCTTTTTGCGATTTTTCTTTCTAGTGCACATGACATCCCTAAGCAGCCAGTGGTACGTTTTAAAAGGAATAAACATCACAAAGGATCCATTTACTGTGTGGCCTGGAGTCCTTGTGGACAGTTATTAGCGACAGGATCAAATGACAAATACGTCAAAGTGCTGCCCTTCAATGCAGAGACTTGTAATGCAACAGGTAGGGGCCGAGTATGTAAGCAGTAGCTTGCCAGTGTGTTCTTTATGTTTCCCCATGTGTGTCTCTGATATAGCTCTGTATTATTTTTAGTAATATCTAAGAATATACCATTAAGAATTTTTTTACATTCTAATTGCTTGCGTTCATGAGGCATTATCCTTTTTTAACCAGTTCTTACAAGGTGGCCAGGTGGTGTCTAATCCTCAGAAAATTTTTGTCATCAGAAAAATAACTTTTAAATAACTTCCAGAATTGTATTAGTGAATATTTTCTAGAGAGTATCTGTTTTTTCTTTCATTTTCTTTGGGATAAAAGCCAAGAAGGTAACTCTACATATAGCTCTGTTTTAGTGATGATGATAACCTCGTCGGTATTTTGATTTCTTGAAGTTTTTAACTCAGTAAAATGAAATTGATTATTATATCAATTCCAAAATGAAAATATAAACCATACCATTCTACCGTTCTACTACTCTTGGTCAGTTTGGAGGCAGTTTAGCAATCTCAAATTATCACAGTAAGTTGAGCAGCGTCTTTTTTTAAAATTCTTATTGCTGTTTCAGGACCGGATCTGGAATTTAGTATGCATGATGGGACAATCAGAGACTTGGCATTTATGGAAGGCCCAGAAAGTGGTGGAGCTATTTTGATAAGTGCTGGAGCAGGGGATTGTAACATTTATACAACCGATTGTCAAAGAGGACAGGGCCTCCATGCTCTGAGTGGGCATACTGGTATGTGATATCAGTCTCAGATGCTACTCTTCTTTTTGTTCATCCCATGCTTTTTCCCGCTACGCATTTTCATTAATGGGGGTATATTACATCAAAAGGGATTTCTTCAGGACAGGAAATTTTTATTTCAAAAATCTAAATTGTGAACTTTGGATAACAACACAGTAATGATAGCTAACATTTTCCTTTACTTATACACATAATTCCTTAATTTAATCCTCACAACAATCTTATAAGGCCAGACGTTCTATCTCCATCTTATACGTGGAAAAGGCAAAACTTGAAAAAGGCAAAATGACTTGCTCATTATCTTACTGCCAAACATGGCAGAACAGGTCTGTCCCTTCCAAAGCTGGTGATCTAATCCCACAATCCTGTGCTTCCTCTTTGGAAAATTTGCCCTAATTTCAAATGATAATATTTTTTCAGTACTAATTATGATGTCCTGAAATATTTGACTCACCAAAAAAGGTTAAGTTTATAAAGCATGGTTTTGATGTGCCTTTTACTGAATTTAATTTTTTGAAAATTGCCAATATATTTGATATATTATATATGGAAAATCCCTGCCACACAGTATATTTGATTAACTAGATTAGACGTGCTCAACAGTTAAGGAGTACTTAGCTTTGAATGTGTTATAGAAAAATACTGTTCCACCGTACTCACTGATTATATGATCTTTTACAGGGCATATTTTAGCGCTTTACACTTGGAGCGGCTGGATGATTGCGTCTGGTTCCCAAGATAAGACTGTTAGGTTCTGGGATCTCCGTGTACCAAGCTGTGTTCGCGTTGTTGGCACAACATTCCATGGAACTGGTAGGTTTTTTGGAATTTAAATACATTTATATGAGAAAGAAACTTTATAGATTGCACTTACTTCTTCTCCCCTGCAAAACATGTTAAAAAAAAAAAAGGAACAATAGAAACTGACTACTTGGCATTTTATTGATTACCTTAAATTCTTACAAAATGCTTTCATCTGTTACTTTATTTGTAAAAATAATATTCAGCTAAGGAAACCAAGGCCTGAGGAGATTAAGTATCATGCCCTAATTATTCTGTTAGCAGGGTCGTTTTAGAACTCAGACCTTTTTAAAAAAACATTTTTTAATTGCATACACATGGCAAAAATTGAGCAAAAGCGTGTAAAACATTTTCTTCCCACTCCTGTTTCTTGGTGTCTTTCCCTAAGGGACCAGTTTCTTATTTATTCTTCTAGGAATATTCTGTAAGTATATAAGCAAGTAACTCCAGTCAAACTAAGCTACCTATCCTTAAACATTTTTATTCCTTTCCTTTAAACATTTTCTCATGTAATTCCTCCTGATAGCCTCTTCTTTTCTCTATCAAAAATTCAAGCAAAGATTATTTCTAATTACGTATATGTGTAATACATGTAAACACATTCTCTCTTATTTATACTGTTTACTATTCTTCAAGATCTAACTTATGTCCCTTTTTTCTGTTAAGTCTTCGCAGGCCACTTTGGTCTAGAGTAGTGCTCTTCAATCTTATTTTCATTATCGCTTTCCCTAAGGAGAAAAACAAAATTAAATTTTTTCCTAACAAAAGAAATTAAATACTAAGGAATGAGATTTTGGTTTGGTAGGGCTGAACTTCGAAGGGCTACAAACCATTGTTAATATTTAGGATTTTTTTGTCCTCTGAGAACCATTTTGCACCCCCATGGAGGCATTATTCCGTGGCTAGAGTCAAGGGTCCAACCTGTAGACTCAGAGCTTATTTTTTGTTCAGTTCCTGTTGGCAGTTAATCATGTGTTGCTTAGAGACATTTCCCACACTGTGTCCTAAAACATATTTTGTTATTTAATCTTTTGTTCCCCCAACTAGACTCTGAGCTGGGTATGGGAGAATTTCTGGACACTTACCCAGCAGTGAAAACACTGCATTAGGAAAAGTGGCTCATCTATTGCACTATAGGTAATGCTGCTCCAGGGGGTTCTCCCAAAGGACAAAAAAAAAGGAGCTTTCTCATTTCTCACAGAATCTTGCTTCATATATCCTCTAAAAAAAGGATGCAAGTATTTATTGGTTGACAGTTTGGATTTTTCCATAACTGAACAGTATTGATAAGCTACATTAAATCTTTAGTGTATGGTTCAGTGAACATAAGTAGCTGTTGCAGTTTAGCTATATTGATTTTTGCATATCGAACCTTCCATTCCTCCTGCTATACAGGCAGTGCAGTGGCATCTGTAGCAGTAGATCCCAGTGGCCGTCTCTTAGCCACAGGACAAGAAGATTCCAGCTGCATGTTATATGACATAAGAGGAGGAAGAATGGTACAAAGTTACCACCCTCATTCCAGTGATGTTCGCTCTGTTCGATTCTCTCCTGGAGCTCACTACTTGCTAACAGGATCCTATGATATGAAAATAAAGGTGACAGACCTACAAGGTGATGGAAATCGACCTCTTTCCTTTTTTTTAGTCTTTCCTATTCTATTTGGAATCTTTCTTTTATGTTAATCTAGTGTGATTGACTATACAACATTTTCAACTTTTAGTTTTATAGCTTTTACTGAGCAAATTACTTGGTAAATGTATTGAGAAGAATTGTAACAAATTATTAAATTGAGGGAATAGTCTTATTTTTATTGTTAAATAGTTTTTAAAATATTTAAAAGAATCAACATTTTTTATACTGAATCATTTTGAGTTCAATGATGGTAGATGTTAAAATATACATTTATGTGTCAATACTCCTGCTGCTACTTTAAAATAATGTAGTGTATAATCTGTATAATTATATCTTCAGTATCTAGTTTTGTTTTTAAACATACATTAAGCAAATATTTACTGTGTACCAACTATGGACAGACAGAGAGATGAATAAGACAGGTAACTTTCTTCCTGATGGAGCTTACATTTTAGAGGTCAGTAAAAAGCAAACCAGTAAACTGTAATTTTAGGTATTGGCAAGTGCTGTTAAACGATTAGCAAGGCAGGAGAGAGTGACAGGGTGGCTAGGGGAAGACTGTGCTGGGCGGGCTAGAGTAGGTCTCACCAGGGAGGTGCCATCTGCACAGAGACCTGGTGAGAAGAACAAGCTGTGCCAGGACCTTAGGAACAGACCATAGCACGGTCAAGGTGCCGAGGCAGGAATGGATTTGGCTTGCTCATGACACTGCAAGAAACCAGTGTGGCTGGACCTTAGTGAACCGAGGGAGAGAGAGGCAGGAGAATAAATCAGAGGCAGGGTTTTGTAGGCATTTTAAAAAGCATAATAGGAATCCTTCGGAAGATTTAAAATAGGGAGTGATATGGTCTGAAAATTTTAAAAATAATTTTGAATTATAGGGAGAGTGTGTAAGTATAAATATCTGTGAGGAGGCAATTGGACCAATTCAGGTGGAAGATGATGGTGGCTTGGACTAGGGTTGTAAAGGTGGAGGTAGTAAGAAGTGACTGAATTACGGATGTATTTTAGTTTGTTTCTGTTAAGTTTGCGGAGTGAGGGAAAAAGGAATCAGTGCTGATTCCTAGGTTTCGGGCATGAGCAAGCAGATGGTACCATTGAGATGAGGAAGACAGGTAGGGAGAGGAACAGGTTTCGGCAAGAAAATCAAGAGTTTGTTTTAAACAAGTTACACTTAAGGTGACTGTCAAGGCAGTCAAGTGAGATGTCAAATAGCTGTTTGTCTACTAGTCGAGCTCAGGTGAGAAGTCAAGGTTGGAGATGAAATGTGCATGAATCTTAAGTATATAAATGGCTGTGGTAGTATGGTACTAGGTGAAATTTCATAGGAGATGAGGTATACAGGGAACAAGAAATTTGAAGGCTGACTGTTGGGATTCACCAAACTTTAACTCAGGAAGAAGAGGACAAACATCAAAGGAGGCTGAGGTGTAGTGGCACTGAAGTCAGGGAGATATCAAGGGGAGAGAGTTTCAAGGAGAGTGGCAGCCGTGTCATGTTGCTGTGTATATGTTACCAAATACTGCTCACATAATTAGGTCTTCAGTAATTTAAACTGTTTAAACTTTTCAATGTACTATATTAATGTATTAGGCTTTTATATACTGTAATGTCTTAAAGTAATAGGAAGTCTATGAAATCTGTATATATTTTGTACTGTAAGTCAAATCTCTTTTCTTTAATTTAGGAGACCTCACTAAACAGCTTCCTATCATGGTGGTGGGGGAACACAAGGACAAAGTCATTCAGTGCAGGTGGCACACCCAGGATCTTTCCTTCCTGTCATCCTCTGCAGACAGAACTGTAACCCTCTGGACGTACAGTGGATAGAGTACAGCCAATGTCAGTCTATGCAGTGAGGGCACAGACTTAAGACTACTGAGTTTTGAACATTACGGATTTGAAGAACACAGACTGACCTGGAAGGTGGCTTAGCACGAGGAGGCCCCTTATTACCACGTATCCCTGTGATAGGAGCTGTTGGGTGGTGTTATTCTGCAGTGCTTTCAGTCTTCCATGTGAGCTCGTGCTGCTGTGACCTGCTATATGTAGTCTTGTTGCCAAAGTCTGCGGAAGAGCTCTTATGTTGTCAGTGTGCACTCTAAGTCAAGGTGGCTGATGTGTTTACAGTTTAGTATTAAATGCATTCCTTGGTCTTCGCCTAAATGACAGTTTTATATACACATTGAAACTGAACTATACTTTAAGCATATTATTACATGTAATGCAACCAAGTTCTACACAGATTAAACATAGATATTCAGAAATTACTTTTGCTTTTCTCACAATCCCATGATATTGTATCACTTGTCAGCTAGAGATCAGAATTTTATATGTCTCCCCAGAGTTAACATTGTTGTTTTAACTAAGGATCACTATGGAGTTTAAAAGTGGGTGGAAAACTGCTTCTTAGTTCATTATGTGGTATAGGCCTTTTCTTTTTTCTTAAACCCAGGGATAGAATTACTCTTTTGTCACATTATTTTGTTTCAGGCTTAAAAGGTAAATGTGTTTGCTTCAGAAACTTGTTAATTTCAATTTTTTGGATGCAACAAGATACCTCCCTTCTAAACTGTACTGTAGGCAGAGCAGCAGCGTTATGTGATGCAACACTTGATGGTACAGTAAATTTACCGGCTAGCATTTTTCCTCTTCAAAATTAAAAACTTTGCCATAGACTATAGCATGGCTTGAAATGCTATGTCTGCATGATAATTTAAAATGGAAAATTTAAACTTTGCACTCCAAAAGCTTATTCGGATTCTCTTCTTGCACTGTTTTGTGTAATGCAGAATAATGATTTTATTTCTGTGGCATTGTAGGTCCTAACATTTATGTATCTTTATTTTCATAATGTACAGTAATTTTACTTTAAATTATTAAATAGCCTATTTTATTTATTTCAAATGAAGTTGAGTTGGTTCTAATTATTGAACTGTCTGTGCACTGTATGTAGCAAGCATTTTTAATCTATTGTATACAAGTGGAAAGGGTATTAGAAGTGTAACTGTGCTATTATTTCAATAAAGACCTCTTGACACCTTAAACTATTCCTGTTCCTCAGTGTCGGTGGTTTTCAGTTTAGAGTGTTGTTTTTTCCAGTTTACTTGGAAGTAGTGTGGTCCAGTGGATGAACCCCACAATCACTTTCTTAAGTTTCTTTTTAAATGTCTCATAGTAACTTACTTTTAAATCCTTCACAACTGTATTACTTTTGTGTGTCTTCTCTTTTATTCACTATCTAGAGAACTTTATATACTGAATGTATTGTAAAAGTTAATAGAAGCTGGGCAAAATATATAAATTCTAACTTTGACTACAAATATGTTGAATCGAGTACTTTAGAAATAAAATATGATTAGCTTGTGGATATTCAGTAGTACAGTTTCCCTACCTCTCAGGCATGCAGAAGGGAATTCTGCTAAAAACAGGCCACAGGCTCCTTTAGTTTAGTTTTTCATACTTAGTTTTACACATTTTAGATACTATAGCAGGCCATTAGTGTTAATTTAAAACTAGAAAAAAAGGGCAATTTCTTGATGTAGACCAGATCAACTTCATGGTAAAAAGTGTTCATAAAATTATGTATTCTACCTCCATCACTGTCAAGGAGAAAACTTTAAGATCCTCCCATATGTTGGGTATTTTTACTTTGCAGTGCATTAGATATAAGCACTAGAAATTATCTTACTTATTTCAGTAACTGTCTGGTTACATATGTCCTTTTTCCTGTGCCTCCACACTCTCTTCTGCATGGAGGTGAATAGATTCTTGGAGGTTCATGTGATAGAGAAAATACGAGAACTGAGGTATCTCTAGTCTCTGAATCCTCTGTTGGGGGTTCAGGGAAGGAGAGTGGGGATGGGAGGGTGGTGTAGAAGTTCTTGACTTCTCCCTGGCAGAAGCTTCAGAGGTCTGATTCAAATTTCACTTTTTAAAAAAATGTTAGTTTTAGTTTTATTTTTAATTTTTTTGGCCATGCTGCACAGCTTTCAGGATCTTAGTTCTCTGACCAAGGATTGAACGCGGGCCACGGCAGTGGAAATGCCAAGTCCTAACCACTGGACAGCCGGGGAATTCCCCAAATTTCATTTTTTTTAATGTTTAATTATTTTTTTAAAAATTGTGATAAGCCAAAGGACATAACAGTGAAAGGGCAACCCATGAAATCAGAGAAAATACTTGCAAATCATGTCTGATAAAGGATTAATATCCAGAATATATAAAGAACTTCTACAGCTCAACAACAACCAAAAAAAAAAAGTCTGATTAAAAAATGGGCAAAGGTCTGGAGCCTGTGCTCCGCAACAAGAGAGGCCACGATAGTGAGAGGCCCACGCACCGCGATGAAGAGTGGCCCCCGCTTGCCGCAACTAGAGAAAGCCCTAGCACAGAAACGAAGACCCAACATAGCAATCAATCAATCAATCAATAAATCTTTAAAAAAAAATGGGCAAAGGACTTGAACAGACATTTCTCCAAAGAAGATAGACAAATGGCCAATAAGCACATGAAAAGATACTCAATATCATTAATCATTAGGGAAATGCAATTGAAAACCACTGCACACCCAATAGGATGGCCGCTATCAAAAGAACTAAGTGTTGGCATGCATGTGGAGAAATTGGAACTCTTGTGCATCGTTGGTGGGAATAAAAAATGGTGCAGCTGCTGTGGAAAACAGTATGGTGGTCCCTCAAAAAACTAAAAATAGAATTACCGTTTGATCCAGTAATCCCACTTCTAGGTATATATGCTCAAAATAATTGAAATCAGTGTCGCAAAAAGATACTGTACACTGATGTTCGTAGCAGCATTACTCACAAGAGCCAAAACGTGCAAGAAACTGGAGTCCAACAGATAAATGGATAAACTGTGGTATACAATACAATGGAATATTATTCAGCCTTTAAAAAGGAAGGAAATTTTGATATATGTTACAACATGGATGATCCTTGAGGATATTATGTTAAGTGAAATAAGCCAGTCACAAAAAGACAAATATTGTATGATTCCACTTGTATGAGGTACCTAGAGCAGTCAGAGTTATAGAGATATGAAGTATCTTTGGTGTGCAGGTGGCTGGGGGCAGGGAGGAAATGATGAATTGTTTAAGGTGTACAGTGTTTCACTTTTGCAGGATGAAAAGATTCATGGAGATGGATGGTGGTGATGGTTGCACAACTATGAATGTACTTAATGACACATCTGTACACTTAAAAATGGTTAAGATGGTAAATTTTATGTCAAGTGTATTTTTTAAAAAAATATTTATTTATTTTGGTTGCTCTGGGTCTTAGTTGTGGCATGCGGGATCTTTTTAGCTATGGCCTGCGGACTTTCTTAGTTGCAGCATGCTGACTCTCAGTTGCAGCACGCATGCCGGATCTAGTTCCCCGACCAGAGATCCAATCTGGCCCCCCTGCATTGGGAGCACGGAGTCTTACCCACTGGACCACCAGGGAAGTCCCTGTCCGGTGTACTTTAATTTAAAAAAATTGTGATAAGCAACACGCACACTCAAGTGTACTACATGATATACCAAATTTTAACTCACTTTTAAACTTGCTGCCAATAACTTGCGTACACCTTCCATTTCTTCCAAGTGTGTAAAACTCATTATTTCCTCTTTGGAGAATTTTTCTGAGCTTGCAAGGCCAGTAAGGGATAAAATCAAAAGAAAACTTACTATTTCCAACTACCACATAGCGTGCACTCCCCCACCCCTACCCAGTACCCAATACTTTAGAACTACTGTTTGTCATTCATTATGCCCCATTTAAAAAATTATACTCAAAACAGATTCCCGGGTTTTACTGCAAATGTTACACATTCGAGAACTTATAAAATAAATCGATACTAAGAAAATACGCTTCGTATCCGTTTTATATATTCGGCTTCCATGTAAGCCTTCACTTGCAGACTTCGGCTGACGAGGGTAAAAAAAAAAACTCTGGCCTAAAAACAAGCCGACGGGGGCCGGCCCCGCCCCCTCGGCGGGCCAATCAGCCGCGCAGCCGGGAAGTACGTACAGCTGCCGGCCGAGCGAGTCGATAAGGACGGGCGAGAGGCAGGTTCCTGCTGAAGCGTTCGGAGGTTCGGGGGGCGGCTGGCCATCTTCTCCAGCCGCTCGGGTAGGTGTTTGCCTTCCCGGAGAGGTAGGCTGGCGACCAGAGACGTGAGTCCGCTCGGTCGTGTGTGTTTTGTGCGGCGGGCGAGGCTGCGGTTCGGCCTGGGCGGGTCCCGCGGGCGGCGACGCAGGGGAGGCCAGGGCCTCTGTCCGGGCGGGGGCCGAGTTCGCCGGGGCCTGCGGGGGACTTCGGAGCGCGGCGCCGACCGGGATGAGCGAGAAACCTGCCCCCTTATCTCCCCGGCCAGTTGTCTGTCTTAACTCTGGGTGCCACGCGGTTGTCTTACTTTACGCGGTTCAGAGAGCGGCCTAGGGAAAAGGGGCAAGAAGGGCAAAGCGAGACGCGAGCGAACGTTGACTTTTTGTTGGCTTCAGTTATCTCTGAAAACTTTAGGTACAATCTGAACAAATACCGTTAGCAGAATGGCTCGGATTTGGTTGCAGTTGTTTTCAAAAACTCCAAATTAATTTGAATGTTAAAAGTTAGAGATGCATATTTATGAGTGGGTGGTGGAAAACAATGACGATTTTCACTATGATGGTGGTTATGAAGGTGTGGTCCCCAGACTTATCACCATGAAGGTGTGGTCCCCAGTTTATCACCATTACTGGCATCATCATCGTAGTCATCGAGGAATCGTTAGAAATGCATATTCTTAAGTTTGAGAACCACGGTTCCGGGAAACTACACAAACGCACACGAAATAAATTGCAAGACCCTGACTTTTATGCCAGGTTACTTCTAGGTTAATACAGAAGTTGACTCTAATACCCAAGTTAGCTTTGTCTTACTCATTTCACGTGTAAATTCATTGAAATCAGATGTGTCTCCTTTGTGCCGATTTCCACTCAGTGGCTGGCATCTCCTTGGAGATCTCTGCCTTTGTTGGTAGCTGTCCAGTCTAGTAGCTCCTGTTAAAGTCCACTCTCCGTATTTCCTGCTTTGTGGAGGTGGGGATCCCGCAGTTCCTCCTCTCCATCTTCTCAGAATAGCCCCACAGGGCCACTAGCATCTTGCCCTGGAGAGGCAGTTTTAGGTAGAGCCAGTCTGGGTTTGACCACCTAATAGCTGAGTGGCCTTGGGCAAGTTACTTGTTTTTCTAATCTATAAAATGAAGATAATAATAGTACTACTTCTAAGAGTTCTTGTGAGGATTAAATGAATGAATGCACGTAACAGGGTTTCGCACATAGTAATCAAATACTAGTTACTATTATTATATAATAATTTTGGCATTATTAGTGTCAAAGACACACAGATGAAAAAATTATTAAAAAATAGAACTAAGGGAGAGAGACTATTACTGACAAATGGTAGAATAACAGGTGCCACCACTGAATTACACCAACATAGGATGGTTACTTTTCCTTAACATTTTGCTACTCAGAGTGTGGTCTGTGGGCCAGTGTCTCTGCCATCACTAGGAGCTTGTTAGAAATGCAGAATCTCAGGCCCACCTCAGATTTACTCAATCAGAATCTGTTTCTTAACAAAATCTCCACCAGGTTTAGATGTGGCTTTGTTTGGAGGAAGTGTGAGATTATCTGAAGGATTTCTCAAGGAGAAATCAGTGACCACAGGGATTTGGCAGGAGGCCTTGACTTTGCAGCTGATTTCACTATTCTGCATCGCCTCCTGGTCTTCCATCATTTCTGCATTGCTAAACCCTACCCCTGGATCTGCTGATCATTATTGGAGAAAATAGCGTAGTTGCCAATAGCATGACTTTGGGGGGGGTCATAGTCAAAACTCAGCTGCTTGACAGGCTTTTGATTCATCTCCCTTTGTGGAATGCTTCCTTTAGTGCTGTTTTTCCACATCTCTATTCTCCATCCCAGCCTCTGCATGCACAGGGACACTCTGTGCTTTACAATGGACTTTTTCAGTATCCTCTTGATATCAAACAGTAATGTGAACTTTGAGCTTCTCTTCTTTTTGCTTTAGAACCTTTATTTCCATCCTTCCTCATTCATTTCTATTGATGAAGTCATGTAAAACCTTGTTGCCTATGAAAAGCCTTAACTGTAGCCTTGATTTTAGACACTGCCATCTTTTCCTAGTCTCTGCTCAGTTCAGGCACTCCCCTTGTCACCTATTTAGTTCTTATTTTTTTTTTTTTTGGCCACGCCATGCGGCTTACAGGATCTTAGCTCCTGACCGGGGATTGAACCCGGGCCCACACAGTGAAAAAGTGCAGAGTCCTAACCACTGGACAGCCAGGGAATTCCTTAGTTCTTTTTTTTTTTCATTGGAGTATAGTTGATTTACAATGTTGTGTTGATTTCTGCTGTACAGCAGAGTGATTCAGTTATACATATATATACATTCTTTTTTTATATTCTTTACCATCATGGTTTATCATAGGATACTGAACACAGTTCTCTGTGCTATAGAGTAGGACCTTGGTGTTTATCCATTCCATGTATAATAGCTTACATCTGCTAACCCCACCATCCCACTCCATCCCTCCCCCAACCCCCTCCCCCTTGGCAACCACAAGTCTGTTCTCTATTCACCTTCTTAGTTCTTAACTGCTTAGAATTAGGCTTCTCCCTGTCATTCTGTGAAAGTCAATTCACAGATGACCAACTAATTAACCAATCCAGTGGCTTTTTTCAAACTTTATTTTTCTCAGTTTCTCTGAAGTATTTAATATAGTTGACTAATACCTCCTTCTTCAAATTAAGCCCCTCTTGCATAAAACACTTTGCATGTTTTCAGCTTGCCTTCTATTACTCTCATTAGTCTTTACTCTCTTCTTTTGTATTTGGGTCTTCTCAAGGCTTTATTCCTTAGCTTAACTCTTTTTTTTTCCCCAGTAAGGTATACAGTTATCCAGTATTTCTAAGCATCTCTGGAGCATGACAGGGATTTTAGGATGCCTTTCCCATCATTATTGTTATCTAGTATTTTGGCTTTACATTTTTAAACATAGAAAGTTAGGTTTTTAAAAAAAAATATCAGTTGTTTACTAAATTTATCAATATGCTTGATCAGTTCCCATGCTCATTGTTGTTTCTTTTATTTACACCTTTCCTCATTGAGGTTAAACTTCTTAAACATATCAAGAGTCTATGGATTGTAGACTTTATTAGTTTTTTTTATGTCTAAAGAAATTTGTATCAGTTTGCTAGGGCTACCTTGACAAAGTACCACAGACTGGGCAGCTTAGACAACAGAAATTAATTTTCTCACAGTTCTGGAGGCTGGAAGTCCAAGATCAAGGTGTCAACAGGGTGGGTTTCTTCTGTGACCTCTCTCTGTGGCTTGCAGGTGGCCGTCTTCTCCCTGTGTCTTCACATCATCTTCCCGCTGACCTGTGTCCAAATTTCTGCTTATAAGGACATAAGTCATATTGGATTAGGGCTCATGACCTCATTTTTAACTTAATTATCTGTTTAGAGATCCTGCCTTTAAATACAGTATTCTGAAGAACTGGGGGTTAGGACTTCAACATATGAATTTGGTGGAGGGATGCAGTTTAGACTGTAAAAATACTTTTTTAAAATTAATTTTCATTGGAGTATAGTTGCTTTACAATGTTGTGTTAGTTTCTGCTGTACAGCAAAGCATATCAGTTATACGTATACATATATCCCCTCTCTTTTCGATTTCCTTCCCGTTTAGGTCACCACAGAGCACTGAGTAGAGTTCCCTGTGCTATACAGTAGGTTCTTGTTAGTTATCCATTTTATACATAGTAGTGTATATATGTCCCAATCTCCCAATTCATCCTACCCCTGTTTCCCCCGCCTTGGTATCCATAAGTTCTCTACATCTGTGTCTCTATTTCTGCCTTGCAAATAAGCATAACTATATCTTAATTAGTCTTTCCCATGGGGGGAAAAAACTTTTGTAAAATGTGAAATATACATACAGAAAAGTGTGTAAAATACAAATGTTCACCTTAGCAAATTATTAAAGAGCAAGCACCTATGTAACTACCATCCAGGTTAAGGAGTAGAACATTGCCATCGTCCCAGAAGCCCTCCAGCACCTTCTCCCTTGTCTCATTCTTGATCTCAGAGGGAAGGGTTTCAATATTTACCACCAAGTGTGATGCTTGCTGTAGTACTCTGACAAAGTTTTCTTTTATTCCTGGTTAGCTAAGTGTTTTGTTTTAATCATGAATGAATTTATCCTGTTTCATTCTTTTTTTTTTAATTTTTATTATTTATTTATTTATTTGGCTGTGTTGGGTCTTCATTTCTGTGCGAGGGCTTTCTCCAGCTGCAGCGAGCGGGGGCCACTCTTCATCGCGGTGCGCGGGCCTCTCACTGTCATGGCCTCTCTTGTTGGGGAGCACAGGCTCCAGATGCGCAGGCTCAGTAGTTGTGGCTCACGGGCCCAGTTGCTCCGCGGCATGTGGGATCCCCCCAGACCAGGGCTCGAACCCGTGTCCCCTGCATTGGCAGGCAGATTCTCAACCACTGCGCCACCAGGGAAGCCCTGTTTCATTCTTGATATTGGTTTTGGGGGCCTTCTCTTTTTCTTCATTAATCTTACTATAGGTTTATCAATTTTATTCATCATTTCAAAGAACCAAGTTTTGGTTTTGTTATCTTCTCTATTACATGTTTTCTAATTTATTAATTTTTACTCTTTGTTTTTGAACTGAATCTTTTCCATGTGCTTTCTCAGGCCTCAGGTACTTTCCTCCTATGTGTGCACTGATCAGTGTGGTGCTGAATATTCAAGGGAGTCTGTTCTCATACCAATTCCTCTGATACAGACTGTGTCCTCCAATTCAGTTCAGTTCTGACCCTAACTATCCAGTTACTGCACACCCCACAAGTTAAGGGCAAAGTCCTTTACAAGACTTTCCGCACATCAGATGCATGTCTTGGGGGCCACCTGTACTTCTGACCAACTGGCTGTAGATTGGGGGGTTCCCATGACCCCATCAGATTGGGTAATTCACTAGAACCACTCACTGAAAGTTCTACAGTTAATGGTTTTATTATAAAGGCCATAGATGAAGATCAGCCAAATGAAGAGACACATAGGGCAAAGTCTGTGGGGGAGAATGCAGAGCTTTTGTGTCCTCATGGAATCCAGGTGTGTCACCATCTCAGCACATCACTGTGTCACCAGCCAGGAAGCTCCTCTGAGCCTCAGTGTCCAGAGTTTTTATCAGGGTTTCAGTCCATAGGCATGATTGATTCATTGGCCACATGATTGAATTCAATCTCCAGCTGCCCTCTCATCCCCAGAGGTTGGATGGCTGAAAGTTCCAACCCTCTAATCATGTGCTTGGTCTTTTGGATGACCGTTTCCCAACCTGAAGGTATCTAGGAGCCCACCATGAGGCACCTCGTTAGCATAACAGACAGTCCTATCACTCAGGAAATTTCAAGGGTTTTTGAAGGAGCTGGGGCCAAGATGGAGTAATAGGGACCCTCTGCAGACCTCTGCAGGTCTGTCTCTATGCAAATTTCCCTTCTGAACTCCAGCTGCCTTGATTTCTCCAGACTCAACTCCATCTCCTCAAGGATCCCAGCTCCTGGGCTCTCCCTGAATTTCCCCTCTGGGTGCCCATGGTTACTTAAGACAGTAGCCTGGGGCAGTGGAAGGGCTGTCCATGTTTGTTTCCCATCTTTCAAGGACCACCATTCTTTCTTGCCTGGTGTCCAGTTTCTTGAAAACCATCTCATATATTTTATGCAGGGTTCTTTCTTGGTTGTTCAGGCAGGAAGGTAAATCTGGTCCCTGTTACTCCATCTTGGCCAGAAGTAGGAGTCTGGGGAGTGCTTTGGAGCATGGAGTTACTATGTCATCTTAACCCCAAACCTTTACCTGAATTCTTCCTTTATTCCTGTCAGGCTCTTGTCCCTAACACTTTGTTAAAAACTGCTGTACCAAATCCAGTGGTCAGTTTGCTGCCCTCTGATCACCTGATCTTTCAGCAGCATTTGATATAGTTATCTGTTCCCTTCTTTCTTCACGTGGCTTCTGGAATACCAGCCTCTCCTGGTTTTCTTCCTACCTTACTAGTACTCACTGACAGTGTCTCGTCAGTTCCCCCTCTTCTTTCTGACCTCCAAGTCTTTTATCTTCATAAAGGATCTTCTGGTGATCTTATCCAGTCTGTGGCTTTAAACCTCATCTACATCCTGATGGCTCCCAACTGTGTTTCTGTAGCCCCACTCCTCTCCTTAGCTCCATACTGTGTATTAGACATCTCCACTTTGATATTAGTAGGCATCTGAAATATACTGTGTCTAAAACAGAACTCTTGATATGTCAGAACTTGCTATCTGCTCACCTGAGTGTCCCTCAGTCTTTCCCATTCTCCCAGTTGCCCTGGTCACAAACCTTGATGTCATCCTGAATCTTTTCTTGTCCTTACTTCTTACATCCAATTTACCAGCAATTTCTGCAGTGTATTTCTGTATTAGTTAGGGTAGCACAAGATGGTGTTAAAAAAACAGACCCCCAAATCTCAGGGCTTACCATAAAAGAAATGTATTTTTGTTCACATGAAAGTCAAAAAACATGTTCCCACTTAGTAGGTGGCCTTGCATGTGGTCAGTTAGGGTCCCAGCTCCTTTAGTTTGGCTGCCCTCCTCTAGGGCTCAGTGTCCTCCCCATTCCCTGACGGTCGAGGGGGCCAGCTGATGGAGGGTCGCGCGTGGGAGGCTTTCATGGATGTGGTGCATATCCCTTCCACTGCTGTTGCGCTGGCCAGGACTTAATTGTCACATACTTAACTGGAGGACGGGCTGGGATGTGTAGTTACCATGTGTCCAGAAGGAAGAAGAAGGAATGTGCTTGGTGACCTGTTAGCTGGTCTTTGCCACATGTGGTAATATCTACCTCAAATTTTAAAAATCTTATCATTTATCATTGCTTTTGTTGCTGTCTTAGTTCATGCCACCTTCATCTCTCAACTGGACTACTGCAAATCCTCCTTTCTAGTCTCTTGCTTTTGCTCTTCTCTTCCAGCTTCCACATAGCAGCCCCAGTGATTTTAGAATGTAACCCAGATCCTATCACGTCTGTGCTCAAACTCTCTAGTGGAGACACAGATGTAGAGACCAAACGTATGGACACCAAGGGGGGAAAGCGGCGGGAGGCGGGTGGGGTGGTGTGATGAATTGTGAGATTGGGATTGACATGTATACACTAATATGTATAAAATGGATAACTAATAAGAACCTGCTGTATAAAAAAATAAATAAAATAAAATTCAAAAATTCAAAAAAACCCACAAAACTCTATAGTGGGTGGCTTCCTATTACACTTAGAGTAAAAACCACACTCATTACTGTGGCCAATTCCCCTTCTCCCCTCCAACTCATTCCCAGGACCCAGTTGTTCTGGCCTTCTTGCCTGTTGTTTGAATGCTTCAAACATAATCCCTACTTGGGCCTTTATGCTTGCTATGCCCTCTCTCTGGGTTTTCTTTTCCTAAATCTTCCTAAGGTTAGCTTATCATTTTTCTGTTTAAATGTTGTGGTTATCTACCACTGTGTAACAAACCACCCCAAAGTTTAGGGGCTTTCAACAACCATTTTATCATCTCTCATGATTCCGTGGCTTGTGGGGCTTGACTGAGCTCAGCTGGGTAGTTTTTTTTTTCCACATGATGTTGGCAGGATCACCAAGTCAGTTACCAAGGGATTGGACTGGAATCACCTAGAAGGCTCACCCATATGGCTGGTCATTGATGTTGGCTGCCAACTGGGAGCTCAGTGTGCCCCTGCACGTGGTCTCTCCAGGTGACTTGGCATTCTCAAAGCGTGGTGGCTGAGTTCCAAGAGGGTGTCCCAAAAGCAGGTGTTCCAGAGTGATAAAGTAGAAGCAGCTGATCCTGGTATAGGTTAGGCCAGGTCCAGAACCAACACAGCATTACTTCTACCCCAGTATTTTGGCTGGTCACATGGCCAGCCCAGATTTAGGAGGAAAGGAAATAAACTCCATCTCTCAGTGCGGGAAATGATAAAGAGTTTGAGGCCATGTTTCATCTCCTCAGAGGCCTTCTCTAAAATACCCAGCATTACCTAATCCATCTACACCACTGTCTTATTTTATTTTCCTTATATGACTTATCACTATCTGAAATTTTTTTTTTGCCAATTCATTGTCATCCCCCACTAGAGTGTAAGTTTCTTAAAGAAGACCTGGCTGGTCTAGTTTCCTGGTAGCCCTGTCACTTACGACAGTGCCCAGTATCCAGCAGGTATTTTGTAAACGTTGAACACGAGAGCGCTGGATGTTCTCCCAAAACCTTATTCTCGTTCTGAATTTCCTTTTTAAGTTAATGATAGCACCATTTTTGTTGTTGGTAGGCCTTACAATCTTGGAGTCATGTCTGCCATCGTTCTCTTTCTTTCCTTCTATGTGCATTCAGTTGCTGAGGTCTATAGAATTAATCTTTAAAACATGTCCGATGGGTTCTCTCTGTTCTCATCGATGTCACTGTTTCAGACCAGCATCCTTTTTCTTCTCAAGCCTCCTTGTTGAACTCTCTGAGTGTATATTTAATGCTAGTTTCATCTTCCCAAAATGTAGCTCCCATCACCCTTGAAAGCTATTGTTAGCCCGTGAAGTTAGTCATAAGCCTTTTTACTTTTGCAGAGTCATCGCAGCCACCTCTCCGCCTCTGTGTTCCACCACGTCCATCCTCGTGTTTCCAGTTTCTGAGGAGTACATTTTGCTCTCTGTCTCTGCCTCCCTCATCTCGTACTCTTAGAATGTTGCCCATACTTCAAAGTCCATTTCCCATGCCCATTCCTCCATGAAATCTTCCCAGTTTCTCCCAGTCAGATGTGCTTCTTCATCCTGTGAGCCCCTAAAACCCTTTGAATCCCTGCTGAGGATTTGATCATTTGCATTTGCGGCTTAACAAACATTTGCTGAATGTCTTTCACTTGCTGGCCACTGGGCTGAGTGTTGGGCTTGGAGAGGTGGAGGGGGCAAGATGGAGAGGGCATTGGGAAGGTGAATTTAGACTTGAGTAAGATGTTACCTTCCCTGGAGAAGTTCACGTTGCAGTGCAGTGATTTTCTACCTTCATTGTGTGATGGAACCAGGTGGGGAGCTTTAAAAATCCCAATGCCTGGGTCCCTCGCCTAGAGATTCTGATTCAGTTGGCTTGGGATATGGCCAGAAGATAGGAGGATTAAGAAGCTTCCCAGGTGATTCTAATGCACGGCCAAGACTGAGAGCCACGGTGCTAAGGGATGAGACTGACCAGTAAGTGGTTAATTTCAGTGTGTGATACTTTAGAAGAAGAAACAGAACACACCAGGAATACAAAAGAGTGTTTAGTTTAGCCTGGAGTTACTTTTATTCCTGCAGCTAGAGTGTAAGCCATTTATGGGCAGGGCCCAGGGCATTCTCATCTTGGAAATCCCTTACCTGATCCTTATTCAGAGTAGGTATAAGAGAGGCTGTCTGACAGAACATTGTGCAGTGATGGAAGTGTTCTGTATCTGCGCTGTCCAGTTTGGTGGCCACTAGCCATATGTGACAACTGAGCACTTGAAATGCAGCTAGTAAGAATGAGGAACTGATTTTCAATGTAACTTAATTTTAATTAATTTAAATTTCAGTAGCCACATGTGGCTAATGACTACTGTGTTGGACACTGTTGAATAGAGGAGATACTGTGTTGAAACGATTTGACGGTGTTTATGCAGAGGCTTAGATGAAGCAAGCTGTTTTCTCTGACTGTTAGAGAGTTCAGTCACATCATTTGAATCTTAATTTTGCACCTTTTAAATTTCCCATTTGTTAAAAAAAAATGGGGGATGAGTAGGGTTTGGTTCAAATACCTGTTTTCTTTAAAACAGTTTTACTGAGAAATGATTCACATACTGTACAATTCACCCATTTATATTGTACAATTCATCAGTTTTTAGTATATTCACAGATATGTACAACCATTACCACAGTTAATTTTAGATCGTTTTTCATCACGATCTAAAACTTTTCATCAGAGTTTTTCATCAAAAACTCTGTACCGGGGACTTCCCTGGTGGCAGAGTGGTTAAGAATCTGCCTGCCAATGCACGGGATGTGGGTTCGAGCCCTGGTCTGAGAAGATCCCACATGCTGTGGAGCAGCTAAGCCTGTGCGCCACAACTACTGAGCCTGCGCTCTAGAGCCCGTGAGCCACAACTGCTGAGCCTGCGTGCCACAGCTACTAAAGCCTGCACGCCTAGAGCCTGTGCTCCGCAACAAGAGAAGCCACCACAATGAGAAGACCGCACACCGCAATGAAGAGTAGCCCCCGCTCGCCGCAACTAGAGAAAGCCTGCGCGCAGCAACAAAGACCCAATGTAGCCAAAAGTAAAATAAATAAATTAAATAAATAAAATTGAAAGAAAACCCCAAAAAAGTCTGTACTGACTCACAGACATAGAGAACAGACTTGTGGTTGCCAAGGAGTGGGGCAGGGATGGATTGGGAGTTTGGGGTTAGCAGACACAAACTATTATATATAGAACGGATAAATAACAAGGTCCTACTGTATAGCACAGGGAACTATATTCAATATCCTGTGATAAACCATAATGGAAAAGAATATAAAAAGGAATGTATACATATGTATAACTGAATCACTTTGCTGTACAGCGGAAACTAACACAACATTGTAAATCAACTATACTTCAATCAAAAAAAAAGAAACCCTGTACCATTTAACTACCACCCCTCTGTCCCTTATTATATCCTCAGACTTATACACCTACCAATCTCCATAGATTTGCCTGTTCTGGACATTTTGTATCAATGGAATCATATAATATATGGTTTTTGGTGACTGTTTTTTTTTCACATGGCATGATGTTTTCAAGATTCATCCACGTCATAGCATGTATCAATACTTCATTCCTTTTTATGGCCTAATAATATTCCACTGTATGGTACTCATTCATCAGTTTAGGGACATTTGGGTTGTTTCTCCTTTTTGGCTATTGTGAATAATGCAACTATAAATGTTTATGTACAAGTTTTTGTGTTGACGTATATTTTCATTTCTCTTGGATATATACCTAGAAGTGGAATTGCTGAATCACTTAGAAAATCTTATGTACACTTTTTGTCTCAGTGAGAATATGTGTGCATGTGTGTATGTGTTTTTATGCGAATACCACTTTACTGAGTATTTTTAATTCAGTTATTATTAAGAAAGCATTATCTTAACACTAGAAGGAAGTAGATTGTTTTTATTAAAACAGGTTCCTCCAAAAGTAATCATACTTCACTATATCTATTAATTTTTGTAGCCTTCATGCAGGATGCTGTGTTCTGTGCTCTTTTGTGAATGTCTGTGGCTGATAACTGCTTATGCTCATGATGATGACTGGATTGACCCCACAGACATGCTTAACTATGATGCTGCTTCAGGAACAATGAGAAAATCTCAGGTATTTAAAAAATACATGTGTGTATAACACCTTATCAGTCCTGTGATGGAAATAGTCTACTTTTGTTATTGTTTTTCACAGAGCTATGAGAGTCCTATATCAATGATTAGCAGTCATGCAGAATGTCTTCTTGCCTCCTAGTCTAAGATGATTTCAACCGCACCTGTTTATTTCTGTTTCAAATTTGAATGTAAAGCCCGTCGAGAAGCAAACTAATTTGATTTTAGTTCTTAGCTAGGATATAAATTTGAGGCTCTTACTTTTTTGGTGGTTTAATACAGTTGAGGAATATAACGAGCAAAGCCATAAAATGATGAAGTAAAAATTTTAGTCTCATTAACTGTAGGTTATTTTTACAACTGAACTATCAAGAAAGAAAATCTCTCTCTCCTTTGCTTTAGGTGAAGTATGGTATATCAGAGAAAGAAGAGGTCAGTCCTGACTTATCACATGCTGATGAATTGTCAGAATGTTACAGCAGACTTGATTCTTTAACTTACAAGGTTAGGTTTTTTTATTCATGATTTTTGTATTATTTATAGTATGTTAAATTGCTCTCTGTTTTCCTGTCTTTGCTAACATTATTTGTGTTTCTATCTAAACTACAATTTACATATATATGGTTTTTTTTCTTTAGTTACTCTGGCCTTTGATTTTCGAAATAGTACTTTTATTTTGCTGTAATAACATCTCACTATGCTGTAATTATTTCTTTACCAGACTGAAAATTTCTTGGGACAAGGAATGGGACGAGGTGATGCTCTATCACCTGTTGCAATGCTGGGCTGTAGTAACTCACAGCAAATGCAGCAACTGAAGAAATGGCTCTACTGCTAGTTTCTAAGCATAAGAGCTGCTCTTATAAATATAAGGGATTATTATAATTTAGTGTGTGGTAGCTATTCATTTATTCAGTCCTTTTATTTATGTGGCTGGAGTAGAGTTTATGAGAAAGGAAGTAAGTCAAGATTGCTGGGGAGTTTGAACACAGGTTATGTTGCGGGAACCCACCTCAGTTGGTTGTGAGGCAGGGTGCTGGTGGCATTGTGGAGGGGGCTGGGATGGGGGGGATGGCAGAGGTCCAGCGACACTGGAGGCTCACACTGAGGCAGTGATGGGGTGAAGAGAAGAGGAAAGCGTGCAACTTTTCCGTGGTAGAATAAGCAAGTTGTGATGGTTGAGGGAGGAGGGGAAAAGGATAGGGAAGGCTAGCGTGAATGAGAGAGGTTTCCAGCTTGAGAGACTGGGAGGGCTTTTTAATTGAGATCCAGATATATCCCAGTTGGAGATCTATAAGCAGCTGCTTGTGTGTCTTATCAAATGTGAATGTTTTCTCACCCGAGTGCTAGCAAAGAAATGCTTGGATAAAATTTGCTTCAGTCTTAACTGCATTTTGTGGTGTAGTGAATTAATTTGGCTGGATGTTAGGAAATGGAGAAATGCCTTTTTACTGACATTTTTCATTCCATTGTTGGTGCCTTTGGTTCAAATGTTGTAACAACATGATTGGTAAAATGGAGTCTTTAGTCTTTGTTTTTAAAAAATTGTTTCTCTTAAAAAATTGTTTCTCTTAAAAAGAAACTAAAAATTTTTAGGGTTTGTAAACCTTGCCTGAAAGCAGAGGAGACTGCCCTGTGACTTCTTGAGTGTCTTTCTGTCCTGAGTCTGTGTGTGCTGCTCAGTAATTGTATGTTTATCATCTGAAGCCCACTTCAGTGCTCCATGCAACTTGTGGTCCACACTCAAGTAAAAAGTACTTTTCACAGGTTCTGAATGTCTGTGAGATGTGCACTGCCCTCCCTCAGAGACTAGGCCACTGTGGTGTTTGTAGAGCTAATTTCAGAGGAAGTCTGTTCTAACGAAGGACTCCGTGCAGAGGGGGCGCCATGTGTAGGACACTCGGGAGAAGCCGTGGTTCCTGACATATGGTAGGGGGTGATCGATGGTTGGCAGGAAAAATTAATAAAAGGCCAAAAGTAATATGCACATTCAGGAAAATCTTTGCTGTGTCCTTCATTTTCCGGCTTCATGCTATCCCTGTTTCTCTTTGTCCTCTCTTTCTGGGTTTCTTTTTCCCCCCTTTTTCCTTTCATTCCTTTCTTTGTTAAACCATTACTTTGGAATTAGGAAGAGGCAGATTGGTCCAGGTGTTCTGCTTATCCACATCTCTGCTTCCTTGTTTCATGATCTTCAGTTTTAAAATTGCCGAAAGTCAGCGAGAAAACTGCCAGTCAGGGCGCAGTGTGGGACATGTGTTCCTTATTTGTTGCCTACTTGCCCTTTGCAAAGAGAACCCATAGGAAGCAGGTGAGATCTACATTTTAATGCAAGCTTGATAAAAAAATAACGAGCTCCTTACTTTGATCTCGATGGGGCCACTAGGCTAGAAACTTGACCCTTATTACATTAAACTTTGATGCTAACTAATGTTGTATTTATTTTGTGGTTACAGATTGATGAGTGTGAAAAGCAGAAGAGAAAAGACTATGAAAGTCAAAGCAATCCTGTTTTTAGGAGATACTTAAATAAGATTTTAATTGAAACCAGAAAGCTTGGCCTTGTGAGTATTTGGTGGTGTGATACTAATCAGTGTAGTGGATATTTTCGTTATTTATTAATTTCACATTATATCAAGCAGTGGCAAAGCATCATTATGCTTCAACAGAGGATACCTGACTCACCCTTTTACCAGAACCTATTCATGCAGGATTGAAGGTAGCTGCCTGCTTTACAGTGGTTTGGTGGAAGGCAAGTGAGCTGTGCAGATCCCTCCTCTTTTTCCTGTAGTTCATGGGGATTTACTTACTCTGTGCACTGCCCTACCACTTAATTGGTTTGGAGGGAGAGGGAGATTTTTTTTTTTTTTAATTTTGGCTGCACTGCACGACACGTGGGATCTTAGTTCCTCAACCAGGGATTGAACGCACGCCTCCCTGTATTGGAAGGTGAAGGGGAAGTCCAGAGGGAGATTGTTTTAAATTTGCTATTTGAACTTTCCTGAACAGTTAGAAACTTAATAAACTCATGACTTGGTAAGGAAATTCTATCCCAGTCCTTACTTCTTGTTTTCTACCACTTCCACACTTTCTTATTCAGATGGTGTAACATCATTATATGTTGAGAAAAAGAAAAGTGTGTTTTAAGTAGTTTTTTCCCCCTAGCTGTTTACTGTGGCAAGGCTGCTTTATAGAAATTACATATCAGGCACATATTGTTCATGATTAATGTTAAGATTCCATCTTTTAGAGTCATTGTTTTCACTTTGAGGAGTCGAAACATCAAGAAAACTTAAAAAAAGGGGGTGTTAGATGAATAGTAATCCCACCTTATTTTGGAGATGTAAAAGCAGATGTACTCACATGTACACCCTTCAGTTTGAGTCTTATAACTGAGTGCAAGGTGGAAAAGAGTCTATTTTATAGATGAGGAAACAGGTAGAGTCAGAAAATACTCAAGATGGAGAAGCTTGGAATATTTCGTTCCTGGTTTTTTAGAAGTATTAATCAATGGCTGCTTTTTTACACTTACTGATGATTTGTGATATTACATGACACTTTGGTTTTTCTCATTTTATATTTACTTTTTAATATAAATATCAGTATTTACTATTAGAAAAGATAATGTTTATAATGATTTTGCTAACCTGAACTCTCAGTAATATAGTTGTGACTGTCATGCATATTTATGGAAACCCAGATTTTGCTGCTTTTTGAGATCCTTTTTGTTTTTCTTATTTGTACTACTGCAGATTTTAGGCTATTTGAAAACTGTGTCAGCAAATGGAAAGTCATAAATGGAATCATAAAATAATGATAGTTTATCCTCATTATTTGTGGATTCCATATTTTTAAATATTTCAAATATCAAACTTTATTTGTAACCTCAGAATCAGTACTCCTGCTTTTGTGGTCACTTTCAGACATGCGCGGAGTGACAGAACGTTTGAGTTGCTCAGTGAGCCCATTCTCAGCTGAGGTGAAACAAGGCCATTTTTTGCCTTCTTGTTTTCAGCTCTCATGTTATAAACAAGTACTTTTCTGTGGTCTGTTTATGTTTTGGGGCTTTCATTTTTTAATTTTTAAAATTTTGCTGTTTAAAAATCTCCCAAATGTTGTGCTGTCTAGTGTTCCTAAGCACAGGAGGCTGAGATGTGCCCCAAAGAAAATTCCCTTGTTAGTGAAGCTCAGTTCAGTCACGAGTCATAGTGCCGTTGGCTATGAGCTCAGTGTTAACGGAGCCACAGTATATATATTAAGGTGTCTGTTTATTTTTAAAATTTCTTTCTTTCCTTTTTTTTCTTCAATATTTATTTATTTATTTATTTTGGCTGCGCTGGGTCTTAGTTGTGGCATGCGGGATTTTTTTTTTTTTTTTTTTAGTTGCAGCACACGGGCTTCTTAGTTGCGGCACGCCTGTGGGATCTAGTTCCCAGACCAGGGATTGAACCCGGGCCCCCTGCCTTGGGAGCGCGGAGTCTTACCCACTGGATCAGCAGGGAAGTCCCTATATTAAGGTGTCTTTAAACAGTAACATAAAAAGGTTATGAAGTGATTGGTTGATGAAAATGTGCTTGCAGGAACCTAACCCTGTATTTCCTGTAGGAGCCATGGTTCAGTATTTGCTGACTAGTGTTCAGGGTGACTTTATAGAATGTAAGTACTGCAGATAGCAGGAATCAACTGTAATTTAGTAAAATGTACTGTATGTTACTTGCATAGAGTTATATAATTTTTGAAGTGTTTTTCACGTGTATTATCTTTGGTTTTCATGTTGGCCTGTGAGACAGACAGGTAGATATTATTACTCTTATTTTATACCTGTGAAATATTGTGAACTAATTATATATTTAGTTCCAAATTAGCTTTTGTCTTAAAATATTTCATTGAGTAATATAATGATAAAATTCTCCTTTTCTGTTTTGTTTTTTTTTTGGCAAATTTAATTCAGCCTGATGAAAACAAAGTTGATATGCATTATGATGCCGAGATTATCCTTAAAAGACAAACCTTGTTAGAAATACAAAAGTTTCTCAGTGGAGAGGATTGGAAGCCAGGAGCCTTGGATGATGCACTAAGTGATATTTTAATTAATTTTAAGTTTCATAATTTTGAAACATGGAAGTGGCAATTTGAAGATTCCTTTGGAGTGGATCCATATAATGTATTGATGGTAAGATGGGATGAGGGGGACATGATAAGCATGTTTTTATTTTTAACATGTTTTTATTTTTTAAAACACTTTAAAAACCCCACCATAATTATGTTGAGAACTCATACTAAGTCACTGATACTGGGGTTGACGAACATGCAGCAAAATGGTACAAATGATTTTGCGTATTCAAGTCCAGTTCTTTTGTTTTTGCTGACCATCAGTGTTTTTTGTTGGGAAGGATAGCTTGGCGGTGACTCTTCTTTCTGTTCTGTTTCTGTTTTTGAGATGCTTCTGTGTCTGCTCTGCATCGTGATGTTAGTAGCTACTGAGCTGTGGACGTATGTTCGTTGGTACACCCAGTTGAGACGTGTTTTATTCATCAGTTTTCTCATCAGCTTGGGATGGAATTGGATGTATTTATATAAGGTATTGTATAGATAGAAGGTTTTTAAGTTTTCAAATGTTATTTCATAATGAAAGACTGTAATCCATTTAGAGCTAGTATATAATCTTGCCTCAGATGAGGGCAGGAGGTGGTGATCAGAGATGGTGATGGTGAGGAAATTGGCAGCTGCTCAGGTGTCCCTGGTGTTTTGGGTCCTTGACCAGTTAGTGGGGAAAAATATGCAGTCCTGATTTTCATAACCCAGTTCCTGATGGCGGGTGGCATCTGGACAGCTAAATCAGAATAGAATTATGTAGACACACTTGAAAAATTCTCATGTAGGTAATTTGGGGTATGTCTTTTTATTTGCTAGCAGTGATACCAAAATACTGTTTTTTAAAGTTAGGTTATTTTCTGAATATAAAAGTGGTATATTTATGGTAGAGAAGATAGGAAAGATAGAAAGATACAGAGAAATTTAATTCTTAAAAATTGTCTAGGAAATTTCCTGGCAGTCCAGTGGTTAGAACTCGGTGCTTTCACTGCCGGGGGCCTGGGTTCGATCTCTGGTCGGGGAACTAAGATCCCGCAAGCTGCGTGCAATGGCCAAAAAATAAAATAAAACTGTCTATAATCTTACCACCTAGAGATAATCACTGTCGATATTTTGAGGTATTTCTTTATAAACTTTTTCCAAATTTTTAATTCTTTAAAAATCAGGACCACGTTATATATAGAAATTTGAAGAAGCATTATTGTTCCTGTCAAAATAACATAATCATTTAAGGAAAATTTTAGACCTTTTTAGCAGGGTGAGTCAAGTAGCCAACTATTTTCAGTGAATTCATCTGATTAAATCATTGTGATATTTCCTTAGCTCTAAGTTCTATAGCTTCTAGAACTAAGTATTTACAAATTGGAGGAAAGAAGGTAGTTTGGTTGAAAATTGTTCTCTCAGTGATTTCCCCCAGGGCTTTTATTTATAAAAGACATATTGGTCATTTGTGCTAAAAATCATCCAAAGCCAAACACCATTTTGTCATGAATTGTATAAGAGAATGAGTAGTCGTTTAATATGTATAGCTATATTTGGGGGTATGATATCAGCTATATTTGAACTAATTTTTAAAACAATCTTTTTAGTAAAAAGGTTTTCCTTCCTCCTCATAATTACTTTACAAAGAAGGCAATTGTAGTTAGTTCTTTACCTGTTGCATTAAGACTGTTTTGCCATGAGCTGAAAAGAGCCACTTTTTAAAAATAATATGTATTTTTTTCTGTGAAAAATGTTTAAATAATCTGGTTTGGGTGAATGGTGAAGACACACTTTGAACTAAGGTTTTTAGGATGTGTAGGCGTAACCTTCGTTGTTAGCAGCCTTTCATGGTTCCCTTTGGTGTTGGTCAGCTAGCCTTTGCCCAGCATCAGGCTGAAGTTGCCAAGATGGAGCCATTAAACAATGTGTGTGCTGAGAACATGGATTGGACTGGAAGTCTCCTGGGTAAGGTGTTGGTTCCCTTGGCCTTATTTCGAGTAGAATTTCTGAGAATGAAAAAGCATATTAATAATTACAAAGAAATGATAACACGCCAGAAGGAGGCTTTCCATGACTGAATCTTTAGTATCAGAACAGGCAAGAAGAGTCTTAGGTTTCAGACCAGTGACTTCTGTGTTCATGTAATGTGACAGGAAAGGGGTAGAAAGTGTGTATATTGCTGGCTCTGATATTATCTGTCTCCCTGCATTAGACTCACTTTTGTTCATCTAGTCCTTAGCACAGTGTCTAGCACATTCTGGGTCCTCAGCAGAAGTTCATTAGAGAAGTGAATCAATGTATACATGAATTCATTTCCATCTTCGATTTAATCTCCTTATATTGACTTGTGAAATCTTATTGTAGCTTTACTATACTGTTTTTTTTTATTAGGAATTATTTTACTTTTTCTTACAAATTTTATGAACATTCTCACTAATGTTGACTGCCTTTAGTTATAGGTATCTAACAGTGGGAATGGTTCAATGATCAAAGTCTCTTTATAAATGCAAGTCCGTAATGACTGACCCAGAATAGAATGTCAGCAACAAATCAAGGTGTCCAAAAAATTAATTTTCTTGAAAAGATATGGGAGCCAAACCAACCCAGCCTTGCTTCCTGGCTTCAGGGAACAACTAAATGCCTCCTGTAGCTCATGCTAGTACATAATGTACGTGAGTCTGATTTAGAAAAAGTAAGAGAACTAATGTTCTACTTTATTTTGTAAAATAAGTAAAGAACTGACTTTTTTAATTGAAATTTTTTGGACATAGTTGTAGATTCACAGGTAGCTGTAAGAATACAGAGAGATCCTGTGTACCCTTTACCCACTTCCCCCACTGGTAACATCTTGCATACTTGCAATAGTGCAGTATCACAACCAGGATATCGACTTTGATACAAGCCACCAATCCTACTCAGATTTCCCCAGTTTTACTTGGATTCCTTTGTGTGTGTAAAGAACTGTTTTTAATTGTTTACCTTTTAGAAATCTTAATAAAATATATTTTACCTGTATAAGACTTGTATAATTTGAATGGATTTTTAAAATAAACATTTTGGACATAAGATGAAATTTTAAAAAATCACTGTTACTGGGAGTCTGTTTGCAAAACAATTTAAAATTGATTGGGGGTTGTGGGGAGAGGGACAGTTAAAACTAAAATACTGTCTTATTTGGGAATGAAATGCGACTTTTTTAAAAAATGACTCTGTTTTTGTCTGTTTCTCTAAATAGAATGGCTTAGAAGTTCATGGACCTATAAGGATGACTCATGCCAAAAATACTATGAGCTCTTATTAGTCAACCCTATTTGGTTGGTCCCACCAACAAAGGTTAGAATATATTTTGTGAAAATTACTTACATAAAGCAAGTAAAAAGTCTCTGTATTTATTAAAAATTGTTAGTGGGGTTTTTTTTTGTTGTTGTTAGTGTTTTTTACCATCATTTTGCTAATAATAAACCTTTGTTCTAGAAAAAAATACTTCCATTACACAGTGATTTTCACATGAAAAGTATATGATAACATTTAAATGTATGGAATTTCATAATTTTAGCCTCAGTACAGTTGATTTTGGCTTGTTCTATATTCCTCAATCCTTCGAGGAAAAAAATTAAGTTGTTTTTATCTTTTGCTGTAGGCACTAGCAGTTACGTTCACCAACTTTGTCACGGAGCCATTGAAGCATATTGGAAAAGGAGTTGGTGAATTTATTAAAGCACTCATGAAGGAGATCCCAGTGTTACTACACATTCCAGTGCTGATAATTATGGCATTAGCTGTCCTGGTTAGTATATAGCACTGTTAACAATGAACAGGATTTACAGAAAAAAGGCAATTCTGAAATTATTAGGTTTCTTTTATGTTGTAAATCAGGTTAAGTCATGCTTAATGGTATGAAAAGATGATTTTTAAGTGATAAATGTTTGTTTATACTTACTTGCACATTCCTCTAAGCAAGAAAACGGTTCTCAAGTTTGATTGTAGATGTCAAAGCGGTAGAATAATACCCTCTTTTAACATTTGTTCTTTAAACTTCATGAATTAATACACATGATATCAGTTATGTCCTCTTTGAGAAAGGGTACCTTATTTCAGTCTGAATTTTTGCCACACTGAGAACAGAAGAACATTGGGTTTAACATAGAATCAGAAAGGGATGTAGAAAGAGGTGGGTGTACTAAGAAACAACTTGGGGGATCCAGGAGCAGACATTTATTAAGGAATATTACAATATTACTTGTCAGTCATCCATCAGATGACTGAAGAGTCATCTCTTCAGCTCTTTTTTTGGTTGATTTTCAGCCCTTACCCTAATAAAGCAGTTGTCTCATAAAACAAAATGCAAAGAACTCAGATGTGCCGGGGAAATTATTAAAGAATTGTCTTCCCTTAAGGATACAAAATTCACTATGATCTATTTACTTAAAAATTATTCTTGGGGCTTCCCTGGTGGCGCAGTGGTTGAGAATCTGCCTGCCAATGCAGGGGACACGGGTTCGAGCCCTGGTCTGGGAAGATCCCACATACCGCAGAGCAACTAGGCCCGTGAGCCACAATTGCTGAGCCTGCGCATCTGGAGCCTGTGCTCCGCAGAAAGAGAGGCCACGATAGTGAGAGGCCCGCGCACCGCGATGAAGAGTGGCCCCCACTTGCCACAGCTAGAGAAAGCCCTCGCACAGAAACGAAGACCAACACAGACATAAATAAATAAATAATAAATAAATTAAAAAAAAAAAAAAGAAACATTTGTTTCATTAAAAAAAAAATTATTCTTGTTTTGTTTTTTGGCTTGTGATTAGGATTCATTGGTTTAGGGATATGGTTTTGTTAGGTGACATTAGATGTATAGTAGTAGTTTAGTCTCTAAGACTGAAATTATAAGCAAAACCCCTTCATCGCTTGTTGCGTCATCTGCTGCCTAAGAAAAGGCCTTTTGCTGCTCTGTCTTCAAAGAGTTGTATCTCTAGTACAGTGGTTTTCAAACTTTTTGTTCTCAGGACCCTTCTGTATTCTTCAGAATTGAACACCACAAAGAGCGCTTGTTTGTGGGAGGTTTATTTATTGATATTTACCAGAAATTTTAAAAATACAAGTATACACAAGCACACAGTGCCTGAGCCATCAGAGTGAGGCAGTCACTCTAGCCCCACAAGACTCTGCTGTACAAGAGGAGAGTGAAGAAGACTGATGTCTTTGTATTATGAAAACTTTTGACCTCACAGATTCCTGAGAGTCTCAGAGATCCCCTGAGGGGTCCCTGGGCCACACTTCGAGAACTGCTGCCTAGTTTTTCCCTTGGAGTGTGACTCAAAACCTGTTGAATTTTAGCTGTAGCTAAAGCGAGTTTGTAAAAAATAAACCTACAGGAGAATATTTACATAATGGTGTATAACTTTAATTTTCAGTATTTACCTTATGCGTGTGAATGTAGACAACACATGAGCAATGATCAGACAATTAATACCTTTTAAATTTCTAGGCTTTAGCCTAACTGCTGTTATAATTCAATAAAAATGTGTCCAGCTGATTGAAATGTCTACTTAATACTTGGCGATTTCTCAAATTTTATTGGCTACTCTGGCCCTGTATTAATCTAGAGAAAACCCAGTGAAATTAAGATGTTTATGTCTATAAATGCCATAAGTTATGAAATTTTGTTGGCACCGTGGAAAGCACCTCAAAATTTCGTTGTAAGTCAGCCATTAAGTACTCAGGAATATGTATTTCTTTTCCTTCTAGAGTTTCTGCTATGGTGCTGGAAAATCAGTTAATATGCTGAGACATGTGGGTGGTCCTGAAAGAGAACCACCCCAGGCACTTCAGCCAGGTGAAAGAAGATGGCAGCAGGAAATTGATTATAGACCCCATGGTGGAGCAGGTGATGCAGATTTCTATTATAGGGGCCAAATTGGCCCCATTGAGCACGGCCCTAATGACAAAACATGTGAGGGTAGAAGAGAGGTTTTGAGAGAGAGAGATGTTGACTTGAGATTTCAGACTGGCAACAAGAGCCTTGAAGTGCTTCCGGCATTTGATTTACCAGACGCAGAGGCGAGAGAGCATCCCAAGGTGGTACGCAGCGTAAGTCAGCAACTGTTTATTTCGCTGTCCCTAAATACTAGGTGTAAGTGCTTCCTATAGTGCTTTTGGTTAAGTGTTTTTACTCTTACTTTTCATGGTTAATTATATCACCAGTGATAATAATTATTCACTCTCTCCCCCTCTTTCTGGTCGAAAGTTAGTCCAGCCTCCTCAGAAGAAATGAGATTTAATTTTTATGTTAAATAGTATTTAACAGTAATTTTGTTGGAACAGATGGTAATTCATAATGACATTTCATAGGAAACCAACAAGTGAGCATGACTGAAATTTCTACCTTCGAAGAGATCAGAGAGAAGTCCTCACTGAAGGCCTGGAGCCTTAGGGAGCCAACCTGCAGGAGAGCCCTGAAGCCTTAGTTAGATGGAAGAGTGAGCTGGGAAAGGACCAAAAACCTCGCTTTCCCAAATCTTTTATATCGTTGGCTGGCTAGACTATACTTTTTACCTGTGGAATGGTGAGGCCTCTTTTCCACCATTATTGGCCATTTAAAGGGACATTTCCATTTCTGTTTGAGAGAGGACTTTGTATTGTCATTTGCAAAGTTTAGGTTGCAGACGCAAACCTTTGAGAAATAGTAACAAGTGCAGTAGAATCTAGGAAATTGTAGAATCCCTTCCCATGGAGTTCCTTAGAAGAAACATATCTGCCTGCGTCTAGAAAATTAAGATGTTCCTTTCAGCTTTAATAGTTAATGGTTATCTGTCACTCATCTCAAAAATCCTCCAGTGAGTTCCGGGCTCTCTTGAAGGGAAAGCCAAAGATATCAAGATGGCCTAGGGCTTCCCACCTCTGTTACCACACTGATCTCTCCTCCTGCGCCCCCTCCACCCTCATTCTCCTTCAGCCACAAGGGCCTCCTGCCTATTCCTTGAACTCAAGCCTTTGTACTTGCTGTTCACTATCTAGAATGCTGTTCCCCATATATTCATAAGGTTCATTTCTTCAAGCCTTTGCTCATGTCATCTTTTCAGACCGCCCTAATTTAAAGAGCTATCCAACCCTCCCACCCACAGCATGATACTTTGTTAATTTATTGCCTGATTCTCTCCCCAACTTAAATGTAAATTCCAGGAAGGGCAGGGGTTTTTGTCTGTTTGTTGTCTTGTATCCCCAGCACCTAGAACTTAATGTATGCTCAGTAAATATTTGTTGAATGCATTATTCTCACTAGCAAGAGGAGTTAGCAGTACTGGTCACCAGTCTTCCTGACCCTTCCTTAAGCTGCATCACTAGACCACCTAGCATATCCTGAGTTTCCCACTCCTCCATGTACAGTTCTGTGATGCTTAATAACATTTATATAATTACAATCCAGCACTGGAACCAGGACTTGAAAGAGTTCAACGTTTGCTGTAACAGATTTGTGTGGGAACTTGTTGAACATGTTTATTACAAACCTTCACATTATGTTAACTAAACAATTAAAACACTGTAATTCTCTACTTTGTAGCATAAATCACCTGTTTTGGATACAAAGCCCAAAGAAATTGGTGGAATCTCAGGAGAAAGCACACTGACTGAAAGCAGCCAGTCTGCTAAGCCTGTCTCTGGCCAAAAGATACCAGAGAGTGTGGAAGGTTCCCCTGCAGTGGAAAAGGCCCAGCTCAGGACTGAGGCCACAGGCGGCCCGGAGGAAGGCAGCACGTCCAGCCCAGCAAGCACTGCAGTGAGGGTGTGTGGAAGGGATCCAGACTGCAGCCCGTGTGGCTAGAGGAACACAGACATGGACCACAGCTCTGAGGTCATCTCTGAGTTTTGTAAAGTATACTCTTCCCAGCTATTTCTTCTTCTCTACAAATATTCTGTTATTTACTACACAGATGCCAACTTAAACATCAGTATTTTTACTGACAATCAGGATTAACAAGCACGCATGTATCTCTATTTAATTTCATCTTTCTTTGATATTAAGATGCATCCTATAAAGTTTTGAAGTGTTAATTCTGGACCAGGATCTCATAGATGACATATGGCAAGCATTAATGATTTTGAATAATCAAAGAGGCCAGTTTGAATTAGGGGACATTGAAAAAGAAGTTCTGTTGTTTACAGGCATATATAGGAACCAACTCACCAAAGTGTGTGTTGCCTCGTGGAAGTCCTGTGAAACCTACTTTAGTTAACAGAATTATTTGTTGTGCACTGGACTCAGAATATTTCAAGTGGTAGGTACTCAAAAACAACATGTAAGGAAAGTCACTGTAGTCATGCTTCCCCTCTTCATTCACTTCAGCATTTTAGTGCAGCCACGGAGTCTGCGTCACCAGTGTCAGTCTGCCTCGTGTAGGCTGCCTGCAGATCAGCCTTCGTCTCTGAACTCTTACCGCTATTACTGGGCCTGCTTCCTTATTATCACCCCTTTTACTTTATCCTTAGCTAAGACAGAACTGAAGATTGTCAGGGGAATTTAGATTACATAGCTTGTTAAATCAGTAATCTCAGTTTTACATACTTTGAGAATGGCTTTATTTCCCCAGCAAATGAAGTACACAGGCTTTATAAGACCTGTTTTCCTTGCTACTCAGAATCCTAGCAGCTGCGATTGTCTAATTTATATTACAGTAAACCATATTGTCCAAGCCATATGAAGTTCTAATTTTTAGAGATCTATACAAAGAGGAATAAATACCACAGTAAGGAAAACAGAGTAGGGTGTTTTTTTTAACACTAGACAGGTGATACAATCAACATTTCAAATCAGTTATTCTGATTTTTAAACTATTCTTCATTTTAAACTTTCTAAAAAAGGAATTTATAAATTTTGCATGAGATCTAACTAGGAAGCACATATATTACACATATTTGGTTATCCTTTATTTTAACCTTCACACTACAATTTATATTCAGCTGCTTACTAAAAATGATACCAGTCAGGAATAGTCCTAAAATTTTCATGCAGGCAGAAAGAAAAGATGTATTTAAAGCATTTGCTTTTTGATATGTTTTTTATGTGAAATGCAGAAATACCCCTTTTTGGCTCCCAGAAGCATCACTTAGATGCCTGTAACAATTTAATTTTATGTGTTAATATTATTTTCTAGCTTAGTACTGCAAACATTAGTATTTCATCAGAAAGGTAATTTTTTCCAAGAAATGCAAAAGGATTTTATATAAAACTTTATAACATAGTAGGCATGTAGGGATGCTGGCAGTTTGGGATAGATTTGTGAACACTGATGAATATAAAGTAGTCCTCTGGGGGCTAGGCCTGTTCACACTGATTGTATGCTCTAAAGGTGCTAATTATCCTCTGAGCTGTGAAATGAATGCCTCAGTTGATAGACTGTAACTGTGAGAGTACAGTTAATGTTGTTTTGCACTTCTGACTGCTTTTTATCAATCCAAAAATGAATCTTTAAAAGAAAATTTAAGAAAAAGTTCATCTTTGTATTCTTTCATTACAGATAACCATTTGGGGATGAAATCTACTTTGACAGCAAAGCAGCAAGGTACTGCTGTTGAAAGGTGACAGCAATTCAGGGAAGACTTATTAAAGCAAATTGAACATATCAAGGCCAGTTTATAACTAGAAGAAACAGGCTTGTTTATTGTGTAGCCAATATTATTAAAATCAAGGATTACAGTAACGAGCTTTTAGGAAAATCAGAGTGGGGCAGATAGCTTTTCAAAAGCAGTTTTTAAGTGGAATGGATAACGCTGAATGTTTACAGGGTCTGAGAACTACCATATACACAAAATAAACATTTTTACATTATTGTGGTTTGGTATGCTGCCTTTGCTCAGTAAATATGCTTGTAAGAAAAAGCCCAATGGAATGTAAGTGCAGGTTTTAAAAGGATGCTAATCCAGGACACTATACCCTATATATAATACATAAAACATAATATAATCCAGGTGTTAGTACTTTTAACAAAATTTGTGTCTGATCTCAGAACCAAGAGTATTCTTTTTTTTTTTTTCCTCTGAGCCCTTAATGTGAGTCCAGATTGTGTAACTATCTTTCTTCTCATTTTTTAAAACATTGGCTATTTGTAGAAGTGCTTTTCACTGCCCATAAAAATCGCCTGGAGGATTTTTAGAAAGAACAAAGAAAGGCCCAGATCCCTAGATCCCATCCCAGCTGTGTAGAATCAGAAGCAACCAGAGGTGAATGAGTTGCCAACTTGTTCCAGGCGTGGGCATTTGTATTATGCAATTCAGCCTTAGTCCAGGCCCAGCTCTGTCCCATCCTTGTTGACTTGCTTTTGCTAAACTTAATTTATGTTGTATTATGTCCCCTTGTAAACCACCTTCAGTTTCTGGGAAGAGGGGGGAAGAGGCTTAATGACAACTGAGGGCTTAACCTACGTCTTTCGTACTTAATTTTTGTGACCCAGGTTCTTGACAGAGTCACATGAGGGTTTTGGATTTTCTGACATTAGGTCCTAAAAAGTTTTACAACAGTATTTTGCAACAGAACATGCAATTTTAAACCATTTTATATACATATACACACACACACAAAATGTACATATATACATATCTGTACTTATATATGTATATATATAAAAATTAGTTATTTAAAAAATTACACAGAGGCCAAAACACGCTAAAGAAGTTTATTTTTAAGAGTTTCTTTTATAATGGTTTTGGCCTAAAATTATATTGAAAATAGAGATTTTCTTAGTGGAAAAAAATCTAGATTTTTTAATAGACTGTATAATTTTTTACACATTGGTCAAGTATATTATTTTTATGAAATAGCATAATTTCTCACTATATTGGTATAAAGAGGAGCCATTGTCAATTAAGAGTAAAAAAAAAAAAAATCTACCTCAGCAAGAGGATTAAATCCTAGGCTAGATTCATTTAACTTCCTACTTTACAAATACTAGGTAAAGGAATCTAACAAGTTGCTGAAGAACATAATCCCAAGCAGTAATCACAAAAGTTGATGAAGCACCTTTTAAGACACCTCTACCCTGAAACGAGTGTCCAGAGGAATGTTAATTAATACTATGCTATCAAAGGTTAAATATTTACATCATGCTAAAAACATTTTAAGCTTCAGTACAGTGCTATAATTTCTCCTTTGAAGGAAAAAAGTAATAGATTGAATTTTCCTGCAGTGTTCTGAAAGGAAATAAGGTCGCTTTAAAAAAGATATTCATAGTATACTAGTGGTTTGCTTATTTTTTTCCTGAATTTTCAAGTTCCAACAGAGCATTACTCCGCAAAAGGTCCTTCGGCCCAAATTCAGTGTCTCTGTTTTGATCTCTTTGTAAAAGAACTCTCTGTTCATCCATTCTTTTTGCTTGAGACCGTAAAATAAGGCTAAAAAAGTCCTCATCTGGTACTGTTGGTCCCTTTGTGGCAGCAGGGGGTGGAGCACATCTTTGATCATCTAATCTGGATCCCTAAAAATTTACGAGAAAGAGATTAAAATACAAATACTGCAGGGAAGGAGAACACCAAGGTATGTTATGTCTGACATTCACAACAAGAAAATGTAGCTTTAAACATTTACTGCCTCTTAGAAATTTACTCAATCTTTAGACCTGAAACCTAGTAAGATCTTTTCTTTGAAATGACTTATATAATCAGAGCATAACAAGTATTGTGTATAACAAGTATTATGAAGCCATAGCTTCATGGCTTTGGTAAGATAATAGTTAAGATGCAAGGTCACCTATGTCCAAGATAACAGTTCAAGATTATAATCTTACTGTAATAGGCATCGCCAAATACAACGTACCAAATCCTTAGGAATATCATGTGAGGTACAAAAACCCTACATCACTACCTTATAAATACTGTCTTCGGCCAAGGGTCAGCAAACTATAACCCACTGCCCACTGTTTTTGTAAACAGTACTTTCATTTCAATACCACGCTTGTTTGTTTATGAACTGTGTATGGCTGTTTGCCTGCTACAAGGGCAGAGTTGAGCAGTTGCAACAAAGGCCATAGGGCCCCGAAAAGCCTAAAATATTTTCTCTCTGGCCCTTTACAGAAAAAGTTTGCCTACCCTCGTCTTAGGCAATAAAATCTGTTAAGGAAATAAATAACCCAGAGTGAATTTTTCCTTCAAGTTCTGACTTACTTACGATTCTTATATTAGAAGTACGTTAGAAATGTTTTTGATCAAATGAAAGCACTTAAAAGTCTACAGGGCAGTGTCTGGTATTGTAACTCAAGAATACGAGTAGGAATGTGATGGCTGACATCGGAGTGCCCCGTGTTGCTAGGCGCTCTGCACTAACACGCCCGAGCGTTTAACCCCACCGCCCCGTGAGGGTGCCAGGGCTGCCCGGATTCCTAGTCAGCGCCATCCCACCCTCCACACACACCTGGTTCACTCTTCATCATCTCTCCCGTCACGATTCATGGTCATTTCACTGTCCCCTAAGTTTATCCAACACTCAGGCGCTTCAGTTCCTAGACCTCCCCTCCTCTGCTGTTTCATCCTTGCCCTCTGCCTTATGCATTAGCTCCCATGGTCAGAGGCCAGACACAGTCATTCTCAATAACTGCACAGTCTTTGAAATCATGATTTTAAAATATCTCATGTTGACCATGGACTCCTGTTTTTCCAGATCAGGCTCCCCAGTAATACCCCCAGTAAATCATTTTTTAAAAAACTGAGGTAAAATAAATATAAAATTTACCATTTTAACCATTTTTAAGTGTACAGTTCAGTATCAGGTACATTCATATTGTTGTGCAATCATTACCACCATCCATCTCCAGAACTTTTTTCATCTTGCAAGACAAACTCTAAACCTATTAAACAACAACTCCCCATTCTCCCCTCTCCAGCCTCTGCAACCACCGTTCTACCTTGTCACTGTTAATTGGACCGCTCTAACTAGCTCACATGAGTGGCATCAGAGTATTTGTCCTCCTGTGACTACATATTTCTCAGCATCCATGTTGCAGCATGTTTTTAAGGCTGAAAATATTCTACTGTGTATGTACACCATATTTTGTTTATGCATTCATCTGCTGATGGACACTTGGGTTGCTTCCACCTTTTGGCTGTTGTGAATAATGCTGCTGTGAATATGGGTGTACAAATATCTGTTCATGTCCCTGCTTTCAATCATACCCAGAAGTGGGACTGCGTATGATAATTCTGTTTTTAACTTTTTGAGGAACTGCCATACTGTTTTCCATAGCAGCTGCACCATTTTATATTCCCACCTGCAGTGCACAAAGGTTCCAATTTCTCCATATCCACACCAGCATTTGCTATTTTCTGCATTTTTTGGTTTGTTTTGATAGCCATCTTAATGGGCGTGAGGTGGTATCTCACTGTGGGTTTTTTTTTTTTTTTTTAAATTCGGTTGCACCAGGTCTTAGTTGTGGCATGTGAACTCTTAGTTGTGGCACGCATGGGGGATCTAGTTCCCTGACCAGGGATCGAACCGGGCCCCCTGCATTGGGAGCATGGAGTCTTATCCACTGCGCCACCAGGGAAGTCCTTCATTGTGGTTTTGATCTGCATTTTTCTAATGATTTGTGACGTCAAGCATCATTTCCTATAATTATTGGCCATTTGTATATCTTCTTTGGAGGAATATCTATTTGGGTTCTTTGCCCACTTTTGAATCAGGTTTTTTGTTGTTGAGCTTTTGGAGTTCTCTATATTCTAGATTAATCTTTATGTTATATGATTTGCACATGTTTTCTGTGGGTTGCCTTTTTGCTTTGTTGATGGTGTCCTTTGATCCATAAAAGTTTTAAGTTTTCATGAAGTCCAATTTGTCTTTTTTTTCTTTTGTTGCCTGTGCCTTTGGTGTCGTAACCCAGAAACCATAGCCAAATCCAAAGTCATGAAGCTTTCCCCTTACATTTTCTTCTAAGAGCTTTATAGTTTTTTAGCACTTATATTTAGGTCTTTGATCCACTTTAATTTTTGTATATGGTATTAGGTAAAGGTCCAACTTAATTCTTTTGTTATGTGGATATCCTGTTTTCCCAGCATCAACTGTTGATAAGACTTCCACATTCAATGGTCTTGTCACCCTTGTTGAAAATTGTTTGACAGTATCTGAGAGTGTTTATTTCTGGGCTGTCTATTCAATTCCATTGGGTCTCATTATGCTGGTATCACACTGTTTTGATTACTGTAGCTTTGTGATAAATTTTGAAATCAGGAAGCGTGACTCCTCCAACTTTGTTCTTCTTGTTCAAGATTGTTTTGGCTATTTGGGTTTCCTTGAGATTCCATATGAATTTTAGGATGGATTTTTAACTTTTTGTAAAAAAGCATCACTGAAATTTTTGATAGGAATTGCATTAAATATGTAGATCACACTCTGGGTGGTACTGACTTTTAAAAAAATTTTTTCATTTTATTAAATAATTGTCAGACCAGTATACTGGTCTGACCATTCCTTCACACTATCCCACAAATGAGGAGTGATGGGATTATGTCAGGTGTCAAAACAGTATTGACTTTTTAACAATCTTAAGTCTTCCAGTGGGAGGGACTTATGTCATATTTAATTTCTTTCAGAAATATTTTGTAGTTTTCACTGTACAAGTCTTTCACCTTCTTGGTTAATTCCTAAGTATTTTATTCTCTTTGATGCTATTGTAAGTGGAACTATTTTCTTAATTTCCTTTATGGACTGTTCATTATTAGTGTATAGAAATGCAACTGATTTTGGATGTTGATCTTGTAACTTTCCTTCTTAGTTCTAATAGATTTTTGGTGAAATCTTTAGGATTTTCTACATATAAGACCCTGTCATCTCCAAACAGATCATTTTACTTCTTTTCCAATTTGGCTGCCTTCTGTTTCTTTTCCTTGCCAAACTGGCTAGAACTTCCAGTACTATGTTGAATATAAGTGGCAAAGTGGGCATCCATGTCTTGTTCCTGATCTTAAAAGCTTTCAGTCTTTTACTACTGAGTATGATGATAGCTGTGTATGTGGTTCATAAATGATTTTTATTATGTCATGGTAGTTTCCTACTATTCCTAGTTTGCTTTTTATCATGAAGATGTGTTGAATTTTGTCAAGTGACTTTTCTGCATCAACTGAGATGATTGTGTTTTTTTCCTTCATTCTATTAATGTGGTACATTACATTGATTGATTTCCACATGTTGAACCATCTTTGCATTCCAGGAATAAATCCCATCAGGTTATGGCATATAATCCTTTTAATATGCCACTGGCTTCTGGTTGCTAGTATTTTGTTGCTAATTTTTGCATCTATATTCAAAAAGGATATTGGTCTGTAGTTTTCTTATAAAGTCTTAACTGGCTTTGGTATCAGGGCAATATTTGCCTCATAGAATGACTTAGGAATAGGAAATGTTCCCTTTTTTTCAATTTTTGGAATTGGTGTTCTTTAAATATTTGGTAGAATTCACCCGTGAAGCCATCAAGTCCAGGGCTTTTCTTTTGTCAGGAGGTTTTTAATTACTGATACAATCTCCTTATGAATTATGGATCTATTTTCTATTTCTTCATGGTTCATTCTTGGTTTTATGTTTCTAGTTATTTGCCCATTTCATCTAGATTATCCAGCTTGTTGGCATACAGTCATTCATAGCATTCTCCTATACTTCTTTTTATTTCTGTAGAATCAGTAGTAATGTCCCTGCTTTCATTTCTAATTTTAGTAATTTGAACCTTCTCTTTTTCTTAGTATAGCTAAAAGTTTGTCAATTTTATTAATCTTTTCAAAGAACCACCTTTTGATTTTGTTGATTTTCTCTGTTTTTTCCTGTTCTCTGTTGTATCTGTCTCTGCTCTAATCTTTATTACTCCTTCCTTCTGCTAGTTTTAAGCTTAGTTTGTTGTTCTTTTTCTAGTTCCTTAAGTTGTAAAGTTAGGCTGTTGATCTGAGATCTTTCTTTTTTAATGTAAGCATTTACAGCTATAAATTTTCCTGGGCACCACCTTCACTGCATCCCATAAGTTTTGGTAAATTGTGTTTTCATTTTCATTAGTCTCTAGGTTTTTTTTGTTTTTTTTAAAATATTTATTTATTTAGGCTGCACTGTGTCTTAGTTGCGGCACACAGGATCTTCCTCGTGGCATGCGGGATCTTTAGTTGTATCATGTGGACACTTGGTTGTGTGCTGGTGGGCTCTTAGTTGTGGCATGCGGACTTCTTAGTTGCATCACGTGGACACTTAGTTGCAGCATGCATGGGGGGATCTAGTTCCCTGATCAGAGATCGAACCCAGGCCCCCTGCATTTCGAGTGTGGAGTTTTACCCACTGGATCACTAGGGAAGTCCCTAGGTATTTTCTAATTTCCCTTTTAATTTCTTCTTTGACCCACTGGTTGTTTAACTTCTACAAATTTGTGAATTTTCCAATTTTTCCTTCTGTTGCTTCTAACTTCATCCTATTTTGGTTGGAGAAGATACTTTGTATGATATCTTAAGATATCTGTTGAGACTTAATTTGTGGCCTAACGTATGGTCTGTCCTGGAGAGTGTCTCATATACATGTAAGAATGTGTATTCTGTTCTGTTGTGTATTATTCCAGTCTGTTAGATGTAGTTGGTTTATCGTGTTGTCGTCCTCTGTTTTCTTTCTTATCTTCTGCTTGGTTGTCCTACCCAATAATGAGAGTGGGGATTGAAGTCTTCAACTATTACTGTAAAAACTCCATTTCTCCCTTCAGTTCTGTCAATTTTTGCTTTATATATGTTGATGGTGTGTTATTAGGTAAGTAACTTCAGCATTTCTTGAATCCACTGAGACCACTGCCACTTTTCACTTTCACACCTTCCCTTACGTCCCTTCTTAGACACAGTCCAGGTTCCAAAATCTGTTACGAAAAGCACTTCCTGACATTGCTCTCCCCCTCTATCCTATTCTCCTGGCAATACAAAGCTTGATTAAATCTATCTCTCTGCCTCCTTAAGCAGCTGGTTATGACTGGAGAAAATATACAACTGCACTGACCAGCCTTAGTTCCATGACTGTGAACCTCAGCACAGCTCAGCAACCCTATTTTCCCTGGTCAGCATGCTTTTAGTTTCTCCAAGTCAACTATACGCCACTTCCTTTTTTTTTTTCATAATTACTGTGCTCCAACCTCAATCTCTGCTAAATGGCTCTATTTTTCATTCATTCACTCATTCATTCATTCCTTCATTTATTTATTTATTCTTTTGGCTGCGTCAGGTCTTAGTTGCAGCACACAGGATCTTTTGTTGCAGTGTGCAGGCTTCTCTCTAGTTGTGGCAGTGCGTGGGTGCTGTAGTTGCACATGGGCTCTCTAGTTCTGGCATGTGGGCTTATTAGTTGCCCCTTGGCATGTGGGATCTTTGTTCCCTGACCAGGGATCGAACCCGCATCCCCTGCATTGGAAGGCAGATTCTTAACCACTGGACCACCAAGGAAGTCTCTCTATTTCTTTTCTTTTTTTTTTTTTTTAAATTAAGTATAGTTGATTTACAATGTTGTGTTAGGTTCTGGTGTACAGCAAAGTGATTCAGTTATACATATTTTCTTTTTCATATTTTTTTCCATTATGGTTTATTACAATATATTGAATACAGTTCACTGCTATACAGTAGAACCTTGTTGGTTATCTATTTTATATATAGTAGTGTTTATATGTTAATTCCAAATTCCTAATTTATCCCTCCCCCTGTCCCCTTTCCCCCCCTTGGTAACCATAAGTTTGTTTTCTATGTCTGTGAGTCTGTTTCTGTTTCATAGATAAGTTCATTTGTATCACGTTTTAGATTCCACATATAAGTGATATCATATGGTATTTGTCTTTCTCTGACTTACTTCACTTAGTATGATAATCTCCAGGTCCATCCATGTTGCTTCAAATGGCATTATTTCATTCTTTTTTATGGCTGAGTAGTATTCCATTGTATTTATGTACCACATCTTCTTTATCCATTCATCTGTCAGTCAATGGACATTTAGGTTGTTTCCATGTCTTGGCTGTTGTAAATGGTGCTGCTATGAACGTAGGGGTGCATGTATCTTTTCAAATTAGAGTTTTCTCCAGATATATGCCCAGGAGTGGAACTGCAGGATAATAGGGTAACTCTATTTTTAGTTTTTTGGTTTTTGTTTGTTTTAATTGAAGTATAGTTAGTTTACAGTGTTGTGCCTCTTTTCCCATTTTTGAATTGAATTGTCTTTTTTTTTTTTGGCTGTGTCAGGTCTTCGTTGCTGCATCAGGCTTTCTCTAGTTGTGGCGAGCGGGGGCTAATGCTTCGTTGTGGTGCGTGGGCTTCTCATTGTGGTGGCTTCTCTTATTGAGGACCATGGGTTCTAGGTGCGCAGGCTTCAGTAGTTGCAGCACGTGGGCTCTAGTAGCCATGCTACTAGTTGCAGCACGCAGGCTTCATTAGCTGTGGTGCGTGGGCTCAGTAGTTGTGGCTCATGGGCTGTAGAGCACAGGCTCAGTAGTTGCGGCACACGGGCTTAGTTGCTCTGCGGCATGTGGGATCTTCATGGACCAGGGATCGAACCTGTGTCCCTTGCATTGACAGGCGGATTCTTAACCACTGTGCCACCAGGGAAGTCCTATTTTCAGTTTTTTAAGGAACCTCCATACTGTTCTCCATAGTGGATTTACCAATTTACATTCCTACTAACAGCGTAGGAGGGTTCCCTTTTCTCCACACCCTCTTTGGTATTTATTATTTATTTGTAGACTCTTTCTTTGATGATGGGATTCTGACCTGTGTGAGGCAATACCTCACTGTAGTTTTAATTTGCATTTCTCTAATAATTAGCCATGTTGAGTATCTTTTCTTGTGCCTCTTGGTCTCTGTATGTCTTCTTTGGAGAAATGTCTGTTTAGGTCTTCTGCCTTAAATAGCTCTACTTCTTACTTTGCTAAGAAAATAAAAGCAACCAGAGATAATTCCTACTTGCTTCTACCTCCAAATCTGTACACATATACTCTGTTTTCCTTCTCACCTATGCAAAAACTGTTCTTTATCCTATACTCTTCTTCATCACTGGTTCCCCTCTCTATGTGATCATTCCATCAGCAAACATGCTGTATATTAACTCTCAAAATAAGAAAAAACCCACCTATATCCTATAACCCCCTCCAACTAATGATTCATTTCTTTGCCTTCCTTTTTTTTCTGTGTACTATCTATCTCCCCTTTTACATTTCCCATTTTCTCAACCCACTCAGTCCTTTGCCCCGTCATGCCACTAAAACAGTATCTTTCACAATTATAAATGTTGCTGTATCTAGTAGGCTCAGCCATCATCTTACTTAGCTTCTTAACAGCATCTGACACAGATGAACATTCCTTAAACACTTTCTTCACTTGGCTTCTACCACACTCTCCAAGTTTTCTTCCAAATCTCTGGCTGATTTCCTGCTTCAGTGGTTCATCTTCCTTTATCCAATTAGTGGTTTTCCAGTGCCCAGGGCTTAGTCTTCCTATTTCCTTATCTATTCTTTAGGTAATCTCTTTCCCAGGGCTTTAATACCAGCTATATGCTGATGACTCCTAAAGTTACTTCCCTCTGGGGCTCCAGGTTTTTTTTTTAATAGTGCCTATTTCACTTGAATGTCTAATTAGGTTTCCCATATTTACATATCTAAAGTAAAACTCTTGCTTTTCTCCCCAAACCTGTGTCTCCTCTGGTCTTCTCCATTTCAGTAAATGGTACCATCCATTTACTCAGTTATTCAAGCCAAGAAGGTAGGAATCATCCTTGATTCTCTTTCTCATACGCTCCATCCAGTTTATTAACAGGTCTTGCCAACCAACCATAATTTCAAGTTATATCCCTTCTGACCACTTATCATCACTGCTCTCACCATGCTAGTCCAAGTCACCAATAGTTTTTGCCTTATTACCACATTAGTTTCCTAGCTGGTTTTCCTACTAACAAACACCCTTTGCCACTACATTCTTTCAACGATGGTCAGGATGATCTCCCAGAACCCTCCAATGTCTTCCTATCACATCTGGAACACAAGACCTCATCATGGCCTACAAGAGCCTATATGATCTAGGCACTGATCACTTCTCCATCCTCATCCTGTAGCAATTTCCTCTACCCTTTACTCACTCTACACCAGTCACACTACACTGGCCACCTTGCCATTCCTTGAACCTGCTAAGCTTCTATATCCAAGAGGGGACTTGCTGTCTCTGCGTGGAACGCTCTTCCAGTAAATATGTACATGGCTGACTGCTTTACCTCATTCAGGTCTGTGTTCAAGTGTCAACCCAGAAAGGTCTTGCCTAACCACCACGTCTAAAACAGACACTCCATCAACCACCACCACCACCACCCCTGGTTACCCATTACCTCTTTATGTATCTTGCTTTAATTTTCTTTATAGCAAGTATCAGTACCTGACATACACTACCTATCTATGTATCTATACACACACACACTCTTATTCAATGTCTCTCCCGCTAAAATGTAGGATCCTTTAAAAAGCAGTGTATCCCCAATATCTAGAATAGTGCCCAGAACATAAAAGGTGTTTGGTAATATTTTGATTGAATGAATGAGAGATCATCATCTCATCTTTTTATGAATGAGAAAACTGAGACATAGAACACAGAACTAGGGTTAGGCACAGGAAATGTCTCTTTTTAGTGAAAATAAGCATTATTTTTCTCATGGTCCTGTCCAAGCCATTTGAGATATTTCTTAACCACTTTGGTTAATAATTATTAAAACAGCTAAAATATGAAAGCTATCTCAATATATACATTTCTCCCAAATGGTAAACTGTCTAGAAAGGGCCCCAGCTAGACTCTCTCCATGTTAATACTGGTTGCTCCTGATGCTATTCCTAAAGTTCAGAAGAGGGGCTCTTCCTGTAGTCTCTACTACAGCTCAGAGGGAGTCATCAGCAACATCCCACCTCACCAGCCAAAAGGAACACAAAATAAGAAGCAATCATAAGGGAGCTACAGTGTCTGATGGACCCCTGAATAATCAACTTATTGCCTTTCTAATAACAAAAAGAGCTTTTCCCAATTTAGAACCATAATACTGCCAAAGCTCTCAACAACATCTGAGCTATATATACGGAATGACAAAAATATGCAGACATACTTGACATTTTACAAGGATGTCAAAGAAGTCTTCATCAGCCTCTTTGTTGTCATTAGTCATCAGGTGGCCAAGTACTGACTGATTGTTGTTTTGTGTCAGACGAAGCCCGGGCAAATTACTGAAACTGGCTCTCTGATCATCCAAACGGCGGCTCTGTGAGCTGGCAAGAAGGTCTAAAAACTCATCTGTGTTGGGGGATACCATGGAAACAGATGGTGCTATGAACAGAAGAAAAAAAATCCAAAAATAATAAAGTGATTTAAGCATATTTATTATATACATACAATTTCTTTCTGCCTTATTCACTCCCAACACCCTTTCTGCCCTCCTGCTTTAGCTCTGTCACTGAGTCACTGATAGGCTGGGGCCAGACTAGATGGGTGGGGAGGGAAGAATGAATCCCAGAGTACTTCAGATGGTCCACTTGGCGGTAATTCGGACTTGACTATATTTCCCTTTATCTAATGCCACCCAGTATGTAACTTTATAAGATACGGGGCTAGATTTCAGAAGGTAACTAAATTGTTTTTCTCACATACTTTCTTAGACCAGGATGAATGGACAGTATATTTATCCCATGCCCTGGATAGGACATTCAGCTAACTAACTAAACTTAGAGTTAAGTGCTGCTGGCAAGTCTTGGTCTATGGGGGAGGAAGTCTTTTGGTAGCTGAAATAGAAAATTTTAAGTAACCTATTTTATTTAGATCTTTCGAAGGCTCAGGCAAGCCTTAGCTTCAGCCATAGCCATAGGTTCCTCTTCAGTCTGTCTTGGCTTTTCTTTTTTAATCCACATATGAAGTATCTGCATTTTACATGTAATCATAAGGTATGTGTAACTATAATTTTTTCCTCATTATTTTTATTTTTTTTAAGTTAGATTTTTTTCCCCAGCCCCTAGGAAACTTGGGAGGCAGTATGATATAGTTCGTAGAAAGTGCACTGGGCTAGAAATACAGATAAACTTAGGGGAACTGAAACAAAACCTTGTTTGAAACTGTACAAATACCAGCATTTCAGATATACCTTGATTCAGGCTCCTTTACTGTACCTCCTAAATTCTCAGAAATAAATCACAAGAATATCAAAGGGAACTATTCAAATCTCAGGAGAAGCACAGATAGCTTACTTTCTAGCATCATTCTGGGGGGAGTGGCAGAAGCTGCTGTTGAAGCTGATCCGGAGTTCTGTTCTTTTAAGCAGCACCTCTGATCGTCCATCCGATTGCTTTGAAATCGGCTCAATAGGTCAAAGAACCCTTCATCTCCAATAGTATCTGCACTGATTTTCTAAAATATTGAGAGAAAACCTAAATATTTCAGCATTATCCTTAGATCATCAGTGAAACACTATCATATATACCTCAAATGTGAATGGTAAACGATGAAGATTAAAAATAAAAAATTGACATTTTCTTTATACAAGATGCCAACCACTTGGTAATAAAAAGTTATTTCAATCCAACTAACAAAAAGCATTTCTAGTTATTTTTTAATCCTTGTATTCCTAAAGCTAAATAAATGTACCTCAGACTTAGGGGAACTGCTACAGATACTGAATGAATTATGCAAATATCAGTGATACAGGCATGTACCCCAGGTTCAAAGTTCAGTTCTAAGATTCTACAACAGAATGCAAGTAAACTAATCTTTCTAAGAACTGATTAAGTAAGAAGGCATGTATATTTTCCTGGCATAGTGATTTCTAAGGTCTTTTATTGTATTTAAAGATTTGAAGATTCTGAAAAAATGTAAACTTCAAATAAATGAATATTTGAGACAGAGGGGTACCAGTTATACTTTATTTGGAAAGCTTCAAAACTAAAATAACTAATGTTTAATAAAAGTAATTATTTTACTTTTCATAATGATAGTATTATAATAGAAGTACATATATACAAACTGTTACGAGCCTTGGGAGAAGGGTGTAACTAATTCTTAAGTGAAACAGCAGAAACTTATGTGATATTTGAGTTGGTTCCTGGAGAGTGAATAAGCATTTGCAGGGTAGAGATGTTTCACACTGATTAATACGCAATTCCAAAGCTTTGTAGTGTTTAGGGGATAATGAACTGAAGGGTATGCAGGGGTGGTGAAAAGGGGAGGGGAAGAAGAGGCCAACACAAGGACCTCTGTATGACATGCTAACAAGTTAAGACTTATCATATGTGATGTAAGAGAAACACTGGTAATAGCCAATTTTAAGCGGTTTTGTACAGAAACAGAACTGGCCGTTCCAACTGATTGCAAGGGTTAATAATGCAAGGAAAGGGGTCAGTTCAGGTGCCTATTCCAGAAATCTGGGTAAGAGATAAAGCAGTACATTAAGAACTAAGACATAGTAGCAGAGATTTTTTTTAAAGGTGGGGGGAGGGTGGTCAGGGCCGATCTGAGTGATATAGGGATTAACTGGATGTGGTCAATGAAGGAGAGGGAGTCTAGAATGACACCCGCGTTCCTAGCTTGGGTGACAGTGTAGTATACATGGCAGACCTTTAACTGAAGTAAGGAAAACAGGAGGGCTTGAGACAGCACAAGTTTTTTGTTTTGTTTTGTTTTGTTTTTTTAAATTAATTTATTTATGGTTGTGTTGGGTCTTCGTTTCTGTGCGAGGGCTTTCTCCAGTTGCGGCAAGTGGGGGCCGCTCTTCATCGCGGTGCGCGGGCCTCTCACTATCGCGGCCCCTCCCGTTGCGGGGCACAGGCTCCAGACGCGCAGGCTCAGTAGCTGTGGCTCACGGGCCCAGGTGCTCCGCGGCATGTGGGATCTTCCCAGACCAGGGCTCGAGCCCGTGTTCCCTGCATTGGCAGGCGGACTCTCAACCACTGCGCCACCAGGGAAGCCCAGCAGCACAAGTTTTAACATGTCAAGCTTGAGGTTTGGGAATAAGTATGTACATAAGCTATAGTCAACTGCCTTAATCACTAACAAAAAGACTTTTTCCTAGGGGCAAAAAGCCTCTAATTAAAAATTCTGAATATCAAAAGACAGGCTCCAAAAATACATTTTTGGTTGGGCTAAGTGGGCTTAGTTAAGACCTCAAATCTTGAACAAAGATATGCCTTCCAGATCTACAAAAATATTCCTAGACCATTTTTATATACCCCATAATGTTTCCTTTTGTTAGTCATACATGTGTAAGAAACATGTAAAAAACTGATAAAAACCAAGGCAAAGGACACTACAAGGGTGCAGATACAAAAAAAAAAAAAAATGCTGACAACAGGACCAATAGAAATATCTGTTAAAAAATAAAAGGCTAACAATTTTTTCAAAGGTTCTCAACTGCTTGAAAAATGGACTTAATAATTTGAAGTATCTTCTTTGTAATTTATTTTGATCTTTTTATCAGAGTGTAGGGTAGCCAGAGATACCCCTGATACTTACCAGTAAACCCATGGTATTTTTCAACTTCTAAATATTTTTTTATATTTAATAATCTGATTTCTATGCTCACTTTTCAACAAAATCGTTTTTAACTCTATAATTTTAACAATAGAAATAAATAGAAATTGATGCATGCAGACACTCTTCATTTCAAATTAGTATTTAAAACTCCTTGAACATCTGAATTTAATTTGTTCTGACTTCTAGGCTGAGTGGAGGACATTTTCACTGGGAGACACTCTGGTGAAATGAAGGTAGTATTTTTGCAAACAACAGTGACTTAAAACACAAAGAAATAATTACTGCCCAAAGTAGTGGAGCAACTTATCTATGAATGGAGTAATTATAGTTTCTAGCTTTGAAGAACACAGAAAAGATAGGAAAATACAGAAGACTTCTTTGAATAACAAAGATATTTTATACTGAATATCTAAAAATATATTACAAAAATCCAGTATGAATATAAAAAACTCAAAACACAATACTCAAAAACTTATTTTAAACATACCCTTTGAGAATCTGAAATTCGGTGATCAATGGAATTACTGGCATCTTGAAGAACTTTAGTGGAGGAATTAGTTTTGTATTTTTTCCCCTTCAATCTGTTGACAAAGAGGAGCTTTGCAGAAGGTTTGGCAATAAGAGGTTTTTGTTTAGCAAGAATTTCACTGTTCCAGTTTTGTACCTACAAAATTATAAATGGAAAGCAGGACATGAAAAAAAGAACACCAAAGCTATATATAACCTGCCATTTAGTAATTAGGGGTGGGGAGGAGGGTGAGTGGCTTAGATCTCTTAATAAATTCCTTTTTGCCAGTATATCTCACTGTTTTCTTTTTAAATTAATTAATTAATTAATTATCTTTGGCTGCAAAGATAATTTGGGTCTTCATTGCTATGTGTGGGTCTAGTTGCGGCGAGCAGGGGCTATTCTTCGTTGTGGTGCGCGGGCTTCTCATTGCGGTGGCTTCTCTTGTTGCAGAGCATGGGCTCTAGGTACATGCTTCAGTAGTTGTGGCACGCGGGCTCAGCAGTTGTGGCTCATGGGCTCTAGAGCGTAGGCTCAGTAGTTGTGGCGCACGGGCTTAGTTGCTCTGTGGCATGTGGGATCTTCCCAGACCAGGGCTCAAACCCGTGTCCCCTGCATTGGCAGGTGGATTCTTAACCACTGCACCACCAGGAAAGTCCCTAACTCACTGTTTTCAACAGCTTGTACCGAATGTGTGTGTTATGGATTTCTCATTATCAAAATATTAAAATGGAGGTTGTTAAAAACCTAAGAAAAGGGCTTCCCTGGTGGCGCAGTGGTTGAGAATCCGCCTGCCAATGCAGGGGACATGGGTTTGAGCCCTGGTCTGGGAAGATCCCACATGCCACGGAGCAACTGGGCCCGTGAGCCACAACTACTGAGCCTGCGCGTCTGGAGCCTATGCTCCGCAACAAGAGAGGCCGCGATAGTGAGAGGCCCGCGCACCGCGATGAAGAATGGCCCCCACTCGCCGCAACTAGAGAAAGCCCTCGCACAGAAACGAAGACCCAACACAGCCAAAAATAAATAAATAAAAAAAATTAAAAAAAAAAAAACCTAAGAAAAGAAAACAAAGTTTGCGAAAAGTCCATAAAAATAAAATTTAAATGGTCAGAGAAGAAGCCAGAGTTTTATTCTTGATATGAGTTACTTAGAAATCTGTTACAACTGGAAATTTTGGATGTATGTAGAATTTATAACCCTAAAAAATAACATCTAAAACTTACACAGCAGTAGTAATCTTTTGTTGATACTTTTGTTGATAAAATTGTACTGAACTCTTTGACTTTATTATGACTTCCAAACAGGAAGTTAGGGACTTCCCTGTTGGTCCAGTGGTTAAGAATCCATCTTCCAATGCAGGGGACATGGGTTTGATCCCTGGTCAGGGAACTAAGATCCCACATGCCGCAGGGCAACTAAGCCCGCACGCTGCAACTACTGAGCACACAGGCCACAACTAGAGAGCCCATGCGCCACAACGAGGAGCCCATATGCCTCAACTAAGACCCAAGGCAGCCAAAAATAAAACAAATAAATAAATATTTATTATGAGGTAAAAAAAAATCACAAAGAACTAATTCCACTTAAACATATTTTAAATTAGACATAAAGCTTTATCATCATTAGGCTCTTGGAAAATTACTGGGTTGAACCTGGTCGGCTTCTCATGGAATTTACTGTTGGTACCACTACACATGCACCAAATTAATTTTGCTGCTTATTACTAGTTTCCTACCTACTAGAAAAACGAAGGAGATCTAAATTGACTTAAGTTTTTTGTGTTCTGTTTTTTTTTTTTTTAAATAATCTATAGATTTAAGGATTTGAGAACCACTCACCAATATAAGAGGTAAATATATGGGGGGGAATCATAAAGCCCTTCAGAAGTCAACCAGAAGTTTTTTTAAAACTCTGTAACTATTCAGTGAATTTTTTATATTAATTTTAGGATATCCACAGTTGCACAGCTGTCCTAATAATCTAACTTTAGTCCATTTTTATCATTCAAAAAAGAAACCTTGTACCATTAATTTAAAAAAAACCCTGTACCCTCATCCCAGACACCCCAGCCTTAGGCAACCATTAACATATTTGTCTCCAAAATTTGCCTAACATTGTTTCATATACAACAGGTGGTCTATTGTGACTGACTTCTTTTACTGGGGATAATGCTTTTGACTTTCATCTATGTTATAGCATAGATCAGCACTTCATTACATTTTACATTTTACTGACAAATAATATTCCACTATCTACATAAGTCAGATTTTATTATCTGTTAATAAATAGATTTGTCCATTCATCAGTTAGTGGACATTTGGGCCGTCTCCACATTTTGGCTATTATGAAAAATACTGCTATATAAACATTCATGTACAAGTTTTTGTGTGGATGTATGTTTTTATTTCTCTTGGCTGGGAGGAATTGCTGGATCATATGGCAACTCTATGTTTAACCATCTGAGGAATCACCAGACTCTTTTCTATACCTACCAGCAGTATATGACTTTTCCAGTTTCTCTACATCCTCACCAAAGACTTGTTTTTATCTGTCTTTTTTATCATAGCCAATCTAGTAGGTATGAAGTGGTATCTTACGGTTTTGATTTGCTTATCTCTGATGGCTAATGGTGATTGCACATATTTCCATGGCTTATTAGCTATTTGTATGTGATCTGTGGAGAAATGCCTATTCAAATTCCTTGCCTATTTTTAATTGCATTTTTTATTGTTGACTTGTAAGAGTTCTTTATATATTCTGAATGCAAGTCCCTTATCAGACATGTGATTTACAGATATTTTCTCCCATCCTGTGGGTTGTATTCTTACTTTCTCAATGGTATCCCTTAAAGAACAAAAGTTTTTAATTTTTATAAAGATCAATTTATCTGCAAAAAAAAAAAAAGACAACAAAAAAACCAACTCTGTAACTGGAATAAAAAAATATTGAATATTAGTTCAAATCAGATGTTGGTGTCATGAAGACTACTTACACAAAAAATGTCAGTATTAAAAAATAATATGCCTATTATAATAATAGGGCAGAAGAATACTTCATTACATGGAAAGATGTTGATATATTACTATGTATTATAAAATAGTATCTATAATATGATATTCATATGAAAATGCAAGATGAATAAATACAAAAACATTAATTTTGGTTACTACTGGGAGGTGGGATTACTGATAATTTTAATTTCCTTGTTGGAAGTTTCCAAAGTTACTACAATAAACACATTTTGTAAAAAGTGTTTCAAGAAATACACCATAAAGGAGTAAGAGCATACCTTAACAATGTAAAATTAAGATAAATGGAGGTGGAAGAAAGCAGCCTAGATTTGTTCTTCAATAACCTTTTTCCAATTATAAAGTCCCTTCTCTGTTACTTAAAAAAAAAACCTAGAGAAGATGCATCTTGAACAGAGTTGTTTCTTTGTTAGTTAAAAAAACTGCTTTTCAAAAATGCAGCTAAAAAACCTAGCTTGATCATACGTATCATTAATCTTGCCAATAATGTTGCTGTTATTTAGTTGATAAAAGCTTCCTAATCCTTTTCTGATTTTTCTGTTCTTCTTTTAATTAAAAAAACAAAGTAATGCATGTACATGGTAAAATAGTAAAATATTCAAACAGTTCAAATTAGTATATAGTGTTTCTCTTAACCCAGACAGCAATTCTTTTCCCAGAGGTAATTGCTATAGCAGGTTTCTTATATATTCTTACAGAAATGTCTTATGTATCTACAAAGGATATATATGCATAAAACTTTTCTTAAACAGATGGCAGCATACTGTACACATTCTTTTTGCATTGTACTCGATTCTTTTCAAAGGAAAATGTTAAAGTGATACCCATATATGACAAGACTTATTTAAATTATTTAAATTAAAAGTTGCTAAAATATTTTGTTATAACAGTTCAAGAAATAAAAACTGCCAACCTTTTCTGGTGTTAACTTCATAAGTTCCATGTTTTCCATACTGTGTCGGCGTCCAAACTTGGGGCGTGCACCTTTGTAAAAAAAAGTTAATTTAAGTAAGCCAGGGAGCCCTTAAGACTGAAAATTCAGCATCACTGTGTTATTCAAATTTAAAGTCTGCTACAAAAACCCACATGGAAGGAGAAACATGTATTCTTTCAAGAATAATAATTTTCCACACCAACTAAATTAAAATATACACTCCCTCTAAAACGTTTTGATGTAAGGAAGTTAACATTTTGGTTGGAAACTAACTTTGGTTACTAACTACCCCTTAATTTAGAAAAGGCATTTTTATAATAACTGGTTTTATGTGATACACACAGTCTCCTAAAAACAACCCAAACAAACTGTAGAGAGGTTTAAGTAAGTAGAAACATAAGGAAAACCTAAGGCCTTCAAATTTGAGGTAAGAACCAAAATAACATCCCCAATACTATATTATTACTCTTCTGAGTAACCCGTTTCCATTTTAAGATCTCATTAGATGACAAATTTACTGCTAGTCAGGAAAAAAGTTAAATAAAAAGATCTTCAAAATATTTTTTCAAAAAGTTATCATTAAATATGAAGAATTTTCATATCCATTCAGTCTTTAATATTTTAAAAGGCATAATATAAGAAATACTTGATACCTGATAGCCAGCTTAAGAAATAAACCACAGTGGGGTGGTGAGGGGTGCCTTCAAGATGGCAGAGGAGTAAGACGTGGAGATCACCTTCCTCCCCACAAATACATCAAAACTACATCTACATGTGGAACAACTACAGAACACCTACTGAACGTTGGCAGAAGACCTAAGACTTCCCAAAAGGCAAGAAACTCCCCACGTACTTGGGTAGGGCAAAAGAAAAAAGAAATAACAGAGACAAAAGAATAGGGATGGGACCTGCACCAATGGGAGGGAGCTGTGAAAGAGGAAAGGTTTCCACACAGTAAGAAGCCCCTTCGCGGGCAGAGACTGCAGGTGGCAGAGGGGGGAAGCTTCAAGCTTCTCCACGGAGGAGAGCGCAGCAACGGGTGCAGAGGGCAAAGCAGAGAGATTCCTGCAGAGAGGATCAGTGCCGACCAGCACTCACCAGCCTGAGAGGCTTGTCTGCTCACCCGCCGGGGTGGGCGGGGGCTGGGGCTTCGGAGGTTGGATCCCAGGGAGAGGACTGGGGTTGGCTGCGTGAACACAGCCTGAAGGGGGCTAGTGCGCCACAGCTAGCCGGGAGAGAGTCCGGGAAAAAGTCTGGACCTGCCTAAGAGGCAAGAGACCATTGTTTCAGGGTGTGCGAGGAGAGGGGATTCAGAGCACCACCTAAACGAGCTCCAGAGACGGGTGCCAGCCGCGGCTATCACCATGGACAGCAGAGATGGGCATGAGATGCTAAGGCTGCTGCTGCTGCAGCCACCAAGAGGCCTGTGTGCAAGCACAGGTCACTATCCACACCTCCCCTCCCAAGAACCTGTGCAGCCCGCCACTGCCAGGGTCCTGGGATCCAGAGACAACTTCCCCAGGAGAACACACGGTGCGCCTTAGGCTGCTGCAACATCACGCTGGCCTCTGCCGCCGCAGGCTCGCCCCGCATCCGTACCCCTCCCTCCCGCCCTGGCCTGAGTGAGCCAGAGACCCCGAATCAGCTGCTCCTTTAACCCTGTCCTGTCTGAGCAAAGAACAGATGCCCTCAAGTGACCTACAGGCAGAGGCGGGGCCAAATCCAAAGCTGAACCCCAGGAGCTGTGCACACAAAGAAGAGAAAGGGAATTTTCTCTGTGCAGCCTCAGGAGCAGCGGATTAAATCTCCAGAGTCAACGTGATGTACCCTGCATCTGTGGAATATCTGAATACACAACAAATCATCCCAAAATTGAGGAGGTGGACTTTGGGAGCAACTGTAGACTTGGGGTTTGCTTTCTGTATCTAATTTGTTTCTGGTTTTATGTTTATCTTAGTTTAGTATTTAGAGCTTATTATCATTGGCAATTTATTGATTTGGTTGCTCTCTTCCTTTTTTTATTATATATATATATATATATTTTTTTTTTTTCCTTTTTCCTTTCTCTCTTTTTCTGAGTGTGTATGTGTATGCTTCTTTGTGTGATTTTGTCTGTATAGCTTTGCTTTTGCCATCTGTCCAAGGGTTCTGACTGTCCGTTTTGTTTCGGGTTTTTTTTAGTATAGTTTTTAGAGCTTGTTATCATTGTTGGATTTGTTTTTTGGTTTGGTTGCTCTCTTCATTTTTTTTTAAATTACTTTTTTATTTTTAATAAATTTTTTCTGTTTTAATAACTTTATTTTCTTTCTTTATTTTTTCTTTATTTCTTTCTTTTTCTCCCTTTTCTTCTGAGCCATGTGGCTGACAGAGTCTTGGTGCTCTGGCCGGGTGTCAGGCCTGAGCCTCTGAGGTGGGAGAGCCGAGTTCAGGACATTGGTCCACCAGAGACCTCCCGGCCCCACGTAATACCAAATGGTGAAAGCTCTCCCAGAGATCTCCATCTCAACACTAAGACCCAGCTCCACTCAACGACCAGCAAGCTACAGTGCTGGACACACTATGCCAAACAACTAGCAAGACAGGAACACAACCCCACCCATTAGCAGAGAGACTGCCTAAAATCATAATAAGGTCACAGACACCCCAAAACACACCACTGGACGCGGTCCTGCCCAACAGAAACACAAGATCCTGTCTCATTGACAAGAACACAGGCACCAGTCCCCTCCACCAGGAAGCCTGCACAACCCACTGAACAAACCTTACCCACTGGGAGCAGACACCAAAAACAATGGGAACTACGAACCTGCAGCCTGCAAAAAGGAGACCCCAAACACAGTAAGTTAAGCAAAATGAGAATAGAGAAATACACAGCAGAGGAAGGAGCAAGGCAAAAACCCACCAGACCAAACAAATGAAGAGGAAATAGGCAGTCTACCTGAAAAAGAATTCAGAGTAATGATAGTAAAGATGATCCAAAATCTTGGAAATAGAATGGAGAAAATACAAGAAATGTTTAACAAGGACATAGAAGAACTAAAGAGCAAATAAACAATGATGAACAACACAATAAATGAAATTAAAAATTCTCTAGAAGGAATCAATAGCAGAATAACTGAGGCAGAAGAACAGATAAGTGACCTGGAAGATAAAATAGTGGAAATAACTACCACAGAGCAGAGTAAAGAAAAAAGAATGAAAATAATTGAGGACAGTCTCAGAGACCTCTGGGACAACATTAAACGCACCAACGTTCGAATTATAGGGGTCCCAGAAGAAGAAGAGAAAAAAAAGAGACTGAGAAAATATTTCAAGAGATTATAGTTGAAAATTTCCCTAACATGAGAAAGGAAATAATCAAGTCCAGGAAGCACAGAGAGTCCCACACAGGATAAATCCAAGGAGAAACATGCCAAGACACATATTAATCAAACTATCAAAAATTAAAAACGAAGAAAAACTATTAAAAGCAGCAAGGGAAAAGCAACAATTAACATACAAGGGAATCCCCATAAGGTTAACAGCTGATCTTTCAGCACAAACTCTGCAAGCCAGAAGGGAGTGTCGGGACATATTTAAAGTGATGAAAGGGAAAAACCTACAACCAAGATTACTCTATCCAGCAAGGATCTCATTCAGATTTGATGGAGAAATTAAACCCTTTACAGACAAGCAAAAGCTAAGAGAATTCAGCACAACCAAACCAGCTCTACAACAAATGCTAAAGGAACTTCTCTAGGCAGGAAACACAACACAAGGAAAAGACTTACAATTAAAAACCCAAAATAATTAAGAAAATGGTAATAGGAACATACATATCGAGAACTACCTTAAATATAAATGGATTAAATTCTCCAACCAAAAGACACAGACTGGCTGAATGGATACAAAAACAAGACCTGTACATATGTTGTCTATAAGAGACCCACTTCAGACCTAGGGACACATACAGACTGAAAGTGAGGGGATGGAAAAAGATATTCCATGCAAATGGAAATCAAAAGAAAGCTGGAGTAGCAATTCTCACGTCAGACAAAATACACTTTAAAATGAAGACTATTACAAGAGACAAAGAAGGACACTACATAATGATCAAGGAATCAATCCAAGAAGAAGATATAACAGTTGTAAATATTTATGCACCCAACATAGGAGCACCTCAATACATAAGGTAAATGCTAACAGCCATTAAAGGGGAAATTGACAGTAACACAATCATAGTAGGGAACTTTAACACCTCACTTTCACCAATGGACAGATCGTCCAAAATGAAAATAAATAAGGAAACACAAGCTTTACAAGATACATTAAACAAGATGGACTTAATTGATATTTATAGGACATTCCATCCAAAAACAGATTACACTTTCTTCGCAAGTGCTCATGGAACATTCTCCAGGATAGATCATATCTTGGGTCACAAATAAAGCCTTGGTAAATTTAAGAAAACTGAAATCATATCAAGTATCTTTTCTGACCACAATGCTATGAGACTAGATATTACAGGAAAAAATCTGTAAAAAATACAAACACATGAAGGCTAAACAATACATTACTAAATAACCAAGAGATCACTGAAGAAATCAAAGAGGAAATAAAAAAATACCTAGAAACAAATGACAATGAAAACACGATGACCCAAAACATATGGGATGCAGCCAAAGCAGTTCTAACAGGGAAGTTTACAGCAATACAATCCTACTCAAGAAACAATAAACATCTCAAATAAACAACCTAACCTTACAGCTAAAGCAATTAGAGAAAGAAGAACAAAAAAACCCCAAAGTTAGCAGAAGGAAAGAAATCATAAAGATCAGATCAGAAATAAATGAAAAAGAAATGAAGCAAACAATAGCAAAGATCAACAAAACTAAAAGCTGGTTCTTTGAGAAGATAAACAAAACTGATAAGCCATTAGCCAGACTCATCAAGAAAAAAAGGGAGAAGACTCAGATCAATAGAATTAGAAATGAAAAAGGAGAAGTAACCACTGACACTGCAGAAATACAAAAGATCATGAGAGATTACTACAAGCAATTCTATGCCAATAAAATGGACAATCTGGAAGAAATGGACAGATTCTTAGAAATGCACAAACTGCCGAGACTGAACCAGGAAGAAACAGAAAATATAAACAGACCAATCACAAGCACTGAAATTGAAACTGTGATTAAAAATCTTCCAACAAACAAAAGCCCAGGACCAGATGGCTTCACAGGTGAATTCTATCAAACATTTAGAGAAGAGCTAACACCTATCCTTCCCAAACTCTTCCAAAATATAGCAGAGGGAGGAACACTCCCAAACTCATTCTATGAGGCCACCATCACCCTGATACCAAAACCAGACAAAGATACCATAAAAAAACTACAGGTCAATATCACTGATGAACATAGATGCAAAAATCCTCAACAAAATACTAGCAAACAGAATCCAACAGCACATTAAAAGGATCATACACCATGATCAAGTGGGGTGTATCCCAGGAATGCAAGGATTCTTCAATATACGCAAATCAATCAACGGGGTAAACCATATTAACAATTTGAAGGAGAAAAACCATATGATCATCTCAATAGATGCAGAAAAAGCTTTTGACAAAATTCAACACCCATATATGATAAAAACCCTCCAGAAAGTAGGCATAAAGAGAACTTACCTCAACATAATACAGGCCATATATGACAAACCCACAGCCAACATCGTTCTCAATGGTGAAAAACTGAAACCATTTCCACGAAGATCAGGAACAAGACAAGGCTGCCCACTCTCACCACTATTATTCAACATAGTTTTGGAAGTTTTAGCCACAGCAATCAGAGAAGAAAAAGAAATAAAAGGAATCCAAATCGGAAAAGAAGGAGTAAAACTGTCACTGTTTGCAGATGACATGATACTATATATAGAGAATCCTAAAGATGCTATCAGAAAATTACTAGAGCTAATCGATGAATTTGGTAAAGTAGCAGGATACAAAATTAATGCACAGAAATCTCTTGCATTCCTATACACTAAAGATGAAAAATCTGAAAGAGAAATTAAGGAAACACTCCCATTTACTATTGCAACAAAAAGAATAAAATACCTAGGAATAAACCTACCTAAGGAGACAAAAGACCTGTATGCAGAAAACTATAAGACATTGATGAAATAAATGAAAGATGATACAAACAGATGGAGAGATATATACCATGTCCTTGGATTGGAAGAATCAACACTGTGAAAATGACTATACTACCCAAAGCAATCTACAGATTCAATGCAATCTCTATCAAACTACCAATGGCATTTTTCACAGAACTAGAACAAAAAATTTCACAATTTGTATGGAAACACAAAAGACCCCAAACAGCCAAAGCAATCTTGAGAAAGAAAAATGGAGCTGGAGGAATCAGGCTCTCTGATTTCAGACTATACTACAAAGCTACAGTAATCAAGACAGTATGGTACTGGCACAAAACAGAAATATAGATCAATGGAACAGGATAGAAAGCCCAGAGATAAACCCACGCACATATGGTCACCTTATCTTTGATAAAGGAGGCAAGAATACACAATGGAGAAAAGACAGCCTCTTCAATAAGTGGTGCTGGGAAAACTGGACAGCTACATGTAAAAGAATGAAATTAGAACACTCCGTAACACCATACACAAAAATAAACTCAACATGGATGAAGGACCTAAATATAAGGCCAGACAGTATCAAACTCTTAGAGGAAAACATAGGCAGAATACTCCATGACATAAATCACAGCAAGATCCTTTTTGACCCACCTCCTAGAGAAATGGAGAAACAAAAACAAACAAATGGGACCTAATGAAACTTAAAATCTTTTGCCCAGCAAAGGAAACCATAAGCAAGATGAAAAAATGGGAAAAAATATTTGCAAATGAAGCAACTGACAAAGGATTAATCTCCAAAACATACAAGTAGCTTATGCAGCTCAATATCAAAAAAACAAACAACCCAATCCAAAAATGGGCAGAAGAACTGAAATAGACATTTCTCCAAAGAAGATATACAGATTGCCAACAAACACATGAAAGGATGTTCAACATCGCTAATCATTAGAGAAATGCAAATCAAAACTACAATGAGATATCACCTCACACTGGTCAGAATGGCCATCATCAAAAAATCTACAGGGCTCTCCTGGTGGCGCAGTGGTTGAGAATCTGCCTGCTAATGCAGGGGACACGGGTTTGAGCCCTGGTCTGGGAAGATCCCACATGCCGCGGAGCGACTAGGCCCGTGAGCCACAACTGCTGAGCCTGCACGTCTGGAGCCTGTGCTCCGCAACAAGAGAGGCCGTGACAGTGAGAGGCCCGCGCACCACGATGAAGAGTGGCCCCCACTTGCTGCAACTAGAGAAAGCCCTCGCACAGAAACGAAGACCCAACACAGCCATAAATAAATAAATAAATAAATAAATAAATAAATAAATAAATAAAATAAAAAAAGAAAATACAGCTGCCAAGCAGATGTGATGGGCAAAAAAAAAAAAAAAAAAATCTACAAACAATAAATGCTGGAGAGGGTGTGGAGGAAAAGGGAACCTTCTTGCACTGTTGGTGGGAATGTAAATTGATACAGCCACTATGGAGAACAGTATGGAGGTTCCTTAAAAAACTAAAAATAGAACTACCATATGACCCAGCAATCCCACTACTGGGCATATACCCTGAGAAAACCATAATTCAAAAAGAGTCATATACCACAATGTTCAGTGCAGCTCTATTTACAAGAGCCAGGACATGGAAGCAACCTAAGTGTCCATCGACAGATGAATGGATAAAGAAGATGCGGCACGTATATACAATGGAATATTACTCAGCCATAAAAAGAAACGAAATTGAATTATTTGTAGTGAGGTGGATGGAACTAGAGTCTGTCATACAGAGTGAAGTAAGTCAAAAGAGAAAAACAAATACTGTATGCTAACACATATATATGGAATCTAAAAAAAAAAAAAAGGTTCTGAAAAACCTAGGGGCAGGACAGGAATAAAGACACAGACGTAGAGAATGGACTTGAGGACACGGGGAGGGGGAAGGGTAAGCTGGGACAAAGTGAGACAGTGACATGGACATATATACACTACCAAATGTAAAACAGCTAGCTAGTGGGAAGCAGCCGCATAGCACAGGGAGATCAGCTCAGTGCTTCGTGTCCACCTAGAGGGGTGGGATAGGGAGGGTGGGAGGGAGACGCAAGAGGGAGGAGATATGGGGATGTATGTATATGTATAGCTAATTCACTCTGTTATATAGCAGAAACTAACACACCAGTGTAAAGCAATTATACTCCAATAAAGATAAAAAAAATGATTGTTGCTCTACTTTATAAGCCCCATTTTATTTTTATTTATTTTTAAAAATTTATTTATTTATTTATTTTTGGCTGTGTTGGGTCTTCGTTTCTGTGTGAGGGCTTTCTCTAGTTGTGGCGAGCGGGGGCCACTTTTCATCGCGGTGCGCAGGCCTCTCACTGTCGCGGCCTCTCTTGTTGCGGAGCACAGGCTCCAGACGCGCAGGCTCAGTAGTTGTGGCTCACGGGCCCAGTTGCTCCGCGGCATGTGGGATCTTCCCAGACCAGGGCTTGAACCCATGTCCCCTGCATTGGCAGGCAGATTCTCAACCACTGCGCCACCAGGGAAACCCTATAAGCTCCATTTTAAATGTGAAGTACTCTAACGATCTTCTTTGAGGCATGGTGATAGGAGGAACTGGCTCCCCACACCTTATTCTATTCAGACAGTTTTATTCTGGCAATAGTTTTGCAGGAAATAGATTAAAAATATTAAATTACTTTTGAATACATACCATCAGAAAACAAATACTCACATAATGTGGTTGTTACTGTTTATGATGTCAAGAATTTTCTTCCCTGATAAGAAACTCTTGAAGATAAAGAATGAAATAAATACATCTTCTAAAACAATAAGCTCACAAAATAATGAGGCTGGTTGTAGTGCTCTGAGTTTAACTGGAAAACACAGTCACTGAGAAGGTAATTTGAACTATGACTATAAATTTTTGTGAAGAATCATCATCTGTAACAAGCCTTTTACTTCATTTATTCTTAGCTATTTCACATAAAGAGAAAAAATTTTTCTTAAAGAAATTGGATACACTAGAAAGTAATGAAATCTAAAGTCATTCTTTTTATACAAAGTGAATCTGTAAACCTCTCCAGTTGCTACCCTTTCAGTCCTTTTATTTGAGATTTTTACTTGACGGGGGCGGGGTAAGGGAACGTAGTTTCTCAACAAATTGTCTTCTTTCCATAAGTAGTTCCTGCCCTGGGTTTTCTTGTCACAAAAATCTGTAACTTTTCCAACTATGAAAATTATTTCAGTCAAATTGTGTATCATGTGCTTACTTTGTAAAACAGAAGAACTTTGAGAAGCAAAAAGAAAAAAAAAAGAAAAAAGAAACCATGACCAACAAATTAACTCCCCCTTTTGTAATTCCCCCCATAACTTCCCTCTTCCTAATTTTTTATATTTTTATTACATATGTATGTATCTCTAAGCAATGGAGCTTATTACATAACATTACATAAGTGGTCTCATACTGTGTATGTTCTCTAACTTGCTTTCTTTGAGCAACCTCATGTTTGTGAGATTCATCCAAGTTGGTATGAGTAGTTTAATCTTCATTGTGATTTTAGGACTAGGAAAGCATATACCCTTTCTCTTGGCGACAGCTATTTAGGTTGCTTCCAATCATTTGTCATTATAAGCAATATTACTACAGAAATTCTTGGAAATATCTCCTTGTGTACATGAGCAAGCCTTTGTTCCAGTCTGGATGTCAGATACATGTAACTGGGAGTGGAACTGCTAGATCATACGGTTGGTACATCTTCAACTCTACCAGAATATTGCCAGACTACTCTTTTGAATACACCAATTTCTACTCCCATCAACACTGATAAAAGTTTCTATTACCTGTATTGTTTCAATACTGGTGTTATCAGGCCTTTTAATTTTCATCCATCTCATCCACCAATATTACCTCACTATGGTTTTCCCTGATTCTTTTCACATATTTATGGGCTATTTGTGTTTCTTCTGTTCATCACTTTTGCCTATCTTTTAGTTAGGTTATTTGTCTTGTTTTTAATTCATAGGAGTTCTTATACATTGAGGATACAAATCCTTTTTTAATCATCTGTGTGGCAAATGTCCTCTCAGTTTGTGTTTTATCTCTTTACGGTTTCTTTTAATGAAATGAAGTTCTTAATTTCAGCGTCAATCTTTTCTGTAATGGCTTTGTTTTTGTGTTTTGAGAAATCCTTCCCCTCTCTGATATCATGAAGACATTCTCCTTTATTTTCAGAGGTAGTACAGCATACTGATTGAACAGACTAATCACTCATTGTGATATGACCTTGGGCAACTACCTCTCTGTGATTTTCTCATTTGTAAAGGACAACAATACCTACCTCATAGATCACTGTGTGATGATAAATGTACCATCATCTGTAAAGCGGTCAGTATAATGCCTGGTAAGTAGTAAGCATTCAGCAAGTGTTAGCTGGCTGATCATAATTATTGCTCTAAATCTGTCTTTCATATTTAAATCCTTGATCCATCAAGAATTTATTTTTGTGTGATATTAATTTCCATATATGCAAGGATTATAAATATAGACTCTATATTCCATTCCACTGGTCTATTTGTCTCTATGCCAGTAACACACTGTCTTCATTACTGTAGCTTTATAATCTTTATATCTGTAGAGAAAGCACTTCTCATCTCTTGTTTTTCATCAGGAATGTTTTGGCTTTGAGTTCTTAGCCCTTTTTTCTTTCATATACATTCATGAACGACCTGGTCACGTTCCACAAAAAAACTCATTATTTGCTTGGCAGCACACTGAATTTATATCAATTTGGGAAGAACTGACATCTTTAAAATATTTAGTTTTCTGATAGGTGCAATTCCTGAGAGAAATGTGTTTAAATTTCCCCTCATGGTTCTGGATTTTCCCATTTCTCCTTTTAGTTTAGTCAGTTTTGCTTTATGAACACTGAAGCTTTGTTATTAGGCTTGCTAGATACATACAAATTTAAGGCTTTCATCTTCCTGGTGAATTGAATTCTTTTTTTTTTTTTTTTAATTTTTTAAAAAAAATTTATTTATTTATGGCTGTGTTGGGTCTTCATTTCTGTGTGAGGGCTTTCTCTAGTTGCGGCAAGCGGGGGCCACTGGGGCCACTCTTCATCGCGATGCGCGGGCCTCTCATTATCGCGGCCTCTCTTGTTGCGGAGCACAGGCTCCAGACACGTACACTCAGTAGTTGTGGCTCACGGGCCTAGTTGCTCCGTGGCATGTGGGATCCTCCCAGACCAGGGCTCGAACCCATGTCCCCTGCATTGGCAGGCAGATTCGCAACCACTGCGCCACCAGGGAAGCCCCCTTGAATTCTTAACCATTGTGAAGTGACTGTCTTCATTTCTAACAAAGTCTTTTGCCTTAAAGTACATTTTATCTGATATTAATACAGCTGTACCAGCTTTCTCTTGATCAGTTTTTCCATGGTATGTTTTTTTCAATCCTTTTACTTTCAGGCTTAGTTGGATTTTATTCTTTTACCAATCTGATACTCTTGGTCCTTTAAATGGAACGTTTACATTGAATAGAATTACTGATATATTTGGATATTTGAGCTATTTTCTCCTTTACTATGTTTACTGGTATATTACATTAATTGATTTCCTGATATTCAGTCCACTTGAATTCCTGTTTATTTGTTTTAAATACATTGTGGGTTTGGTTTCCAAATATTTTGCTTAAAATTTTTGCATCTATGTTCATGAGTAAAGATTTGCCTGTAATTTTCCTTTCTTGTACATACTGTTCTTGTGTAGTTTGGATATCAAGGTTATACTATTCTCAGAAAGACTAATAAAGTGCTCCCACTCTTCTAGTTACCTATAAAATTTTATGGAAGGTTGGAATCAATTTTCTTAAATGTTTGGTAGATCACACGTATAAAATCACCTTGGCCAGGTATTTTCTCAGTGGAAAGATTTTAAATGACTCATCAAATTTCCCTATGGCTTTAGGCATTAGAGATGCCATCCATTCACATTACATTCTACCATTAGATTTTTCTAGATTCAATTTTGGTAAGCTGCTTTTCTAGAAATTGTCCATTTCTCCTAGGTTTTCAAATAAAATTATTCAGGATAATCTCTTCTCTTTTTAATGCCTGCTGCATCTACATTATAACCCCTTCTCTCTCTCTTTTTTTTTCCTCAAATAATCTTGCTGTAGATTTGTTAGTCTTTTTAAAGAACCGAATTTGGGTTTTTAAAAATTCTCTCTATTGAATCTTTGTTTTAAATTCATTAATTTCTGCTATTATTTCTTGCCTTCTACTTCGAGTTTTTTGTTTTTTGGTTTGTTTTTAACTTTTTAAAAGCTGGATACTTAGGTCACTGAGTCTTTTTCCTTTTAAAATATGATACAATATAAATTTTGCTCTAAGAACTAATATAAGTTGTATCACATAAATTATAATTCAGTCCTAAGTTATTTTCTAATTTTATTTATGATTTCTTCTTAAATCATACCATAAGTTACTTAGAAGTATGTATTTTCAAATGAATATGTTTTATACATTACCTTCTTGTTAATTTCTAACTGAACTGCACTGTGCTCAGGGCATGAAACCTATGTGATACAGATTCTTTCAAATTTGTTGGTTTGGCATGTGGTCAAATTTTTGGACCTGTTTCATGAATGTTTTAAAAGAATGTGAATTGATTAGTTGCTTGACACAGCATTCTGTATGTCCATTAAATCAGTGTGACCCATATTTTTAACTGTGACCCATATTAAGAAATATGTTTGGAATCTAAAAAAATAAAACGAATAAATGTAAGAAAACAGAAACAGACTCACAGATACAGGCAAGAAACTAATGGTTATCAGTGGGGAGAGAGAAAAGGAGAGGGGCAAGCTAGGAGTAGGGTATTAAGAGGTACAAACTACAATGTATAAAACAAATAAGATGCAAGGATATACTGTACAACACAGGGAATATAGCCAATGTTTTATAATAACTTTAAATGGAATATAATCTATAAAAATTTTGAATCACTATGTTGTACACCTGAAACTAACATAATAATGTAGATCAACTATAACTTTAAAAAATACATTTGCATTGCAACCCTAAATACACTTACACAAATGTAGAACAAAATCTCCACAAAACAGTACTTGCCCTTATTATGTATGATAACCCCATTATATGTATGTATATGTGTGTGTGTGTATTTAATGTTAGTTCCAACACCTGAGATTGATTTTATAACTCATTAAATGGGTCAAACACACAATTTGAAAAACATATCAAGCCCATTAATTGTGCTGGTCAAATCCTCTATATTATTACTGATCTCTGACTCCTGATTTTTACCTATCAATTACTGAGAGGTATGTTAAAATCACATTAAGCTAGAAGTATCAGCCAAGACAGACTCTGAAGCCAGACTGACTAGGTTGAACTCCCATCTCTACCACTTACAAAGGCAACCCCAGGAAATCTACTTAACCTCTCCTGCCTCCTAGAGTTGTTAGGATTAAATGAGTTAAAACAGGCAAAGCACTGCCTGGGCACATAGTAAGCACTCAATAATTGTTAGCTATTATTATTTTTTTCAGATCTGCATGATCATTTTTGCTATTCCTTTGTTTCAATTCTGTTATTCCTGTAAACATTTAATCATAGTCATTTTATATTCTGAAGATCTTGGTGACCTGATTTTGCTTTTGTTTGTTTTCTTACTCATTTTGGTTTGTTTCTTTAGGTGTTTGGTAATTTTGTTGTTGTTGTTGTGAGCCTTTATAGGCCTGGATAAAGGATGGCTTGCTTACCTCCAGAAAATATTTGATCTTACTTCTGCTAAGTCCCTAGGAGCATTTCTAACCCAAAAGCACTTTAATGGATTGGGCTTTCTTATACTGTGCAGGTAGAATAAATCAAATTCCAAACCAGTGTGTAGACAGGCTTATGAATTCAGATTCTTATGTGAGACTCCTTTTCTCCACCCTGAGCCAACACCAGAAATATACAAGTTTTCTTGTTTCTTTTGGCTGCACCATATGGCATGTGGGATTTTCATTCCCCGACTAGGGATTGAACCCGTGCCCCCTGCAGTGGAAGCACGGAGTCTTAACCACTGGACTGCCAGAGAAGTCCCTATACAAGTTTTCTTGCAGTTCCTTTAGCCAGCAGGCTTTTCCAGGCACTAGGGATACAGCAATGAACCTAAGAGACCAAAAAATAGCTGTCTTCATGGAGCCAAAGTGAGCAGGGGGTGTGGGAGGAAATGATAAAGCAGTCTGGGCCCAGATTACAGGAACTTTTAGCCACAATGAGGACTGAATATTTGGTTCTAGGTACGATGGGAAGTCACTGGAGGGTTCTGAGCAGAGAAATGACATGACTTGATTCACATTTTATAAAAGCACTCTGGCTGCCCTGTGGAAGTCAGTGTGAGGGATCAACAGCAGAAAACAAAAGAAACAGTTGCAAGGCTAATGCTCTACTGGGAGATGTTGGCAGCCTGTACTAAGATTGTTGCAGTGTACATTGTAAGAGAGATTAGGGATATATTTTGAAGGTAGGGTTTCTGATAGGTTGGATGTAGGAGTGGGTGGGAGATAGGGAACAAGGATGGCCCTTAGGTTTTTGGCCTGAACACTGGTGTGAATCATGGTACCATTTCCTGAGACAGGGCAGACTGAAGGAAGAACATGTTTGGGGAGAAAAAAACAATTGATCCATTCTGGATGTGTTAAGTTTTAGATGCCAATTAGATATTCAAGTGGAAATGTTAAATATGTGAAACTCCAACTCAAGAGAGAAATTATGACTGGAAATATCAATCTGAAAATCATCAGCACATAGATGATATAAAAGCCAACCGACTGAACGAAATCATCTAGAGTTGTGCTGTCTGATATAGTAGCCACTAGCCACATGTGACTTTTAAAACTTTAACTAATTAAAGTTAAATAATATTTTAAAATTCACTTCTTTTTGCACTAGCCACATTTCAAGTGCTCAACAGTCACATACGGCTAGAGGCTACTGTATTGGACAGCACAGATACAGAACATTTCCATCTTCACAGAAAGTTCTATTAGAAGCACTGATCTAGAGTGTAGGATAAGCGGAAAAAGGATAAAATCAGAAAGGAAGGAAGGATATGGATGGACAGAAAATAGAGAAGGAGAGAGGGAAGAGGGAAGGGAGAAGAGGTCCAGCAACCGAACCCCAGGTACTACAAATGTCAAGGATTGGAAAGATGAGGAAGAGAGGGGAGTTATGAAGACGGAGTGGCCAGTGAGGTGGAGGCAAGCCAGAAAAAGAGGGTAACCCTGGAGGCCAAACGAACAATGTACTACGAGGAGGGGATGATCAGCTATAGGAAATATTGCTGAGAAATCAAATATGCTGACATCTAAAACTGATCAACGTATTTGGTAAAATGGAGTTCTCTGGTAACCTTGAAAAGGTTTTAGTATCATGATGGGGCAAAAGCCAGAGTCCAGTGGTTTGAAGAGAGAATGGGAGGTGAGGAAGTAAAGACAAGGAACAGTGATGTTATTTTCAAGTTTTGTTGTAAAGGGGAACAAAGGAATAGGTCTATAGCTAGAGCGGTCCATGAGGACAAGTGATAATTTGTTAAAATATGAGAGCTATTACAACTTAACCAACTTGAAAATTAAACACAGGAAAACCTTTTAGCCCATTATTCAATTACAAAGTACATGGTCCAGTTTACTATACTGTTCATACTTCAGTATCATTTTTCAATTAAATGTTCTTTCAAAGTCTTAGATGACTAACCACTAATTTCTTTTTCTTCTTCCTTTCCTTTATATGGATTAAAGGAGGAAATTGGGAAGATAAAAGCTAGATTTTTCACTGACTTTCAAGTTCAAAATATCTGTCTGTGTCAGTAATTTTTTTTTCAGACTGAGAATGTTTTAAGCCTCGGCTGGATCTTTAAAATGGATCTCACATAGAGTTACATAAAGATGGCATCCAAAAATGTGGTTCTACTCTTGTTCCTTTTTATTTTTTTAATCAAAAGTAGGTGTTTTTTTTTCACTTAGAAACAGAGACATTATAGCATATTCTTTTCTTATAGCAATGTCAAAACCAAATCAGCACCTAAAGAAAATTTCTGGGTTTTCTGAATTAAAAAAAAAAAAATCCTAAGAGATTCCCCCTTAGAAATGAAACAGGGGGAATAAAAGCTAAACAAAAATCAAATACGTAAAGACATTTGAAACAAAGAGGTTAAACAATAAAATGTTTTAATTTTCACACCTTCACATTTATAAATTTTTGAGTGAACCTAGAGATACAGAATTTAAATGTATTTAAAAATTTTTTAAACAAAATAGTTATACCTTTACCATTTCTAAGTTCATGATAAAAGCTATAAAATACTGTATTCCAGACTGATAAATTAATGGGACAGTGGTAAAGCAAAAAAGTATAAAAGTTGAGCTTCCTATGTTACGTATCTCTCTGGATATGGTAAACACGAGATAGGTAATTTAAATGTAAATCTTGAGGATAAAGAAATTGGGTTTTGAAGACCTAATACTTACCATGCAAACTGTTATCAACTTCAATGTTTTCAGACATCATTGAATTGTTTGTGCTGTAGCTCAGACCAAGAACCATTTGAAGATCTGAGAGATTGAGTTGTGCTGTTAGTTCACCACTTCTATCCCCAACCTACAACCACAAGCATTTATACTTTAGAGTAGTATTTAAAGTAAAGAATGGTGAAGATTAGTTGAAAATGTTGTCAACCTAAAACTGGAAGAAACTATAGAGAGATGATTACATTACATGAAATTTCTAAAAATCTTATATGTTCTGGTATAATAAGTCATAATCCTAGTTATCGCTTTAAAATGTATATCTCAGAAATAACTAATTTTCTTGTCAACTGCATTATTATGAACTTTCATCAAATCTTTAACCGTGGTCATTTTTAAGTCTTTCGTCATTTACAGACAGTTATGGGTGTACTCTGATGTTTTTGCAAATATGTTCCTATAAAAGGGTTTCACCTTCAAGAAATTCATGGAAAAGACTCTGACAAGTACAGGTTTCTGGTAACTGACTGTACTGCTGAACTGAATGAATAAGCATTTTCAGAACTCTAATGAAAAACTGATGAACTCATAAAAGTGCTAACAGAAGATCAAGATGAAAAAAAAAATTAATTACATGGGACTGAGTGAACTGATGAGGATGAGTATAATTTTTGTGACTTTCTGTTTGAATTAAAAAAAAAAAATCCCACAAGGACTCAGAGGCAAAGAATATACAAATCAATTTTCACTGCAAAGTAAAGGAGCTGTTACAGTGGAGGATTACTGGACTGAATGTCAATATTATGACATAGTATGAATGTTTCATGTTTGGTAATTGCAATCATTGTTGCTTTTGTTGTGGTCATCCATGTACAATGCTTGGTGTCAGTCTATTTATCTCTTGTAAAAATAAAATACAGTGTGTGTGTGTTAAAAAAAATAAGAAAGAGAGATGAAAATAGTTATTTTAAAATTATAATACTATGAACGAAATGGGTTTTTTCATTAATAGTATTTTAAAGAAGAAAGAGAAGGAAAGTTACTAAAATATGACAAGAGGACAGATAATTACATTCTACCAATTCTTTACTTCTCTAAATATTAGATTGCTCTTAATCTCTATGATCACCTTAAATAATAAAGTAGGTTACTCTGTGACACGTTAACTTGGCATCACATGAATACAATTTCCTTAGAATACTGTATTTCCATCCTATAGTAACAGTATTTATTAAGCTAGCACTAGACATTATACTAGGTACTTTTATATACTTTATCTCTAATCTGTATAACAATTTGCAAAGCAGATATTATTATTATTCCCATTTTACAGATGAGAGAAATGATGCTCAGAAAAGTTTCCAAGCTCAAATAGCCAGCAAATGGCAGAAATGTAACAGGAACCAGTCCTTGATTCTAAAAGCCATGTTCTTCCTTTCATACCATGCTACTTTTCCACGCAGAGATGGGGGGACAGTGGAGGCACATGTTAGTAATTCTCCCATTCCTCCATGCTCAGCCTTTCCTTCCTGTCTTCCTACATCAAGGCCAGTGCAAACATACCGCTGATCTGTATCTCAAAATGCTCTGTGCAGTTCGTATGCCAAGAGAACAATTTATAATTAAATTTATTACTAAGCCATATAGGAGCATTCTAGAGAAATAACAGGGCTGCAGATCTGTGAATCACAATAGCACAGATAACAATTTTTTAGTTTCATACCTCTCTTGAAATTTCCAAGTGCTTTTCAGCAAAATGCATTGCTTGATCATGATTTCCTAGAGCCGTGTACGCATTTCCTAAGCTCCAACATGCTCTTCCTTCACCAATTCTATAAAATAATTCAAAGCTAACATGTAGTTATCTGAAAGGAGGTCTGTGTGAAGAATAAAATCTATCTAGTAGTAATTAAAGGCATAAACAATGCTTTGGATTTATTTGGTCTTTCTTATAAAGAACAAACTATCGTAATACTAGAGACATACAGTTGGCCTGCTTCAGGTTCCACATCCGTGGATTCAACCGTGATCTGAGAAACCCCCCGGATACAGCCGACTGTACTACACCATTTTACATAAGAGACTTGAGCTTCCATGGCTTTTGGTATCCACAGGGATCCTAGAACCAAACCCCTGCAGATATCAAGGGACGACTGTATTAGAATAACCAGATAATAATGAACTCAGAGTCAAGCTTTAAAATGGAAAACATCCTTTTTAAACATGCAGTATATTATAAGTAAAGTCTCAGGGATAGGTCTTGCAGTTCAACTACCCCATTTTCTTTCCATGGCATCCTTACCAGGATTCAGTCTGTAATCATTCAGTCTGTATTTGAACACCATGAGGAAGAGAGAACTCACCTCTTGAGGTAGCATACTTCATTTTGAATAACTGTACAGAGTTCTTCATACTGAGATAAAAATCTATCCTACTAAAGCAAACATCACAGACTATAGTCCTGCACAGATATTCTGTTTTTTCATACAGTTTAAAAAAAAAAGAATAATTAACCATCAACATTTAAAAATCAGAAGATTTTATATGAAACTCAGGACTTCTAGCTTCTCTTGAAAAAAGAGGCGGCTCTGGATCCTCATTCCTGCCAGGCAACACTTAGCTGGAATTGAATAGCAGCTGTCCCCTTAACGCTGTTGGGCCTATTAATTTCACTACAATTTCCACTCTGATCTAGTCAGGAGGACCTTTGCAGGCAACTGAGTTTGTGACCTATTTACTGATCTTGGTTCAAGGTTATATGGAACCATTCTAATCCACTCTAGCCCTTCAAACAGTAACATACAGAGGATGTTACTGAAACAGAGGAAATTCCTTAAAAAGGAATTAAAAAGAAAACAAAGGAAACAAAAAAAGAAATTTAAAGGAAATATTCTAGGGATTCAACAATGTATCTATATTTTATCATAACTATAGTAAAAAGGTACATAACTTACCTATCATTTAGCTCTTGAGCAATTGCTAAGTGCTTTAGATGATAATCAATGGCCTTTTCATAGTCCTGAAGTAAAGTATATGTGTTTCCAAGACTGTAGCAAGACTGTGCTTCTACAGCTCTGTCTTTAAGCTGTCGAGCCAATAGTAGTGTCTTTCTGAAAAAAGAAATTAATTCTTACATAATGGCTATTATAACTATATTGGCTATAATAACCATAAAATAAAACTCTCTTTTCCTCCTGCCTTTAAAGTAAATCTGTTTTAGATCCTAATATCCCATATTTTCTCCATTACTTCTAGATAAAATGAAAAGATGTCCTTGAAACACAGAAAGCAAATCCAGACTTTTAGAATAAATGTAGGAGTCCTATTAATTCCCCAGAGAAAAGGAGAACAGATGCATGAGATCAAGTGCCTCTAAAGATTAACACAGTATTTTTAACATTAAAAAAAAACTTTCGCTGTTGCAGTGCAATAACGTAAAGTAAGTTTGTCCACATACCCTCTCTTTTCAATCATACTGTTGCCTTTACATTTTGTCAAAATTGAAAATACTTAGTTAAAATTGTTATGTATAGGCCATTAGTCACTGATTCATGAAAAATATTAAATGCTACATTTAAATATTAACCAAATTCTACCTTGTGGAATCAACGAGAAGCTAGTGTAGCAATTACGAGCATGGACCCTAGAGCTAGGCTGACTGGGTTCAAATCCCAACTTTGTCAGTTAGTAGCTCTGTGACTGGGGCAGGTCACTCACCCTCTCTATGCACTAATTTCCTTTTACATAAAATGGGGAAAACACCTCACAGGGGTTCGTGAGGATTAAATGAATTAGTATGTATAACGTGCTTAGAATAGCATCTTGCTCACAATAGATGCTAATAAATGTTAATATGTTTTGTTATTATTATCATCAGTGCTTAAATCTACAGATGCTTTTTGAATCCAGTAATTTAAATGACTCTGTCCTATAATTTCTGCCAAACAGTGTAAATACTTCATATCATTTATAACTATATGATAATGTGATAGTTTTTTTTAAGCAAACAAACCTGAAATTATATGTTTAATGATGATACCTTTAAAGCTGTTACCTTGGGAGGCTACACGCTTGTTCTAACATTGCCCGCCCTCTCAAACACTTTTGGAAGACTTTTGGAATTGCTTCCGGCCCTGTGGCACAACCCTTTCCGGCACGCTGTTATTCTTTGAGAGTACAGCTAATTTGTAAATGGTTGGAAGTCTTTCTGACACCAAACTCAATTACTAAAGTAGGTTTACCAAACTACTGCTTTCTGTCCTTTCTATTATGGATCTATAATGTTAAGAGAGTTTTCTTGTGTGGCCCTGAAAACAATTCCAAAGAAGAGTTCCAAAAATATTTTCAATCAATATTTTTGGAATATGTGTAAAGTTCTGAGTTCTACCTGTTTGTGGGTGTGTGGGGCAGGGGTAAATTTCATTACTTTATACTCATGCTTCTTTAGTCAGACAGCCTCCATCCACTTTATTACAGAACTTTTCAGTATTTAATACAAGTACATCATTTATTGAGACTTTCCTATGTGTTTTGGATTTAAAATATAAGAAACTTTTGTATTTAAAATCAAAACATATGCTCCTTGTATAGTGATGTACTTTATTTGGAAGGATATTTCACATCTAACTAGTCATAGTTAGTCAACCAACAAATATCAACTGTTAGCTGAAGTTTAAAGGAGGATGGGATGACATTCTAGTTTTTTAGATGGACCTAAAGCAATTTTACTTTTTTAGATGATAAACTTTCCAGAACTCTCTCATGGATTTTTCAACAATAAAATATAAATCAATCAAGACTGTGTCTTTGGTTCAGTCAAACTGGCTTCTGCCTAAGGTCTGGATGGGCCTTCAGTTCCCACTAATTAGAGAAAACTCTGAACAATCTAGAAAGCACAGGGCAGGCAATATGAAGCAGTTTAAACTTTGCTATCATGTATGCTTCAAGTCTACAGATAGATTAAAGAGACCCTGCCACAGAAGAAGCTGGGAGTACTAACTCCTCGAGTAAGTGAACGGGGCCTCAGCTTACAGCGAGGATCAAAGCTGGGCAGAGAGGGTGGGAGGATAACTGCTCGATAAGATGGTAGGATGATGGTGGGAAATTCAGTGATCACTGGAGGAAACTAGGGCATCTATTTGTTACCAAGCTTTCTTGTGGCCTCTCTGCAAACCCGTAACTGGTGGTGGTGGTGTGGGAGCATATAACTATACACACCATACATGCTGAACAGGTTTAAAGGATTTTAAATGTTTAGAATCTCATTAAGAATAATGTTTTAAAGATAAAAGCTAAAAAAAATATAAAGGGGCCATACTGCTGCTATTAAATATTAGGTACAATAATATGTATTGAGCACCATGTGCCAGGTACTGTGCTAAATAAGTGCTTAATATGTTCTTTCATTCAATCCTCATAACAATTCCAAAAGTCAAGTATTGATATCTTCCATTACAGATGAGAAGACTGAGACTTAGAAAGCCCAAGGTTCTGCTGCTTGTATGCAGCAAAAAAGTTTTAAACCCAAAGCCTATGATTCTTTGGATTGCATGACTACCCATTTTACATTTATCTACAGAAATATTAGACTGACCTATAGTATTCAGAGGCAGTTTCAAATTCACCAAGAAATATATACGCATTTCCAAGGTTGCTATATGCTCTTCTTTCAGCTGCTTTATCTCCAAATTCTTTTGCAATAAGGAGACGCTGAAACAGAAAATTTTAATTAGATGTAACTATAATAAAACTAAAGAATAATCTAATCTCTGTTCAAAACACTGATGGAGAAAACGACCTGGCTCCAAAGCCTGGCATCATACCTGCTCATGAGCTATGACTGCATCCCTGAAGTTGCCAAGGAGGTAATGCGTGTTTCCAAGATTGCCAAAGGCACGTCCTTGGGCTGCTCGGTCCCCCAGAGCAGTCACTAGTGATAGGTTTTCCCTAAGTGATAATAAAAAGTTGTGAAAAAATGAGTTTGAGAAAAACATTTATTGACTTTATTTACAAATCTAAATTCTTTATCAGGAAAAAAATATTTAAATAAGCTTACAACCATAATGTGCCACATTTAAAAGATATAGCTATGCTGGAGGGTGATTATAGGAAATAACTGGGAACATTTTACTCAACCATTCACATAGGTTTCTGCCCAGAGTCCAGGACAGAGTTAATCTTAGAACCCCTATAGCTAAAAAGTTCTATGAAATTCTATTGATAAAAGACTAAGTTTACTCCTAATAACTTAGACTAACTATTGATGCTTCTTGTTTGTGCCACTAAGTGGCACTGGTCTGCAGTTTAAATGAAAGTTTTCCTGGGGAGGGAGGGGATTACTTCTAATACAACACTATAACATTTTCGCAATGATTTGATGGTTTATTTTACTTACTAGTCTATGATTTTAAAACCTTTGCCGAACTTAAAAACTTACTACTGGCTTGGGTGGGCCACATGACTGCTGATGCTACTCACTCATAATAATCCACGGCCGCCTGCAGAGCGTTTCTTACTTCTTCTGGAAATTCTCCTACGTCCTGAGGACCAGGGCAGCCAAAACTTTTCCCTTTGGCGTGATACACATTTCCAAGGTTGTAAAGTGCTCTTGCTTCTCCCACCTAGATGAAGATAACAGCAGTTTACAACTGGAAATCAGAGGCCAGGTATTATAATGCTATCACATATATTTATTCATAATATCTTTGATATTATGGTCAAGAGAAAGAAATGTTTACATTAGCCATCCATACAGAACCAAACACATGACTACTTATGAAAGAAGGACCTCTCGTTATTTCTTTTTTCTCATCTATTAAAAATTTTTCATTATGTCTCTCTTTTTCTTCCACTTTTCTACAAATACTTTTTTTTTTGTATTAATTTTTAGATAAACTACAGTATAATTAAGTAGGATTAAAACACAAAGCAATTTCAATGAAAACATTTGGCCTACCATCTAATGTTTCCTTATTACCTTGTCGTTAAGCTCTCTGGAAATATCTAGGTGTCGCTGACAACAAACTATAGCTTCATCAAAATTCCCAAGAACCTTTAAGGTGTTTCCCAGATTACCACTAGCTTTAGCTTCCCCCAATTGGTCTCCAATAGTCCTGGGGTGAAAAAAAAAAGAAAAAAAGCAAATGGTGTGTTAAAATATAAAGCAGCCAGAATACAGTTTTCCCTAGAGAACAGTTGACATGCTTAAGGTAAGAAAGACCCATCAGCCTTGAAACCTACTTTAAATAAAAATCTTAAACTTACATTTCTGTATTTAAATTTAATTAATTTTCATTCATTTAATTAAACTCTAGCATCATTTCACTACTATTCATTTACTTAATTAAATTGTGCTCAGCCTAAAGATTAGTTTTAAAATTCAATGCTAATAAATTAGGACTCACTAAATGTACTGTATTGTTAGTTTTTTAATTGAATGAAAATGTGTTTTAAAGTGACAGTTAATTTAGGGAGAATTCAGCTTAAATTAATTACCTTGCAAGAGTTAAATCATGATGATGGTATTCTAATGCTTTGGCATAATCATGCAAATAGAAATAAGCATTGCCCAGCTGGCTGTAAATAGCGCTAAGTGTTTTTAGGTCTTCAGTTCCAACTTGAACTGCAGCTTCAAAGAAGGACACACCAGCACGGCAGTCTCCTGATTTACACAGACGCTCCCCTTCCAACGCCAGTTCTAGGCAAGAAGCTTCCATTCTATAAAATTATATAGGACAGACATTTACAAGATTACATTACAAATGCACCACAGTGTTTTAACTTCCAGTAATATAATTTAAATGTGGACTGTGGCTACTCTTGCTTACAACAGCAGTCTCTATAATTGAAGTATATATACATTATTGATAAAAGAGTAAACTATTATTTATAGCAAAAGCTTATTTGCCTATTCAAACGTCTCTCAGCTACAGAGGTCTTTTTTATATGATAGCTAAAGACCTCTATATGGAGCTGATGAAATAAAATTCGTGTTTTATGGCAAGATAAGAAAAATTTAAACATAAAATTTTTCTTTGACCATTTGGCCTCCTTCCTCCCCTTTATTGTGTATTGCACATCTGCATTAACCAGACATCTTTAGGAGACCACGTTCCTTCTTAATCTCATCAAGGGTCACAACTCCTTAGGAGATAACCTTCCTTCTTAATCTTTAAGGGGCCACGATGACTCCATGACCCACTACTTGCTTTGTTGACCCATTACTTGCTTTGTACGTGTAAATCTGGATTGTGTAAAATGTCAATAATACGTCATCTAACGTACAGCCCTCTGTCTCAAAAACTTACATAACTCAAACAGGTAGAACAATTCTCAGAGTTTTCTGAGAGGTGTTCCCGGGTTATAATCTTCAATTTGGCTTGAATAAAATTTTCTATTTCTTTCTTAGATCCACTGATTAATTTTTTCATCGACAGAGCTCATTTTACTTGGCTCACCCAGAGCAACCTACTTTACCAATGAGAGAACCTAGTAGTTTTTCCTAAACTGTTCCGAACTGTGGCAGACTTACAGACTTTCTGTGAGTTTGGGGAGAACAGGGGTGCCTGTGGGAGGTGAAGTCCTATAACTAATACTCTTCTCTATCCAGGTATGCAGGTGATCTACTCAACCTGTCCATCAACCCCTCCTACCACACATCCCTATCTCATACTCGTGTCCATGCACGTGCACGAGCACACACACACACCCCCCCTTCCCCGTCTTATCACCCCAGGATCACCTATACCTTAGAAAAATAGAGGAGCAAAATATCTTGATGCACAAGGTACACTTCTATGAAAGAACTAAGTGTTAAGAAACTTTACGTTAGGAAGCAATGATTTAAAGATTTGCAGAAATTCTAATTCTCAAAGTCTGTCATTGAATTTTAAAAGCCAGAAAAATTAAGTTACTATAAATATATCTAGGAGAAAAAGCACCATTACTTCCGATTCTAATCCTAACCTTTAGTAGGTGCCCTTCACCAAAGTTGCCATTGTGTTTCTTCACCATTTTCATGATTTCTGCCATGTCTATGTACTACATAATCATTCACTTAAATGTGTTTCTAAAATTTGGCAAATTCCTTTAAATTGGCACATGCTGTTAAAAAAAAAAATCTAGCTTCACCCAAAGCAGTATCTACGAAACTGTGAGTTTGATGTGATACTTAACGTTCATTTTCTAATGCACCTCAAAACAAATATGGAAGTATTAAAATAAAAAAGCAAGTAAAATTACCTTATGTTCCACCAGTGGTATAACACCATCCTTAGGAAGACTCTGATTTAGCTCATCAGGCATTTTAATTTTTGGAGCAGCACTAAATTATTCCTTACTACAATTAGCTTTGAGCAACTCTACCATAATGGTGGTTCTTGATCCTGGCTGCACAACAGCAGAGCTCACGTGGAGCATTTTTTAAAACTCAACTCTGGGTCCCGCTCCCTTGGCCGTGAGGTCCGTCCCCAGTATTGTTTAAAAGCCCCCAAGTAATTCCAATGTACAAGGCAGGGTTGAGTATCACTGCTTTAACAGGAAATATGAATTAAACCACCACTCACCCTAAACTCATTCAAATATGATTACACTTTGTAGTTTTAGTAGCAGGTCAATTAATATGTTTCTTCAGGTGCTGTCTTTTAGTCTATAAAACTTCAAGTTTCCTTAGAGTCATAAGTTAAAATGGAATTGTAAAAGTGGAAAATGAACCAGGTGAAGCTAAATGAGAAGTCTGGACTAAGATTAACAGAGCCAATTAACAAAGGTTCAAAGCAGACTTCTGGCTCAGAATAAGCAGATGAAAGTAGTCATCTCTGACAGGTAATTTTTAAGTTTTACATCCAGGTATCTTTTTTTAATAATTCAGGTAATTTAGCCAAAGGCTACTGTTTGTTCACAGTTAGACTAGTGACTTTACCCTCACTTATGGCTCAAGGTAAAATAATGCAAGTTAACCTCTTTTTAACATTTTGCTTCAACATTAGACTAGGGGGTGGGGGGAGAGCTAAAGCACGTGGAAATATAAATCAGTTTACTGGAAACCTTAAATTGCTGTATTTATTTTTCTTTATAGGTCATTTCAAATTAAAAAAGCCTATTTTTGTCTTTCACAAGCGACAACTGCCCTTTGGAACTGTATTTTTGAAGATGAAAGAGTTAAAAAAAAAGATGTTTTTTGTTTAAGGTTTTATGAGGTTACTGGTGTATTGCATGTGTGAAGAGAAATGAGTCAGCAAAAGATTAATATGTAAAAATGTGGTTTTATTTTTGCTAGATGAAGTACCTGAACTACTTGTCTTTATTTGTCTACTAAAACCACTGAACTTCTAAGAATTATCACAGGGAAAAAAATTGGAAAAGATATTTTTACATATAAAATACATTGTTTTTTTTCCTATTAACAAATTTTAATTTAAGCATGATACCAATTATGGAAAAAAATTATATATTGAGCAATTTCACTGCTAGGAATTTATCTTAAAGCTACACATACACAAATTCAAAAGGATATATGTAAAAGGATGGTCACAGCAGCAAAATACTACCAACAATTTAAATGCCCATCACTAGAGTATTGTTTAAAAAAACTCACATGCCACCATACAATGGAATACTAATGATGGCGCATGATTTCACCGAGGGAGAGGGAGAGAAATAGTCACACCAGAACCATCAGTTCAGGACGATTAGGTTGCTGGCCAGGAAATCAGAGATAAGGCTATTGATGAAACAAAATTATTTTTAAGGCAGGACAAAAAAAATTAACATAAAATTTTCTTTGCCATTTGAGCCACTACCCTCTCCCCTTTAGTGTGCATTGTGCACCTGCATTATACATTAACTAGATCCCCTTAGAAGACACAGGAATGCCTACTTGCCAAAAAGTAAAATAAAAAAAAGCAATTCCTCCTGGAGCCAGCAGGTAACTCAGTAAAGACACAACATTCCTTTCTCAATCCTGTAAGGGTCACAATAATCCACTACTCACCTTGCTGGACTATGTAAACTGTCAACATGTTACTTTGATGTAAAACCCTTTGTCTCAAAGACTTTTATGACTGTGCACTGACCTCTCAAAGACAGAACAGTCCTTAAAGCTTTCTGAAAGACTTTCTCCCAGGTTATAATCCTCAGTCAGGTTGGCACAAATAAAATTTTCCCTTTCTTTCTAAGATTGACTATTGATTAATTTTTTGTCAGCACTATTCATATGTAAAAACTGGAAGTTAATAACAGTATATCCATATAAAACAGAGAAGCATTTTCTTCAAATAAATATCTTCACCACAAATATTTGACCTTCTGGACTTAAACTTATACAACATTACAATGGAACCATCAATCCAAATGCTGTTGAATCTAACAAAAGTTAGCTATAAGGCTGAATGGTATCATAAGAGCTACAAATTTTTAAAAAGGTATTTTACATAATTCTCACTGGAAACAGTGATAGCCACCTGGAACCCTGCTGGCAACACAGCTGTCCTTAAAGTGCATGAGGTGAGACTGCGCTACAGGAGAACCTACCTTAGAAAACTCATTTCAGTAACGAATGCCCAAAATAAAGCTCAAAACTCTCTAGCTTATTAGAGTTTATTTTGACATATATTATGGCTCTGGTATATTTTATTGGAAAATAAGTCAATATTCTGGCAAAATCTCCAACACCTCAAATATACCTAATTGCAAAACAGCCAACGCAGGTTGGTTTATAAATTTTTTAGAAGATCGTGAAATAGTAACAGAGAATGTAATTTCATATCCTCTCTGTCTCTATGATAGAATAGAATTACTTCATTTGTTTACCAGTTGGGTTGAAAACAAAGAACATACCCAGAGTAGAAGACAAGCCAGGAAAATAGCTCTCCATTAAAATACATCCCACATACAAAGTTTCTTTTAGTCTTCCTAATGGCCTATTTAATTACATAATCAAAAAAGTACATTTCTAATAACTATAAAGACAGTATTACTATCCTTGACTGAAATGTTTTCATTTTTGTTAACAGATTGAACATTATAGCTTTAATTCCTCATCTTCTGCACAAACATATCATTTCAATTTATTTTAATTTTTGTATTTTATTATTTTTTACTTTTCTTCTACAACTCGTTTTTTTTTTACCGCCTTATTTTTGGTTTCTTGTGTTTATAGTATATCAATTAAAGCAAAAGAGGATTAAAATCTTGACGCTACAACATTTAAAAAAATTTAAAAACCAATTTTGTCCAAATCTGACTCTCCCTTCTAAGGGCTTACATACTAATTAAGAATAAATGATGGGATTCAGGACTTAAGATCAAAGCAAGAGTGCCCTGCACCTTCTCCATTGTGCTGTCTTCTGTGGCAGTCCACTCTCTCATTACAGCCCTTAGCTCCACCTTCTCTGTGTTCTGCTTGGGCGTGGATCTTTTCCATTACCAGTCCTAGCCCCCATAAACAATTTTCATCCATCCAATTTACCACATATATCTAATTATTCCAGTTTACTTTTTAAAGGGAAAGTGCAAAACCATCTTGATTTAAATTTAAATTTTGATTGGTAACTTAGTTTTAAAGTGATTCTACTATATATTATATCAAATTTAATTATCAAAATGATGCTCTGAGATGGGTATTATTACAGAAGCGGAAACTGATGCTCAGTGACCTGCTTAAGATCATACGATGACAAATCTGAGAAGTGAAATCCTGTCTTTGCCTCCAAATCCAGTGTTCTTTCCACCACTCCACATTACCTCAAACTACTCTTCAGAAAGAATATTAACAACTATATTTATCTATCAAAATTGAAGAATTCAACACCAAAACTGTATTCCTTTACAACATATGTGCAATAACCTAATTTTTACATTAAAGTACTGAAATGTGTTATTCACAGTAACAAGTATGAACAAGGACATTTCTCAAAGAAATATAAAACCAGACAAACTAGTATGATGAACCTGATACATCCATCCTTCTACATCAACAATTACCAATATATGATACATTATCAATATATATTTCATCTTTACTTCCACCCTCACTCTACAACTTCAGATTCTTTTGAAGTATATTCCAGAATGCATATAATTTCATTAGTAAATATTTTAGTATGTAACTCTAAAAGATAAGGAGCCATTTTCAAAAAATATAATCAGGACTTCCCTGCTGGCGCAGTGGTTAAGAATCTGCTTGCCAATGCAGGGGACATGGGTCCGATCTCTGGTCTGGGAAGATTCCACATGCTACGGAGAAACTAAGCCCATGTGCCACAACTACTGAGCCTGCGCTCTAGAGCCCGCGAGCCACAACTACTGAGCCCGCGTCCCACAACTACTGAAGCCCGTGAGTCTAGAGCCCGTGCTCCAGCAACAAGAAGCCACTGCAATGAGAAGCCCACACACCGCAACCAAGAGTAGCTCCCGCTCGCCACAACTACAGAAAGCCCGCGCTCAGCAACGAGGACCCAACGCAGCCAAAAAATAAATAATAAATAAATTTTTAAAAATATATAACCACAGTACTATTATCATTCCTAAAAAATTTAACGATAGTTATTTAAAATCAATTGCACGCTTTTTAAAAGTTCAGAAACAAATCCCATTTTACTATCAGTTTCCATTTCTCTCTGCCTCCACAAGTAAGTTGTAAACTATTTCATAAAGCATTCTGATATCTCTCAGGAGGTTTCTTAGTGTCTGAAGAATTATTCCACTTCAAAATTACAAACTTATTGTGCCACAGAAGCTCCTCCAGAGATAGATGAGGACCTCCTCAATGAAAGAACCAGATGGATAAAACTTTACATGCTAAGTGTTTTCCAGAGTAAAAAAATAACCTATATTGGGCTGTAACTCCTAACACAAGGGATACAAACTATTACCTGCAGTTATACAATAATCCAGTCAGTGTATAGAATGCTGATCTTACAGCACTGATGAAACCAGAGATTTGTTTGGTATAGTCTTACTACAAACAGTTGAGTTTTAAATTTCTTTTGGTGAAGTCCTATACCAATGTATAACCACGTTTGACCTATGCTATACCATGAAAAAAGGATGAATCTAAGACCTTCTTATAGGCAGCGGTACAATCCGCTCCTGCTTATCTATTATTGTTACAGTAGTAAGAAGAAAACCACTCTTGAAAACGTTTAGCAAGACAGATAAACACCTTACCAGGTTCATCTGATGGTTATGTCCAGTGAAGTTCAATGGACAATTCCATCAAATGTGGACTACAAGCCAGACCACAGGCTAGGCATCATGGCTGCCCTAAGGGAGCGAAATGGTCAAAGAAGGGAGTGGCGGGGACTTCCCTGGTGGTCCAGTGATTAAAGCTCTGCACTTCCACTGCAGGGGGCGCGGGTTCTATCCATGGTCAGGGGAACTGAGATCTCACATGGCACACGATGCAGCCAAAAAATAAAAATTTAAAAAAAAAAAGAAAAGAAGGGAGTGGCAGGGAGGAGGAGACAAACATATAAACAGATACACTGAATTTTAATACAGTTGGTGCTAAGAAAGAGATATGCACACGATATGTGAGCACAGAGAGGGCATATAGCCAAACTATGGAGTTGAGAAATGGTTTCCAAGAGGGGAATATTTCTGAACTGAATCTTAGATAGTGAGTAGAATTAGCTAAACCAAGAAAGTGGGAAGGGCATTCAAGTCATAGGGTGTAGCATGAGCAAAGGCACTGAGTCATGCACAGGGAGCCAGAGCTCAAAGTGCAAGGTGAGGACTGGAAGGAAGTGAGGGTGAAGGACTAGGTAGAGGCCCGGCACTGGAAGCTCTTGTGTGCTCTATTAAGTGTGGCTCTGCCCTACAGGTGACTAGCAGCCACCAAAGGGATTAAGGCACAGGTTGCATGGTTAACTCTGTGTTTTTAGACAGAGCCCTCTAGAGGCAAATTTAAAAGACAGATTCCAAGTGGAGATAATGGAGAATGCAGGGGAGTCTGGAGGGAAGACGGTTTAGTTCACTGCTACACTGAACTGTAGCAGTGGTGGGGAGGATCTAGATGGATGGATAAATCTGAGCAACATTTAGGAGGTAAAACTGGCAAGAATTCACACTGGATACAGAGGTTCCTGGAACTATGCCCCAGAGGGTAGAGCGAGAGCATTTCTATTAAAAGCTCATTTTAATTATGGTGAATGTCTTCCATTTTCTTTTATTTGAAACTTTTAAATTTTTAATAGAAATGCTCTCAGCTTAGCTATATAAACTTCCTTGGCACCATGCCCTAACACGGACCATCTGCTCCAAAGCAAAGGACAGTAAATCTCCTCACTATTTCCTATGCATGTGTTAAGACATCCAAAATTTGGTATCAAACATCTTTACTCATTAGGGATTTGAATACAATTCAAAGCCATAAGTTCTAATGTTTTTAAAATATTATTCAATAACTTAAACAGTTTTGATAAGGAATCTATTAATATCTAATCACCTTACTAATAACTGTCTTCCATTCTAATATTTGTTTGTCTTTATTTTAGTTTAGTACAATGACCAGAACTTCCAAAATAAATGTTAAATAATGATGATGCAGATATTCTTGCTTTCTTCCTAAATATATCAGAAATGTCATTAATATTTTACCACTAAATTTTTTTTTTTTGGCCGTGTTGGGTCTTCGTTGTTGCTCACGGGCTTTCTCTAGTTGCGGCGAGCGGGGGCTACTCTTCGTTGCAGCGCATGGGCTTCTCACTGCGGTGGCTTCTCTTGTTGTGGAGCACGGGCTCTAGGTGTGCAGGCTTCAGTGGTTGTGGTGCACAGGCTCAGTAGGTGTGGTGCACGGGCTTAGTTGCTCCGCGGCAGGTGGGATCTTCCTGGACCAGGGCTTGAATCCATGTCCCCTGCATTGGCAGGTGGATTCTTAACCACTGCGCCACCAGGGAAGCCCCCAGTTTTACCACTAAATATTAAACTATTAGTTTATCATGTTTAGAAAGTACCCACCCATTCCAACATTAATACCCATTTTTTGAAAGCTCATTTATAGAAGATCACTAAAAATTTTAACAGAAAAATTAGGTCATTCAGCCAACCACACTACAAAATCCATCCTCTGCCCTCAGAGATTCAGAAATATCTTTCATTTTTATATTTGCATTATATAAAGAGTAACGAAATTTAAAGTAACTATTCATAAACTCTTCCACAGAACATTAATAAACAAACTATAGTAAATAATTGGTCTCTACTACCATTTTCCTATAGAAAGAATATAAAAACTTATAACAACCACAACAGAAAGAAAACACTGCTTAAAGTAGATTCTAACTATGGCTAGTATATTTTTACTACTTTCAAATTTAAATCTGAAATGATCAGAGTTAAATACACGTTTAAATAAGTATTAAAAATTACCCACTAAGAAAGCAGTAGTCTTACCTGTAACGAACATGAAAAGAATGGTCTTCCCTCATGCTTATCAGATTTTCCTCCATCGAGTCATATTATAAGCTGGGTATAATAAGAAATTATTTTATTTTGTGCCAATCCAGTTCTACAATGTAGAGTTGTTGCAGAACATTGTCCGGTTAGTATATTAATGAGTTGGTGTTAATACATCCTAAGCTCCTGCTTCTTCTTTATTAATAATGAAAGGAGGTCAATGTCAGACAGCTTAAAGGTTCAAAATGTGTCCCAAATCCTTGCGTCTCTGGCCCTTTCAGCAGCACTTCAGCAACATTTCTGCAAAAGGAATACAAGATGTTTTGCTTGAAGTTTTATTTTCAAAGAATAACCTAAAGTACTTCCAAGCTGTATATAATCACACAGGTAACTTCACAGACTGCTGTCATGTCAATTACGGGAGAAAAACAGCAGAGGGCTTAATTGTCAGAGGGCTTATAAATAAGGATGTGAGTATATGATACTTATTTGAGACCTGTACTTTAATTTTTAAAATTGGTTTGAAATAAATAATTTTATGTAATATTTTCTATTACAAACATAGAAGAATATGTATATTAGTATCTTAAAATTATGATATTAAGATTTTAAAAACTGCTATTAAGTAAAATGAAATTTCAATAATTCATGTGAACAAGTCAATCCTAAACTCTGTAAACATATTTCTTCAAAGAAGATGTTTGTGCTGATAATTATATTACACTTATATTCATTTGTTCTCAATGCACATCCTATTTAAAATCTTTAAGGATTTTTAAATGTTTTCACTGAGCAAGTACAAAAGAAATTTAGGAAATATGTGTATGGTAGAATGACACAATAGCACCCACTTTAAGATAAAGAACATTAGCACTGCCTTTGAAGTCCCCCAGGTGCTGCAACCTAACCCATCTAAGGTGATCTCTAAACTGAATTGTGTTCATTATTTCCTTGCTTCTCTTTATAACTCTGCCACAACTGTCTGTATAGGTTTAAATTATATATTGTTTAGTTTTGTATGGTTTTGTTCAACATTATGTTTCTGAGATTCACCTCGCTTGTTGTCGTACATAACTACAATCTGCATGTTTTATTGCTGTATCACATTTCATTGTATACCAAATGTATTTTTCATTCTGCTGTTGATGGGCATTTGGCTTGTAGTTTTTCAGATTTTTTTTTGCTACTATTAAAAGTTTTGCTATGTACATTGAAACTAGTAACTCAAATTACTGGTTAAACAGGACAGCAGATAAACTAAAGACAGAATGAGTGAACTGGAAGAATATCTGAAGAGTTTACCCAGACATACACAAATAGATAGAGCTGAAAAATACTAAAGAGCATTTCAGAGAAAAGGAAGACAAAAACGAAAGGCTCTAACAGAGGTCTAACTAGAGCACCAAAAAGAAAAACAGAAAAAGGCAGAATCTTCAGTGATAAACACTGAGAATTTTTCAGAATCAAAGACAGACATTAATTAGCAGATTGAAGAAGCATACTAAGTCCTAAGCAGGACAAATAAAAATGAATCAATATCCAGATATACCACAGAGAAACAACAGACCATCATATATAAACTATAACCTCTACAGGAGTGGTTGCGGGACCCCCCCCTGCTGCCCTCCCGGACCCAGGAGTGGTCGGGGGTCCCCACCTCTACCCTCCCGGACCCCAGAAGTGGTCACGGGTCTGCACCTCCTCCCTCCCGGACCCCAGGAGTGGTCACAGGTCTCCACAACCACCTGCCCGAAATCCAAGAGTGGTTGCAAGCCGCCTCCGCTGCCATCGCGTGCTCCAGGGGCGTGCCTGAGCCGCCACCGCCACCACCGAGCACCCCAGGACGGGGCACCTGCCACCGCATGGGCACACCCTCTATCAACGGGATGACAACCAGCACATGCTGAGGAAAGAGGCGACAGACATCCATACTAAAACAGCCCGCGCACCAAATATATTAAACCCACACAAGCAACACAGAGACAACCCCATATATAAACAGCCCTCCAAGACCGCAGTAGGTAACTGTTTCTCCTAAACTCACAGAGTAAGAGAAATATAAGCAAAATGAAGAAGCAGAGGAACCACTCCCAGTTAAAAAACCAAGAGCATTCCCCTGGAAGAAAATGAAGCAGACCTCTTCAGTCTAATAGACACCGATTTCAAAACGGAGCTAATGAAAATACTGAAGGAATTAAGAAAGGCTATCAACAGAAATGCAGAGTATTGTAAAACGGAACTAGAAACTATAAAGAGGAACCAAGAAAAATTAGAAAACTCATTTGCAGAGACGAAAGCTAAGCTAAAGGCAATGAAGAGCAGATTGAATAATGCAGAAGAATGAATAAGTGACCTGGAAGATAGAATAATGGAAATCACCCAATCAGGACAGCAGACAGAAAGTCAAATGAAAAAAAAATGAAAGCAATATAAGAGACCTATGGGATAATATAAAGCATGCCAACCTACGCATAATAGGGATGCCAGAAGAGGAAGAAAGAGAAAAGAAGATTGAAAATGTATTTGAAGAAACTACGGTTGAAAACTTTCCAAACCTAAAGAAGGAAACAGATATCCAGGTACAGGGAGCACAGAGGGTCCCATGCAAGATAAACCCAAACAGACCTACACCAAGACATATTATAATAAAAATTGCAAAATTTAAGAATAAAGAGAGGATTCTAAAGGCAGCAGAGATAAACAAAGAGTTAATTACAAAGGAACCCCCATAAGGCTATCAGCTAATTTCTCTACAGAAGCACTGCAGGCCAGAAGGGAGTGGCAAGATATAGTCAAAGTCCTAAAAGGGAAAAATCTGCAACCTAGGATACTCTACCCAGCAAGATTATCATTTAGAATAGAAGGAGAGATAAAGAACTTCTCAGACAAGCAAAAATAAAAGAATACAGCAATACTAAACCTAAACTAAAGGCAATATTAAAAGGTCTTCTCTAAATAGAAAAGAAGTAAGAATCTATAGGAAAGAGAAAATCACAATTGGAAAATAAATCACTTAAATAAGCCAGTACACAGATTAAAAAAAAAATCAAAAAATTTTCTGTGAAAGTGATGATAACCACAATGAGCAGCAAAAGGATGAACATGAAGATGTGAAAGAGGACATCAAAGTCATGAAATGTGGGCTTCCCTGGTGCACAGTGGTTGAGAGTCTGCCTGCCAGTGCAGGGGACACGGGTTCGAGCCCTGGTCTGGGAGGATCCCATATGCCGCAGAGCAGCTGGGCCCGTGGGCCACAATTACTGAGCCTGCACGTCTGGAGCCTGTGCTCTGCAACGGGAGAGGCCGCGACAGTGAGAGGCCCATGCACCGCGATGAAGAGTGGCCCCCACTTGCTGCAACTGGAGAAAGCCCCTGCACAGAAACGAAGACCCAACACAGCCAAAAATAAAATAAATAAATAAATAAATAAAATATTTAAAAAAAAATCATAAAATGTGGGGGAGGAGAGTAAGAAAATGTAGATTTTTTTTCTCCTAGAATGTGTTTGAGCCTATATGACTACCAGTCTAAGGCAAGTAGATATAGGAAGGGGTTAACATACTTGAAAAACAGGGTAACCACAAATCAAAAACATACAACAGATTCACAAAAACCAAAAAGAAGAGAACATAAGTATAATACAAAAGAAAATCACCAAAACACAAAAGGAAAAAGAAAAAGGGACAAAGAAGAAATATAAAATCAACGGGAAAACAAGGTTTAAAATGGCAATAAATACATATCTATCAATAATTACCTTAAATGGCAATGGACTAAATGCTCCAGTCAAAAGACACAGAGTGGCAGACTGGATTAAAAAAACAAGAGTGTACAATGTGCTGCCTACAAGAGACCCACTTTAGGGCAAAGGACACTTATAGATTGAAAGTGAGGGAATGGAAAAGATATTTCATGCAAATGGAAATTACAAGAAAGTGGGGGTCACAATACTTATATCAGACAAAATAGACTTTAAAACAAAGCCATAAAGAAAGATAAAGAAGGACACTATATAATGATAAAAGATCAATACAAGAAGAGGATTTTACACTTGTCAACATATATGCACCTAATATAGGAGCACCCAAATACATAAAGCAAATACTAACAGACATAAAGGGAGAAATCGATAGGAATACAATAATAGTAGGAGACTTTAACACCCCACTCACATCAATAGACAGATCTTCCAGACACAGAATCAATAAGGCAACAGAGATACTCAATGATACAACAGAACAGTTAGACTTAACTGATAGTTTCAGGATATTACATCCAAAAAAACTTGAATACACATTCTTTTCAAGTGCACATGGAACATACTCTAGGAGTGACCACATACTAGGGCACAAAAAAAATCCTCAACAAATTTAAGAGTATAGAAATTATCTCAAGCATCTTTTCTGACCACAATGGCATGAAATTAGAAATCAACCACAGAAAAGGAAATAAGAAAAAAATGATTACATGGAGACTAAACACATGCTACTAAAAAACCAATGGGTCAACAATGGAATCAAAGAAGAAAGTAAACTATAACCTTTAAGGTAACAGTTGAGAGACAAATAAGGTAAAATTAAGATATATGTGCTTATATAAATAAAATTTATTTATTTATTCATTCATTCATTCATTCCTGGAATCCAGCATTATAAACAACCCCATAGGTCAGTTAGTCCAACATACTACTACAACACTCCCAGAAAGCTTACAAGGCAGCTAATCTTAATTTTGAATAGTACGTTTAGACAGCTGTTCCACACTTTGAGCAATCTTTCCATTTCTACCCATTTCTCCCTTCTGCTGCCATGCAATAGAGCCTAATTCCTCTTCCACATCCTTTTAAGTATTTCAGCTATAACATAAATTAGACTCTAAATAATACACTCCTGCTGCTTTGTTAATTAAGTATAGTTAGAGAGAGGTTAGTACGGAACAGAGCAGGAGGAGGAAGGTGGAAAGGATTAGCCTTGGGAACACTGACAAGCTTCCTAGAGGGAATGAGGTTTTCATATTAATACCAGTTTGGCACATAAGAAATACAAAATATTATTCCTCTTATCCTCTCTCTTGGCCAACAGAGGAAGCAGTGTCTTAAGAAAAGATGAAAAGGTAGGTAGCAGTTATTAATCCAACAAATCTTCTCTTTTCCTTTTGTTCAGAATTCCACTGTACTTTTTTTCCTTAATAGAAAACATTAAGGGAATTAGTGTAGATATTCATAGCAATAGCTCCAAAGTGCATCTAAATTACACAACACCTACACTGTCAATTAAACTGTCTTCCACTACCACTTTGAGGCTTAGGTTGTTATTTATACTACGGGCCAGAAGGTGAGGTATTAGAATTAACTTAACTTAGCATTAAGTTAAATTTTAATTTAATTGAAATATTTTTCCAGCCATGAGATCATAATGAAATCCCCAAATTCACCAATCGTTAAAAAAATGTTAACTTCATACTTATTAAAATGTAAGCATTTAATTAACAAATGTACATAAATGGAGCTGCAAAATACCTTACTTGATTAGGACTGCATACAGAACCACTAAAAAAACTTTTTAAATAAGCATGGAAACAGAGAACACAATTCACCATTTTACCAAAGACAATTTATAATATGGCTTTACTATCTTCAAAGGAAGAGTATCCCCCCCCCAACAAAAGTCACTCTTAAATTTCAATCTCTATAACAATTAGGTAGCATTTTTAAAAAAAATAAATTTATTCATTTATTTTTGGCTGTGCTGGGTCTTTGTCATTGGGTCTTCGTTGCTGCGTGTGGGCTTTCTCTAGTTGCGGAGAGTGGGGGCTACTCTTCGTTGTGGTGCACGGGCTTCTCATTTCAGGGGCTTCTCTTGCTTCAGAGCACAGGCTCTAGGCATGTGTACTTCAGTAGTTGTGGCACTCGGGCTCAGTAGTTGTGGCACTTGGGCTCAGTAGTTGTGGCTCGTGGGCTCTAGAGCACAGGCTCAGTAGCTGTGGCACACGGGCTTAGTTGCTCTGCCCATGTGGGATCTTCCCGGACCAGGGATAGAACCTGTGTCCCCTGCATTGGCAGGTGGATTCTTAACCACCGTGCCACCAGGGAAGTCCCTAAGTAGCATTTCTTACCTTACAATTATTCACTGAACAAACAAGCAATTCTTTTTTTTTTTTACTTTTTTTTTTTTTAATTTTAATTTCATTTTTGGCTGTGTTGGGTCTTCGTTGCCATACATGGGCTTTTCTCTAGTTGTGGCGAGCGGGGGCTACTATACATTGCAGTGCATGGGCTTCTCACTGTGGTGGCTTCTCTTGTTGCAGAGCACGGGCTCTAGGCATGCAGGCTTCAGTAGTTGCAGCACGTGGGCTCAGCAGTTGTGGCTTGTGGGCTTTAGAGGGCAGACTCAGTGGTGCATGGGCTTAGTTGCTCTGTGGCATGTGGGATCTTCCCGGACCAGGAATCGAACCTGTGTCCCCTGCATTGGCAGGCAGATTCTTAACCACTGTGTCACCAGGGAAGTCCCAAACAAGCAATTCTTGATTCAATGATTCATGTTGCAAAAACCTCTCTAACCAATTTACTAACGTGTTCATTCATGCTCCACCTGGAGTTAACAAACCCACTTCATATTTAACATATAGTTTACATATTACTAGACAACACTAATAAAATTTACAACAAATATTAAATTATTTTTAATATTTAAAAATAATTAAGATAATAAAATTTAATGACAGGACCAGGAAATGGAATGGAAATTATAGGTTTGAAAGAATATTAAGAAGTTATCAAGTTTAACCTCCAACCTCCATTAAGACTTACAACTAATAATTTGCAAGAAACACATATGCCCTTAATAGCATCTCCCAGGTTTTAACAAACAATGCTCCAAAAACCTCACTGCTAACAAAATTGTTAGCTCACGGCATCTTTTGGTCTGACCATAGATAAAGAGAAAGCAATAATTATTTTCCATATCCCAGAAACTGACAGAAGCATATAGAAAGATCAACTAGTAGAGAACTCTGATCACCTCATGTCTAATTACCTGATTAGGAGGTCAAAACAGGCAGACTCCCGTTATATACCTAGGTGGACTTCTAGATACTGTCCAAGGTATGCAATCAGAGGAAACAATAAATCCCAGCCCTGCTTTACTCGATTAGCAGTAAAGTATCTTCAAACTAGGTGACTGTGAAAAATAAGGGATAGACAGTTACAATTACAGTTGACCCTTGAATAGGTTTGAACTCCAAAGGTCCACTTAAACGGGGAATTTTTTCAATAAATAGATACTACAGTACTACACAATCCACATGGCTGAAACTGCAGATGCGGAACCACGGATATGGGGGAACAACTGTAAAATTATTCACGGATTTCCCACTGCCCAGGGGGTCAGCACCCCTAACCTCCACATTGTTCAAGAGTCAGCTGTGTATCTTTTGTCCTTTCAATTAATCTAAACTATCTACGCCTGACTGCAACTTAAATACCAATAACTTTTGGCCTGATTCTTTCATTTAAGTGTCTCTATAAAGTGGTAACACCCATCAGATAATAAATATAACTTACTTTTCTTGCCTCCAGGTTTGATAATCTAAATTCTTTAAACTCCTCTTATCCTAATAATTCCCTCTAAGGTACAATGCTCAAATTCTCCAAATCCCTTCAGCTGTAATGTTTCAAATCAGATACAGGAGCTCTTTATAAATTGGAACTGGGATAAATACTGAGGAAGAATGAAGAACACATTTAAAATAAAGTTCTTTCACATTAGAATTCAGGGTACAGGTTAGAGTAACAAATACACATCATAGTACTAATGGGGGTAGCAAAGTAGGATGCCAAAACATCCACTTATAAACTCAGGTAACTACCCTAGGTAAACTGGTTATTTTCTGTCAAATTATGTATCAGTAAGCAGACACTAATTTATTTGTAGATGGTCTAAATATGGCTTGTCACCTAATCCAAACATGTATTTCTAATTACATTTTATCTGGAAGCTACAGTGCAAACAAGGTGGCAGGTATAAGGAACGATACATGTAAAATCAGGAGTAGGAAGGTAAAAGCAGGAAGTTTACATAGAAGAATATGAAGAGTGTAAGAAAAAGCAAAGGGTGTAGTAAGCAAAGTCCAACATAGAGTTCAGAGTTTGATTTTAGTGTAGCAGGTGCTGAGGAGCCAAAGGCAAGAAAAATTATTTTGACATTAGAATATACGACTGACGTGGGAAATCAGTGCCTAAAGCAAGGGAAGTCAGGATCAAGAACGACTGGGTACTTGATTAAGTAATCTAGCTAAGAGTAACTACAGAAAAATGAAAACAATGCCCACTGGCTAGGTGAGAGGCAAAGGTCAAGCAGTGACAGAGAGCTTACAAGATTTCCAATTTTGAGGACAGATGGAACAGCAGCAATACGCACAGTAACTGACAAATTGGATTTCAAGAGTGATACTTCAAGAGGAAAAAAAAAAAGGACTATTTGTATCAAACTCGTACTTGGTAAAGTGCTATGTTCACAAATAATAGCTGAAAGAAACAAAAAGATAACTTGAGAAAATTTGATATCAGATAAAATTTGATAAATGGGGAAGGACGAGGAGGGGAAGTAGAATGAGTGATTAATTCTTAATTTTGCACATCTTTAAAACTAAAAAATTTTAAAGTACCAATGAGATTCCAATGTTAAAAACTGGGGGGGCTTCCCTGGTGGCGCAGTGGTTGAGAATCTGCCTGCCAATGCAGGGGACACGGGTTCGAGCCCTGGTCTGGGAAGATCCCACATGCCGCGGAGCAGCTAGGCCCGTGAGCCACAGCTACTGAGCCTGCGCGTCTGGAGCCTGTGCTCCGCAACAAGAGAGGCCACAACAGTGAGAGGCCCGTGCACCGCGATGAAGAGTGGCCCCTGCTCGCCGCAACTAGAGAAAGCCCTTGCACGGAAACGAAGACCCAACACAGCCATAAATAAATAAATAAATTAATTAAAAAAACAAACAAACAAACTGTGATGAGTCAGTGGCAAAATTAAGGAGAAATTGCAATGGGAGAAAAAAAAAATAAAGCAATGCATAAAAGGTCTGATTCTTTACTCAACATACTAAATTTCTAAACCAATAATATAATCAAACTGTCACATAATACTGTGAACTCAAGATTATACGCATGTGTGTATCTATCTATATCTATCTATAGTGTTGGACATAGTTTTCGTGTTAACTGATAATTATATATATCAAATGTAAATTACTTTACACAATCTGAAATTAATAAAATAAACAATCATAGTACATAGTAAAGCAGATGATTCTATTCTCTATCATTCTGGAGAAATGAGAATTTGCCACAGAGTATGCTATAAAACTGTATCAGTAAAGTTTTCCTTTAGCAAATATATAATCCTAAAGTATGTGCTCCAATTAAGGTTACATCTCAATTTATTGCTAACCTTTAAGTCTGCAACAATAAATATGTCTGTAAGATATTAGGCCAAATTAGGTTAAAAAACAAGTGTAACTAACAGTGTAACTGTTAAATGAATACATATTTCATTATAAAAACTTTCTAATAAACTGTGACTACTGATCAGCTAAATAAATAGAATAAATTCAATGAATAGATGAGAATAATGGTTCTAGATTCCAAGTAAATCTGTATCTTAAAGGCACATCACCAGTCAGAAGGGTTCCCATGTATATTTGAAATTAAACCTCATGGGTCATTCTGAGAAACAGCAAATACATGCAAAGTAAAAGCACTATTGATTTTAAACTCTCATATTTATTCTTGGCAGATTAGAAAACAAGAAATTCAGGTCTAGAGCTGTGGACATTAAAAAGGTAAAACAATGAATGCAACTATTTCAAAGTTTGTATAATCCAAAAACAATTTTGGTAATATAAAATAAGAATTCCTTTTCTTTTTTTCCAAGGTTTACACCTAAAAGCTCAACATTCTAAACAACTATATATAAACTTCCTTTTTTGGTGAAGAGCATTTATATTTTTATCCATCACATAAAGCTAAAAGGACTTCAAAGAATATGTTCTCTGGATAAACAAAACACTAATAAACACCATATATGAAATTTCAAATTAGATAAATACTAAAACAAAATGTAACCTAGAAGAAAGGGATTTGAATATTTCAAGCCTTCATCTTAGCATTGATGTTTAACGGTGAGAAAGGACCAAGTGTATGAGTCTACTTATGAGATAGGCTGAAAGTTTGTAGTTCAACAGTAGTTTCCAACCGTCTCTACATGAAGCACTACAGATATAATCATTACTGCACAGGCAGCCTCTTAGTGTCTTAAGGTTTGGCAGCCCGTGATAAATCAGAAAGAAGTTGAATACTGAATATTTTCCTGGGGGAAGGGGGTGATAAACTAGAAAGGGGATCTATTTTTAGATTAACATGGAGCCAATCTGAATTATGCCAGTGACTATGCTAATCATTAAAACTGCTGTTCTGAAATTACAGTCCTTAGTGATTACAATAATTTAATAGAGGATGAAACAGTTGCTTAAAAATTTCAAGAACAAAAGGAAGATTCTTTTATGCAACAGCTCTAATCTTGGTTACCTTTTTTCCCTGCAAAGCAGTTAATGAATCAAAAATCCTATTTCAACAAGATTACTTATTTATATTTAAGAATATAAGTATGTCCAACTAAAGGAGAAAAGTCTTATATATGTTCATTATAAAGAATTAGTATTTTTCTCCCTATTACTTGGTTTTATTTTTCCTCAAACTGAAGCCCAGAGTCTACAAATAATGTTAATTTTCCCTCCTATAAAACAATTTAAAATATATTGTACTTTTAATCCATTAGTAAAATTAATAACCTTTTGGAAGAGTTTCAACTAGACACATAAATGATTTTTAGTTAATTACTGTAAACACATAAAATTGGACACATAGCAGTATTTTAATATCAAGGTTATAGAAGACACAATGATAATTTTTTTAAAAAATTCAATCAACCCCAATTATATTTTCAGTACATTCCAAATGACTACTCAGGTTATAAGGCCAGGTGATCACAAGAAAATGTCTGCAATCCCAAAACACTGATGATTCACACTAAGCCCAATTTCTTAAAAAAAAAAGATAAAAACCAAACCTAAATATATACATTAATCTTTGCCCTTTCCAATCTGTAATCTTTTGTTAATAAATAAACAAATTATTGGACAAACATGATGCAATTAATAGGAGCTCAAAGAAGTAAATGCAAAATAAACATCATCTTATGAGGACATTACTATGTCAGAAAAAAAAAAAGATAAATACTTATTAGTAAACAATGGGGAGAACACTACTTTGAGCAAAACCCGTCACCAAGTCACCAGAAAATATGACCAAAAGCCCTTTATTACTACCAATGATGGTCAGCCATCAGCTTAAATCAATTAATATATGTATGAAGAACTAAATAGTGAAGGAGAAAAGAAGTGGTCCCTTTTCCTGAGCATTGTTCTTAAGTCAGTAAATGACAATAAATCAGTTCTCTTAACAGAAGAACTATGAAATGGTAAAATTGGTTTCAAACACATTTTTAAGGAGAAATAAATCCCCAATGCAAAATGATTATAAATGCCTAAAAAGAATCCCTAGAGAGTTTGAATTCAGAATTCTTCATAGGAAAATATAACTGTTTTCTCCTTCTGAAAGTTATCACAATTAAGTGCAAAAATGTTTCTGTTCAATTCAGTGACATTATGAGATGATATGGGAAGAATACTTCTAAGTAAAAAGGACTAGGGAAAGCTTTTTGGAAGCAAGGAAATCTGTATTGCACCTTGAAGGATGGGTAAACCTTATTAGGCAAATCCAGAAAAGGCGTTCCAGTCATGGGGAATGCTCAAGCAAAAGTAAGGAGGTGGGACTGCAGATAAAGTGTGCCAGGATGAGCACGCTGGGTTAGCAGTAGTAAAAGAGAAGTCTAAGAAGGTGCGAAATTGTGAGGGACACTCAATATGTACGTGGCTGAAGGAGTATTTGGCCTCGTATTTATATGATGAGAAACCTTGTAATTTTTTCAACAAAGGAAAAACAAAGCTGGATCTGTGTTAGGAAGATAAACTGGCAGCAACAGATAGAGCAGGACAGAAGGAAGTTACTGCAAAAACTCCAGAAACTATTATTGAAAAGGAAGCTTTCTCTCTGCTATCTCACAACACCAAGCAAATTGCTTTGCACATAATCGATGTCCAACAAATTTTTTTGATTTCTTGCCTGGGAAGAAGATAAGAACTATGAAGCAGCAAAGAATCCTATGGTAGTGAGAAAACCAGACTTTAATACATTTCTGCTGCAAAGTAAAGAGTATATTCATAGTCACGTAAATAACTCAGGAAAGTCTTAATCTTATATTTTTACTGTTTTTATAAAGATGATTAAAAGGACACTGAAAATGTTATGTGACTTATAAAGCATTGAAAGGAAAATAGCTGTCCTAAAAGAAGGGTTGAAATATTTCTGCACAGTTCACAGCAGAACAGAGCACATACAGGCATCTTAAAAGTAGGATTATGTCTCTACAAATGGAATCCAGAGACCTGGAGGAGATTTAAACAAACACAGAAGCAATACAGCATGTGCTTTGGGACCAGGCCATGGTTTGAATCTCAGCACAGTGACTTATTAGTTATATGATCTTGAGCTAGTTAAACTCTCAGTGTTGGTTTGGCGTAATGATACTTATCCAACATGTGTCATGATGATTAGAGATACGATTTATAAAAAGCACCTCAGTGCCTGGCTCTGGAACTTAAAAGTACTCAATAGAGTAGTAATACTGATAATTGCCATTGTTATTATAAAAAATAACATCTATTAGAATAGATTTAGAACACTAGTCTAAATCTATGTCAGGTTTTCAGTTTTAAAATTCCAGAGAAGAAATTACAGAATTTTTATCTTTTAGGTAAATCTTATTAACATTTTATGCTTAAGAACAAGCCCATTTAAAAAACTACTATAACCTATCTTTGTTTTAATTAGCCTAATACCAAGTCTGAGATTTATATTAAAATATAATATTTGTAACACTGCATGTCTGATTTAATAACATAAGGAAATACAACTAAACAGCTTATCTAGCCAAAGAGGATTTGGAGGGAATGCCTCTAAAACAATAACACACAACTTTTTACTCTGTATCTGCTCCACTCCTCATATTATAAATAATGGCCTGAGAAAGAGCTTGCCAGAAGGAATCCATGGTAGGGTGTAAAGAAGAGTAGGTATGAGACTTCCTCCTCCCCTGAGTCCCCACCTACACACACTCACACACACACACAGGTCAACCAACAGCGATCTGTCCCTTTTTAATGCTGCTTACTGACTTCTAAACGATCAACCAAAGCTGCTTCTTGAATAATGACAAGCCGAGCAAAAGTGGTATTTATCAGAGGTGATCACACTGGTGATTATCAAGCCAGAAATCTTCCGTGCACCCTTCTAAAGTGGCAGCTTGAAAATTCAGCTTCCCACACACGCCACCAGCGACTCCAATACAAGCCGACTGAAAGGAAAGCCAAGAATCTACTTCGTTCAACTCCACGGGAGGGTTAAATTATACATTAAGGCAAATAGAATTTCCATCCTTACTCGTTTTAAGAGTTCAAATGATACCAGGTAAAATGAGCTAACTGGTTACCATCAATACGAGGAAATTATAGGTTTTCCACTTTTTAGTATTCGAAGATATTCTATAGATTTTCAGGAAAGCGCTTTCTTGACATTCTATGCTTACTAAAACTTTTTGCAGCAACTATCAATTCCTACTGTAAGTCGACAGGTTGGTTTCCCCAAAGTCCATGAATGTCAATGTGGTAAACACAGGTGTCTGAAAAAGACTGCCCGCTTTAGACACCAAACTCACGACTACAAGTGAACGCGACCCGCCCCGGATTTAATTCCACAGGGTTTCGGGTTTTTAATGTTTGTTACACTCCGAATACGTAAGAAGTCGTTGTATCCTACTGTACTTTTTATTTTTTAAAAAACTAGGGAATGAAGCTCTTAGAATGTACTCTTCTTTTTAAATCTCCAACCTGAAAGCACCCGACTGCTCGACCTGGAGCGAGCTGCTGCTCACCCCGAGCTTCAGGTTTCTCGACGCCCGCCCCCGCGACCACCCCGCGCACCTCCCGCCCTGAACAAAGGAGCCCGCCCCCCACTCACACACACACGCCCCCTCCCTGTCACCTCTCTCCGCGGGGCGCCCACAAATTCCCCTGCGAACTCACCTCGCGGGGGCCGGCGAGTCTGAGGAGCGCGGCGCGCGCGGCGAAGCTGCAGCAGGGGCCACCCGGGCTACGCGCGGGTGCCCGCTGCCCTTCCCCCGGCGGGTCCCCAGGCAGAGGCACCGCGGGAGGCCGGCGCGCAACCCCCCTCTTCGCCCCCACAGGTCACGTGGGTCAGAACTCGGGGCGCTCCTCGCCTCCCGGCCACTCGGCCGCCACGCAGGGGTCCCGCAGCGCCGCCCGCCCGCTGCCGCGCCCCTCCTCTGCGCCTGCGCCCCACAGCTCCAGGCGCTCCCATTCAAACCGACAACGCCCCGCGTCTTTCGGACACGCCAATGGCCAGCGCGGGAGGCGAGGCGGGGCGGGGCCATCGGCGTGCTGCCTCCGCCGTCTGGGGTGGGCTGGGGACTGCGTGTCGGCCTGAGGGGGACCTTGGGATTCTTAGTCCCTCCGCGGCCTCGGCGTCTGTCCTCAACCACCAAGTTGACGTTGCTTTCCTGCCCTCCTGTTTCTTCTTCAGACGCTGAAGGGTGGGCGATAAATATCGTCCAGAAAGCGTCCTTCAGACGGCGTCTGGCGCAGAGCATTTTAAAAGATGGGAAGCCCAAGCAAGTGCCGCCGGTCCTGAAGGCTTGGTGCCGGCCCGGAGAATGAGTCCCCCAGCGGCATTTGCGGGATGTTTAAGAAAAAGAGGGCTCTATGAAAGGAACAGAGGGACCCGTGTGAAAGTCTGAACAAGGCAGCCTCAGTTCTTGAGGCTGTGTCACAATTCTGGCGTTCCCAGCTGTTAAAAAAGCAAACTTGTGTTGACTGCAGAATCGCTGGTTCCCGGGAAAGTTGGGTGGCAGCTTTGCTCAGTTTCAAGCAACTACATTACAAAGACACTAGGAAGGCTAAGTTTTATTTCCATTCCCTTCCTCTTCGCGTCAAGTTAACTGAAAAATAGGTCTGTTTGTGCTTTACAAAAATACTAAGACTATAATCTCTCTCGGCTAACTAATCTGATGAATTTAATCGGATTATTTCTCAAATAGATATTTCTCCACTGAAATGAAATTTAAAGGTTTTTACAGGCTTAAGGCTGTGTTAAGAAAACTCCACTTTCAGTATCTCTTACTGAGAACGTGTTAATGGCAAAGGGGTTAAAATAACAGCTTTGGCATCAAACTAGACCCGGATTTGAGTTCCATCTCTGCCACTTACTGGTTGATTGACCTTGAACGAGTTATCCTTATCTTCTTTAGCCTCAGTTTCCGCAACTGTAAAACACAAATAGTAAATCCTCTTTTAATAAAGGTGGTTGTGATGCTTAAGTGAGGTAAGTTTTGTTAAGCGGTTAACATCGTGCCTGACTGCTCAATAAATGGTACCTGTTATCATTATTATCAACAACTACCCTTACTATCAGGTGCTTAGAAGCAACAACTGAATTAGCTGGCTGTACTATTTCAGAGATAGGTATTATAATCTCTTCTTAGTCATAAATTCTTTTTGGGGTGTTGATATGAAAGCCACAAAGGAAGTACAATATGTCAAATTCATCATGTCGGAAATGAATCATTATTTCCCCCTTGCAAATCTTCTCTTACACATATGACTTTCTATCACTCATATTAGTTATCTCCATATTACTCAAGTTGAATTATCTTTTAAATTATCTTTTAAAAGGTATAAATCAGATGGCCTACTCCTACTCCTACTTGAAAACCTTTAGTGACTTCTCATTTGATTTAAAATAAAATCTAAATTCCCTGCCATGACCCGCAAAACCCTAAACCATCTTTCCCTGCCCACCTCTCCACTCTCCTGCATTTCTCCCTCCTGCTAGCTCACTTCCCTCCAAGGACACAGGACATTCCTCAGACACTAGAATAGACTAAGCCTCAGGGTTCTCTCAGGGCCTTCTCCCTGGCAGTTCCCTCTGCAAGTTTTTTACCCCAGCCTCTTTAAATGCCTGGCTTCTTTTCAGTCCTCAGCTTTCAGCTTATTCATCACAGTATTCAGCAAGTATTTATTCCGTTTTGCTATGTGTCAGGAACTGTTCTAGGTGCCCGAATGTAGTAACGAGCAAGAAAGAACACAGCCCTGCCCTCCTGGAATTCAATTAAAATAAATAACAAGAAAGATATCAGGCTGTGATAGGGACCATGCAGAGAATTCAAAGTTGGGGGGTGTGAGAGTGACTGAAGGACTGCTTTACATTGAGGGTCAAGGTAAGAGGGGCCACTCTGAGAGGACAGTATTCAAACTGAAATTTTAATTATCAGAAGGAGCCAACTTTCCAGCCAAGCTCAGGGAAGAGCACATTAGGCAAAGGGAAGAGCTAACGCAAGGACTAAAGCTAATGCCTGTGAGGACAAGCTTCGTGGGTTTGAGAAACTGGAAAGAGGCCACTGTGGCTTAAGTGCAGTGAGGGAGAGGAGAGCATACAGCTCGTGCAGGCCTTTGTAAACCAGGGGACTGCGTTTGGGCTTTATTGTTACAGAAGCCAGTGGGAGATTTTAAACATGGAAATAAGTTTATCTGTTTATATTTTTTTAAAAAGCACTGTGAAATAAATCCAGAATTTGAGACATTCTATTAGCCAGCTAGCCCAGACTCTTCATAAACATCATTGTCAGAAAAAACAAACCAAAAAAAGGTACGTGAATCTTGATGGAGTTCTAAATCAGAGAGAGACAGGGGAAAGAGAAGAGAGAGAGAGAGAGAGAGAAGAAGGGAGAGACATTTAAGAAACAATTGGGGAAATCTGAATATAGACAGTGTATTAGATGATATTATGGAATTACTGTTATTTTTCTAAGATATGGAATTATGGCTCTATAGGAGAATTTAATTTTTAGAAGATGCAAGCTGAAATATTTAAGGGTAAAGAGCCATGACTTATGCAACTTATATTCAAATGGCTCAGCAAAAGACAGAGAGAAATACAAACCAAATATTAACAATTGGATCTCGGTGAGGATGTATGGGGATATATATATATATAGAGAGAGAGAGCGAGATATATATACATACATACTATTCTACTATTCTTGTACTCTACTATTCATGTATTATTATTTTACCTTTTCTAGAAATTTGGAATTTTTCAGAATAAAAAGTAGGGAAGAAAATCACTCTGTAGACTTCCATTTCTGGCAGTAATGAAATAGATACCTTGTCCAACTCAGACTGAAAGCAACTTAAAATGCTTTTAAATATTAAAAAAAAATAGAAAATTTATCAATGAGCTAGCATGAAAGTAAGGATTGATTACTCAGAAGCTAAGAACTAGTAAAAGAGATAAGTAGAACCGTGAAGTCAAGCTTTGTCTTGGCTAAATCAGATGAATTTGAGTTTTAGCTGTCATGGTCTCATGAGGCATGGAAAGAAGAGACAAAGGCCAGTTTCCTGCCAAGATGAGGAATCTCATAAGACACTCCACACATAAAGCCAGGATCTCCCAAAAGGCTTCTTCAGCCTCTTTCCAGAAGACTACAAAAGGAAATTGCCTATAATCAGCCTTAACGTAGGATGGAGGGGGAAATATCTCCTCTGAGATTTTTTTTTTTTTTTAACCAAAGGCAATTATCTTCTCTACCTGAGTTGTCTGAAAAACTCAAGCACATAGTTTACCTTAAAGTGGTTTCAGGTTGGTGGTGCCCCCAGGCAGCTGGCAAAGGTTTAGAGAAATCCAAATGCTATAGGCTGAATGTTTGTGTCCCCCCCACCCCCACAAATTCATATGTTTAAACCTAATCCCCAGTGTGATGGTATCTGGAGATAAGGGCTTTGGGTGGTGATTAGGTCATAAGAGTGGAGCCCTCATGAATGAGATTAGTGCCTTTATAAAGGAGACCCCAGAGAGCAACTTCACCCCTTCCACCATGTAAGAACACAGTGAGATGACAGCCCTCTATGAACCAGAAAAGGCACCCTCACCAGACACTGAATCTGCCAGCACCTTGATCTTGGGTTTCCAGGCTTCAGAACTGTGAGGAATAGATGTTTTAAGCAATGGTATTTTACTTTACAGTATTTTGTCAACCCAAGTTGACTATGACACCAACTTAAGCCAGACCCCAAACATTTCCACAGAAAAACTTCCAAGAAATGTGAACTCTCAGTCAAATCAGAAATCATACAAAGAGACAAGGCATCTTGTACAAGAATTAGCAGGAAACCCCCCCCAAAAACAAACAAACAAAAAACCAGATAACAGAATCAAACACATAAAGACTTTAAAACTGGAATAGATCACAGTCATAGATTATAAATAGTCATAGACTATAAATAAGTATGTTTAATATAAAAGAAATAAGATTGAAAATATAAATAATGAAGTTCTGCAAAAAATGAATGGGCAGGTTTAAAAACAATCTAGACTTTAAAAAAAATCCATAATAAATAGAATTTAAAATTCAATGGGCAGGTTTACCAGTAGATTAGACATTCTGAAGAGAGAATGAGCAAATTGGAAGATAGAACTGAACTAATTTTTTTATATAAAAGAGAATCACAGAGGATAGACTGAGACGATCTAACACGTGTCTGATTGAAATTCTAAGATGAGAAGAGAAATAGACAACACTTTCAGCAGGATTTTTAAAAAGAAGAAAAGAAAAAAATTTACACCTAGACATGAGATAATGAAAATGCAGAGCACTGTAAACAAAGTAACCTTAAAACCAGCGAGAGAGGGCTCCCCTGGTGGCGCAGTGGTTAAGAATCCGCCTGCCAATGCGGGGGACACGGGTTCCAGCCCTGGTTTGGGAAGATCCCACATACCGCGGAGCAACTAAGCCCGTGCGCCACAACTACTGAAGCCCGTGCTTCGCCACAGAGAAGCCACCGCGGTGAGAAGCCCGCGCACCGCAACGAAGAGTAGCTGCCGCTCGCCGCAACCAGGGAAAGCCGGCACTCAGCAGCAGACCGAACGCAGCCAAAAAAAAAAAAAAAAAACACCAATGGAACAATTAGGAAGACATGTGACTTTGCAACTGCAAAAAAATAAACCAGAAGCAGAATATCTTTGACATTACGGTCAGAGAAAATGACTGTCAACCTAGAATTATTTAACCAGTGGAAATATCTTTCAAAAATGAGGATGAAATAAAGGCATTTTCAGGTAAACAAAAACTGATTTTGCCATCACAGACCCTCACTGACTGAAGCTATATGGGTTCTCCTTCGAGAAGGAAAATGATCTTGGATGGTTAAAGATGCAGGAAGGAAATGGTGACCATATTAAGTGGCAAATAAATAGATACATATAAACAACTATTAACTGATGTCATTGCTCTATCTTGCCTTGTAAATTCATTCAGTCATCCATTCAATAACACATATGTTGAAATGCCTATTGTGTGCCAAACACTATGCTGGGTACTAGGGAAACAGCAGTGGGGTTCTTACTGCACCATTTCCACATTACTAGATGAATGCCCTGGTGTTGACACAGGCTTACTTGACCATTTTCCAGTGCCTTAAAGAAGGGAGAGAGCAATGAGTGTGCATAACCTTAAACCTGCTGGGTTGTTAGGATAGATCAAGCTTAGCTTCTTTTTTTAAAAGCTCAAGCTGGGTAGCTGGACTTTTCTCTGAGTTTTAAATGACACCATTGAGTCAAGACAAATTTGAATAACCCGGTGGATGATGCTTGTTGCTTCCTTTTCCAACAATTCTATCAGAGAATAACAGTGCTCCCTTGACTGAAAGAAAGTCAGAATGTTGGGTGTGATAAAAAGGAACGAAACTGAGTTATTTGTAATGAGATGGATGGACCTAGAGACTGTCATACAGAGTGAAGTAAGTCAGAAAGAGAAAAACAAATACCGTATGCTAACACATATATATGGAATCTAAAAAAAAAAAGAAAAAAAAATGGTCAGAAGAACCTAGGGGCAAGACAGGAATAAAGATGCAGACCTATTAGAGAATGGACTTGAGGATACGGGGAGGGGGAAGGGTAAGCTGGGACAAAGTGAGAGAGTGGCATGGACATATATACACTACCAAACATAAAATAGATAGCTAGTGGGAAACAACCACATAGCACAGGGAGATCAGCTATGTGCTTTGGGACCACCTAGAGGGGTGGGCTAGGGAGGGTGGGAGGGAGGGAGATGCCAGAGGGAAGAGATATGGGGACATATGTATATGTATAACTGATTCACTTTGTTATAAAGCAGAAACTAACACACCATTGTAAAGCAATTATACTCCAATAAAGATGTTAAAAAAAAAAAAGAATGTTGGGTGTGGAGGTTCCTCAGCAAGAATATAGACTTGGCAGCTCTACCTTTTGGAATAAAATAGAAAAAAATGAAGGGGAAGGAGCTTTCCAAAGGAATACCTAAGAAAAGGGGCATGGGAAGGAGACCTCAAAATACAGGGGAAACAACCTATTAACAGGCTTAATCTTTGATTTGAAATGGAGAGTGAATCAATCAATAATAATAAATAAGATTAATTGATGCTAAATATGTACCAGGCACGGTTCTAAGCACTTTACTTGTTTAAGGATTATACCTGGACCCTGACTGATATAAGGACTAAATGAATTAATACATGTAAATTGCTTAGGACAATGCCTAGTGCGTAATAAATACTAGATAATTTTTGCTATTACTATTATTTTAATTAATATTTCATCTTCACAACAACCTTATGAAGTAGGTACTAATATTATCCCCATTTTACAGACTCTTAGATTGGCTTCCCTAGAAGCAGATCCTGAGACGGACATTTAGATCCACATGATTTATTGAGGGAGAGCTCTACAGGAGGCACCTGTAAGGAAAGGAGTGAAACAGAATAGAGAACGGAAAAGAGCTGAGCAAGAATAACTCCAAGGAAATCTTAGCCTTGGTCTGATTCATAGAGAGAGGGCTCTAGAGTCTAGAGCATAAACCTCACTGTAGAATTTTTAGAGCATAAACCTCACGCACTTTAGAGAAGGGTGCTGGCTTTTAGTTCCCCTGTATCGGGATGGGCTGAAATGTAACTTCCCCAGGTATGGCAGCTCCCTCTAGGGCAAACTCTACAGAGAGGAGGGCAGCTGTAATCCTTAGTAGCCAACCTCACAGCAGCTGGGAGATGTGTATTCAGTAAAGGGTCTCTGAACAGGGCATCTAAACAGCATCCACCACAGCTGGTAAATAGCAGAGCCAGTGTGTCTCTGCCTATACTGCCTCTTGTGAAGTCAAAAGGAAAATGATAAATGGAGACAAGATGTGACTGACAAAGGGTTAGTACTAAATACTTAGTATTTAAAGAGCTCTTATAATGAAACAACCCAACAGAAAAAAAGGCAACAACCTGATAGAGAGGCAAAGGACAGGGACCAACACTTTACAATGGAAATTCAAGGAACCACAATGAGCCCACATGTGAACTTCAGCTTCACTAGTGTTTCAATAAATGCAAATTAAAACAATGGGACACCATTTTTGCCTATCATATTGCAGGTTTTAAAGAACGATAATACTGTTGGTGAGGGTATGTGAAATTAGTCCTTTCACATGCTGCTTTTGGGGCTGGAAATTGGTATTACCATTGTGGAAGATTTTGTAATACATGTCAAAAACTTCAGTACCTCTTTACCAAATAATTCCTTTTTAGGACTTTACCTACATAAATGATCAGACAAGTACACAAAATAAATGAACCAGATGTTCATCACATTCATCACGTTCATCATGTTTAATATGGAAATATTAGACACAACTTACATGTCCAGAGGATTGGTGAAAACAGTTCTTGTTAATCCATACAATGGAATATTATGCAGCCATTAAAAGTGATGGCTTAGGGACTTCCCTGGTGGTCCAATGGTTAAGGCTCCATGCTCCCAATGCAGGAGGCCTGGGTTTGATCCCTGGTCAGGGAACTAGATCCCACACGCATGCTGCAACTAAGAGTTCTCATGCCACAACTAAAAGATCTCGCATGCTACAATGAAGATCCTACACGTGGCAATGAAGACCCCACGTGCCACAACTAAGATCCGGTGCAGCCAAATAAAAGTAAATAAATAAATAAATATTGTTTAAAAAAGTTGTTTGTTTAAAAAAAATGATGGCTTAGATATACACTGGTTGACATAGAAAGATATTCTCAATGTACTGGATTGAGTTATTTAAAGAGCAAGTTATAAAACACTATAAATATTAATATGTTCTAACCCATTTTACGTGTTCATTACTTTTTAGTTACTTTTGTAATAAAATAACTAGTCGTATTGTGGATAATAGATAAATGAGCAAAGTACTGAGATAATTCACAAATGAAGAAATAAAAATGGCCAATAGGGACTTCCCTGGTGGCACAGTGGTTAAGAATCCACCTGCCAATTCAGGGGACACGGGTTTGAGCCCTGGTCTGGGAAGATCCCACATGCCGTGGAGCAACTAAGCCTGTGTGTCACAACTGCTGAGCCTGAGCTCTAGAGCCTGCAAGCCACAACTAGTGAGCCCACGCACCACAACTACTGAAGCCCGTGCGCCTAGAGCCAGTGCTCTGAATCAAAGAGAAGCCACTGCAATGAGAAGCCCGCGCACTGCAACAAAGAGTAGCCCCCGATCGCAGCAACTAGAGAAAGCTCGCACGCAGCAACGAAGACCCAACGCAGCCAAAAATAAATTTTAAAAAAAGGCCAGTAAACATATGAAAAATGTCTAAACACACCAGTTATCAAAGTACTTCAAATTAAAACAACACTGAAATTATTATTATTATTATTTAAATTTTTGGCTGCACTGCGCAGCTTGCGGGATCTTAGGTCTCCGACCAGGGATCTAACCTGTGCCCTCAGCAGTGAAAGCATGGAGTCCTAACCACTGGACTGCCAAGGAATTCCCTGAAATTATTTTTTAATTGACAAAGATTTTAAAAACGTTACTGTTTTGGGCTTCCCTGGTGGCGCAGTGGTTGAGAATCTGCCTGCCAATGCAGGGGACACGGGTTCGAGCCCTGGTCTGGGAAGATCCCGCATGCCGCGGAGCGACTGGGCCCGTGAGCCACAATTGCTGAGCCTGTGCGTCTGGAGCCTGTGCTCCGCTACGGGCGAGGCCGTGATAGTGAGAGGCCCGCGCACCGCGATGAAGAGTGGCCCCCGCTTGCCACAACTAGAGAAAGCCCTCGCACAGAAACGAAGACCTAACACAGCCAAAAAAATAAATAAATAAATTAATTAATTAAAAAAAAATGTTACTGTTTAGTGTTACAGAGTATATATCAGTATATCACTCTCAGGTTGCTAATGAGAATATATGCCTTTTGAAACTAATTTGGTATACATGTTAAAAGCATTAAAATATTTACACTCTGTCCTAATACTTTCCCACATAAGACTCTATCCAGAGGAAATAATTTAAAATACAAGCAAGAATGTTTACTGTTATGTTATTTTAAAACATTGATAAATTGGATACAACGTAAATGTCTGTCATTAGGGAAATGATTAATTACAGTATACCTATAGGGTGGATATAACTATTTTAAAAAGGTATTTATTTCAAAGTTTTTAATAACATGGGGAAATCGATGTTAAGTGAAAAAAGCATGTTGCAAAATTGTGTATTATGATCCCAAGTATGTAAAAATGTTTAATAAACACTAGAAAGAATTATGCTGAAGCATTCTCTTTACACTTTTCTCTACTTTTCACATTTTCTGTAATAAGCAGAAAAACATAAAGGAATTTTTTAAGGTTTAAAAACTAAGAAAAATTACCGTGGATTTGCATATCCCCATCCCCCCATAAGTGTGCTTCTCTGCCATTTCCTTCTGGTGGCTTTGTATAAAAAATACTTAGATATGAAACGGGATTAAGTGCTTAGGAGTAAGGGGATAACAGAGAGGTTAGGAATTTGGTGGGGTGAGGGAATCCATTCTATGTTGGGGTGACTAACCATTCCTGGATTGAGGGGGTCTCAGGATGCAGAACTTTCTATCTTAAATCCAGGACAGGAGTTGGTAAAGGCAGGTGAGCATGGCAACCTTTAGGGCTTGTGGAACAAAGATGGTAGGTGTACAAAGACTGAGAAAGAGAAGCAAGTAGTTCAGGGCTTTAACCAGGAAACAGCTGTGTTCTTTTACAGGGTTAACTTTTGGGGTTATCTAAAGTTGAGATGGTCAGTATCACAGCTTAACAGCAGATCTGGATGCTGCCTGTTAGCAAAGCAATCAAGTGCTCTTAATTCACATGGTATCACATGTGAAAGAAGTTGCCCAATGAAACTTATTTACTACCCTATTATTCCAAAGATCACTTTAGGAGGGTGGATTGCTTAGAAAGGAAGCAAGACTCTCTTTCGACTCCCCCAGCAGTCTTCCATGTATCTGACTTCTAAGAGTCTGTCTGCCTCTAGGATAGTATGCATACTCAGATGTTCTCCTCTGAAGATAATAACCACTGTTTTATGACATTATTATCAGTTTTAATTATGGGATTGCAAATGTGCCCAGAGGTTCCCTTTGAGGACGGAATCATGCAAATCTAAACTATATCTGCTTAGAACTCTTTCTACCTTAGTAGTTAGACTCTACCTCAGATAGGTGTCACTGACCCTTCCCAAAGCATTGTTTTGTTTTGTATCAGTAGGACCTCGATAGGACCCAGAACTCACAGTCACAAGGGACTAAGTTACTTTTGAGAGGTGCCCTACTTCCCAGTTAGCTCAAATTCCTCCCAAGAAGTCAGGTGTGGTCATCCTACAGATACTTGCCAGCTTGCTTGCTGGAGGGATTGTGCAGAAAAGAGCAGATCTTTTAAGAATATTGAGCAACACCACCACGTCAGTGTCTATGAATTCTCTTCATTGCTTTTACTCACAATCAGTCACAATCGCCCACCCACTGACCACAGGCTTTCTTTAAGATGTTCATGAGTTCTCAGAGCCCCTCAAACCCATGTAGATGGCTTATTCATGTCTCCTCTCTATCCAGCTAGGTATAAAGGCTAATTTTTAAGTCCAGCTTTCTTAATTAAATTTCTATACTTGTATATCCTTCCACTAGGGAAGAGGAGGAAGAGGGAAGAAAGACTGGACAATCATTGAGTACCCCCCATGTGTCAGACACTGAGCAAGGCACTCTATATACTTATCTCATTTAATCCTCACAAATACCCTTTATCCCCATATTGTGGATGAGGAAACTGAGGTTGAAATCACTGAAAAGTTAATCAAGGTCCTCAATTAACAAGGAGCAGAGCTAAGAGTCTGTTTTTTTAAATGCGTGTGCTCTTTCCACTCTCGTCAAGCAGCCAAATGGGTCTTTCTCCCTCTCTCCCCTCTCCCTTCCTTTCCTCCCCTCTCCCTTCCTTTCTTCCCCTGGTCCCCTTCTCTCCCCCCCTTCCTTCCACCAATATTTTATAATTGTGATAAATGCCATTAAAGATACACAGAGTGCTCTGAGGGCTTATATCACGAGAACCAGAACTAGTATAGGAGATGAGGGAGGAAGAGATACGCTAGGAGATGGGTAAGAAATAAGCAGGTAGAAAGCAGGAAGGTGGGGCAGACACTTTAGACAGAGTGAACAGCATGAAGGGAAGGCCCCAAGGTGGGAAGGAGACAGGGTATTCGAGGAACAAAAGAAATGAAGTGCAGAGAGTAGGAGGGCAGAGGAAACTTGGTGGTTGGCGAGGCAGATGGGGCCAAGGGGAGTGAATGCTTGTAGCTGGGGGAGAGGACTCTGGTCCTTCACTGAATGCATCTCACACTCACCTGAAGCACTAAGGAAGAGGAGTATTTTCAGTCTTTGTTGAGAAAGCACTTTCTATCTTTAGAGTAGTGTTTCTTAATGAAAGCCCTATCGGCACTGGATGTGATTAATCTTCTATGTACAGGACTGGTTGTACTTTGCTTCCAGGCTGGTCTCCTGGGAAAGAGAAGTAATAAATGCCAGCAGCAACTTCCTCCCCCCTAGTCCAGGCACTGTGATGACCCCAAACACCCCACAGATTTCTGAAATCCTCTGGAGTGGTCCTGCCTCCTACTGAGAACCATTGCTCTAGTTTGGGCTGCAAGAGTCACTGCCACCAACTTCATGACCATGATTTATTCCTTCGTCTATCAACATCCAAACTTCTCTTTTGCTGGATGTCCTTCCTACAGACACCCTAATGGCTCTGATGTTTGTCTCCATGACATACGGGGAGCATTTTAATTCCGTGCAGTAACTGTTGAGTCTGTTATATGCCAAGGTTGGGAGTACAGACAGGCCTGTGACAGAGACAGACGGAAACAATTATTTACCATACGGTGGAGAAAGTGCAACTAAGGAAGGTTGTACAAGGGACGGGGTTGGCAGAGGAGGAAGTGATGACCTCTCCTGGCCCAAGAGGCCAGGGAGGAAGGGCATATGGAGACATAGAACACCTGGTGAGCTTGGCAGCTATAAAGAGCTTGGCATTGTTGAAGCATGAATTTCAAGTCAAGGTGTGGCAGGAAGACAGGTTGAAGAGGGAGGAAGCCACAGTTCACCAGGGGCCTCATGTGCCATGCTAAGGAGCTCAGATAACATGCAAAAGAAACTCCCCAATGTGTTATACTTGCAAATCTTCAGTCTTCCTGAAATGATAACATCTGAATGAGGTGTTTGAGAATTTTCTAAAGAGCTATATAGATAAGGTCACAGCAGTGTGATGCAGTTTCTCTCTGGCTCTATAACCTCATTTATGAAGTTCTTGTGTGCCTTGGTAGATTTTAAAGTTTCTTTTCATGGATTTTTAAAAAACAGCTTTATTGAGCTATAACTGGCAAATAATAAACATCACATACTTGAAGTGCATAATTTGTTAAGTTTGATGTTTAAATGGCATACGTACACATCTGTGAAACTATCACCTCAATCATCATATCCATCCACAAAAATTTCCTCATGCTCCTTGGAAACCCCTCCCCTAACCTCCATCTCAACTCCAAGCAACCACTGATCTGTTTTTTGTCACTATATATTAGTTTTCTTTTTTTAGAATTTTATATAAATATGTGCTCCTTTTTTTTTTTGGTCTGGCTTCTTTCAAAGAGCATAATTATTTTCAGATTCATCTACATAGTTGCATGTATCAGTAGTTATCATTTTTCATTTTTAAAAAACTTTCCAATTTTGAGGTATGCCCTCCTACAGTATTTACTGTATCTCAACAAATTTGCTCCATGGAATAACAAAGCTCCACATTAGGAGGGGCTTTGGGGATAATAATCCCCCCTGGAGGTACAAGAGATACTGCTTGGGGAAGAAATGATGAGGCATAGATTCTAGTTTTCTAAGAATTCTCTAAAATGTAAGAGTACTGTGACAAGCAAAATAATGGTACCCATAGATGTCCACATCCTTGTCCCTGGAACCTGTGAATATACTACTTTACATGTCAAAAGGGACTTTATAAATGTGATTAAGTTAGGGATCTTGAGATGAGGAGACTATCTTGGATTACGTGAGTGGAACCACTTTTGTAATCACAGGGGTCCTTGTAAGTGAAGAGGGAGGCAGGAGAGTTAGTTAGAGTCAAAATGAGATTTGAAGATGCTGTCATGTTGGCTTTGAAGATGGAAGAAGGGGTCACAGGCCAAGGAATGCAGATAGTCTTTAGAAGTTGGGGAAGGCAAGGGAATGGATTCCCCCCTAGAGCCTCTAGAAGGAATGCAGCCTGCTGACACCTTGATTTTAGCTCGGTGAAACCCATTTTTGGACTTCTGATCTCCAGAACTGAAAGATAAGAAGTTCGTGCTGTTTTAAGCCACAAGTTTGTGAAAATTTGTTAAAGCAGCAGTAGGAAACTGATACAATCACCAATACTGTTAAAAAAAAAAAGGTGAGTCTGACCACTTCTATTTCCTCTTCCATTTTGTGACATGTGGTCTGATAGGAGAGGAAGCAAGTTGGATTTGGAGTCAGACTGACCTATCCTAGCTGCTCCTCTGAGCTCATTTCCTCATCCTAAAGGAGGGATGATACAGTATTTATCTTTGAGGGGGGGGGCCTGGAGAGAATTGATGAGAGGATATACACAAAGGGCCCAGCACATAGTATGCCCTCAATAAACATTCACTTTCTTTACTTCCCACCTAGTACTTGAATCCAAGGAACTAAATTCTCACTGCTAGTGACCTGCTGCATAATTTTGGCTAAACTGCTTCCTCTCCTTCAACCTATTCCATGAGGTTAAAGAGAGATACTTATTAAGTCTCTGAGGGTGTTTTTATTAAGTCTCAGAGTGTTTATTAAGTCTCTTAGAGTTTGTAATGTGGCTAGATACTCTTGGTTAAAAAGCATTATTTAGATGCAAAGTGCTGTTATCTTTTGAGCAGGTAATTACTTCCTGTCCTAAATCGTTTAGCACTGTACTGAGGTTCCACCTGAGATGATGATATTGCTTGAGAGGGTGAAGAGATACCTCACCTGAGTGTTGTCAGTCTTAATTAATGATTGTTTATTAAGCCTACACAAGCCTATCATAAAAGGCTAAGTGTTGAGTATTATTTACTTTTTATATGTTTGTCACTTCCAGTATTTTAATATAGCAGCTAAAACTGTCCAATAAAAGTTGGCATTTTGGTGTTGGATTAGGTAATACTTACTTTACTTGGGGGGAGTCTAATTGATTACTATTTAAAGAGCTTTGTGCTTTTTATAAGAAAGGGGTTAGGGAAATAGTGCTGTTATTTTTTTTTTTTCTTTTTTTAAAAAAATTTTTGGCTGCGTTCGTTGCCGCGCGCGGGCTTTCTCTAGTTGCGGAGAGTGTGCGCTACTCTTCGTGCGGTGCGCGGGCTTCTCATTGCGGTGGCTTCTCTTGTTGCGGAGCACAGGCTCTAGGTGCGTAGGCTTCAGTAGTTGTGGCACACGGGCTCAGTAGTTGTGGCGCACGGGCCTAGTTGCTCTGCAGCATGTGGATCTTCCTGGACCAGGGATCGAACCCGTGTCCCCTACACTGGCAGGTGGATTCTTAACCAGTGCGCCACCAGGGAAGTCCAGCTATTTTTCTCTACAAGGGTTTAATTTTTAACAGATTTACATTTTAAATCCTTATCTTTTAGATAAAACTACAGATTGGTTTAAAAAGCTAAAATTTTGAAGTACTGAAAGAGATAGTTTATGTAATAGTTAACAATTTTTTTAAAGGTGGTATTTATCAGACATTATGTGCCGCACACTGTTCTGAACTCTATGCATTCATTAAAGCTAAAATAAGCATAATCCAGCCCCAACATGCTACAATGATTTAGAAAGCATTGCTATCTTCATGGATATCCAGATACATAACTGGTTCATCAGGATGAGGGTGAGTGTGGAGGACGATTTATACAGCATAAGGACTTCGGTTCCATAGTAATGGTTACCATTCATTGGACATACTACATGACAGACACTGGACTAAGTAAGTGCATTGTCTTATTTTATTCATACATTAAGCCTTTGAGGTAGAGTTGTCATCACCATTTTACAAAGTAGGAAAATAAGTCAATTGCCCAAAATTGTGAGTCTAGAAAGTGGCAGAACCAGGATTCAAAATCATGTCCTGCTGTCCCCAGAGCATGAAGTGTCTGTATGAGGTATAGAGAACTATTGTTAAGTACTCAGTAAATGTTATTTGACTACAAGTATGTTTAAACCACAGAAAAAGGGCGATCATTTTTCTACATGTTTAGATAATCATCTTTTCATAGTTTTCAATGCCATGTATATTTCCTTTTCTGTTAATTCATGTCCTTTGCTCTTTGGGGTCATTTCCTTATTGATTCAAAGGATCTGTATTATAAAATACTTGGAAATACAAGAAAGCATGACCAAAGAGTCATGATTAATTCCTCCCTTATCCTCACCTACCTTCACAAGCACAGTTCCAGGTTCTGTTGATTTTTCCTCCAAAATATGCCTTATGTCTTGAAGACATCCATTTCTTTCATCTTCACTTCCATCACCCATGCTAGCTCCTTTTAACTTCACCAATACACAGAGTTTTTTTTCATTTTCCAGTCTTTGCATACATTTTACCTGTGCCCAGGACACTCTGCCCCAACTCTTTGCATGGCTGGTTTTGCATCCTTCGGGCTCCATCTTGAAAAGTATGTCCTCAGAAAGCTCTTTCTTGCCTATCCTATCTCAGGAAAGTTTTCCTTCCTTTCTCACATTCTTTTCCTATCTTTCATAGTAATTATCACCATTTATAACACACAATATTCTAAATCCTTTGCATGCAATTAATGAATAATATTTGTAAAGTGCTTAGAACAGTGTAAGGCACATAGTAAGTACTATATAAGTGATGATTTTAAAAAACAACTCCTATGATCCTCACAACCCTATCTGCGCTATTAATGTCACCTTTTTACAGATGGACAAACTGAAGAACAGAGAAGTTAAGCAACTTGTCCAAAGTTGCACAGCTAGTAAGTAACAGAGTCTAGCTACAAACTCAGTCTGGCACCAAAATCTACACGCCTAACCATTTTCTATATTTCCTTTTCAGTCCACGACCTAGCATAGTGTTTTGCACCTACTAGGTATTTTCAATAAATATCTGTTTAATAAATGAAGGGACAGCTCTAATAATAAAATAAAATTTACCTGTAATCCTACCACATAGAGATTTGGGGATTCATCCTTTAGATTTTTTTTCTAATGCAAGGTTAGACTTTGTCAAAATCATAACTTTCAGAAATCATTTTGAGGAGCATAGGTCAGGCATTGGTGTACAATATATTTGACATTTTATTCTTTAAAACATTTATTGATAATTTCAAGTCAATGTTCTTCCTTTAGACAGGGGGTAGAATGTGAGGAAAAGAAGGGCAAGTCTTTAAACAAAAGAGAAAGAATTTTCCTAAAATATTCTGGCCCTTCTTATCTCTAGGCAGAGGTTGCCAAACTCAAGCTAGAAAGTTTAGGGAAAGGATGAGGTATTTTTAAAAATATTATACTTCTTTAAATCAAGCGTGTTTTGAAATTGGTGGTACGAATTATTTTTAGAAAATCAACTGGTAAGAGTTTTCTAAATGTTCCCAACGCACAGCAAAGGTCCATTGTTTACAATACAAATCCAACAATCTATGATGATTACCTGGCTATGTCAATGGGAAAATTGGATAAAAGGACAGCACTGACCACCAAAGGGCAAGAAAAATAAGCAAAGGCTGCTGGTTAAACACCAAGAGGAATCTTCTCCATACACTAGTTTGCTCAGTTTCAAAAAAATTTTTTGTTCTTTTAAAACAGTTTCAGGATAAATAACTTGTAGCAGCTGGTCATCAAATTTGCGTACACTCACGGAAAGCCTACATTGCTAAGCCTACATTGCTAAGCCTACATTGCTGACTATGAATAATACATCTATTGGCTCTTGAGGGAGGATTGGATTGGTTTGTTGCTCCTTCACAGTGTCTTCCTACCGCCACTCAACAATAGCTGGATGAAGCCAGACCATCGCCCTGAATGGTGCGCGGTTACAGTCACAGATACTGCATTTGTGGGCACCCTACATTTCTGAGATAGAGTTAGCTGATAGAATTACCAGAGCGTAATCAAATGCAGTCATTGCAGAGGGGGCCTTCTATCACATTACCTCTGAACATATTTTAATCTAGAAACACCATACACTGGATACAAAATCCATGACTACCTGACCTCTGGGCGTGGCCTAGGATATACTACTCAGAGCCATCTCCTATTTGCTTTCATGGGTAAATAGAAATCTTGAGCTAGGAACAGAGGGAGAAAATTTGAAAATTAAAACAGAGTCAAACTCAGTATTTTTGAATGCTCTTAAAAGAACAACAACAGCAACAAAAAAAGACAAGTTTAGATCACATCAGAGGTTCCCTATGTAGTCTTCAAAGCTGATTTCTTACAGTCGAAGGTACCCAGAAGAAGCAAGCACAGCATGATCAGGTTTTGCTCTATTACTCAATTGCAGCCAACTTCCAACTTTAAAAAAAAAAAAAAAAAGAGAGATGATTTAGAATGACAGGATTGCTCATCTGTATTTCAAGGTCCTTCAACCAGTTTACTCCTTGATGTCCAGAGACCCCAAGATGGAGGTGAGTTTCTATTGCTACTGCTGTCGTTTTATCTCTTCGTGTTGACTGCAGCATGTGTTGGTTGAAGACTTAGAGCATATTGATTTATGGGCACAAAATATCATTGGATCATGTACTTAAAGCTCCTAACTGTAATCTAGTCACATTCTTAATGACACACATATAAAGGAGTAAGAAGATTTTGGATTGCTGAATCATTGTTTCCAACAGTCAACTCCTATTATCATTACAGAAAGTAGGGTTGATCTTAGAAGAGTGGGGTTCAGGACCTGAGTGTTAAGTTCTTTAGTGGAAGGAGGCAGGGAAGCGTTGGTGGCAACAACGCCTGTTTTCTCCTCTGCCTCGGGGCCAGGTGCACCCTGTTGGAGGCTAGCAGAGGTCTAAACACAGAACAGAGCGTATTGGGGATGAGGCTAAGAGACTGTCACAGGCACACAGCCCCACAGTTTTCCTTTGAAGATGGAAACAGTCCTCAGATACATAACATCATATATAACATCTGTATTACCACTAAATGGGCCTGGTAGATAGAACAAACAACACCTGCCAGCCAGAAACAATGATTCGCTGACCATCTTTGGTCTCCAACCACCGAGGAGTTTTGGTTTATCCATCTATACACATTCTTAGTTGAATCCATCAGATTTGCAGTCATCCCAGCCATGGTTATTTTCTTCTCTTAAACTAGGCATATTAGTGAGGTTAGGCCAGCACCTCAGCACCAAATTCGGACTTCAAAATAAAGTAAACCACACAAGGAATAGAGGTCAGCATGGTGAGCACTTTGTTGTTCATCCCTATTCGGGGCCCAGACTGAACTGTTTCCACAGGGCCAGGTCGCTGTGATGTGCTGGCCTTTTTTGCTCAAAGTATTCACTCTCAGGGTGATTTGTGAGCTACTGCTGAGCGCATAATGGTCAGGACAGCTGCAAAAGCAGTCATGGCCCCAAATATGTTCACCTGAACTCAGTAAGTCAAATTGGGTTCTATAGAAAAGTTCTGTTGGGTTCTGACTGGAACCTCTTAGGATTCACCTTAGGATTCTAAGACGGAGCCGAGTATTGATGTGGGAAGATGGTCTAGTTGCTTCCAGCTACCTGTAAGGTGCCCATTATGATTCTAAGGATGTAGCTTGTCCTTTAGCAGAAAAAATCCTTTTAATAGCTTGCAATCACACACAAAAATAACTATAATAATAACAGAAGCTGTTTTCCTGTGTGTAATGAGAGAGTTCCTCAAGCTTCTAGCTTGTCTTGGTGGTTGCTCTTTTTTCTTTTTCTGAAGAGTCATGGCAAAAATTAAATTTTATCAGTTTAAACAGAATGATATTTTAGAAATTAGGATCTGGCTAACAAAGGGTCTTTTCTTCCATAGCAAGAAGGGCTTCCATAGCAAGAATTGCTCAGCAATTAGTACCTCAAGATACAAAGAAGGCATGAGGATGAGTTTCAGGCTATAGCTTGGGTCATTAAAAGTCCTGCAAAACTAGAATTCATCTTTCTTTTCTCTTTTCTCTGTAGGCATTTAAAGATGCTTTTTCCCCTCAAAAATTAGACAACTTAAAAAAATTAAAATATATTTGACGTATAACAAGGTGTAATTTTAAGGTATACAACATGTTAATTTGATCCATTTACGTATTGTAATATGATTACCATTTTAGTGATAATTAGACCTGTATCATGTTACATAATTATCATCTTTTTTAGTGGTTGGGATACTTAAGTTCTAGTCTCTTAGAAAGTTTGATGATTATAATACAATATTGTTGTCTATACTCATTATGCTGTGCTTTAGATCTCTAGGGTTTATTCACTGCTCGTTGCAAGTCTGTACCCTTAAACAACATCTGTCTTATCCCCCCACCCTCCATCCCCTGGTAACCACCATTCTACTCTCTGTTTTTATGCGTTTAGCTCTTTTTAGATTCCACATATAAGTTATACCATACAGTACTTGTCTTTCTCTGACTTATTTCACTTAGCACAATGTGCTCAAGGTCCATTAATGTTATGGTAAATGGCAGGATGTCCTTCTTTCTCATAATATATATATATATGACATCTTCCATACATGCACCCCAATGTTCATTGCAGCACTATTTACAATAGCCATGACATGGAAACAACCTAAATGTCCATTGACAGATGAATGAATAAAGAAGATGTGGTACATATATACAGTGGAATACTACTCAGCCATAAAAAAGAATGAAACAATGCCATTTGCAGTGACATGGATGGCCCTAGAGACGATCATACTAAGTGAAGTAAGTCAGAAAGAGTAAGACAAATACCATATGATACCACTTATATGTGGAATCTAAAATATGACATCAATGAACTTATCTATGAAACAGAAACAGGCACACAGACATGGAGAACAGACTTGTGCTGCCAAGGGGGAGGTGGGGGAGGGATGAGTTGGGAGTTTGGGATTAGCAGATGCAAACTATTACATGTGGAATGGATAAACAACAAGGTCCTACTGTATAGCACAGGGAACTATATTCAATATCCTGTGATAAACCATAATGGAAAAGAATATGAATAAGGATGTATATATATGACATCTTCTTTATCCATTCATCCATTGATGGGCACTTAGGTTGTTTCCATGTCTTGGCTATTGCAAACAATGATGCAATAAACATGGGAGTGCAGGTATCTTATTGATATCCTGTTTTCATTTCATTTGGGTATATATCCAGAAGTGGAATTGCTGGATCATATGGTAAATCTATTTTTAATTTTCTGAAGAACTTTCATATTGTTTTCCATAGTGGCTGCACCAACAGTATACAAGTGTTCCCTTTTCTCCACATCCTTGCCAACATCTGTTATCTCTTTTCTTCTTGATGATGGCCATTCTAACAGGTGGGAGGTGATAGCTCATTATAGTTTCAGTCTGCATTTCCCTGATGATTAACAATGTTGAGTATCTTTTCATGTACCTGTTGGCCATTTGGACGACTTAGACAATGTTTTATCTAAAATTATTTGGTGATAGTTTTCACCATCAAACAATAAATTCATTTCCAGGTAGATTTTAAAAGTAGTTTTAAGGCTCCTATAGAGATCATGTCTCATATATGCCATTTATTCCTTTATCCTGTAAATATCCCACAGATAAAGAGTACCTAGCCTTCCATACCTCGGCGTTCTTCGGCACTCCAACACTGAGACTGGTTTTTTCATTTTTTTTTTTTTTTTAAATTTATTTATTTATTTATTTATTTTTGGCTGTGTTGGGTCTTCGTTTCTGTGCGAGGGCTTTCTCCAGTTGCGGTGAGCGGGAGCCACTCTTCATCGCGGTGCGCGGGCCTCTCACTATCGTGGCCTCTCTTGTTGCGGAGCACAGGCTCCAGACGCGCAGGCTCAGTAGTTGTGGCTCACGGGCCTAGTTGCTCCGTGGCACGTGGGATCTTCCCAGACCAGGGCTCGAACCCGTGTCCCCTGCATTGGCAGGCAGATTCTCAACCACTGCGCCACCAGGGAAGCCCGGTTTTTTCATTTTTAAGCTACCATAATTGTTTGCTCACTCTGTGCCGAGCACTATGCCAAGAGCTTTAGACAGCTTATCTCATGTTCATCTAGCAATCCTGTGAGCTAGGTATTATTATTCCTATTTTTCAGAAGAGGAAACTAAGACTCCGAAAAGTTAAGGAACTTGCCTGATGGCACAGAGCTAAAGAGTGGAAAAGCCGGAATTCAAATTCAGGTCTCCCAACGCCTGCTTCCCCTCTGTGCTTTTGACTTTCCTGGGAAGCATTTCCCTTGTTCTTCAAGTTCAGTTGAGTAGCCTGCAATTTTGTTCATGACCCTCACTTTACAGTAAATATTAGACTGGTAAAGTAATCCTGCAGTGATGATGATGACGATAATTCTTCTTTTTCTTCTCTCTTTCTCCCTCTCACTTTAAATAAAATATTTTTATTTGAGTTCTCTAACATTGGCATATATCTATAAATTCAAATTTTTGTACAATGTTTTATAGATATCTTTACCACATTTAGTGTTTACTCTTTTTTTGCTTGGAGAATTAATCTTACTTTCTTTGTCAAACATATTGCTTTAGCTTTTTAGGTTATATAATAAAGCAGAAGTCCACAGACTCATAAAAATTTAGATGGGGAAGAGGCCCTCAGAGATCTGTTCATCCAACCCCATCATTATATGGGCAAGGGAGGCCAGCCAGTGGTTGTGGGTCCCTTGGTTGAGTCAGAGCCTCAGTTACTCCCTTAAAACTGGAGGTAATTATACTACTTCTAAAAAGTTGTCCCAAAAGTTTACAAATCAAGAAGTGATATCTAAATGGATGCTTTAAATTTTATTGAAAAGAATAAAAGACTCATACCAAATGGCAGCTGGTTTTGCTCTGAACATTTTCAGGAGTATCCCTGAGACACGCTGCTACCATCAGACTGTGGCAGCTTGACAGGACTGTTCAGAGCAAGGCAGCCTCTTGAACTGGGTTCTGCCTGGGTTCTAATCAGAAGAGGGAGGCTTGATGGCAGATTGGCCTCTGGGTGTCCAAAAGACCTTTTGGTTCCTTGCTCATATTTCTGTCAGTCCTTCTCTGCTTTTCTCCAATATACAAGGGAAAATCAGGAGAAGGGGACCAGAATGTCTGGGAGGACAGATGAAAAAGCACCAGAACAGAGTAGGCTGGTGGTTTGTTTTAGTTGAGTCTGCTTTCAGTGCCACACATAGCGGCCCATCAGTGATGTGTAGACAAGTGACAGCCGTGGTACTTCAAAAAAATCAATCCTTTACTTGCATTCCAAGCTCCTATTTGGGGAGAACAAAATTCAAATAGTACTTCCTAAGAGAAGTTGGTAAATATTTGGTCATTAACTAGAGACCAATGTCTCCCTCAAATTTTAATGAATAAAAAATTTAGCCCCCCTCCTTTCTAATTCCTTGCTTATATACCACTGATTATGTTAATGTAGGCTTTAGGATGAGTTACTCTTGACTGAGCTTTCTGCCTTCATGTTTATAACTGCATTTCTCTAAACAAAAAGCATCCATTTTGTTCCAGCATAGACACTAGGATAAGCATGGTTTCATACGTTAAATAAATTATATTTAATAATGAGGCTCTTTTTGTTTTGCACGGACTAAGACACACAATGAAGACAATCAATGAAAACCAGAAGGTCTGTTGCTACAATTAAGAACATCAAGACCAGGCAGCAACCGATAAAGGAGGTCAAGCTGCACATACATGGATGAAGCCGATTTCTTGGAAGATGCAACTTCTAAGAAACAGGAGGATTTGCCTTATGATGGGGACTTCTCCCAAATTCAGATGTACAACAATTACAATTTTACCTCAAAATATGACATCCTTGATGTCTCAAATCAAATGAATTTAACAGAAGATGACCTTCAAGAAAAGGCCACACATAGAGAGACTTGCAGAAAGGCAGATATGGCCATGACTTTGGATAAAACAACTGAAAATGCTATCAGCAAAAAATATGATAAAGAGAATCAAGGCACCATAAATCTTCATATTCCATCGAATCAAGGAGACCCTTTAAAGTCAAACATTTCTTATATTTTACTCCATCATCTTTGCAAAGAGGAATTCTCAAAAGGTCAAGGCATTAATTGTGAAACTCTCCCAGAGATCTCTAATGCTGACAGTTTTGACGGAGCTATTATTAAAAATATTATTTTGCAGCATGTTAAGAATTCTTGGCCGACAGAACAAACCTCAGAACTCACTGACCAACTCAACTCCAAAAGCGATGGTGAAAACAGCAATAAGCCCAGTTGTTTTCCAACCACGACAGAAGAAAACACCTCTGATTTAGAGGATCCAGCCGCTGCTGGAGAAAGCAGCCATCAGGAAAATTCAAATTTTCTAACTAAAATCAAGAGTCCAGGTGATAAAGAAAAAAGTTGCCAAGGGCAGACACCCCAGAAACAGCAGGCTGAAAAAGCAAGTTCAGGCAACAGGTTCAAATACGGCCAAGGTCAAGTTCATTACTGGTTCTCTGATTCCTCTAAAGTTGCTCCTAAAAATAACATAATTGACAAACCACTTACAACCGATAAACAAGCCAGCTTTTCTCCTAAATTGAGAGATAAGTCAGCTATTGTGCAAGATATTTCAGAAAGCATGTCTAGATCAAACGATGTTGAAAAACAAGAGCAGAAATGGAAAACTCCTGAACCTTCACAACAGATAGAGGTAAGTGAAATCCGTCTCCAACAAACATATAAGCAGGGTCGCTGCTCATCTATATCAGTGTGGGTCTTTGGAGGGTGCATAGAACTGAGTTGTAGGTCTGAGGTTCTGGGTTCCTGTTCTGGCCCAATACCTTGACCTCTCAGAAGCTCAGTGGGTCTTCTCCTGAGAAGAATCAGGTGCCGAACTAACAACAACACATAATAGAATAAAATCCAAGTTCTTCAACCTGGAATTTGCGTTTCCCCGTTTTTTATGTCATCCTACGCTTCTAAACTAAACTCCCCCTCCCACCCCAGGAGTCATCCTTAGGTACCTGGCTGGCCCTGCCCTCTCTGAGATCCTGCCTCACGTGGAGCCTCCCACCTCTGCTTACCAAAGACCTGCTCATTTTCATGGCCTCCTTCAATTCCCCACTGGCCACAGGACTTTTCAGAAGCCCCCAGTCACAGTCTTTCCCATCCTTGTTTGTTTAGTATTCTGTCAGAGGATTTATCCCAGCCCGCTTTGGATCCTAACGATTTGGAAACATCTGTTCCTTCCACTAGATCTGAAGACTCTGGAGGCAGCCACCTCGTCTTCATCTTTCCTTTGCCCAAGTTCCCCCAGAGGCCTAGCCTTCTGTTTGCACATATTATGTCCTTGGTTATGAATGCTCAGTTGGACTGAATTAAGATCTTTAATAACATGCTTCAAGATTGTTATATTGGTAACTATTTAGTACAAAATGTTGCTAATGTTTAATTTATACTATTTCCCCTTTTCCCATCTTCCCATCCTTCCACCCACCTTCCCAACATGCTGAGGCTCAGGATCTCATGGATTGTTTGAGGTTCAATAGTTAGGTATGTTCACAATAATGATCAAAGTAAACACTGTACTTCTCTGGCACTTTGCCAGGACTGTATGATCTTTCCTTTAAGCATTCTATGAAGGGCCCTCCGACTGAACGTTCTCTGCCTATTTCCATTTCCACCTCTTTATGCTTCAGCTGCCTTCTCTTTCAGCTGAACGTTCTGCGGAGTTTGAGCAGAACCCCCCCCCCACCCCTGACACACACACACATACACACGTACCTGGAACCAGCAGCCCACCTGGCCTCGACTGGGATGCTTCTCTCAGTCATGGAGAAATCTGCACCCCTGTGACACTGGGAAGTCTCCACATTCCTCATTCTGCTTGCAGGAGAACGCCCCTCGGTGGGCACAGTTCTCAGTGCCCTGTGGTTAGTAGGGGCAGAATGAATATCAAGTTCATCTGTCTCTGGCAATGGGAGTCTGAAGTTGGGTGTCTGATTTCCTCTCGTCCTGTCAGTTCAGGTTGGAGAACTGGACTCTATAGGTTCCACAGCCATCATATAATTGAGATATTCATAATAACCACAGCCTAGTTTGACCACTACAGTAGCTCCCTGGCACTAGCGTGTTTGTGAGCTGTGTGTGCTGGGAACAATGGGAAGACCCTCAAGGTGAATCACTCCGGAATTTGAACTCTTATCCACTTAGCCTGTGGTGAGTAGAAAAGGGCTGTGTGAACAATCACTATCTTGACACATTTTGGAACTTAACGCTTACTGTTATTATTCTCTGGAGTGTGGCTACCATGCGTCTGGGTGTTAGTGAGAACACCAGCAATAGAGCCGGTGACGAGACCAACAACGGTCCTTTGTGGAACCTATGGTCTTGCTGTAGGAGACATATGTGAGTATTCCTCGTAATAGTATCAAACATGATAGTAGTAACAGCTAACATGAACGCTTACCATGTGCCAGATACTATGGTAACATTTAATTCTCATCACAACACTATGAGGTAGGTTCTATTACTATCCCCATTTTACTGTTGAGGAATTTGAGGTTTACAGTGATGAAGTAATTGCTCTGGGTCACCTGGCAGATAAGTGTCAGAGTGGAATTCAACCTTGGCATCAGGGCCCCAGCTTTTGACACAACTCAGTGGCCTCCACGATGACCAGAACACATCGAGTCATCCTGAGTAATGGCGTCATGATCACTATCAACAGTCATGTTTTCTTCTCCTTTAAATGCGCAGATGGAGCCCACAGTACATATCCACCAAGAACATCTTGCAGGTACTAGCATTTTTAAAAATTTTTATTTATTTATTTATTTAATTTTTGGCTGCATTGGGCCTTCGTTGCTGTGCGTGGGCTTTCTCTAGTTGTGGTGAGTGGGGGCTACTCTTCGCTGTGATGCTTGGGCTTCTCATTGTGATAGCTTTTCTTGTTGCGGAGCATGGGCTCTAGGCGCACAGGCTTCAGTAGTTGCAGCGTGTGGGCTCAGTAGTTGCAGCTTGCAAGCTCTAGAGTGCAGGTTCAGTAGTTGTGGCACACGGGCTTAGTTGCTCCGATGCATGTGGGATCCTCCAGGACCAGGGATCTAACCCATGCCCCCTGCACTGGCAGGCAGATTCTTAACCACTGCGCCACCAGGGCAGTCCCGGTACCAGCATTTTTTTTTTTTTAAGAGTTTTTTTTTTTTTTTAAACTTTGGGTTTGTTTGTTTGTTTATTTATTTATTTATTTATTTATTTATTTATTTATTTATTTATTTATTTTTGGCTGTGTTGGGTCTTCGTTTCTGTGCGAGGGCTTTCTCTAGTTGCGGCAAGCGGGGGCCACTCCTCATCGCGGTGCGCGGGCCTCTCACCAGCGCCGCCTCTCTTGCTGCGGAGCACAGGCTCCAGACGCGCAGGCTCAGCAATTGTGGCCCACGGGCCTAGCCGCTCCGCGGCATGTGGGATCCTCCCAGACCAGGGCTCGAACCCGTGTCCCCTGCACCGGCAGGCAGACTCCCAACCACTGCGCCACCAGGGAAGCCCCCGGTACCAGCATTTTTAAACCTCTTTGATTTAGATATACATTTTGAAAAAAAATTTTTTAGAAAATAGTGATTGCCACCGACTTCTGTTTTCTGTACTTCATAAAACCGCAGTGCAGCTGAGATGAATGGTAACCAAAACTTATTCTTTCTTACACAGGAATAGAATCTGAGACAAGTCTCTCTAAGATGCCATTGACTTCTCGGAAAGACCCTTCCTCAAGTTCTTCTTACACATTTCACAAGATATCCCAAGGGAAACAGATGTGTCAGAAGTTAAAAGAACAGACTGATCAACTGAAGACTAAAGTAATAGTTTTAAAGCTTATTATGAAAAATAGAAATAACCAAATTCAAACGTAAGACACTATGCCCTTAATGAAATACTGCATTTTTTCACTGCAGGTACAAGAATTTTCCAAAAGCATAACACAGGATTCTCCCTATCATTTGCAAGACAGGAGGCTGGTAATAAATTTTGTCAAGTTTTAAAAATCTTTTTAGGGAATTTTACATGGGAAAATACAAATGACTTTATAGTATCATGTTTTCTCTACATTGGTGGGAATAGAAATGCTCTGGTAAGAAATGCTTTGCTGAAGATTAAACTGTCTTTGTGTTACAGGGACTAAAAGAGCTTAGAGCTTTCTATTTCTATGTGTATTTAGCCCTTTCTCCTTCTCAGGGCATCTATTACTTATGGCTGTTTTTCCTCAGCAGTCATCCCATAATAAATATGAGACCATGGTAAGTTCAAGAGAATAATATGTCAGCTGTTGTAAAGGGCAAGCACATCCAGATTTGATGGGTCCTGAGGGATACAGGCTATAAAAATTGCCAGTATCTGGCAACTCAATATATAAAACTTTGAAAACTTAAAATTAATCTTGAAGACATGCTTTTCAGATCAAAATCTTTGACTTTCACATCCTTGCTTTTTGTTGCATTTAATCAAATCACTAATTTATGTTGTAACCATAGCCTTGTTCATCAGTGTCAGGGTCGTGGGAAGTGGGGGTGAAGCATGGCAGTGGGGCAAAAAGCTGAGACTACTAGAACCAGGGATGTGTGAAGTTGAAGATGTAGTTTAGGCCATTGGGTCAGCAGCAGGACAGGTGGCCAGAAGTCCTGACATAAAAGACACGAGCAAAGCTCAGGGCAGTCTGTGCTTCAGAAACCAAACAGTATAGACAAAAACTAGGAGGAGGCAAATGTTGAGACACAGTTCATTACTCTTTCACCATATTAAGTAAATAACTCATACATTCATTCAACAACATTTGTGGGGTACTTTCTATGACTCAGACTCTGTATCAGGCATTAGGAATTTGGAGATGAAGAAACATTTCTTTTTCAAGCGACTTATGGTCTCCTAGGAACAACAGACCAGTAAATCAACAAGTAACATGCAGCTTGGGAAAGGTTACATATGATGTTAATGGCAGCACTGAAGAGGCTCACCCTTGCCAGTGAGAGGGTACTTTAGAAGGCTTCCTGGAAGGGACTTCTGAGCTGGGCATTGTAGGAAGAATATGGCAGAGTAAGGGCAAAGGTGTATTCCAGGAAAAGGAATCAGCAGGTGCAGTGGCACAGGGAAAAGAAAGTGCTGAGAGTGTGAGGAACTGTGTGGCAGTGTAATTGACCAGATGGAGCTCAGGGGGAAAGGAGGAGACTGGAGAGGTAGATAAGGACTACATCATGAAAAGCCTTTACACCACGCTAAGGAGCTTAGATTAATTTCATCCTGAGGTGGAGTGATGGGGCAACACTGGAGGATTTAAAGCTGAGAAACAGCAAGCACCATGGGGGCAAGACTGTAGGGACAGAGATCGGCTAGGAAGCCATAATCCAGGTAACAAGTTATATGAAGCCCTAAACCAAGGCTGGCAGTGAGGATGGAGAGGGCAGAAATCCAAGAGTTTAAGGAAGTGGCGGCAGATTGAACCAGGTAAATAAGAGAGGAGGCTTGGATGCATTCCAGATTTCTAGCTTGGGTAACCAAGGTCAGGAATAAAAGTGGTGGATCCAGTTCAGGATGGGTGTGCCAGGTAGGCAGGAGGCAAGATGTCAAGTTCAGTTTGGGACATTTTGAGGTACCCGTAATACATCCAATTGGAGAGGTCCAGTAGGCAATTAGAGCAATGGATCTGAACCTCAGAGGAGTTGTTTGGGTCAGAAATGTAAATTTGGGTATAGTTTTATGTTGAAGCTGTGGGGTATAGGCGATTGCTCAGGCAAACACGCAGAGTAAGCAGTGAAGAAATCCAAGGATAGGATCATGGGAAACAGAACCAGGGGCAGGTAAAAGAAGAGGGATCCACAAAGGAGATCGATGAGGAGAGACTCAAATGGTCAAGGCAGACCTGGAAGGGGCAGAGCTATAGAAGCCAAGAGAAAAGAGGGTTTTGAGAAGGAGGGAGTGGGCCACACCATCAAATCTTCAAGTAAGGAAGGTAAGCAAGATGTGCATTGGATTTGGCAACTGAGAGGTCATGAGGGAGCTTGGCAACCCTGATTTCAATGAAGTGGTGGATCTACGGAAGCCAGATTGCAGGAGTTAAGGAGTGAATGATAAAGGAGATCTCCTAAAACCCAGGCTTTCAGAAACTGGGAGAACATAAAGTTTTAAAAGGTCAAGCAAAGCAGAGGAAACTGGTTCAAGGCATTAGCCTTCTTGAGGCCTCGATTCAGGAAGTTTCTTCCTATGTTAGAGGGTATGTGGGGATTCGTGTTGGGACTGAGAGAAGAGGGGAGAGGTGACTCTTTTACAGTGTCAGCCTTGGTCTGAGAGTTCCGGGCCCATCTGGTTCAGTGAAGGAAGGCCAGACAGGGCTAAAACTAACTTTCTCAGGGTGAGCAGCACACAGAGAAAGCATTTGGATTTTGGAGCAAACATCCTGGTTCTATGTGTTGATTATACAAGCTTAGACATGTAGCATGTCTTCCTATCTTAGTTAAGAGAGTTAAATGAGGTACATTTATGGCAAGAAAACTATGCCCTATCTTCTTCTGAACACAATTAAAATTCCAAGATCCCAAATTATAATTCATAATTGGCTTTCTTCACTTTTCTCTTTCCTTTGAATACCTAATTCCTTCTCATGGCTTTAACCACTATTTTCATGCTACCAATTCCTAAATTACTAGTCCTCACTTCTCATCTGGAGCTCCAAACGTTTGTGTTGATCTTCCTTTGGATCTCCCACTCTCACCAAAAATGCTACCTTGTCCAACGTTGACATCTTCATTCAAACTTGTTAGCCTTTCCAAATTCCTCAGTTTCGTCAGGGGGTTCACATTCTTCCCACCTCCCACAGTAGAAACCTGAGTGTTGTCTGTGACATTTATAGTATCAGTCAGGGTCCTGGCAAGAACAAGATGGTTTACTCCAGTGGAGTTATTGAGGAGAGCTTAGTAAGGCATTATTTTACAAAAGCAGGGGCAAGGTTAAGGGAAACCAATAAGGGACAGAAAGCATCTCATGGAAGGAACAGTGGGGCAGAGGGACAGAGGAAGAGCAGATAATGCAGCATAAGGAGAGTAGCAGTAGCTGTAGGGCTCGCTGACAAGTTCTGCGGCTTTTGATAGAGACACAGCCAATCCATGATGATACACACAGGAGGAAATCAGGGAAATAAAGACCCTACCTCATCCTTCTTCAGTTCCTCTCTCCTGCTGTTGTCTTCCATTGGCTGAAATCAGCCAAAGCCAGAGGCATGGGAGTCTATTGATATAGTCCACTGAAGGCCAGCCTCCTGGCTGGGGCACAGAGAAAGATGGAGGGTGGATCTGGGGTGGGGGGAAATGGAAAACATCTACCACACTTGCCATTTTTTATACCCCTATAGCCAGTATGCTTCTAAACTTGTTTGTTTATTTTAATAATAGTAAGAACTAATAACAATGAAGATGACAGCTACCATCTATTGAGGGTGTACTATGCTCCTGGCACTAAGCATTATCTCATTTAAGTTTTACAATATGAGGTGAGGGCTATTATTATCTCAAATCAGAAAACTGAAACTTAGAGTTCAAGGTGACTAAAATCATACAATTAGTAGGTGACAGTCTGAACTTGAACCCTGGTGTGTTCGATTCTGTAATCCCATGATGCAGTATTCTTGCCCTTGGCAATATCTCTCCAATTCATCCTTTCCTCTCCATTTTCACAGATACTGCCTGATCCAAGCCCTCTTGAGTCCTTTAAGCCTGACTTAAGTCTCACTACTTCCATTGAACCATAGCAAAGTACTCCATCCCACAGTCTCTTTTCCCAACTGGAATAAAATCCCTGAGACCAGGGACTGTGCCTGATGCAGCTTTTGTGTCTCTCACACTTTTGGCCCAGGGCCAAACATGGGCAGTGCTCAGGGAATGTTTAGTGACTGGGGCTGCTGGGCTGCAACCTCTGTGCATCGAGATAAGACCTTGACCTGTACAGTTTAAACATTCATCTGCATGAGGCTACATCTGGAAGACCCATTTGAAGCTTTTGACTAAACTTCCTGATGTTCCTTCCCCATTTCATCCTCCAAGTGCCATAGATTCTATCCCAGGTCCTCTAACTTCAGTTCTTTTCTAAGATCTATGTGACTTCTGACATACTTTCTAGAGCCCCAATTTCCTCCTCTATAAAACTGGGATAATAAATCTACTTTGCCACATTTACAACATTGATGCATGGATTAAATAAGATAATGAATGGAAAAGTGCTCTATGAGCTAAAAATTATTCTGCAAATATGTAGGATTATGAATGTCCCATTAACAAAAATTTAAACACCTCCGAGTGGGTTCTAGGAGAGAAATCAGAAGTGACCATATTTTTCAGCTATGTGCTATGAGGTGTCATAAATGCTGAGATGGCTCTTGGGTTGTCTATATTTTAGATGTCAGACTCTGAAACAAAACAATTGCCAGGAGAAGGATGATGGCTTTGTTTTGACACTACTGTGGGGTACATCCTCATTGTGTTTTGGGGAAAAACAACTACACACACAGGCTTACCTGTGGTTGATTCCAGTGACTTCACTGCTACAGGTCCTCGAGGAACTGCAGGGACATCTCGAACTGCTGGAACAGGAGTTTCTGGCCAATAAGGAGAAGCATCTGACTTTGAAACAGCAAGTCCACAAGCATGAATCCCCAGCTGTCGATGAATTTGATCCAGAAAGGTGAGGCTTCAACTGTGTAAGGTGGAAGGGTCAGAGGTAATCTCCTTCTGGTGGGATTCTGATGTGGCTGATGGCTTCGTGCTTGGAGAGCCATTGGTCTTGGGTCAGCAAAAACTGTGTCACCATTGAATAAGTGTCACCCCATGCAACAAGCAGTATGGAATTACTGCTATGTGTAAGGTCTCGTGCAGGGCACTGACCCAGATAAAGTGCCCCAAATGAATAATGGTCTCCTGGAGGACAGACATTGTGCCACCACCTTGCATTCTGTTGGATGTCATTATAATTGGTTCTGAGACTCAGAAGAGTACAAGAAACCCTAGAAAGGCTCACGTGTTAACCCCAGAGGACCCTCTCCTCTCCAAGCTCCTCCTGTCCTGTCCTCTCCTTCATCCCACTCCTGCCTCTATTTCCCCTGCCTGGTTCTTCTTTTCTGTCCCTCTTTTTCCTCATGCACAGACAATTCCAGAGAGACAGCAGGCAGGAATGAATCATTGTTACGTGGGTTAGCGTGGGGGTGAGGGGCCCACAAATCCTGATAAAGGCGAAATGTTAAAGCTTGAAGTCAAATGATTCCTGAATCAATTCACATTAGAGACTCGGGTGCACAATCATATTGAATGAAGAGTCCAGCTGGCCATTCTGACGGCACCATGCTCTTCTCTTTCCAATCTTAATAATTTCAAGATGTAGTCCGGGACCCAAGGCTAGGATTGTTTCCATATAATTTCCTGGGATGAATTTAAAGAACCCATTTAGTAGGCTTAATATTTGTAAGTTCAGCTCTTTCTATTCATAGCATTTTAACACGAATTCATTCTTGATGCCAAAATATTTTAATGGTTTATATTTTGGCACTAGTGTCCTGAGGTATTATTTCTTCAAAATGAATGAAATCTCTGTCTCTTGTTATTTCAATACTGAGTAATTAGACAGCAAGGATGAGGTTTTAATATTGATTTTTTTCCCCCAAAGGCTTTTTTTTTTTCTTGGAAAAAAGGATCTCCACATGCTTTCACTATTTGTTTAAAAACTAATAGAGTAAGGATATTTATTTTCCAAGAAATCCCACTTGTTTTGGCAGTCGTCTTAAAGACAGGCCTCTGTGCGCATTAAGACCAAAGTTATGCAATGCCTTATTTATAGCTTAGTTACACCCACACTGCGCCTGGCCCCAGTATAAATCAAAAGAGTTCCAATTGCAATTATATCCCATATACAGGAGAAGCTTTCAACACTGGGGCAAGGGAAGGACTCAGCCTCTCCCAAAACTCACCTCAGAACTGCCTCAGAGCAAGCAAAGTGTGCTCAGCTCCTCTTGTTCTCAAATGGGCAAAATGTGGCAAAGAGCAGAACCCAATCCAACCCTTGAGGTCTTGGTGTGTCGAGAACTTTCTAAATGATGGGTCCAAAGGCCATTGTTGATGGCTTTCTGTAAAGGAAAGAATTCTGCAAATTAATTGGCTAATTGCTTAAGTCAGCTATTGTGCTCTTATTAAAACCTTCTTATTATTGCCTTTGAAAGGTAATATTCAAAAACATTGTTGGGATTTCATGTATCTTGTTTGTCAGAATGTAGTCTGATGGTCATTTGATTCTTTCACACACTAGCACCAGAAGCCAAGGAGTCAAGAAATGGGGTTCTGCCTCCATCAATCCCTCCTCCCTGATACTATCGGCATACACTCTTGTCTTCTATTTTACAGAAAAGATCACAAATTCCCTCAAAAAATATCTTTTCTCCACCTCCAGATCTGCATGTTTTCACCTCCTCTTTCTTCCTTCACTCACCTTCCAACCTCTCCAGCCTTGGTCCTTGAGCTTATCTCTTCCTGCTACCTTGAGGCCTTGCTCCATCATTTCACTTCCTTTAGATTTTCAATCTCTCCTTGTCATCTGATGAATTTCCTTCTGCCTGCCAGACTAGAACATATTTTCCTATATTTTATTTATCAGTCTGGTTTTCCATGTTTAGATCTTTGTCCCACCACTCGTTGAATAGGGCAGCCTTTCCCCACTGGTGAAAAGCCACTTTTATCATATAAAAAAACCCCATGTGTACATGGGATTGGGTCTATCCTCCCCAGTGTTCTGTTTCTACTTCTACATTAACCACATAGTTCTAAATTACTATAGGTTAGTGTATATTTTTAAATGTTTCTTCTTTTGAAACTTTCTTTAGCTATTCTTGCACACTCTTCTTACTAATAAACTTTATAATCAGCTCACCAAATTTCTCTTTTTTTCATTGGTAGAGTCACTTTTATTGAGAAATATAGTTTTAGGAACCAAATCTCTTTAATAAAATTCCATTGGAATTTTGTTTAGGATTTTGTTGAATTTACAGATCAGTTCAGGAAAAATTAAAATCTTTGCAATGAGTATTCCCATCCCATTCCCATGAAAACATCCCCAGCATGTTTTCTTCAAGTAGATTTTACATGTTTTGTCAAATTTGTTCTTAGCTATTTTATACTTTTTCTGTTTTTTTTTTAAGAGTCAAGATTATACACATACCTTTTAAAAAAATATTTATTTATTTGGCTGCATCGGGTCTTAGGTGCAGCACTTGCGATCTTCCTTGCGGCATGTGGGATCTTTCACTGTGGTGCATGGGCTCTTTGTTGCAGCACGCGGGCTTCTCTCTAGTTGTGGCATGGGCTCCAGAGCACGCGGGCTCAGCAGTTGTGGCATGTGGGCTCTCTAGTTGTGGTGCACGGGCTCCAGAGCATGGCAGGCTCAGTAGTCGTGGGGCACGGGCTCAGTAGTTGTGGAGCGCAGGCTTAGTTGCCCCACAGCATGTGGGATCTTAGTTCCCAGACCAGGGATTGAACCCTCGTCCCCTGCATTGGAAGGCAGATTCTTGACCACTGGACCACCAGGGAAGTCCCTCTGTGTGTTGTTAATAGATGTTTTCTCTAATCCATATACAGGAAATAAAGAAAATTGTATGTTTAACTTATACGGGGCTACCTGACACAATCTTCTTACTATTTCGTTGATTTTCAGTTGATTGTCTTAGTTTTTAGGTATGACAATCAGAAAATAATAATAGTTCCCCTCAACTTCCCTTTTCCCCTTAAATATTTATACATTATATCTTTTCTTCCCACCAACTTTTCTATATCACATTTCTTTTTATTGCTTTATATCATTTGCTAGGTTTTCCAAAAAAACATTGAATAATACTAGTGAAAACAATCATTCTTGTCATGTTCCTAATGGTATTGGGAATTCTTCCAAGTATAATGGCTGCTCTAGGTTCAAGTAGATAAGCTTTATCGAGAAATTTTCCATCTTCCATTCCTAGCTTACTAGAATTAGATATTTTTAAATTTAGGAAAAAGTTTATTCAAATGGGGTTTAGAAATCTATTTAATCTCTTTTATGAATCTAGTGAAATATATTAATAAATATCTTAATGTTTATCTATAGAATCAGTTGGGAAAATTTCCCCTTTCTTTTTATGTTCCAGAAGAGTTACTTAAGGTCTTTGGTAAACTCACCCATAATCCCACTTGGATTTGGTGCTTTTGGGGGGCAAAACCATAAAACCCCTAGAACATAACATAGGAGAATATCTAGATGACCTTTGTTATGGTGATGGTTTTTGAGATAAAACATTAAAGGCACCATCCATGAAAGAAATAATTGATAAGCTAGACTTCATTAAAATTAAAAACTTCTGCTCTGCAAAAGACAATGTAAAGAGAATGAGAAGATGAAACACTTTTCATAAAGGACTGTTATCCAAAATATGCAAAGAACTCTTACAACTCAACAGTAAGAAAACAACCCAATTAAAAAATGTACTAAAGATCTTAACAGACACCTCACCAAAAGAAAATATACAGATGGCAAATAAGCATATGAAAAGATGCTCCACATCATATATCATCAGGGAAATGGCAAAATGAAACAACAATGAGATACCACTACACACTATTAGAATGCCCAAAATCTGGAATGCTAAAAACACCAAATGCTGGTGAGGATGCAGAGCAATAGGAACTCTATTGCTGGTGGGAATGCAAAATGCTACAGCCAGTTTGGAAGACAGTTTGGCAGCTTCTTTCAAAACTAAATATACTCTACCATATGATCCAGCAATCATGCTCCTTGGTATTTACACAAAGGAGATGAAAACTTGTGTCCAAAAACATGCACATGGATATTTCAGGCAGCTATATTCAGAATCATCAAAATTTGGAAGCAACCAATATGTCCTTCAGTAGATGAACTGCACTAATAAACTGTGGTCTATCCAGACAATGGAATATTATTTGTGCTAAAAAGAAATGAACTATCAAGTCATGAAAAGACATGGATGAAACTTAAATGCATATTAGTAAGAAAGAAGCCAATCTGAAAAGGCTACATGTTGCATGATTCCAATTATGTGACATTCTGTAAAAGGCAAAACTGGCAAAAACAAAAAGATCAGTGGTTGCTAGGGGTTAGGGTGGGGGGAGGTAGAGTACAAAGGATTTTTAGGTAGAGTATAAGGATTTTTAGGACAGTGAATAGGTAGAGTACAAAGGATTTTTAAGACAGTGAAAATACTCTGTATGATATGATAAAGGTGGACACATGTCATTATACATTTGTTCAAACCTATAGAATGTACAATACTAGGAGTAAATCTCAATGTAAACTATAGACTTTGGGTGATTATGATGTGTCAATATAGGTTCATTAATTATAACAAATGTACCACTCTGGTGGGGATGTTGATAATGGGGGAGGTTATGTATGTGTGGAGGCAGGGGGTATATGGGAAATCTCTGTATCTTCCTCTCAATTTTGCTGAGAAGCTAAAACTTCTCTAAAAAAGGTATTAAAAAATTATACCACTCACATTCTCTGATCACTGGAAATTAATAATAAAAAGATAGCAAAAATCGAATAAGAAAAATTTAACACTCATCTAAATAATTCTTGTGTTAAATAAGAAATAAAAATGGATGTTAGGAATAATCTACAAGTCAATAATAAATGAGAAAATAACATGAAAACCAATGTAATGTAGCTAAAGCAGTACTCTGAAGAAAATTTATAGTTTTAAAATGCATTTATTAGGGGGGAAAGTTTAAAACCAAAAAACTAAGTATTCAAACCAGGAAGGCAGAAAAAGAAGAGCAAAATAAACCCCTCAAAAGGAAGAGATTCATAAAAGGAAGGAGAAATAAATGAAATTTAAAATAATTTGATCAATAAAACATTTTCTTTGAAAATATCTATAAAATAAACCACTGGAAAGTCTGACTGAAAAGCATAAATAACATAAAGAATGAGAAAGGAAAAATATCAGAATAAAAATTTTAGATCAAATAGGATTGGACAACTTCATATCAACACAGTTTAAAATCTAGATGAAACAGACAAATCTCTAGGAAAATATAAATTATTAAACTCTACTCAAAAAGAGGTAGGAAATCTGAAAAGACTAATAACCAGAGAAAAATAGAAAAGATTGTAAACAGTCAAACCCCCAAAAGATACCAAATCCAAGTGGGACTATGGGTGAGTTCAACAAAGACTTTAAATAACTCTTCTGGAACATAAAAAGAAAAGGGAAAATTTCCCAACTCATTCTATACATAAACATGATCCTTCTATTCCCGGTCTATGATCCATTCTGAGTTGATTTTTGTGAAGAGTGTTAGGTCTGTGTCTAGATTCATTTTATTTTTTTTTTGCACATGGATGTCCAGTTGTTCCAGCACCATTTGTTGAAAAGATTATCTTTGTTGCATTGTATCACCTTTACTCCTTTGTTAAATATCAGTTGACTAATTTTATGTAGGTCTATTTGTAGGCTGGCTATTCTGCTCCATTGATCTATTTGTCTAGTCTTTCATCAATACCACACTGCCTTGATTACTGTAGCTTTCTAGTAAGTCTTGAAGTTGAGTCCTCCAACTTTGTTCTTATCTTTCAATATCATGTTGGCTATTCTGGGTCTTTGGTCTCTCCATATAAACTTTATTTTTTAAAATATTTATTTTATTTATTTTTTTGGCTGCATCAGGTCTTAGTTGCAGCATGTGGGATCTTTCATTGTGGCACAGGCTTCTCTCTAGTTGTGGCGTGTGGGTTTTCTCTCTCTACTTGTGGCATGTGGGCTCAGTAGTTGTGGCGGGCTTAGTTGCCCCACGTCATGTGTGATCTTAGTTCCCTGACCAGGGATCGAACCCAAGTCCCCTGCATTGGAAGGCGGATTCTTTACCACTGGATCACCAGGGAAGTCCCCATATAAACTTTAGAGTCAGTTTGTCAATAGCCACAAAAGAAGTTGCTGGGATTTTTACTAGGATTGCACTGGATCTATAGATCAAGTTAGGAAAAACAGATATTTTGATAATATTGCGTCTTCCTATCCATGAACATGGACTATCTCTCCATTTATTTAGTCCTTTGATTTCACGCATCAGAGTTTTGTTTTTTTTTTTTTTAATTTTAAAGGACAACCTTGCTTTTTTTTTTTTTTTAGAAATTCACGTTCTTTTATTTATTTATTTATTTATTTATGACTGTGTTGAGTCTTCGTTTCTGTGCGAGGGCTTTCTCTAGTTGCGGCATGTGGGGACCACTCTTCATCGCGGTGCGCGCGCCTCTCACCATCGCGGCCTCTCTTGTTGTGGAGCACAGGCTCCAGATGCGCAGGCTCAGTAATTGTGGCTCACGGGCCCAGTTGCTCCGTGGCATGTGGGATCTTCCCAGACCAGGGCTCGAACCCGTGTCCCCTGCATTGGCAGGCAGATTCTCAACCACTGCGCCACCAGGGAAGCCCCAGAGTTTTATAATTTTCTTTATATAGATCTTGTGCATATTTTTTTAGATTTATACCTAAGTATTTAATTTTTTTGGATCTTAATGTAAATGGTACTATGTTTTTAACTTCAAATTCCACTTGTTCATTAAAAGAATATAGGAAAGTGATTGACTTTCATATATTAACCTTGTACCCTGCAACCTCACTATAATTGCTTATTAGTTCCAGAAGTTTTTTTGTTGATTCTAATTTTCTACACAGATGATCATGTCATCTGTGGACAAAGACAATTATATTTCTTCCTTTCCAATGTGTATACCTTCTCTTTCCTTTTCTTGTCTTATTGCTTTAGCTAGGACTTCAAGTACAATGTTGAATAGGAGTGGTGAGAAGGAATATTTTTGCCTTGTTCTTGATCTTAGTGGGAAAGAAGTGGTATAATTTTTAATGTTTTGGAATTTGTTGAGATTTTTCTTTGTGGAGTAATATGAGATAAATTTTTATAAATTTAATGAATTTGAGGAAAATTAATTCTTTGGGGGCAAAACATATATTTATATTTATATATGCATGTACATATATACACATATACCTATATGTACATATACCTATGGATCAAGCTTGTTAATTAAGTTATTCAGGTTTTTCATATCATTCTTTTTCAGTTGATATAAATCACTATTTTCCTAGAATCATAGCTCCTAGAACTGTAAGGGACCTCAAAATAATCAGATCCAGATAAGCAAAGTATTGTTATCTCATGTTATAGTTGAGACATTGGAGGCACAGATTCAGTGATTTGCAAAAGGATACACAGCTAATGAATGACAAAATGAGAATTAGAAACATAGAACATGATAAATATAATTAACATTACTGTATGTTATATATGAAAGTTGTTGAGAGTAAATCCTAAGAGTTCTCATCACAAGGAAAAAAATTTTTTCTTATTTCTTTAATATTGTATCTATATGAGATGATGGATGTTCACTGAATTGTTGTGATAATCATTTTGTGTTGTCTCTAAGTCATGTCATTATGTTGTACACCTTAAACTTGTCCAGTGCTGTATGTCAATTATATCTCAATAAAACTGGAAGAAAAAAATGAGTATTAGAGCCCAGGCCTTTAGAGTGAAACTATAAACAGGATGCCTGTCGGGGCAGGTGTCCATTATCCTTCCTGTCTGAAGATAGACCGCGTTAAAAATGTAGATCAATGCTATATTCAAGAACTGTTGTTACTAATTAGAATGTTGACTGCATACTCAATAAGATGCCTGTGTGTTTATATTTACCTAGAAAAGTAGAAGGTGAAATCGTCACGTTGGAGATGCTACTTGAAGATTTTGAAGAGAAAATTAATAAAGGCAAACATACTTCAGCTGTCTCTCTTCCCGTGAGTTCTCAAATCAACCCGGATGACTTGTCATCCACATCCTCCCCATCCTCAAATGAGGTAATATAGCAGCCTACAGACTAATTTCATGCCAGGAAAAATGGTTTTTATGTATCTATAGAATCCTAATTAATGGAATCACTGAATTCTATCTTAACATTTCATGAAAATTTAACTTTCCAAAGGCCTATGAATCATATTATTTAAAGTGGAACCAGCTTTTAAGAATTAGAAGCTATTTCAAGTGTTGGTTTTTGAAATATCTTATTGGTTTAGGATGTAACAATACAGCTTAAACTGATGAACTGCTGAAGAGCTATTTCTTCTGGATGAATAGTAACATTTTTTGTAGATCTTGCGTGCCTGGAAGAAATAATTTTTCTTCTTAATAGTTTTGTACTATCTCTGCTACATAAAGAATAACACACTCAGTGAAAGAACCATTTCTCATGAGTCCACTTCTACATTTTCTTTCTCTCAAGTTAAATTCTTTTGGATTGTCTACATATGCAAAACCAGGAATTCAAATCAATTACCAGTGTCTTTCTATAGTACTTTTTGTAACCTCAACTATCAGAACATTTCAGAATACATGAAAATTCTGACAAATGGAATCATCTGGATAATTGCCTTAAGTTGACTGTATTTGAAGACACAGCCCGTGGCTGTTATTCAAAACTTGAATAGGTTTTTGTCAGAGTTTAGGACAGGATATTGAAGATGATATAAATGTTAGCCCTTCCAAACAAGTATGTTTGCCTCCTCAAAACCCTTACCTGCCTGGCAAAATCCCATTCATTCAAGGCCCATCTTCTGAGTTAGCCCATTTATATAACCTTGATGCATAGCCGCCCACTCCAGGCAGAATTCTTCACCCCAGTCTCTGTGTCCCCATAGCATCGTGTCTCGTTTGTCCTTGTGCCTTTGTACCCATCTTTGTAGCCCAAACAACTGACTGAATGCCTGGTACGGAGTGAATACTCAGTATAGTAAACTCTGAGCCACTGTGGATTTAACAAATGATCCCCAAGGTTCGCAGCTGGTTCTCTCTCTAGTCCTGAACCGAAATTAGCTTCAACACGGTGTGAGGGAGCCTAGTGAGGAAGCCCAGGCTCCTGCTCAGCACTCCCCTCAGGTCTGGGTTTGCTCTTCTTAACTGGTCCCAAGCTTATAGCAACTGTTGTGAGATGATGAGGACTCTATATGACTTTGTGATAAATAGCCTTGAAAAGAGAGTCTACCTCTAGTATTATCCATTCATTCAATAAATATTTCTTGCTAAATGCTAGGCACTTTTCTAGGTATTGGGGATACAATATAAACAAGGTAGACAAACCACCTGCCCTCAAGATGCTTACATTTCCATGAGGGACACATACAACGAACAGATAAAATTAACGTGGAATTACAGAATGTTAAAAGTGCTATATAGGTGCAAGTAATAATGCATTCCTTAGGATTGTGAAGCCAGACTGCCTGGGTTCAAATATCAATATAAGCTCTGTCACTAATCAGCTTTGTGACCTTAAGAAACCTATAAAAAAAAAAACAAAAAACAAAAAACAAAAAAAAAGAAACCTATATAAACTCTCTGTGCCTCATTTTCCTCCTGTATAAAGTGAGGATAATAATACCTGCCTAAGCTACCAACTCCTCTTTAGCAAAAAGTCTATGCAAACTGTAAAGGTCTGAACCAACAGAAGTATTATGTCTACTATAATTTTGTCATTATCATTTTAGACCCAGGGGTTTTTAATTCCATTATTTCTAATTCCTTTATAATGAAATATCTCAAAGTTGGTCCCCAGACCAGCAGCATTGGCTTCACCTGGCAGCTTCTTAGAAATTTTAATGATATTATTAGGACGTTTAAATGAGTTAATATACGTACTTAAAACAGGGCCTGGCTCACAGTAAGCACATTACCTGGGTGTTAGGTACCGTGACAATTAGGTGATGGGATATGACCAAAAGTAACTCACAGTGGGAGGGTAGGGTCAGAGGTGAGATCTGAATTGAGTACTGGGGGATAAGAAGGAGGTAGCTAGGTGAGGAGTCCGGGGAAAGGGACCCCAGGCAGGATGTGATGATGCCTTAGGGGTGGTGTGGAAACGCAGCAGAACCGATTTTGAGTCACCTCCTGTGGGACTGCAGCCCTAACGGCAAGTCCCTCTATACGGCTCCCCAGTTACCCAAGGAGCACCCTGGCTGTCCTGTGTGGCGCGGGGGCCATGTGGGTGAGAGGGGACAGGGCGCCCCGCCCCCCGGCACAGACACAGGAGGCCCCCTCTTCCGAGGAACTTGACAGGCTGGTCCCACAGCCCAGCAAAGAGGGCAGCGACGGGCCCCTCCCGAGGGTCCGAGAAGGGAGAAGTGGGCTTGGACCACCGCTTCCACTTCCGGGAGCCTGGCTTCCTTGGGGGCCCTTTCTCCATACAGACGCCCAGGGGAGGGAGGGTGGGAACAGGGCAAGTGGTCACTTGGTCCCACTGTCCCAGGAGTGCTGAAATTAAATTCCCAGTGACTCTTCACCAGATTAAACAAAAGCCAAATAATCCCCCAAAGTGGGGCGCCCAGGAAGCTCAAGGACTGACTCTAAAATTCAAACTGCTTTTTTTTTTTTTAAAAAAAAAACTAGACTAACCAGATCAAATGACCGTGAGGTTGTCTTCAGCTTCCAGAGTAATGTCCTGCAGCCCCGTCCTGGCTCCGTTCAGTTCATTGCCTTGGCTCTTTAACCAACCAGTATGGCTGAACGTGACTCTGAAATTGGCATAATTAAGATCAGTTGGCTCTTATACTAACCAGCGCCCTGGGCGTTAGTGCTGGTGAGAGCTGCCTGTATTGCTAACCCTCTCCACTCTTTCAGAACTCAGGAGAAACCTGCCTGAGGTACCTGTTCTAGATCAGGGCTTCTGCAACTGCAGCCTCCCGTGGACTCACCTGCAGATCTTACTGAAACGCTGGCTTCGATTCGGTAGGTCTGGGGTGAGCCTGCAATTCTGCATTTCTAACAAGCTCCCAGGTGATGTCAATGCTGCTGGTCTGGGGACCACACTTTGAGATGATTTCATTATTAAGGAATCAGAAATACTGGGATTAAAAGCCCTGGGTCTAAAATAATAATGACAAAATTATAATAAGCAATAAACAGTAATAATTCTGTTGGTTCGGAGCTTTGCTGTTTGCATAGACTTTTTGCAGAAGAAAAGTTGGAAGCTTAGAAAGGTGAAGAGATTTGCCCAGCGCTAATGACAGGAGACACTGGATCCCAGGTCTCCCAGTTCAGGCGGAGGGCACCCCCCCTACATTCTGCTAATGTAAATCTGCCTTAACTGTGAAGTGCGGAGATATTCCCTGAAGGCCCAGAAGTAATAAAAGAAAACACAGGGGAAAAATGAAGCAAAAAAAACTCATTATTTTTAAAATTATAAAAGCGATACAGGCTTATTGCAAAAAAATCAGAAAATAGAGAAAAGTATACAGAGGAACATTTCATTGACAGAAAAACCATTGCTAGTATTTTAGTGTATATCTGGTCTTTTTTTTTCTCTGATACACATATGCATTTTTACAAAAATGGGATCATACATGTATTGGGGTTTTTTTTAAAGAATTTTTGATGTGGACCATTTTTAAAGTCTTTACTGAATTTGTTACAATATAGCTTCTGTTTTACGTTTTGGTTTTTTGGCCGAGAGGCATGTGGGATCTTAACTCCCTGACCAGGGATTGAACCCACACCCCCTGCATTAGAAGGCGAAGTCTTAACCACCGGACCGCCAGGGAAGTCCCCATACATGTATTGTTTTAGGATATGCTTTTTACATTTAACATTATATTGTGGGCCTCTCAACAGTTATTGAATAAACCTACAGCTTCATTTTTAAGGACTGCATTGAATTTCATTGTATGGGTGTACCCTGATTCACTAAACCAATCCCTTATTGATGGACATTTAGTTCTGTCCAGTTCTTTGATATTAGAAACACTGCTTCAGTAAAGTCATTTTATATGCAAACCTTTGGCCATAGTTGATTAGTTCCTTTGCATAAAAACCTAGGATTGCAGTTAATGGTTCAAAAGATACACAGTGAAAATTTGGATAAACTGGCCTTTAGCAAAGTGGTGCCCACAACAGTGCCTGGGAATGAAGGTGCCTTCCAACCTGAGCCAAACCAGGGTATCTGTTTTCTTTTTCTCTCCAACCTTTGCTAAAGTGATAAATGAAAACTGATATCTCACTGTGTTAATTTGTATTTCTTTGACTATTTGTGAAATTTACCCATTTTCATATGTTTCTTGGCCATTTTCACCATCTCTTTGACAATATCAACATTTCAACTAATGTTTGCAAAACTGAAACCACAGTAAATCTTTTTTTTTTTTTTTTTAATGAGGATCTTGAATCAGATGCGTATGTTTTGATTGATTGATTGATTGATTGATTTTGGCTGTGTTGGGTCTTCGTTTCTGTGCGAGGGCTTTCTCCAGTTGTGGCAAGCGGGGGCCACTCTTCATCGCGATGCGCGGGCCTCTCACCGTCGCGGCCTCTCTCGTTGCGGAGCACAGGCTCCAGACGCGCAGGCTCAGCAGTTGTGGCTCACGGGCCCAGCCGCTCCGCGGCATGTGGGATCTTCCCAGGCCAGGGCTCGAACCCGTGTCCCCTGCATTAGCAGGCAGATTCTCAACCACTGCGCCACCAGGGAAGCCCTGCAGTAAATCTTTTTAAGAAAGGCAGACAACTTGGAAAATAGTAAGAGCAAACACTGTTCAGAATTAAGATTTTTATCATACAAAGTTGCTCTGACAAAGGCACGAAGGAGGAGTAGCTCTGTGGTTAAGGACACAAGCGTACAGGGAAAGGCTCAAATGCCAGCTCTGCCACTCACTCTGTGTGACCTTGACGAGCTGCTTAAATTCTCTGAGCTGCAGATTATTCATCACTAAAATGGGGATGACATGCCAGGATGGTGGTAAGGGATAAAGGAGGTGATATGAGAGGTACCTGGCACAAGGAGCAATCAACAAATGGTTGTTTTTATTAATAGGAAAACACTGAAACCCTCCAAAAAATTAATGGATAAAAGATTAGAACTAAAAGTCACAAGTAGGAAATACAACCAATAAATAAACATATGGGGAAATGTTTATCTCCTTTAATAACAGAGGAAATGTTAATAACACAAGGAGCCACCCCTACTTTTTAAATTAACAAGAACATTTTCAAGGGATAATTCCTGATGCAGAGGAAGGTGTAGACAAACGAGCCGCCAGCGTTGGTGGCGGCTATGTAATTCGTACAACTTTGGTGGAAAGCAATTAGGCCACACGTATCATCACACAAGCACTTTCGCAACCTTTGACCCAGACATTTCCTAAGGAAGTAATTCAAAATATAGAAAAAGCTGTCTGTACAATGATGCTTATTTCTCACTATTGTTTATAATGGTGAGAAAAGTACGTTTATTTTCTGTTTACATAAAGGGTAAAACCATAGTAAGGGTGGTGTCAGCCTTTTCAGTTCCACAGTGTGATTTTTTTGTGTGGTAAACAGGGACATATAAACAATAATTTAGGCCTCTAGTTAGTCCCTAAACCTTGTTTTAATTCATAGTTGAATACATTGCTTTTAGACTCTGCTAACCAGTGGTCAGATTGAAGGATTTAAAAATCATCTTAAATTGGTTCATCCTCTTGGTGGAGCTTGGTGTAATTTGAAACTAAAGGAAAGAGAAAACAGGGTGGGGAGAGTATTCTCTCATCTGTACTAGATTTTTAAATGTCTGGAGAAGGAAGGAAGTCAAGGCAGGGTGGAAGCTTTCTTTCTCTAAGCCCCAGGCCGTTACAGCACAGGCCCCACTGAGCCAGAAATCAGAGTGGAGGAGTCCTGAGATGGTGAGTTTGGCGGGGTCCACGCGGCTTGCTGGGCTGTGCCTGAGCAGCCGAGGGATGAGTCACTTCCTCGGTCACATCACATCTGTGTGTGCTTTGTGGTGCAGGAGGAGCCTAACAACGTTTCGGGGAGGCAGGACGGTGCGGAGACGACCGGTGCACGCTGTGCCTTCGGCCACCGGGTCCTTGAATGGTGAGGGCTTCCAGCTGCTAAATTCCCAGGGTGGGTGGGAGCCGGTCCTGGGATAGTAACTCCAGTGAGGATGGGCATCAACTAACTGCACAGGCACCGGCAGCCACGGGCCGAGTTACAGAATCACAGACCTCAGGGCTGGACACGCAGCCCGGTCTCCCTCCCAACGGACAAATCCCTCTAGCAGCGGCTCTCAACTGCGGAGAGCATCAACCTTACCAGGGGACTTGAAAATAATGCACATGCCTCAGCCCCACCTACTGTATCAGCCTCCCCGGGGTGAAGTCCTGGTGGGAATCTTTTTAAAATATTTATTTATTTATTTGTTTGTTTGTTTATGACTGCGTTGGGTCTCCGTTGCTGTGCGCGCGCTTTCTCTAGTTGCGGCGAGCGGAGGCTGCTCTTTGTTGTGGTACGCGGGCTTCTCATTGTGGTGGCTTTTTTTGTTGCTGAGCACGGGCTCTAGGCGTGTGGGCTTCAGTAGTTGTGGCGCATGGGCTGAGTTGCTCTGCAGCGTGTGGGATCCTCCCGGACCAGGGCTCGAACCCGTGTCTCCTGCATTGGCAGGCATATTCTTAACCACTGCGTCACCTGGGAAGCCCGGGAATCTTTCTTTTAAATCTCCCCAGATGATTCTGATAGGCCTCTTGGTTAAGAATCATGACCACAGCGTATGGAGGGTGGTTTGGCCTTTAGGCTCCCTTTGAACCTTGCCCATGTGGGAGATTATTATACACCATTGTGTACCAGCTCGCAGCCTCACTACTCTCTCCTCACAATGAATGAAAACTTACCCTGTTGGGTCCCACCTCTGCCCCCAAATCCCATTGGAAATAAGCCTAATCCCATGCCCCAGGGTTTACTTCTCCACATCCCTCAGCAAGAAATCTTCCAGAGGTGACAAGCTGTAAATCGGGTAAAAAGCTGTAGATGTGAAATCCTAAGGAGAAATCCTTAATGGTTTTGAAACACTCTTTGGTCAGCTGTTAGCCCACGTGGATTCAGAATCATTTATTTGGAGCTTCTATCAGTCAGCAAGAGGTGCCTCCTCCAAGCTCGAGAGGCACTGTGGACTGGAGCCAAAGCTTGGCTCATTGACCTTAGGAAGGTGGAGAGGCAAGGAGGGAGGGGCTGTTTGGCCACCACTATTACACGAACATAATGGATTCTAATAGAGGCAGATGACAAGGTCTGAAAGACCGAAGTTTCCTGTTGGAAAGCACGCCAGCACGGGCATGAGCACTTGTCATAAGGATCCTATTGAGTTTCCGCCCTCTAAAAAAAGAAACAGCATGGTTTTGTGGTTAAATATCCGTGTGTCATCTGGTGTGGACCATTATTTTAAACCAACGTGTCCGTCATCAGCTTTGACTCTCCTTTCAATACAAAGGTCACAAATGATGCCAAATCCCTGAGTCATCCCAGATCCACTATTTTTTTTTATTGAATTAAAACCTAGGTTTTGACGTTTTTTTTAGGTTTTAGTAAGTATAATAAAAATAGTTTGACATTAAAAAAACATTTTGATTAAGCTTTCAAGGTACTAAATATTTCTCTTCCAAATTCGTAGTCTAGACCTCACAGAGCCACTAAAGTACCAAGACAGGGACTGGTGTTCTAGACTACATTTTCTCTTTTCTAATGAACAAGATGGAAGTCAAAACACAACCAAGTGTAAAATCAGATCTAACAGTAAATCAACTGCTGGGGTGTGATGTGGCAATATGCATGATTTATAAATTGAAATCTTGGTAAACTATATCATCCCTGAGGAATTAATTGAACAGAGGGCTATATATACTCTTTACTCTTTTAGAAGATTAGCTCTCTCTCAGATGGGATGTGTTCTTTATTTAGCCTACTGATGTACGTACTGTTTGAAGGATATTTATATATATGCAGATAAATAACACATATACTACGTGTAAAACGCTTATCCCTTTATGTCTGATGCAGAATTTTGGATTTAAGAGTATACTTCAGCTTTTTGGTCTTGTTGAAAAACTGTCTTCTCAAGTAGAACTGCCCTTAGCTGTTTTTGGCAAGAAGATTTTAGTGCACAAAGAAGTTTAAAAGAGGCAGAAAAAGAAAGTCATGTGTTGGACTAAACTCACTTGAGTGCCATCCAAGTTTTCCACTTTGGAGAGCAGATGTTCAAATGCCCCAGAGGAGGAGGGTGGAGACAGAAAATGAGGTGTGAGAAAATATGTGACTCATGAGGAGAGCATATTTTTCCAAGAAGAGGGAAAGGGCCTGGCTTCTCAGCCCCCAACCTCACAAACTCCAAGCACGGTGCCTCTCTCCACCAGCAGCAGGCCCAGGCACAGTGGGACATGCACACATTTGCAAGCAAGGCCTGAGGCTCAAACTCCATCCCCGGGAATCAGTCTCGTTCCTGACTCACTGGCTACATCCAGGACATCTTGGGCACGGTGCCCTCCACGCTAAGAATGAGCAGCGTTCCCTAGGCGCTATTATAGTACTCCAGGGGCTGAGCTAGAGCTTTCTTAAGAATTGCTATCAACTAAAATTCCTTTGGAGGAGTTAGAATTTCTGTGAAGGAGGGAGATAGAAGCTACAGACAGGTCGGAGGAAGTGTCCCGGGTTATTGACAATTGTAGGGCATCTTTCTGATGCACCCTGTTGGCCTTGCACAGCTAAAATTAACCCCACACGCTCTCATAGCCTTTAGCCCCGTAGACACTGGACAAAATCCACCTTGCTGGACTTTTTGGATCGCTCAACTTGTGCTTATGGATCCAAAGCCACGTGATCTGGTACTGACATGCAGTACAGCTTCTTCCCCTGAGAAGAACTGGTTTTGAGACAGTGAATTAAACTCCAAATTTTATAATACCATACTTCAAATTTCTATATTGTTTATGTGTATCATGACTAGATAGTATCCTCAGGGAAACAAAACAGATTTACTTTTAATGTTTGGTATGCATGTTCTTTTCAGGCCAAATTGTGCTGGGTGCACTTTCTCACAGGGCAGCTCTCAGACAGGCAGGCAGAGGGATAGCTGCGTTGAGGATGACATGCACCCTCCTTCATTCCAGGCTCTGACGTAAGAAATCTCACATTTCAGTTTTACCAGTCCTCTCACTATCGCCATTTGCAGTATACTAAAAGTTTATGGGATTTTATGCACCTTTTTTAGGAAGCAAAAAATGGAGAAAAAAGGCCACAGAGGAATCAACCATGGAAGGTTTCCTGTTGCCATTCAAGACAAGGCACGGCACCCAGACTCACTTCTCGGTAAGTTGAGGGGTCTGGGGCCAGTTGTCATGATCCCTCTCCTTGGGGTCCACTCACTGCCAGCAGACCATCTGCCACGTCAAATAGCTTTACTTAGACTAGGGTGCTGCCCCTTGGTTATTATTATTATTGTTGTTGTTGCAAAATGTAAAGTATTAATAATGAATTGATTCAAATGAGATGTGGTCAAGCAGGGTGAAAGTGCCCACACCTGTCTCTGCCTGGCGTCACAGGGCTCCGTGACTCAGTCACGAGGCGGCCTCAGTTCTGCATGGCAGCCCCCCAGCATGACCCGTAATCTGCACCTGGGGAGCTCACCCGCCACGGGAGAGTTGCTGCTGACTCGTCCATACACATTTCATAGGAGCAAAGAAAGTTAGAGTGGGGAGCAGACCCAGAGAGCACCAGTGCATGGGATCCAATGATTTTTAGTCATAGGGGCCCTTCTCCAAAGATAATTTAAGCAGAAAAACATCCCCTGGCAGGACTGCCCTGGGTGAGGAAGAGTTGGAGTTGAGGCCTGCTGGCTTAGGCAGCTCCTGAGAAGAAAATCAGCGCCCGAGCCTAATCTACCGAGTTTATACAGCAGGAAGCTGGGGGCCAGAGAGCTAACCAGGCTTGCTTTTTTCCTTCAACTCAGTATTCTTCCTGTTATGTCACATTTAGTTCTATTTCTTCTCTGTAGATGACACATTTTCTAATAATAATAGTAGGTTTAATTGATCGAACACTTACTGTATACCAGACACCAGAACAGAGTAGAGATTTTCAAAGTGTGGTCAGAGGGCCCCTGGGGGGCCGTGAGGTCCTCTCTTTTCTGTGCAAGAACAATATTGCAACAGACTGAATGGAGATACAGCTATAAAGTCCAGCTGCCTTCTGTTAAGCTAGATGTTTTAGAAATTTGCCAAAACGTAAAACACTGCCATTTTTCTCACAATTTTTTCATAAAAAATGTTATTTTGTGAACATGAAGTAGATTATTACTGTTTTTAAATGACAAAGTGTTTTTTAAATGCTTCAGTTTAAAATTCTAAAAAAAAAAAAAGCTTTGAGACTGCCCATTCAGTCTTAGGAAAATCTGAATGATTCTACACAGCAAAAATGACTTGAAATTTATAAATACCTCTCTACCAATCCACATTCAGTTGACTGAATGTTGTATGACAGCTCTTCTCTAGTGCAAGGGGAGGGTGGATTTTTACTACAGGTATAAAAAATTTCATATATTATGATATATGATAAAAACTATAATAAGCAAAAGCTCTTTAGGGGTCTCAATTGTAAGAGTGTAAGTAAGAGCATTCTGAAATTAAAGAACTGAGAATGGTTGACATATAGTATACATCACTTGACTATCATAATACCCCTGTAAGGTAGGAATTATTATCTTTATTTTATAGATAAGTAAATGGAGGCTTGGAGAAATCAAGTGACTTGCCAGGGTCAAAGAGCCTGGTGTGTTATCTTTTGCTGTGTAATGATGTATCCCAAACCTTAATGGCTCAAAACAACAAACATTTGCTATCTCATAGTTTCTGCAGGTCAGGAATTTGGGAGCCATTTAGCTGGGTGGTTCAGGTTCAAGGTCTCTCATGAAGCTGCAGTCAAGATGTTGGCCAATACTGCCATCATCCGAAGGCTTGACTAGGGCTAGAGAATCTGTTTCCAAGATTGTTCATACACATGGCCACTGGCAGGAGGTCTCAGTTCCTCACCATTGTGGGCCAAAAGGCTGCTTGAGTATCATTAGGACAGGGCAGCCAGCTTCCCCCAGGCAAGTGATCCAAGAGAAAGACTGAGATGGAAGTTTCAATGTCTCTTATGACCTAATTTTGGAAGTTATACACCATCGTTACCACTTTATAGAAGCAAGTCACTAAATTGTGAGTTGTCACAATCAAGGAGATAGGAATTAGGCTCTATCCTTTGAAAATCATGTTAAAGAATTTGTGGACATACTGTCAACCAACATAGCCAATAAGTGGCAGAGCCAGGCTGCAAATCAGGCCTATCTGAACCCATGTCCTTTCTCCTGTACAACACAACCTTCCCAGGGTGTAGCTCCTTCTTCCTCTATTTGTAATTTCCTTGACTTCTGGATTAGAAGGCATTCAATGACTATTGACTGAGATTTGGGAAAGAAAACATCCTTCCCAGAGCTCATTCCATTTGTGATTTACACTTTGGAAGATAATGTTACAAATGAGTGCAATCATGAGTGCAGCAAGGCAGGTAGCATTGGCAGAAGCTTTGGCTCCAAGCCTTGTCTCTCCTGGAGCTAAGACGTTGCTTGGACACCCAAGTGTGATGTGCTCACGTGCCGGGCCCATGCTCCCACACTCTGGCCTAACCTGGAGAACTCCACTGCCCACAGCCTGCTGAATAAGACCCAGACCTGCACCGGACACACACGCTCTCTACTGCTAGCCTCTCTGTGGTACTGATGAGGGCAAAGCTATGATTCAAGTTCCCATATGGACTTACGAACGTGATGTGAGGAAAACCATCTTTCCAATTGCCTGGATGACAAAACACAAGCTCTTGGCCACCGCAGGGTCTAAGAAGAGAATGTGGATGTATCAGGGCTAATCTGGAAAAATAACTACAAATGCAAGATCATCTGATAATTCAATGGACGAAATTCTCACAGATCCATCCATTCAGAGGACCTTTACTAAACACCTACATGTGCTAGGCAAATCTTAAGACTTTCCTATCAGAACTGTTACCTATCAAAACATCTCTCAGTTGTCATAAGGGGAGTCCAAATGTCACCCCTAGGCTGGCAACCCCCCTTGGTAAATTTGCCCTTGGGGAAATTGAACACTCTGGGGCCTAATGTATACCTTGCACGATCAGGGCTCTACTCTCCAGAGCATATTTTAGGACTATAATAAAAAAAACTCACACTTCCTTTGTGTAACTTGGGCTTTTTCAGGTTCTGATACAGGACTCAGCTGCTATTCTGCTTCTGGGACTGGACTGCAGAGTAATAAATGTGAGAACTGCAGCACTAAGATTCATAACTCCCAGAGAGTCTGTGGTAAAGCATCATCTAAAGGTGAGAGTGACTGGGCCGCCTCAGAAAACAAGGCATAAATGGGGACAGCTGTTGCTCCCAGGCAATGAGTTATATTTTTAATCTTTTCTTTTTAGAATTTCATTACATATTCAACACCCCGGGACAGAATTTCTTTAATCACAGCAAAAGAAGTGCCTTTGCCCAGCTCCGCTATTTAAATGAAAATAAAAATTCTTCACCTTGTAAGTACATCTCCTGCAAGATCCCATCTTTGTACACAACCTAATCTCCCTGCATGGGAGACCCATATCATACTGGCCACTGCTTCCATATGGGGAGCCCCTGCCCTGTCTAGTCTGCTGCCAGGTCTCCAGCACTCATCTGACACTTCCACATCCATCCTGACACCTGGATGGCAAGAGGCTGGGCTGGGACTGGGAGATACGCAATCCTAGCAATAAAGGACTTTGAAAGTTACTAAGTGCTATACCAGTGTAAGTTGGTAACAAGTCATAAATATTTGCTGAACAAGTAACTGACTGAATAACTGTCACTATTATTGTTATTATTCAGAAGTGGCAAAAGCTTTAGATCTATCCCCACTAAAATTCAGCACATAAATAGACTATTTTACACTCCTTAAACATCATATTGCTAATTTCAATGCAAAACTTTGCTGTCTTTAGAAATAACTAAAATCCCACAAACATTTATTTATAAAGATGAATAAAACATGGCTCCTTCCTCCCAAGGAGTTTACAACCTATTGAGAGAAAGGAACTCCTACCCAAATAAGGAAAATTCATGGAAAAATGTGATAAGAGCTAAGAGCACAGAGTGTGCTAAGGGAACACAAAGGAGGGAAGGGAACACCCTTGTCTTGCTTCTGAACGACAGCTGTATCTGGTTCTCTGACATCCTTTCCTCATGGGTGAGTTCATACCTTCAGAGTGCTTTCTCTCCATCACTGGGGACAGGGCACCAGAGAGAATGTTTCTGATCTTTTACAACTGCCAATGTCCAAGACTAAAGAATGGTGTTTATCTGGCTGCCCTCAGCTATGTCTCCCCTACTTACCCCCAGCTGCCAGATCCTCCAGTTGGATGTGTTCTGTTGAGACGACAGTCCCTAAGACTCTGCAGAGGCAACAGGCAGATTTCTTTACTATCGCCTTGGTTTTGGGGTCTACAGCCCACGAGACCTCTTATTCCAACATACGAATGAAGAAAGCAACTGAGTCACTTGAAATGTGATCTTGAACTCCATTAGTAAACATATAGTGGCCAAGAGGGTAGAAGTCCCAGGGAAGCATCTTTTGCTCAGTGTTAGACAAGAAACTCCAGAACAGACAGAAAATGGAGCGGGCTATTGCAGGAGGTCGTGAGTCCCACCTGTAGACTGAGAGACAATGTACTTTGTCAGGATGTTGTAATCTGTAGACTATGAGAACTGGACCAGATGACCCTATGACCCTTTCCAACTCTGAATTTCTATGTTTCAAATAAAATCCACAACTATATTTGGAGGTGACCAAGGGGTTAAGACTGAGCTCATTAGTGCCTCTGTTCATCATGACTTAAGTCTGGGTGGGTACAGCATGACTAAACCTGGACTTTCTGACTTCTACCCTGCCTTCCGTGTCTCTCCCTGTTCCTTTGTCAAATGGGACCCTCCTGAGGGGGAGTGAAGCCAAGCTACTAGAGCCCAGTGGATATGACAGGAGAATGAAGGAGAAAGAGGGGAAGATAGAGAAGAGAGGAGGAGAGGCAAGAGAAGGGGGAGAAGAGAGCCTCAGCGACAGAGAAGGCAGATTTGTTGGCTACTGACTTTCTTCTCTTCCTTCCCCTGGCGTTCTTCTTGTCTTCCATGGTGATATTATCTTCTTCTCTGTTTAGTCTCTATTTTCTGGAATTGTCTTAGTAACATAATTTAGTTTCTGACTCCTAGAATCCTTGCTCCTAAAGTGGAGAGGACTTCAGAAATCCATTCAGTTCAAACTCTTGGAAAATATTATCCCTCCATCTGCCAGATGAAGAAGTTGAGCCCGTAGACATGCCCAGGTCACACAGCTAGCAGCAAGGGAACCTAGAGTCCTGGTCTCTTGTCTGCTAATAAAACTCCTTTTAAATGTTGAATATCTTTTCTTGAATTCAGAATACTCGATGGCTATTTTCCATGTTCCCTAGTTTTATTTACTTAGTAAAATTTTATGAAAGATTTCATTCATACAGAAAAGTTCAGGAAATGATACCCATATATCCACCATTTGGGGATCATTTTTGATGCTCTGAATCTGATCACAGCTAACATTTTTCAGCTCATTCAAAACCAAAATGGATCTGTTTCCAGAGTGCAAATTCAAAATCCTCTTATGATGAATGTGAACTCATACCAGGAAAGTAAGTATGATTAACAAAATGGCTACCCAATGTTTGGATGCATGCAATGTGCTTAGTGCATTAGATCACCTGCCCAAGATCACCTAGATCATAAGTAGTAGAGCCAGGATTCAAACCTAAGTCTGGCTAATATTTCAATCATTCAGTTATTCATTCAACAAATATTTGAGTGTAAATAGCAGGACACTGTGCAGGTGCTGAGGACACAGTGGCGAAGTCAACTTCTGTCCCTGCCCTTACTTTTTTGGTAGAGGAAAAGGGGGCATACAGAGTGCTATTACCTAATTTGGGGGTTTAGGGAAGCTGAGTTCCAAAGGATTAGTATGAATGAACTAGCAAGGGGATGGAGGAGTAAGAGTGAAGAACATGCCAGTCTAAGAGAGCCTTCTGGTGTGGAAAAGCCCTTGGCAAGTTCAGGAACAATGTAGCTGGAGCCTAAAAGAGGGAGAGGCAGTGGGGGAAAGATGGGGCGGTGAGATGAGCAGGGCCAGGCTGTGCAGGGGCTTGTCGGCTGCAGGAAGGATTTCAGACTCTTAGGTATAATGGGAAGCCAATGAGATTTTTTAACCAGAGTGTTTTTTAAAGTTTTCCAGTGTTTTAAAAATCACTCTAACTACTAAGGGAGAGGGAATGGATTAGAGGAGTCAAGGATTGGAGCATAGAGGCCAAGTAAGAGGCTAGTACAGTAATCCAGGTGGAATGATGGCAGCTTGGCCAAGGGTGGTAGAAAAGGAAAGAGAGAAGTCTAGTATTCAAGAGCTACTTAGGAGGCAGAATCGACAGTGTAGCTGAGTGACCAGAGTTCAGGCTGTGTGCAGTCACACTCACTCAGTCTGAACCCCACTACCCACTACCATAGTGCAGTGCAGTGTGTATGAATGTAGCCACTGGGGAGTTCTTGGGTTTGTGTCTTGGTTGTGTGTCCTTGGGCAGGGGGTGCACAAACTCCTCGCCCTCTACACACACACACACACACACACACACACAGCCACTACTGAACCACAGAGTTGAGGATGGCACTTTATACAAGTATCAATGTGCTTTTGCCTTTTTTACAGTTCAGACCTTGCTACACCCTCACCCCATTCCCACTCCTGCAGGATTTCTGAAAGCACATCCTCAAGCAACTTTACCGGTATCGAAGAAACGGAATCTGAGGTGAGGACTTAGAAAAAAACACTCTAGAATCTTTGCAGCTTGTAAGTTTGGTCTTGATGACCACAAAACTGATGGCTTTTAAATTATTACAGTATGAGAGCATCAGAAAATGCTCTGCTAAAACAACTTGTGCTCAGCACTAACATAAAGACAGCCTGAGCAGCCACATGGTTTGTATTATTCCTAAATTGGTTCCAAGGGAAATTTCCTGGAGAAAATGTTTTGTGGGTGGTGCCTCAGCTACAGGATTCCCCGGCGCAGACCTGAAGGCATGCCGCTCACAAGTTTGTTCCAGGGACACTGGGGTTAGAGCCATCAGTAGATTCCTATTTTCAATCAGGTTACTTTCAAATGCTGCCACACCATGTGCTGCATCCCTGGGTGCCCTCTCAGTGGTTATGGCCCCTAAATCTCCTTCAATGCCCCTCCCGCCAAGAGCTTTTCTTCTTTGTCATGGATCTCTTTTTCCACAGCAGGGAAACAGCCCAGCAGGTTGCTGACTTCACCCTCTGATTCATGCTCATCAGTCACGTGTTGGTCTTTTTTCTGTCCCTTTCACTACAAAATATATTCCATCTCAGACTGGTTTCCTAGGAAACCAAGCCTGAAAAACAGAAATAGACTGGGTGGAAAACAGAATACTCCAAAAATTCCACTTTGCAATGTTCAATAATGAGGGAACCCAATTAACAGAAGCAGTAGTAAATTTATGTAACTAAAATGTGTGGACTTTTCCTCTGTAGATTTTAAACTCGTCTTTGGATCATGCCCTAAGGACAGCAACCATTTTGAAACAAACTACTGATCAAATGATTAGAACTATTGCAGAAGATCTTGCCAAAGTACAGAGATGGAGGAATAGACTGAAATACTAGTTTGACTCAAGGCAACCAAGGATTAAAAAAAAATGCAGAGAAAACTTGGTCTTCACCCCAAAAGTATTTTACTTATTACACAACTTATGAAGATGACTTTCTAGAGAAAACACCAAAACTGCAAGAAATGGGGGACACAATGTGCTAAAATGAAACAAAAAATGGACCTCTGATTCTTAAAAATCAAAATCAACACATATTTGCTTAAAAATAAATCTATGTTATTCCTAACTCATAATAAAAGAAATCAAAAAAAGGAAATATACTTTTACCTATTAGTGTGGCAAAAACTAAAGTTTGAAAGGAAGTAAAAATGTGCTTCAGAGATAGGAAATCGTTTCAGTTAGGAGCAACAACAAAAAAAGTCTTTTTCAGGGTCTTGATACCAGAATCTGTAACTGCTCATTCTACCGAGGGTGGAGTAGGGTAGGGAATCAGCTTATACTAGGAATTTATGTATGATGACCTCTTATGTCTTCAAATCCAGTAAGAACTTTAGGAAACAAAGGGTCTCTCCAACTCTAAGCCTAAAATGTATGTGAAATTTGAGGCCTAAAATGTAGGCCTCAAAGGATCTCTTATCAGTGTGATACGGCAGAGTGATCACTGAGGTGTGCAGTGATTGAATGGATGGACCAATGTTTGCTGTCATCACACTCTTAGTTCCATTTGTCACAGGGCATTGAATTACTATGAATCTCTGTTCCACACATGTACTAACCCTGGACAGATAGTTACCAAGGCATACAAAGATCTCAGGTAAAATGCAGACACCAAAAAATTAACCCTCTCACTGGCAATGTACTGTTCTCATGCTCAGTCTCAAAGAGAGCTGTCTGTTAGACTGGTGGTTGCCAAGGGGCAGGGGGTTGGGGAAGGGATGGAGTGGGAGGTTGAGGTTAGCAGACGTAAGCTTTTACACATAGAATGGATAAACAACAAGGTTCTACTGTATAGCGCAGAGAACTATATTCACTATCCTATGATAAACCATAATGGAAAAGAATACATTAAAAAAAGCATATATATGTATAACTGAATCACTTTGCTGTACAGCAGTAATTAACACAACATTGTAAATCAACTATATACTTCAATTAAAAAAAAACAAAGAGAGCTGTTTATTACTGTCACCTTTCCTCTCCACATAGCCATGTCATCCAGGTTAAATTATATAACCTCTCTGTGCCTTTTGTTTTTCTCAGCTTTAAAATGGAGATGATAATAGTGCCTATCCTCACAGGATTAAATGAGAAGACTGAATGAGGTAATATGAACACTTAAAAACAGTGCCTCACATATAAAGCACAAAGTAAGCATTTGCACATTATTATTTTGTTATCATTACTTAGTAAAATAGCAAGTTCTAAAATTAATATATCAAAAACAGAAACTTTCCTATATATAAAAAAATCCAGGTCTTCCCTGGTGGCACAGTGGTTAGGAATCTGCCTGCCAATGCAGGGAACACGGGTTTGAGCCCTGGTCCGGGAAGATCCCACATGCCACAGAGCAACTAAGCCCGTGAGCCACAACTACTGAGCCTGCACGCCTGGAGCCCATGCTCCACAACAAGAGAAGCCACCGACCGCAATGACAAGCCGCAACGAAGAGTAGCCCCCGCTCGCCCCAACTAAAAAGAAAGTCCGCGCACAGCAACGAAGACCCAACGCAGCCAAAAAAATAAATTAATTAAAAAAAATCTGTTTGAAAAGCATAATAGAAGATCCAATTCACATGGAACCATGAAAAATATTATGGCGATATGCAGTATCTCTATAAAGAAAATAATGATTCTTAAGGTCATATTTTCCCTAAATTAACCTATAAATTTACTGTAAACCTAATGAAAATATCAAAATAACTTTTGGTATTAACAAAATGAGACTAAAGTTCATTTTAAAAAAATGTAATACCCAGGGAATTTCTGAAAAATAATGGTAATTTTGGTATGGGTGGAATAGAGATTATGTCCACATATTAACACACCATGAATCAAAGTAGGGAATAAACTGGGAGTCTGGGACTGACATATACACACAACTATATATAAAATAGATAACTAATAAGGACCTACTGTATAGCACAGGGAACTCTACTCAATAGCCTGTAATGACTTATATGGGAAGAGAATGGTATATGTATAAATGATTCACTGCTGCACACCTGAAACTAATACAACTTTGTACATCAACTATATTCCAATAAAAATTTAAAAAAATAAAATAGAGAAAAAGAGATACAAACTATAAGTCAATAAAACAGAATCCAGAAATAGACCAAAATACAAACTTAGTTTATGAGAAAGGTAGTATTTCAGTTCAGTTGGGGAAAGGGATTACCCAATAAAATTTGGTATAGTATCTATTTAGAAAGAAATAAGGGTGGATCTCTGTTAAATACTGTATCAGTCAGGGTTCACGGAAGGAACAGAAACTCCTCTAGATATTTCAAGAAGTGTTTTAACATAGAGAATTAAGTCCTTAAAAATCATGGAAAAAGCTGTAGGGGCAGAAACTAGGGGCCATATTTTTAGACTCAAGGTCATATCACCATCTGATCTAGAGAACAGGAAGCTAGTGCCACCAGTTGCCACCAGCACTGCCTCATACCCATGAAGCAGGTGACAGACACTAAAATGTGGAGTCTGGTTGCTACAGACAACTCCTGTCGGCAGGAACTTGCTTGTCCATTGGCACAGCTGCAGCAGATGGCCTCTGCCTCCTTTCTAACTTCAAAACTTGACCAAATGCAAGTCGTTGGCGGAATCTAACCTGTTCAGAACCCCTTACCTTTGAGTCTGCAAAACTTCCTTTTTAGCTTTCATCCCCTGTGGTATGGAATGGGGAGGCATGGGACATAATGCCAAGTGCTAAGAGACAATATCTAGCATACACTCTCATACTAAAACCAATTCCAGATGGATAAAAGAGTTACCTGTAAAAAATAAACCTATCAAAATGCTCTAGAAGATTGACGGGTGAATTTACAATCTCGGGTGCAAAGATATTTCTAAGTACAACATAAATTTGCAAGCCACGTAGGAAAAGTGATGGATTGATCTACATAAAAATTTTATTTTTTTAGTATTTATTTATTTAATTAATTTATTTATTTGGCTCCATCGGGTCTTAGTTGTGGCACACGGGATCTTTAGTTGCTGCGTGCGGGGTCTTTTTAGTTGTGGTGTGGGGGATCTTTTAGTTGCGGCATGCCAACACTTAGTTGCAGCATGGCAGCATGTAGGATCTAGTTCCCTGACCAGGGATCGAACCCAGGCCCCCTGCATTAAGAGCGTGGAGTCTTAGCCCCTGGACCACCAGGGAAGTCCCCACATAAAAATTTTAAATGGTGATATCTATCAGTATTTTAAATGCACAAATACTTTAGACAGCTATGTCCTCGCTAGAAATTTATATTATAGAAATATTTGTGTAAGTTTGCACAGGTATGTACCCAAACAATGCAGCCTCGCTAGAAATTTATATTATACAAATATTTGTGTAAGTTTGCACAGGTATGTACCCAAACAATGCAGCATAGCACTATTTGTAAGAGCAGAACTCTGAAGATGAGTGATATATAAATTACAGTCCACTGTATGATAGAACACTATGAGGCCAGGTAAAAGGAGAGATTTGAAATGAAGATGTTCCCTTTGCGTAACACATGTGCACACATATCCTTACATTATCCAACCGTATACAAAGATTACATTATTATTTTCTTAGGTCAAAGGGAGTTATCTTGGTGGGAAGATTATGATGCATTCTTTTTTCTTCTTTGTAACTCTCTGACTTAGAACTTTAAAATTTCCCGATTTCCCCTTCCTCCCCGCCAAAAAACAGAGATAATTTTTGTAAGTATATATTTATTTTCTCTTAGAATGTTCATGATTATTTTTGTTTGCTAATTTAAACATACATTATTCAGAATTATACAAAACTGTGTTCTTCAGAAGTATCTAGCAACAGTATATGCTGTGAAATCATTCTATTCCTATTAATGACTAAATTACTTTACATATAAAAGAAGTTATGAATTTCAGTTGAAAGAAAAACTGCACTTATAGGAAATCATTCTATCATACATACAAGTTCACAGTTTTTACTTTTACAACCTTTTCATTTAAAATCATTCTTTCCCAAAACACTATACTTCAGCATTAGACAGATAAGTATCTAATAAGTAATTAGTATGTACATAGGTGGCTGTGAAAAATTACCCACAACTGTAATATATTCTGTTCCAAAGCTGAAAATATTTCCTTTTAGAAAGCATTTTAACATTTCTTCTCATCATCTACAAAGCAGCAACAATATTTAAATTAAAAATGGCAAATCCAATGATATGCAATCATAAACAGTCCCTTAAGAAATATACTTGAAAAGTCATTATTCCTTAAAATATTTACATTTGTTAAATTACATGTCAGCCACAATGTCTTGATCTACTTTAGTTGATCAAATTAATAAGAATCTCCAAATCCCTCCCCTGCTAAAATGCTATTCATCTTTAATAAAGGAGACTTTATCCTTGGGTTTATTCAGCATCTTTATATCATCCAACAGCTTTTTGGGTGTTAAAATATGCGTGGAACCTGGTAGAGGAAAAGAGAAATTTTCAGAGGCCAGCAGTTAAATCAATTTTCCTTGGCTAATTATATTGTCCTGTCCTTCAAATATGCAAAGTGCAGTAGCTTGGGGCAACTTAACAAAATTTCTATAGGATGCCTTCCTGAAATCTGCCTAAACTACAGTATTTCAATCCTTCCTCTTCATTGAGCACACTCAGTAACCCTTCAAAAACACTGCCCACTCCTAGTGCTTTGTCCACTTTGTGCTACATATTGATAAACTGAAGACCAAAACTGGAGGTTAGTCTGTCCTCCTGACAAAACAGCAACAGGCACTGTGAGTTCAGTCACAGAGCACTGTTAAGCAGTGCCGCAGATCAAGGCTTGGTGTATAAACGCGGCACCTCCACGAGTCAGGAAAGTTTCGGTTATCAGTGGCTTTGACTGAAATTCTTAAAACTAAATTCCATACAGGCCTGGCCAATGTCAGGTCCACAGCCAGAAAAAATTTCAAAATATTTCTGTAGTAGAAATGTATGTTTCAAAAATTATTTAATCATGAGGGCAAGAAAAGGATAGGATGTAATATTTTAAAGGATATATTCTTTATGTAATATTTAGAATATTATAAAGAATATATAATATGTAATATATAATACATTATATAATATATATTATAAAGAATATTATAAAGAATATAATATTTCTGAAGCTCATTCTCTCAAAATCAGAATTTTAATAAAAAAAAAAATCAAAGAAGTCAACCAGGAAAAAACTCTGGTACATCAGATAAAACACACTATGATTTAAAAAATATTTTTTTGCACTCAACAATTTAGTTCTAAATGTAAATTACAAGATAAAGTTTTACATATATATTTTTGCATTTAGAGTTTGTTTTAAAAAAACAGAAAAGAGGAAAACACAAGTCTTACCAATAATAACTTCACAGGATTTATGTGCCTGAGATACTTCATAAGCACAACGCATTTCAGAATATGTAATTCCTCCGATTACAAAAATAATCAGCTTAGACCCATTTTTTCGATCCTCTAAATAATTAGCTCTGGGTTTCTGCCGAGCACTAAAAAATAAACACAAACATGTTAAAAATATTTCCAAAGCCATACTGCTTGTAGTCTTTTAAAAGAGCCCAACTCAAGCAAACTCAAATTTGGCACCAACTGCATTGATTTTAAGGAAATGACTTAGCTATGGTATGACTGGAGCACCAAGGGCCAGGCAGGACAGCCCGACTTTAAGTTCAATTTTGATCTACAGAGTTTGAACAAATGACTCATAATCTAGCTCAGCACTTTTACCTATAAAATACAGCCAAGGCCCTGTCTTATTTATTTCAGATAAAGACATAGTATACCTGAAAAGTCTATGACTTCCTGAAGTTAAAAAAAGGGGGGGGGTGGCATTGAAACAATAGGGTTTTAAAGACATAGAGGGGGTTGGGGAGGCACAGGTGCTGCTTTGGAGCTGACGTGGTACCGGAACGCCCCTTGCTGGAACTCTACTAGTAAAGTATGATTATAGGAGATATCGAACACATATCTGCACTCCTGTGTTCACTGCAGTATTATTCACAATAGTCAAGATACAAAAACAACCTAAATGTCCATCAATGAACAAATGGATAAAGAAAATGGTATATATGTACAGTGGAATATTATTCAGGCTTAAAAAAGAAGCAAATTCTTCCATTTGCAACAACATGAATGAACCTGAAGGATACTATGCTAAGTGAAACAGGCCAGACTCAGAAAGACTGCATGATCTCACTTATATGTGGAATCTAAAATAGTCAAACTGCTCTTTGATCTCGGCGGCAGAAGCGAGATGACGAAGGGAACGTCATCATTTGGAAAGCGTCGGAATAAGACGCACATGTTGTGCTGCCGCTGTGACTCTACGGCCTACCACCTTCAGAAGTCGACCTGTGGCAAATGTGGCTACCCTGCCAAGCGGAAGAGAAAGTATAACTGGAGTGCAAAAGCTAAAAGACGAAGTACCACCCGGACTGGTCAAATGAGGCACCTAAAAATTGTATACCGCAGATTCAGGCATGGGTTCCGTGAAGGAAAAACACCTAAGTCCAAGAGGGCAGCTGTTGCAGCAACCAGTTCATCTTAAGGACTTCAATGACTAGTCGCGCAATAAATGTTCTGGTTTTAAATAAAAAAATAAAATAAAAAAGCCAAATTGATAGAAGTGGAGGATACAATGTTGGTTGCCAGGGAATGGGTGGAGAGGAAAAAGAGGCAATGTTGTTCAAAGGGCACAAAGTTTCAACTATGCAAGATGAGTAAGTTCTAGAGATCTAGTGTACAGCATGGTGACTATAGTTAAAAAAACTGTACTGTATATTTGAAATATGCTAAGAGGATAGATCTTAACTTAAGTCTTTATGCCACAAAAGAAAGAAAAGAAAAAAAAAGGAAAAAAAGAAAATGGTAATTATGGATATATTAACTAGTTTGTGGTGATTTCCCAATGTATATGTATCAAAACATCAAGTTGTATACCTTAAAAATATACATTATGAAGTCAATTGTAACTCAATAATGCTGTTAAAAAAAGAGAGCCACCTGAGTTTCAACTCTGATTCTGTTTCTTTTTAATTCTCTATGATTTTTAGCAAGTTACTTAACCTCTCTCTAAACCTAAAGGGTTGTTTTCAAGATTAAATGAAATAATGTACAGAATACACTAAGTATGGAATCTGGTACTAGGAAAGCACTAAACAAATAGAACTACAACTTCTACTACCTCCCCCCTTAGATTGCTCTAGATCTGTGCACTGCCCAAGATAGCAGCCACTAGCCACATGAGGCTATTTAAATTTAAATTAAGCAAAAATTCAGCTTCTCAGTCATGATATGTGGCTAGTGGTTATCATATAGGACAGTGCAGATATAGGACATTTCCATCACTGCAAGAAAGTTGTATTGGGTAGCACTGCCCTAGGTCATAGAAATCACTATTTTTGTTCCCATACCCCACTGGTAGAAGTTGTGAGCTTTTATTTGAAAAGTAAATAAATATTTTAAAATAAACACATACATCTATTAAAAATATATATTAGTTTATAAATTATATATGTGTATTAGTATATACTAATAAAGCTTAATTTGTCCTTTTTCTAGTATAAAAATAATACCCAATAGATCATCTTATTACCCACTTTGGAAACCATATACTAGATGACCTCTAAGACCCTGCAATGTAGGATATCACGGTAAACTTTTTTTAAAAATAAATTCATTTATTTATTTTTGGCTGCACTGGGTCTTTGTTGCTGTGCGTGGGCTTTCTCCAGTTGCGGCGAGCGGGGGCTACTCTTCATTGCGGTGCATGGGCTTCTCATTGCGGTGGCTTCTCTTGTTGTGAAGCACAGGCTGTAGGCGCACGGGCTTCAGTAGTTGTGGCTCGCGGGCTCTAGAGCGCAGGCTCAGTAGTTGTGGTGCATGGGCTTAGCTGCTCCATGGGATGTGGGATCTTCCCAGACCAGGGCTTGAACCTGTGTCCCCTGCATTGGCAGGCGGATTCTTTTTTTAAAATAAATTTATTTATTTATTTATTTATTGGCTGCATTGGATCTTTGTTGCTGTGTGCGAGCTTTCTCTAGTTGCAGCGAGCGGGGGCTACTCTTTGTTGCGGTGCGCAGGCTTCTCATTGTGGTGGCTTCTCTTTGTTGTGGAGCACAGGCTCTAGGCATGCGGGCTGCAGTAGTTGTGGCACGTGGGCTCAGTAGCTCCATGGCATGTGGGATCTTCCAGGACCAGGGCTCAAACCTGTGTCCCCTGAATTGGCAGGCAGATTCTTAACCACTGTGCCACCAAGAAAGTCCCGGCAGGCGGATTCTTAACCAGTGTGCCACCAGGGAAGTCCACGGTAAACTTTTAATAATGTTCTCAGTCTAGCCTTTTGGATGGTAATTTCCATCTGCCATCTTAAGGAATGACGAGGTAGTAAACAACAGAAATAGTAAAGAGACTTAGTAGCTGGCTTTGAAAGATGAAACAGGAACAAGATACACTCTTGGTTCCCATACAAAATAAATCAAGGATATACTAAAAGTACAACCTTGGTTTAAAAACTTTCCAAAGAGAGTGAAATAAAGTAAGAAAGCAAAAGAAAAGGAAGTAATATTGCTCAAAATGATTATGTGATTGTAACGATTTTTAAATTTCTGAATAGCAATTTTAGGACAATAGGATTGCATTTAATTTGTTTCACATAAATGTGTAAGACACTGTGCTAGTGTTTTACACTCTGAAAGACACATAAATAATGATTAAATCCCTGTATCCTGAAAATCTCACTCTAGAAAGCACCTAGAAGCATTGGTTAAAATAAGAGCAAACATCTTTTTAAAAGCATAGCTGAAAATAAACAAGTAAGAGCAACCTTCAAGGGCCAGCAGCAGTAAAAAGGAGACTAAAAACTAGAGTGGTAAACTGAGTTGAGGCTTGCTCTGCCTTATAGTGTTAGTCTAATCTTAGCAAACAAGGGGTCTGGGTGTTTCCCTGTTTAATGAACACAGAAGACAAAGTCTTGGATATTGTGCAAGGTAGAGATGGGGAGGTGACACCCTGCATAAGGTCAGGACACCCTCAAAAGCAAGGGGAGATGACAAAGAAGCTTCTCGCCTGATAATTCAACACAGGCCTGTCTCGTGAGAGCTCTAATTTACACTACCTTCATAGGCTGGGGAACCCCAACTGAGAAATTAACACACAAAAGAAAAAAGTCTCTAACCTTGGCAGAAGCAAATGCAAAACCTCTCTGAAGGTACCCACTCTCAACCCTGGCTACTGAAATAAGCTCAGAATCCAAAATTATGAAGCACACGAGGAAATAAGCAAGCATAAGTGTCTACAGAAATGAAAAGCAGTAAAATTAGACCCCAAAGAATGTCAGATGTTGAATTTAGTAAAAAATAGTCTAAAATTAAGTATGTTGAAAATGATAAATGATAATAAAGTAGAACAGAAAGCATGACAAAATAAGAACAAAGAAGTCCAAGCATATTTGAAAAAGAAACAAGGAGAACTTCTAAAATAAAGGAAAAGTAAAGTCAATGAACATAGAAGCTCAAAAAATATATACATATATATAGTTTACTCAGCAGATTAGGCACAAATTTAAGAAAGAACTAAAGAATTGAAAACTAGATGCAAAGAAAAATTTCCAAAATGAAACACAAAAAGTAAAAGAATATTAAAACTTGAGAGATTACAAGGCATGAAGATAAAATGAGATGTTTGAATAAAACCAAGACTGCAGATGTGGCAATATTTGAAGAATTTATGAAAGATATGAAACCTCAGATTATAGGAAACACACTGAATCCCAAGGAAAGAAATAAAAATAAACCCTCAGGTAGACACAGCATAGGGAATGTACAGAATACCAAAGACAAAAAGCACCAGAGAGAAAAGGCAAATTACCTATAAAAGTATGACAAAACTGTCAGAAAACACCCCATCCCCATACACACACCTTTCCAAGAGCTAAAATGGAAACCAAGAAACAGGAGAATAACATTTCAAAGTGTTGAGTGAAAATTACTATGAGCCTAGAAATTAAAAGCTATCATGTAAGAACAATGACAAAATGAAGACATTTTCAGACAGACAAAACCACAGAGAACCTACCACCAACAGACCCACACTGAAGAAACTACTAAAGGATATATTTCAGAAAAGGAAACAAATGAGCCCAAAAAATGGGATGCAAGGGACTCCCCTGGTGGTGCAGTGGTTAAGAATCCGCTTGCCAATGCAGGGGACACAGGTTTGATCCCTGGTCCGGGAAGATCCCACATGCCACGGAGCAACTAAGCCTGTGCGCCACAACTACTGAGCCTGCGCTCTAGAGCCCACGAGCCACAACTACTGAGCCCACGTGCCACAACTAGTGAAGCCCACGCACCTAGAGCCCACGCTCCACAACAAGAGAAGCCACTGCAATGAGAAGCCTGCGCACCACAACAAAGAGTAGACCCCACTTGCTGCAACTCCTGCGCGCAGCAACAAAGACCCAACGTAGCCAAAAATAAAATAAAATAAATAATAAAAAAAAAGGGATGAAAGCAGAAGTGGTGTGCAATATAACTGGTTAGTATGCACACACAACTAAAAAAATAATAATGCTCATCATTAATTTGGGAAATAAAAAAGATATAAGGTGAAAGCAATAAAGAATTAAGAGAACATTTAGAGGGTGCGTAGTTTGAATTAAGTTGTTCTAAAGTTCTGTATTGTTCATGAGAAGGGCAAAGATACTAATCTCAGACTTTGTTGAGTCAAAGAAGTGTACTAAAATTCTAAGGATAATAGCTACAAAAGTACAGAAAGGCTATATAACTTCCAAGCCAGGAGAAAAGGGAAAAATAAAACTAAAGAAAAAGTCCTCAGACCAAGAGAATCACCCTAGAGAAATACTCAAACACGTAAATGTACAAGAATGCTCATTGCATGTTGTTTGTAATGGTGCCAGTTTTGACACAGCCTAAATTTCCATTGTGTGGAAAATACATGAATAAACTGTGATACTCACATAAGAATACACCAACCAGCAGTGAAAATTTATGCATGTTATCAATTTGGGATAAATTTCACAACGTTGAGGGAAATTTAAAAAGGAAGTTGCAGGAGGACACATACAAGATGACACCATGTATGTTAAGATTAAAAACACAGTCAAAGGCAACTTGTCATGGTGGAATAAGATGGTCAGAAGATTGCCCTCCAAGAAAACAAGTATAAACCTGGATGAAATTGTGGGGGGGAAAACCAGTTCAGGTCACTTGGAAATCAACTACGGGCAAACAGCAAATTGAGAAGCATTTACTCTTAAAAAATATGCTAGCATATTGGTAAGAATGGTGATAGTGACTACATGACCTTCTAGCCTGAGGCTGCACCCAACCTGCACTGTTCTTCCAACTCAGTCAGCAAAAACTATAGCTTTACTGACCTGAGGCTGGCTGAGAGAACCACCAACTTTACTGCCTGAGGTGGAAGACTTGACTCAAGGTAGGGAGCAAAGGGAGTACAAAATCCCGCAGCTTTGCTAGTTAAAAATGGCAGACCTGGTTTAGAACAGGAAGACCTGCAGCTCTGGTAGCACAACATCTCGGCCCCAGTATGGGAGAGGTGGCACATCAGCCAGAAATTTAATGGGGAAATCCTGAACGGACGAAAGCCAAAGAAGACAAAGACAAACTCTCCCCACATCCTTAGCTGACTGCCAAATTATGCCTGTGCCAGGACAAGCCAGAGAAAGCCCAGGGGAAGAACAGGAAAAAAAAGAAAGGGGGGTGGTGGTGGGGGGAAGACTCAAGAACTGACTCTGACTTGTAATGTAGTTCTTAACCCACACTCGGATTGATCAGCAGATGATGGAAGGCATGAGGTGTCTAAACACAACCTCTGCCCAGATAACTGGCCGACCTCTAAACTATTCAGACATAGGGCAACCACTAGGAACCAAGCAAAAAAATTCAATTTAAAATTAAAAACCCCTGCAATGACATCAGTGGCTAAACTGCAGGGGGCAGTGATCCCACAGCTTAAGTCCATACAAGTTACTAAAACAAAAAACAATTTAGAGTTGCTACAGTACAGTATCTAAAAGATCCAACTTTCAACCAAAAATTAGTAGATATGTAAGAAAACAGTAAAGTGTGACCCACACGTTGGAGAAAAGCCATCAATAGAAACTGACCCTGAGTGAATCCAGATGTTGCATTAGCAGACTTCGAAGAATCTATTATAAATATGATCAAATAATTTTAAAAAAACATGCTAATACTATGTTAATCAATGGGGAATTTCAAAAGAGAAATGGAAACTAAAAAAGAAGCAAATGGAAATTCAAAATGTGAAAAGCACAATAACTGAAATGAAAAATTCACTAGATGGGCTCAATAGCAGATTTGAGATGTCAGAAGAAAGAATCAAAGAATTGAAGATGGATCAATAGATATTAGCATATCTGAAGAACAGAAAGAAAAAAGGTGGAAGAAAGGTAAACAGAGCCTCAGTGACCCATGAGACAAAGCCAAACTTTCCAACACATGAGTAATGGAGTTTCAAAAGAAGAGGGAGAGAGAAACAGGCAGAAAAAAAATTTGAAGAAACAGCAACTGAAAACTTGCCAAAATTTGATGAAAAATATTAACTTGTAGATCCAAGAAAACTCAACTACCCCAGGTAGAATAAACACAAAAAGAACTCCGCCTAGACACATCATAGTTAAACTGCTAAAAGCCAAAGACCAAGAGAAAAATCCTGCAAAACACAACTCTATAATTTAGAATACAGATATATGTAGAAAATGTATAAAGATACACAGGTGAATGGTAAACACCAAATTCAGCATAGTGAAGAAAGGAGAATAATAAAAATCAGAGTGATAGATTGGAAGCTTGAACTGTATTTATAATGATTCATTTGTTAAGCTGGGCACTGAGTATAGGGTATGCATTATAATATTGTCTACAGCTTTCGAATGTCTCAAATATTTTATCACAAAAAAATCATCACAAAGGATTATGTCCTCTGCTAATGTGAAGAAAAAAAAAGATGAGTGGAGAAATTCTTCTCTAGTTTCATGAAAGTTTCTTTTATAATAAGGCACATTTTCATATTGCTTATCTGGACTCATCTAAAACAGGTTACAGTTAAAGAAAAACTGCCTTTTAAGTGACTATATGCTTCAAGAAGAGTTACCAATACAGGAATACCTATAGTTACTAGTTATTAGTCTGTAATTTCATAGTGAAAATTTCACTGGCTTTCATTTATAGGTTTTACCTTACAGCTCCTGAGCCATTCCATACTGCTGGACACTGGGAACAATATGGCCACTCTTTTGAATCTAATCTATTATCAATGGCATCCTAGGAAAGAAAAGAATTAAAACCATCAAGAAAATATTGTAAATTCCAGGATTTTGTTTGTGTTACATAAAACTCAAAACTTGTGTTTACAATTAAGGAACATAAGGATATATATTTAATAAAATAAGGTTAGCCCTTTTTTTTTTTTTTTAATATATATTTTATTGATTGATTGATTGATTGATTGATTGCTGTGTTGGGTCTTCGTTTCTGTGTGAGGGCTTTCTCCAGCTGTGGCAAGTGGGGACCATTCTTCATCGCGGTGCGCGGGCCTCTCACTATCGCGGCCTCTCTTGTTGCGGAGCACAGGCTCCAGACGCGCAGGCTCAGTAATTGTGGCTCACGGGCCCAGTCGCTCCGCGGCATGTGGGATCTTCCCAGACCAGGGCGCGAACCCGTGTCCCCTGCATTGGCAGGCAGATTCTCAACCACTGCGCCACCAGGGAAGCCTAGCCCTTTTTTTTGAAACTCACAAATCTTAATTGCTACAAAAACTAATGAAATCATTTACTTATTAAACTAACATTTATTGCATGCTTGTTATTTCTTCATCTGGAGGGTTCCCACTTTGGTGTGAGAATTCCAGGCACCTTATAAGGATCTTTATCTCTAGAGTGCTAGCGGTTCCTTTTTTTAAAAAAATAATTTATTTTATTATTTATTTATTTAGATTGCGTTGGGTCTTTTGTTGCTGCGCACGGGCTTTCTCTAGTTGCGGTGAGTAAGGGCTACTCTTCGTTGCAGTGCACAGGCTTCTCATTGCGATGGCTTTTCTTGTTGCGGAGCACGGGCTCTAGGCACACGGGCTTCAGTAGTTGTGGCACACGGGCTTAGTTGCTCCGCAGCATGTGGGATCTTCCCGGACCAGGGCTCGAACCCATGTCCCCTGCATTGGCAGGCGGATTCTTAACTACTGCGCCACCAGGGAAGCCCAGTGCTAAGGGTTTCTAAATACCATCTTAATCCTGACAGACCTCTTAGGCTACTGGAGTCCAGGCCTTGCCCTTCATAGCGGTGGCTCTAAAACAGAATGTGCATCCTGGCCTAGGTGTATTCAAGACAAGCCAATGGGATGAGAGAGGCTTTCCTTTTCATTTCATTTTTAAAATTTTCCTTCTTTTTAGGGTTAATGTTTTATTATATATTTATGTGTAATTGTATATACTGTACCCAGAGTGTTTTATCAATACAGAATTTATATAGTTTATAAATAAATAATCATATACTCTAGGCTCCTGATCACATCTATTATGATTAAGTGTGCATGATCAAGAAAGTTTAGAGACCACTGCATTAGAGCATGGTTGTACAAATGGTATCAATAAGTAGGAATGGACACAAGGAATGGGTACAAGGTACTCAGTAGTCCTAGAATATTTCAATAAGACTGCAAGATGTGAAGAAACCAAGTTTCAGGAGAAACCCTGAAGGCCGTAGACTGCCACTGAGGTAAAAGTGGGTTTTCTGGATTTAATATGCAAATCCTTGTTAAAGGGTTTGAGAAGGTCAATTCTTATTTTTAAAATACTAGCAAAGAAAAACTACTTAGTTCTATATCCTTGTTATGGATCAGAAAAAAAAAAAACCCTTATGCTTCAGAAAAAAAAGTCTAAACTCTTTAAACTTTTCATCTATATTAAGCATGTGTGAATGACATAGAATTAGTCAAGCAAAACAGAAAAATCATAGGAATAAATTGTACACAATTAGTTTCCACAGGAAAATAGAAATTAAAGTTTAATAAGTTAAAGGCAAATTGGAATAAATAGAACTATCTGATTATGACTGAAGAATCAATGTCATGAATTTATTGAGCTCATAATGTGATTTTTATTAGTTCATTTTCTAATTTCCTATAATTGAATATTATTTTCTAAAAGTAAACAGTACTAAAGGCATCAGCCATCTGTTGACTATAAAAGCAAACTATAGTGAGGTTTACATTTTTTTTTAACATCTTTATTGGAGTATAATTGCTTTACAATGGTGTGTTATTTTCTGTTTTATAATAAAGTGAATCAGCTATACATATACATATATCCCCATATCTCCTCCCTCTTGCGTCTCCCTCCCACCCTCCTTATCCCACCCCTCTAGGTGGTCACAAAGCGCCGAGCTGATCTCCCTGTGCTATGAAGCTGCTTCCCACTAGCTATCTATTTTATATCTGGTAGTATATATAAGTCCATGCCACTCTCTCACTTCGTCCCAGCTTACCTTTCCCCCTCCCCGTGTCCTCAAGTCCATTCTCTACGTCTGTGTCTTTATTCCTGTCCTGCCCCAGGTTCTTCAGAACCATTTTGTTTTTTTTTAAGATTCCATATATATGTGTTAGCATACGGTATTTTTCTCTTTCTGACTTACTTCACTCTGTATGACAGTCACTAGGTCCATCCACCTCACTACAAATAACTCAATTTTGTTTCTTTTTATGGCTGAGTAATATTCCATTGGAGGTTTACATTTTAATCACAAATACATTTCCAAGAATACTGGAGTCTAACACTTTCTAACAGTGGTCATAAACAAATGTTATTTTGTCAAACTTTCATTCAACTAAATTATTTATATTTCTGCTACATAGTTATTTCAAACAGAGTTTTTTTCATAAAGCATGTGTGTACTTTTTAAAAAAAAATTTATTTTGAGTCAGTCAGTAGTATGAATTTGCAGTCTTTAAGGAGAGAATCTTTAAGAGTTTCCTCTCCTCCCTTGACACCAGATACAGCCTTGTTTTGTGAAATCTCCCAGTACTGCAGATAATTCCTGACCCATAGATATGCTCAGACTCACAGATAAATATACAAAGAGTAAAAAAGATTCTACAGAAGGGCACTCAGGGTATAAATAAAATTTAATGAACTTTACCTCCAGAATATCTTTGATAAAAGGTGTCCATCGAGAGAGCTGAAACGTTTCTTCTGCAGACCGATCCTTTCTTAATGGTTTGCCTTGTTGAGACTAAATAGAGGAAAAAATTAAAAATCAGTAATTTTATTTAGTGATATTCTCTTAAGTTTTCTAACAAGATGTTTAATTTACAACAAACACTATGCTGCATTTGACTTAAAACTAAGAGTGGAAAAGCCTACTCAAAAAATCTGAATAGGTGTGGTCACGTAACTTCACAGTATTTCGTGCATTAATGATAAAATTTATGATAGTATCAGAAAATATGTTTACTCCAAAGTGCTTATATAAAACTCGATGGGAAAGAGTGAGATTCTATACAGAGTTCTTCAAATTCTGCTATAAATGAATCATAAAAAGAAAAGCATAAATAGCAAATTACAACAGAAGCTGTAAGATATAAATTCACTAGAAAAATGTACTTGTCCAAATTACTCATATATGGAAAAAAAATGAAATTTTTAATATTTTACTTACCAAATCAACAGAGTAAAATTAAGAAGACTGTCCACATGGATTCCCTCATAAGAAAACATATTTAATGCAAATGACCACACATGCGTATGTATAAGTATATACAGAATGTAAAATTTCTTACGGGAGGGACAATGGGAACACCAAGGTAACTCCAGTTACGAATCATGTCACTCTCATTTTCTATCTTTACATTCTGGATCAACCTGTCCAAGTTTTCTTCCGTAGTTCCTTAGATAAGTAAAATATGAGTGCACAGTCAAATAATTGCTACCATAATCATTTCTAGGTTTTAGGTACCCAAGAATAAAGCTTTTTTAAAAAAAGCAAACATTTAAATTATATACCCTTCAGTATGCTCCCAATTTCACATTTTTCCTTTTATTTATCTTAACCAACTTTAGCCACTACCTTTGAATTTTCTAAGATTCTCTTATGATCAAATAGTAAACCACTTATTGTAAAATGATTTTAGAGCTGGGTATTTTAATATATTCAAGAAAATAAACAGTCTGCATTACCATTAATACTGAATATATAAAGTAGGATTGCTCTTATTTTATCATAATTATCATGATTTTTGTTGAGTAGAACTGGAAGGAGTACTCGCATAGCATCTTTGACTTTCTGTCCTTCTGCGTCAGTTCCAAGTGCCAGGTCCTTAACGAAAATGAAATACAGTCAGTAGTCTAAGATCCAAATTCATTTTTCAGTTTAAAAAAATCTATTACTAAAACTTGCCAAATTTTAACGGAACACTGATGCCTTTTCACAGGAAAATGTGAGTATCACTTGTAAACTAATACTGTACAAAATGTAAAAAGTCAAAAAATAATTCAGAGAAGAAAATCATTAATCTAAACCTTTGCTAATATGGTAGACATGAGCCGCATGTGGCTACTGAGCACTTGAAATGTGTCTAGTCTGAATTAAGATGTGCTCTAAGTTAAAACACCAGATTTTGAGGACTTGTTTGTGAAAAAAAGAATGTAAAATATTTCAATAATTGTTTTATATTGATTACATGTTGAAATAATATTTTGGAGGTACTGGGTTAAATCAAATATATTAAAGTTAACCACACTCATTTCTTTTTACCTTTTTAATGTGACTACTAGAATATTTAAAATTATACATGACTTGCATTCTATTTCTATTAGACAGCACTGATCTAAATAGTTTTGGCATTATAGAGGAGGCTTTAATTAAACGTGCCTACACAGTACTCTGCAGGATGCTGCCTTAAATGCTGCACCCACTGAAAAAGGCCTGCCAACAGTGCTACCCTGAATTAATGCTCCAAACACTTAAATCATCCCATTCAACCAAAAATGCATAATCACGGATTAGGAGGGACTGCTTACTATGACACTGTGTAGCTACTTGTTAGCGTTGGTAAGGAATGATGTATTAAACCAAGTGGGTGAGTCTCCTTCTAAAAGAGGTTCTGTGATTTAGTGCACTGTATTGAACAAAAAGTTAGATTTTACCTGACAAAGTTAATTCTGGAAATCTATCCTGAACATAGGTATTTCTGACTCTGCACATACCTGTTCAGTTTTGCAGAGCTTTTCTATATTAGGCTTGAACTTATTCATGCAATCTTCTGCTAAGTTAAGATGAACAACTTGCTGAAAAACAGAAGAAATCAATCATTTAAAGCATTTTCATTTCTTTCTGTATAACTGATAATATTAAACTTTTGAGATGGGCCTGAAGGAAAGTATGGGCTTAGGTGGGAAGGAGGTACCACGTAAATCAAGGGAAACATCTCGAGAAAGGAAAAAAGTGAAAATTACCATGATCTACAGGGGATAATCAACAGACCACAAAAAAACAGAATGGAAGGGTTGAATTTGTGTTGGGCTTATAAGTAGTGAAAAATAAGGTGAGAAAAAAAAAGTGAAATCCTTAAAGTCAAGCAGAAAAAGTGTGAGTTTATGTTATTGATTCTTGATTAGGGAGCAATATGATAAAAAATATGTAAATATTATTCTGACAATTACTTGTAAGAAGGACTGGAACAGCAAAAAACCAAAACTTTACCTGCCCACACAGCTTTAATTGCTCTTAAATCTACTGATATATAACTATTAATTCAGACATCCCTGGTGGCACAGTGGTTAAGAATCCACCTGCCAATGCAGGGGGACACGGGTTTGAGCCCTGGTCCAGGAGGATCCCACATGCCGTGGAGCAACTAAGCCCGTGCGCCACAACTACTGAAGCCAGCATGCCTAAAGCCCACGTTCCGCAAGAAGAGAAGCCACCACAGTGAGAAGTCCGCACACCACAATGAAGAGTAGCCCCTGCTCACCACAACTAGAGAAAGCCGGTGTGCAGCAATGAAGACCCAATGAAACCAAAAATAAATAAATAAATAAATAAAATTTAAAAAATAACTGTTAATTCAATGAACCAAGTATAACAACAACCACTTGTCAATCCAATGTTGAACTTTCTTATTAAGTTGATAAATATTAAACTTTTTCTGTTTGGCTATTCAAGACAAAGATATAAAAAAATTTAAGCTGGATCTGAATAAATCAAGAGTATATACAGAGAGAACTCTATTGGGGAGCTTAGATATTTGGCGTATTTCTCAGACCTAAAGTAAGGTTTTAGCGGACAACTAACACCAAGTATTCCATGACACCCACTGCTAAACCTGACGACAGAACTGGATGGACTAATAAACTAAAAATGATAACACATCTTATATATGATACTGCTTACCTTAGTAATCTGTTTACGGAAATGGGGCATCTTTTTCATCAGTTGGGCAAGAGCACTAAGTGATGTCTAGGAAAAATAAAACATTTTTTAAAACAAACTTATGATTCAGTTATTTTTATATAACAACTTCAAAATCCTGTAGTCTTAAATATTTATTAATTTACTAAATATTTGGCAATTTTAAAAAGAAAACAAATTCAAGAGGTTTCCAGTTGCAGCCATGATAAAGTAACTGATATAAAAAATTATTCTCCCTCCATAAACAAAAACAAAATTGGACAAAATAAAAAAGACAACAGCTTTCAGGCAAAGGATTTTTCAAAAATAGCTCAAAGCTAGGTTACTTGAGCAAAGGAAAGCATAGGCGGTGATCCCTGCACTCATCTTGGCTCTTCCCTGAAACATTTTCCAAAACACAGTGAAAGGAAGTAGAGTTTAAGTAGAAAGCAAGTCTCTCCGGGCAGAGGAAAAAGAGATCAGAGTTTGGGGCTACTGAGGTAGGGTTTGGGGTCCAGGGTTAATAGAGAAAAGAGCCAGTCACAACATAACTCAAAGACATGTCAAAGGGTTGCCTTAGCATCCCTGGCCAAATACTAAGCTGCACATGTACAGGGCATAACTCTTAAAGGCCTAGCAGAGAACAACTGCAGAGATTTCAGAGGGGTCTTAATGCAAGACAATATTGGCATTCTCTGATCCAGACAAAGTAGACAGTTCTAAGTGAACATCCCAGACATTTAGTCCTGGAAGGACTGTATCTTCAGACTAAATGCAAAAGTGAAATACACTCAACATAACAAAAGCCTGACATGAAGTCTCAACAGAATCAAGGTTATTCACTAGCAAATTAACTGCCTGCCAGACGGAACTCAATACTCTTTGTAGAGAGAACATCATCAAGAGCCTTTGCAACATAGCATCCACAATGTCTAACATACAGTAATATATTACTGGACATGTAAAACAGGAAAAAGTGATCGATCCTCAAGTGATGAAACAGTCAATAAAAGTAGACCCAAGATAATCCAGACGCTGGAGTTAGCAGACAAGGACTTTAAAATATCATACTTACGTTAAAGAAAACAGGCGAAAAGATGAACTAAATGGATGAAAAGATGGAGTATTTCAATAGAGAATTATAGACTTTATTAAAAAAAAATTCAATGGATGTCCTAGAATTAAATGCAACTTTGAAATTAAAAACACAACGAATGACTCATACGTCATTGGTGAGACTGTAAAATGGTACAGCAAATTAGAACAGTTTGCAAGTTTCCTAGAAAATTAAATATACATTTACTATATGACCCAGCAATCCTACTCTTATTTATCCAACTGAATGAAAACATCTGTTCACACAAAACCTGAATGTTCACAGTGGCTTTATTTGTAATTGTCAACAACTTGGAAAAAACCTAAATGTTCTGCAACTTGTGAACAGATAAAACGTAGTATATCCATACAGTGGAATACTACTCATCAATAAAAAGTGTTGAAGCTCCTGTTACATGTCACATGGATGAATGTCAAGTGCATTATATTAAATGAAAAAGCCATATTGTATTATTCTATTTAGCTGTCATTCTGGAAAAGGCAAAACTATAGGAACAGAAAATAGATAAGTGGTTCTGAGGGGATCAGAGTTGAGTGGAGAGGTTGCCTACAAAGTGGCACAAGGCAATTGGGGGGGAGGTGTTGATGGAATTGTTCTATATCTTGGTTGTGGTTATATGAGAGTATACAATTGTCAAAACTCATGGAATTTTATACTATAAAGGGGGAACTTTACTTTCTAATGCAGTTTAAAAAACAATATGTTGAATGGGTTTAACTGCAGACTGGATACAACAGACAAAAGCAGGGGACTCAAAGTCAGGTTAATACAAAATATTTAATTAAAGCACAGAGGAGGAAAAAAGTGGGAAAATAAGGAACGGAATAGAAGAGATGTAGAATATGGTCCAAAAATCTAAAACACAAGTGAATGGAATTCTAGAAGGAGAGGAAAGACAGACTAGGACAAAATCAAGAAGTAAGGAAATAAGGGCCAAGAATTTTACAAATATGAAGAAAGTTACAAACCCAGTGATTCAAGAAGCTCAATAAACCCAAGGAGGATAAATACCAACAATAACACATCATAGTAAGGCATATTATGGTCACATTGCTAAAACTAAAAGATAAAGACAAAAATCTTTAAGAAGACACTTTATCTTCAGGAAATTAACAGTAACATGACAGCTGACTTCTTTAACAGAAATGATGGTAGCCAAAAGGTGACATATTGAAATCTTTAAATTGCTGAAAGGAAAAGAAGAACTGCCAACCTTGAATTCTAAATACAGCAAGTGTCTCTGTAAAACCTGTAAAACACAGATATCCTTAGATAAAAACAAAACTTGAGAGAAATCATCCAGCCCAGATGGAAACACTGAAGAGCAATAAGGAATAAATAACAACAATTTCAAATTTACGTGGATAATATAAAAGTCTATTGAGAATTTAAAACAAAAATAACATCCTGACTTTATAACACATATTAAAGTAAAATATATGACAACAATAGCACAAAAGAGGAAGGGAGGTAAATGGAGTTAAACTATTATAAGGTTCTTGAATTCTTTAGGACATGGCAAAAGTATACTTTAAGGTACACTGTGATAATATAAGGATACATTTTGTAATACCCAACATGATGACTACAAGAAGGATACCAAAAGGTAAAACAAAAGTTTATTTTGGAGACAAAATGGAATAGTTTAAAGAAAAAAAAAAAGGATGATATATAAAGAAGGCAGAAAAGGAAAAGGATAAAATAAATAGAAAACAAATAAGATGGTAACAAATTCAACTATATCAATAATTACATGAAATACAGATGGACTTAAACATTCTAATTACAAGATAAGGATCATCAGGTTGAATAAACAAACAAACCTCAACTATCAATACAAACTCTTTTTAAGAAGCACACTTTAAACATAAAGGCACAAATTGGTGAAAATAAAGGATGAGAAAAGATATACCATGTAAACACTAGCTAAAATAAAGCAGGTATGGCTATATTAAAATCAGACAAAGTAGAGTTTAAGTCAAGAAATATTGCAAATGAAAAACAAAATGACATTTTGTATTGATAAAAGATAAATTCAACAGAAAGATAACTATCTTAAATTTATAAAGACTATAATTAACATGGCTTCATCAGTTGATATAGCTTTGAAAGTTGACAAGATTCTAAAAAAAAATAGACTAATTCACAGCCATAAGCGATACCATTCTCAGTAACTGATATAAAAAGCAGATAAAAAATGAGTAAAGAAATAGAATATTTGAATAACATGATGAACCAACTTGATTTAATTGACACACATAGAATTTGTATTCTTTTCAAGTACACACTGTGTACTTAACCACAATAGGTTGTATGATAGGTCACAAGTCAAGTCTGAACAAATTTCAAAGGACTGAAATCATACACGGCACATTCTCTGACCACTGTATAGTTAAATTACAATTCAATAACAGAAAGACAAGTAGAAAATTCCCAAACTCTTTGAAATTAAAAAACATATTCTTATATAACACATGAGTCAAAGAAGACATCACAATGAGAGTTAGAAAATATTTTGAGCTGAATCAAAATAAAAATAGGTTATTCCAAAACTTGGGGAATGCAGCTGTAACAATGTTAAGAAGGAAATAAATAAATATATATAGTAAGAGAAAAAAGGTTGAAAATCAATGCTGTAAACATCCAACTCAAGAAGTTAGAAAAAGAAAAACAAGCCAAAGAAAGCTGAAGGTAGGAAATAAAAATGAGTAGAAATCAATTCAACATAAAACTAACATACAGTAGAGAAATCAGCAAAGCCAAAAGTTGGTTCTTTGAAATACTAATTATATATATAGGGCATATTAATAGTATATAGGCTAAAACACAAATTAACAATATTAGGATTAAATAAATAGAACACAGCTACAGGTTCTACAGACACTGAAAAGATAATAAGAGGATATCTGAAAATGAAGATGTAATAGACAAATCCCTTAAAAATGAACATCCCAAAACTGATATAAAAAAAATTAAAAATCTGAATAGTTCTGTAACTATTAAAGAATTTGTACATAAAGACTTCCCCATAAAAATGGAAAACTCCATGCCAGGACTGCTTCAGTTGTGAAGTCTTCCAAGCAATGATGAGACAAGTAATAACAACCTTACACAAACACTTCCAAAGAACATGAGAGGGAAAACATTACAACTCATTTAAAGACCAATATAATTTTGCTGCCAAAACCTGACAAGATTATCTCACTCACACACACACACACACACACACAAGAATTATTACAGGGAAATACTATTGTTCATAAACCTAGAAGTAAACATTCTAAGCAAAATATTAGCAAATAGAATCCAGTGATATAGGAAAAGGATAAAGTATCATGACTAAGTGGAGCTAATTCCAAGAATGCATGGTTGGTTTAATGTTAGAGAATCAATGAATGTAACTTATCACATTAACAGAATAAAAGAGGGAAAAAAATTTCAATAGGTGCTGATAAAGCATTTGATGAAATCCAACACCTACTGCTGATTTAAAAAAGCAAAACCAAAAAAAAACCTGTTGGCAAATATGGAATAGAAGGGAACTTCTTAATCTGACAAAGGATGTAACTAAAATAACCTAAAACTACCATAATACTCAATGATGAAATATCAAACACGTTTCCCGTTAGGTTGGGAATGAGACAAGGATATCCTGTCACCAGTTCTATTCTACATTATACAGCTAGGAGGTATTAACTACTAAGAAAACTAGTTTAAAAGGTATATGGATTCGAAAGGATCAGGTTAAATTTTCTACATTCACAGATACTATTGTGCAACTTTCTGAAATGATAGAAATGTCCTATATCTTGATTTAGGTGGTAGTTCCACAGGTATGTGTGTGTATGAATACATACATATGTATGTAAAAAGTTATTCACTATACACTTAAGATTTGTGCACTTTACTTAGGTAAATTATACTTCAATATAAAAAACCTAACAAGAATGCATTAATGCAATTGGCTAAATGGCCTTTTAAAAATAAATTTTAATGGAGCAAGACAGAGAAAATGTTGCTAACTGTTGAGGCTAGGTAATGGGTACATGAAAGTTTATTTTCTCTACTTTTGTGTATGTTAGAAATTTCCCAAAATGGAAAGTTAAATAGATAAAAAATTTTACACAAAATTTAAAATTCACCTTCATCATTATCTTGAAAGTTAAATAGCACTCTTACCTTTCCTTCCGTTGCTTTCTTTGTTGATGAAATTTCTTTCATAAGCTTGGGAATTTCCCTGTCAAATTGTGAGAGAATTCTTTAAATTTCTAAGGTGTAATTCTTTACAAAAGTATTTTAAGATTACAAAAGGTACTATCATGTATTTAGTATTTTAAAAATGTAGAATAAAAATTAAAATGAGTTCACATACTCTAATACAACTGCAATATGCCGATGTCGAATTCTGACCCAGAGGTCATCATCTTCTTCAAGGATTGCCTCCTTTTCTTTCCCATCTGTTTTATAGCTACAAGTAGAGAGAAGTATGAACTTCTGGATTATTTTCCCACCCAAAAAGCGAAAGAAACATTTTTGTAAACAATAATTTTAAGATACAGCTCAAGAAACTGAAGAGTACATCCACTATTTTGGGGGATAATGAATACATACTCAAAACTAAGGCATATTGTTATCCATACAATAAAGATCAAAGTGCTATGTCTATCAAGACCTTTTTACTTTCAACATTAGGTTTAGCTGTCATTATTATAGAGTTTTATCTCAGCAAAGTGGTATCTTAGAAACAAAAATTCAACGTTCCACAATCAACTTTAAGAACAAGAGTGAATACACTAACAATTTGTATTCTAGTTGCTCAAAACACTACTTTGACGTTCTAATAACCATCAACTCAACTATCAAACATCCATTAAGAAAAGAAATGTCACCCCCTAGTGTAGCCTATTAAGTACTGAAGGTGTTTCAGAGTTGGTACAAAATTCACAAACATATATCATCTGTTTCTATAGTCTTCCCTAACCCTATAACCACATCTCCTTTAAAGAATGGGAAAGGAAATGAGAGAAAAACTAGTGTAGCCATTAAAAACCTTGATTGCTTTAATGAGTTCTACTGAACTGAGAGGCAATTCAAGAGGTTCATGAAATTACTCAAAATGGGCTTCCTGACTGCTTCCCCAAATGTAATTCCTCGCTTCTCTTTTTATGCAAATAGCCAGCCTCCTTCCATTTGTGGCGCTGGAAAATTCAATCATCCTTGGGACTGTCAACGTCCTGAGCCAAGATCAGAATGGACAGCATTGAGCTTTCCTAGCACTGGATAACAGACAATAAATGGAGATTTCTGCTGTATAAATATAATCATTTCTACAATCCCCCAAATTTCAGGCCCCGTCTATAAAACCATCTACCTATTTGGTCTTAATTACAGATGTCCAAAGGCAGAACGACTGTGCTTAATTACAAGACTGCACTAAGGACAGAGGCCTTTTTGTCATTTAAAATGCCACTTTGTACTTCTTTAACCTTTGATTTATAAACAAAGATTAAGGCAGCAAGCCTGACAATACTAAAAGATGATGACAATCCTAAGAGTACATTTGCAGAGGTGACCAAGATGAAGAACACAGTCTGGATACTTAGAAGTTTCTGCTCTGCATTATTTCCATTAAAAATTGGGATGGAGCACAATCCACAGGGAGTTCATGCTTCCATCTAGTCTTATCCCTGGACTTTTTGATTCATTCAAAAAATCTCTGACTTCTTTGTTTTTGTTTTTAAATAAGTCTCTCCATTACTCTTAAAAAATTAAACCTTGCTTTGCTTGCCAGCAAACCTAGGGAGATAAATAAAAAAAAAAAGTGCTAGGTCAGAAATGTTGGAAACTTATGTCAATAGTCTGGAACCAAACTCTTAAGTGCCATCAGTTTAAGTCGTTTCTAAATCTCTTGAGCAACGTAGGTTTAGAGACCTAAAGGATAAGAGAGGTAAACAACATGCTTTCTGAAAATTCTGAATAAACTGCTTAAAACTACTTTTATATTAGAAAAACTAATTTTATATTAGAATAACTACTTTTATATTAGAAAAACTACTTTTATATTAGAAAAATGTTGATCTACGTCATCTAACATTAATACAAATAACAAAGAAAAACTCAGAAGCCAGAATTTGACCAGAATGCAAATAAAAATACAACAGAAAATACAAAATTAGTTTAACAATATTTGGTTTAAGGAAAAATATTAAGTATTATAATTGGCACAAATTTTTGGATCTTTTTAATCTATTAAAATTACTAAATTAATTTAAACATAAAATTTCAGAAAACTAATTTTCTTTTTCATTACTATGCTCAAAGCAGTAAATCTTAGCTGAAAAATGCCAATTTGGATTTAGAAATTATGATATCAAATAACATGTTATATATATATGTATATATATATGTGTGTATATATATATATATACACACACTCATAAATGATACACAAAGGTACAATAAAATGGTTCCTTAACAGAAAAGTGATTTCATTTTTTATTTAGCTACTTGATATTACTTTTAAAGTTAATATGCTTATATCAGAGTTAAGTCAATAATAGGTGCCAAATTGGTAAACCTGTATCTATTCTCAGTAACCATCCTAATTAGGTTCCTAGTCTTCTAATCTTTTTAAATACACTATGTTGACAAGACGCACATATAGATAACTTTTGGATGTGTGATTCAGAATAATCACAGACTAACCAATTTGAATATGGTTTCCACTTCAATAAATATAGTAGTGGGCCTGGTATTTACTGAAAAGTACAAATTCCAGCTGTTTAAAATCTATTTTTGTTGTAGACACAGTTAAGGAAGCAAATACACTGAAAAAGCTTCAAAGCAGTTAAATTACCCATTAACTAACAAGGTCAAGATATTTTTAATAGATTATGATTATAGGGGTAAGAGAAGGATAAAGTCTCTGAAGAAAAAAGGTTACAGGGGCTATAGATTTCTGGTGCCTGAACGAATCATTAAATGCTAATATCCTATCCTGTTTGTATATGTCCTATATATTCCCTTCAAGTTATACTTGCTTGTATGTATCATTCTCAATCGGCAGTAGATCATATGCCATTGCCTGAAAGGTCAGTTCATGCAGGACAGTGGACACAGGATCAAAGCCACGATCAATTATTATGAGCTGGGAATGAGTTTTACCCTGGAATAACAAAATAAAATTATCTTAAGAAACTTCAATTTCTTTGTGTGAACACATTTTTAGTATCTTAGAAAACAAAAGCAGACTTTTCCTAAGTTCTGCCCCATTCCTAAGAATGTGAAGTTATATTAAAACAGAAAAATCTGAGTGGTAGAACAGGGAAGAAAATAAGACTACAAAACCAAAAGCTTTCATAATTAGAGTAAGAGGCTATACTCAATAATATAATATTGTGAAAATTCCTTTAAAAAAAGTAACATTTGGCCTGCACTAAATCTATTTCCTTAGGAATTCAGCTCCATAAACACTAAAACTGATATAAATTATGAATAGTAGTTATTACTTGAGCTCTTTATGCTACATACTGCACTAAGCAAGAAATATCCATATTATTTAATTCTTATAGCAACCCTGTGAGACAGGGATTATTAACTCCATTTGACAATGGGGGCATTAAGGCTTAAAATTAAGTAACTTGCCCAAATCACATAGCTAGCTAGTGTGTGGTAGAAGGGAGATTCAAACCCAGGTCAGCTTCACTCCATGGCCTGTACTCTTAACCATTACGCATTTTAAAAGATTACATTGATGCCAGCTAAGATGGTAAATTACAATGAAAGCTTTGCTATCATTAACTCATAAACAGCACTAATCATTAAACAGTGAATAATAGTGCTGGGAAAAATCATTGTTAATATCAGTATCTTCCATACTTCATTTTAAAAAGTAATAAATTCTTTGGATTATTATTTGGAGCAGTAAGAGACAACCACAACTAAGACAAACATTTCTTATTTATTTACTTACAGCAGACAAAGGTAAACTACATAGAATAGATCTTTAAAATTTTTTTTAGTTAACCATTCACTCATTTAAATAAACCTTGAGATAGTATGGTATAGTGATTAAGAGCACAGCCTCTGGAATCAGGTAGATCTGGGTTTGAATCCAGCCTTGACCACTTTCTTTCATTTTTTTTTTTTTTTTTAATTTTTTGGCCACGCCACACAGCTTATGGGATTTTAGTTCCCTGACCAGGGATCGAACCTGGGCCCTCGGCAGTGAGAGCGTGGAGTCCTAACCACTGAACCGCCAGGGAATTCCCAGCCTTGACCACTTTCTTGTTGTACAACTTTGGACAAATTGCTTAACTTGTTAATATCTCAGTATTCTCATTAAAAAACAAACAAAAAATATATATATTTAATCAGAACCTCTGCCCTATAAGATTACTGTAAAGATTAAATGTAATAATACCATGAACACTTAGCACAGTGCCTGGCACTTAGTAAGCCCTCAATACATGTAAGTTATGAGTCTTCAGAAATATGAATAGGAAAAAGACTGTGCAATATAAGTGCTATATCAGGGCTTGGGGTTATGAAAGTATGTGAGAGGAAGAATCGCTTGACCTGAAGAGTGAGGAAAGACTTCAAAAAGGAGGTGACACTCTCTCAGGTCCTTGAATGAAGAAAAGGTATCAAGCATTTGAAAGATGTATAATTTCTGAGGCAGAAAGAATGGAAAGGACAAGTTTGGTTTTTGTGGATTTTCCTTTTTCTCATTGAAATCATGAAGGACTAAAGGGATATTAACTAATATAATGATCGTTTATCTCTTTCCTCGTTCAACAAACATTTATTGACTACCCACTATGCTATGTATACCGAGCCATTATCTTCATAACTACAACCAGGACAACAGATTTCACTAGTCCTCCAAACCAAAAACTAGTAACTTTTAAAGTTCTAAACCAACATTACATCTAATCTTACACCCTCCATTCTAGCCAAGTTGTTTGATTGTGAATTTTGCCTTTTTCTCTATGCCTCTGCCCAAAGAATCCTGTTATCCAAGAAAAAAACTCCCTCTTCTGTTATACTCATTCTTCAAGCTCAAGGGCCTCTTCCTCTAGGATGCCTTCCAAGACTCCAGTTACAATAAGATTAAGCCCCAGCCTATGTTCCCACTACATTTCATGTATTCTTCTCTCATTCCTCTTACTACATGCATTGTAATTGGTGGTTTCCTTGCCCATCTCCTCTTCTAAACTATCAACAGTTCCTTCTTTTCATTCTTCAGCTCCTGTAATATGGCTTCCTAGCCCTCTGGCACCACCTCTGTCAGTCTACTCAAGCTCTTCACTCTCCAACCCAAGTTCAAATGCTAGAATTCCCCAGGTTCTAATCTTAGTCTTAGATTACTTTATATTACCTTGATAAGATAGTAATAGCTATCATTCATTAAACTCCTATTATATGCCAAACACAAGCTAATCTGCCTAATCTTCATACCAACCAAGCACGGTACATATCATCTGATCCATTTTATAGATGAAAATACAACTCAGAGTAAATAATATGTCCAAGAACACAAAGCTGGTGATAACAGGAAAAATTATGTTTATTAACTCTTTACTCAGTTGCAAGCACTATTCTAAAAACTTTTTATGTATTAACTCATTTAATCCTCTATTTTATAAAATAGGTATTCTCTTATTATCCCCATTTTATAGATAAGAAAACGTAGGCACAGAGAAGTTACATCATTTGCTAATTGACATATCTATGAATTAAATGGCATAGCCAGGATTTACACAAAGTGCTTACTTCAAAACCCTTATCTTCCCCTCTAAGCCACACTGTCTATTAAGACTTCTACTACCACTTATATCAGTGATTCCCAAATCAAAATTGGGGATCTGTGTTAATGATTCTCAAATCAATACTGGAAAATGAATGAACAGTTTCCTTGGTTTATAAAGAAATAAGACAGACTTTATGCATAACCACTATTTGTCTTTTATATGTTACCTTTATTAGGCTCTTCTCATCAATCTTGTAGTAGTTTTCAAGTTTTTTTTCAACAAGCTGAGCAAGCTTACTGGCATTATCTAGAGGTTTACTAGAAACAGAAAAAATGTTCAAACAATTATCTTTCTTTCAAGACACACTTTACAATATCAAGTTGAATTCTAAAATTAAACCATAAATTTATTAATTTAAAAGACTTTATAAACATGGAGAAGTTCAGATAATACATCAAATATAATGCTATATCAATTTGTCTGGATTTTATCAATGTAAACCTTATCATTCATTTGTGCTTCAGATTTTTTTTCATATGAAGGAAATATTATAAATAAAACCGCAGTCCCTTTATTCCCCTCCCAATTCCTGGTCTTTTCCGCCACCCCTAGCTACCCCCACTCCAAGGCAACTACTATCATGAATTTGATGTGTATTCTTCCTGTCATTACTATTATACATATGTTTACTGTTTTATACGTGTTTTAACAGTATGTTTTTACTGTTATATATATATGTGTGAGATCTATCTATGTTGACACACATATCAAATTTAATCATTTTAGTTCTATATAGTATTCCATCATATGATTTATACTGGATTCTATGCATTCATTCCCCTAAAGATGGACATTTAAGTCATTCTCAATTTTATACTATTGCAAACAACATTGAAACAAATATCTTTGTACATACATCTCCATGTACATGTCTCTCTAGATATATTATTTCTAAAAGTATAATTGCTAGATTATATGGTATGTACATTTTCAACTTTTCCAGATATTACCATATTACTCTCCAAATTACTTGACCAATTATCTCTCCCACTAGCAGTATGAGATCTCCCTACATGCTCTCTAACATGCAGTCAACTTTCCAATATAGTCTTTTGCATAAAATCTTATATACCACTGTCTCTAAAATGATAAAATCATACTCTAAATTGTAACTTCATGACCAGTGACATTATTGTAACTTCCGAGTCTACAAGAAATTGTTGGAAAAGGCTCTTCAGTTAGCACACCAACCTCAAAAATGGAGGCTCTCCTTGTAAAGGGTTTCAAAGTGTTAAATGACCTTTAGGTTTTATACCTCAAAAGTAAATAAAGCAGCAGCTATAAAGAATAATTTATTACACATTTTGCTTTAAAATATTTTCAAAAGGAAATAATTTCATGTTAGAATTACACTTGAAAAGTCCATGAGGTCTAAAAGAATACTTTGTGAAAGAACAAGTAGGATTCTAAAAGCCTGATTATTTAACTATTACAATAACTCCAAACAGGTCCAAAGGTGAGCTATTAAATTATAAATTGGCCTCAGTTATCCCTCAGTATCCACAGGGGATTGGTTCCAGGACCTCACTCAGATTTCAAAATCTATGGATGCTTAAGCCTCTTTTATAAAATGGCGAAGTATTTGCATATAAACTATGCATATCCCCCATATACTTTAAATCACCTCTAGATTACTTATAACACTAATACAGTGTAAATACTATGTAAATCGTCATAAATACAATGTAAATGTTATGTAAATAGTTGTCTGCATGTAGCAAATTCAAGTTTTGCTTTCTGGAACTTCCTGGAATTTTGTTTTTTTAATATTTTCAATCCACGATTGGTTGAATCTGAGGATGCCGAACCTGTGGATATATATGGCTGACTATATTACATACTCATTTCCCTGAACAGAGCCAAACACCAAGAGCAGAAGCTTGAACAGAGACTGAACTCTAGCAGGAGATAAACAACTTAAGTTCAGAATGTAATTAGCATATCACCTATAAGAAAAAGAATGTTTCCAACACCTGAGGTATGAGTGAAGAGCCTGTTTGGTCACATCTGAATTAAGGAGATTTACTATATTCTTTCTAAGTAATTAACAGATTTTTTAAATGGTCAAGAATAATGAAACTTAAATATAAAGTACTAGATGAATTTGAAATTAAACAATTCATCCAACTACCTTGACAAATGTCAATGTTTAAGTTAAAGAAACTTTTAAAACAGAAACAAGTGACATAACTTATTAGTTGTAGTACAGTATATTTACGTCTACTAGTTTATTAGTGTCATACACTATTTTGAGCTCTTTACAGATATTAACTCATTTAATTCTAAAAACAACCTTATATGGTGAGTACTATGATTGTTCCCATTTCATAGATAAAGAAACTGAGAGCAGAAGGATCACACAGCCAGTAAGCAGCAGAGATTAAAATCCAAGCTGTCTGGCTATACAGAACAACATGAATGTCTAAGAACATAATACTGAACAAAGCCAGAAATAAAAAACATCATAACCCCATTTATACCAAGTTCAAAATCAGGCAAAACTAAAATATGTGTTAGAAGTCAAGATAGTAGTTACCTCTGGGGAGGAGACAGGGGGTGACGACTAGAGGGGATTATGAGGGGGGCCTCTGAGATACTGTTAGTATTCTATTTCTTGACCTTGGTGAAGTTAGATGGGTATGTTCACTTTGGAATGATTTATCAAGCCATATAAATATAATTTATGCACTTTACAGTAAACTTTATTTTTAATAAGAAGCAAATAAATAAAGGTACATAGTACTAAAGTCAAACTTTAACTTTTAAAAAACTCCAAAAATCGGGCTTCCCTGGTGGCGCAGTGGGTAAGAATCCACCTGCCAATGCAGGGGACACGGGTCCGAGCCCTGGTCCAGGAAGATCCCACATGCCGCAGAGCAACTAAGCCCGTGCGCCACAAATACTGAGCCTGCACTCTAGAGCTCGCGAGCCACAACTACTGAGCCCACGTGCCACAACTACTGAAGCCTGCACGCCTACAGCCAGTGCTCTGCAACAAGAGAAGCCACCACAATGAGAAGCCTGCGCACCACAACGAGGAGTAGCCCCCGCTCGCCGCAACTAGAGAAAGCCCATGCGCAGCAAAGAAGACCCAATGCAGCCAAAAATAAAATAAATAATAATAATTTAAAAAAAAAACAAAAAAACCTCCAAAAATCTATTTAAAATGGCTACTGGAATTAGATACCATAGATATTTAGATACTATAACCAGTATCCAGATACTATGACTATTTAAATTTGGTGGAAATTCAATAAAACATTAAATGTAAGATGGTATTCCCCATAGGACAACAAAGACATTCTTCTAAGCATTCCTTAAACTCATGAAAAATATACATGTAAACCATACCAAATTTAAGCTCTGAAATTCAGTAATAGAGGCTATTAGTTACTCTGAAATTTAAGCCTTAAACTTTAAATCTCCTATATGTACAGCATAATTTTATAAAGAAAATAAATTCTGCAAACCAACACACAAAAGCACAGAGACATTACTTACTTCTATACCAAAGAGCAAACAGATAGCATAACATATAAAGGCACCACTGAGTGTCTTACCTTTTATATCTTACTCCAGGATTTTCATCCAGGGTAGCACATACTGTAACTATCTGCTCAGCCATCGCTTCCATGATGATATCTTTTCCATTTGCATTACTAGGGTCTGGACTGTAACAGTAATAGAATGCATCTGGTACATCAAGAGTATATACCTAAGTTAGGCCAAAAAAAGTCACACTGTCAATTTAGAAACTTGACTAAAAATATATATCTAGAAAAACACAGCTATTCCTTGGGATTCTAAAAAAAAATACTTGCACCAACCATGCTGTTTCCTGAAACAACTGTGTCTTTACCTTAATCAAATCTCATTTTCTCTGTCATCTTGATTTCATCCTTTATTTCTTTTCTCACTCTCCTTTCCTGCTTAGTCTACCTCTCTCCTTCAATTCTTGTTTCATATATAGATTGTACTCTTTGATTTTCTCTACCTGTGCAGCAGATGAAGAAATCTGAGGTAGTCAAACAAAAATAAAAATCTAAAACCTGGCACAAAGAAATAAAACAAAGCCAAAATTGGTCTATATATTTGACATACATTAAAATCTTAACCCATTAGAGAATAACCTAGAAATTTTCCAAAGTTGATATATATTTTCAACTCTAGCTTATACTCTTAATGTCCTTAAAATAGAGACATACTTCCCCAAAAGACACAGCATTGTGCCAGACATAGTACTGGTCTTACAATATATACAGTGAAACCTCACAGACATTTTTCAACTAACAAAAGCATTTACTTACATGCAAAGAATTGGATTAGAGATTTACTATTATTGTGTTATTTGAAGAATACAAAAGAAAAAGCTCTCTAATTGGAGTTGAGATTTTCCCATTAAATTAATTTTAATTTTGTTTTTTAAACAATGATAGTAATCCCCCTTAGCCTAGGATAATGTACTGAGTGTAAAAGTAGACATGTAATAAACATTATAGGTTTACTAATGAATTATGAATAAACTTCCCTGCACTTCCTTTCACACAAAGTAATTCGTTTCTCTGAACATAACCCATCACTAACAGCAGCAGCCTGAACATAGACTGAGATTTAGCTGAAGCTAATCCACTTATGTCTGTGTTGCTGTATTAACAAAGTCTTAGTTGCTGTATTAACTGCCAACAAGCACCCTACAGCTGGACTGTGGCTTTCTCATAGCATTCTATCCCATTGCAGTAGATAATATCTGTTCAAAAATATTGCCCTCCCTACAGGGCCTCTCCCTATGGGAGTATACTTCCCACTCATTGATATCAGGCTTGCTATGGTCATTGGAATGTGAGTAGAAGTGACATGTGCCACTTCCCTACAGAAGTTTTAAAAGCCATTGTATGGCTCCACCATTTCTCTTTTCCCTCTGCTATGTCCCAGACAGGGGCTACTCCTTCAGCCTAAGTCCCAGAATGAAGAGGATGTAGAGCAAAGCCCCAGTCAAACCACAATGGACACTAACATGAAGGAGAAATAAACTTTGTTGCTGTAATGCACTGTGATTTGGGGAGTTGTTACCACAGCTTAAATTAATCTTAGCTATTATCTAATACTCTAATGAACCAAATACAATTTTGGAGCTGGTTTTCATTCTACACCCACATCTTCCCTTTCCTTCCTTCTCCTCCCCCCACTTTCCATCACCACCATGACATGTTCCTTTAGACTATTACTAAATGCTTTCTTCATCTCCATGACCCACAATCAGCTCCTTAAATATAGGAACTCTCGCCCCACAACCTCCACCTACTTTTCTTGCTAAATTATAGCCAGCTTAGCGCTGTTTCTACCTACATACAATCTAGCACCCTCTCCACTAACTATACCAGACTTTTTGTACTCCCTGAGGTCCACTGTAAACAAACTCCCTCATATTCTTTAATACTTTCCATCTAATTGCCCTAAGGTATATGTGACAGCATTAATTGCCTTAAACCCTTTGAAAGGGAAAGAGAGCTTTCTTTAATCCCTTTGACTCATGGATTCAGGAGGAGTCAACCACCTTCCTCTCTATGCAACTCTGAAATATGATGAACGTCCAACTTCTCTTCTTCGGAAGACTATCATATCTGACTTTACCAATTTCTCCTCAACGATCACCCGACTTCTACTTTTCCTTAAAGACTTTAGGACTTTTCTGTACCAGCCCATTTTCTGCCATCACTCTTGATGGAACCTGGTGCCTCCTACAACCTGGTCCCAACCTACCTACAGACACAGCCTTATCTATCATACCATCACCCATTATAATCCTTATTCCTGCTGCTCCCCTGCACTTTCCTGCTTCTGTATCTTTGCACTCACGCTATTCTCACTTCTTAGAATATTTCTTCCCTCTTCATTACTACCTTATGAAATTCTACCTATTTTTCAAGTGTTTTCTCATTTTCCTAGTAAGAATTAATCTCCTCTTGTGGCAGACTATGAGCTGCCTCCTAAAAAACCATTGTTCCCTTACTTTTCAGTAATCATACCAATTATTTGGGGTAGGCAGCCATATGCTTGGCTAAAACACTACATTTCCATTTTCCATGCACTTGGGTATTGCCATGTGACTAAATTTTAGCTAGTAAGATATAAATGAAAATGTGCTTTCTTCTTTCTCTCCTTCATCCTCCTTCCTCAAATGAGAATGTAATAACTCTACAGACATCTTGGATCATGAGGGCCATCCCTAAGACACCAGGCCCCTGACAATTTTGTAGAGCCAGCATACTGGCCTTACATAGCCCACTTCCTGACTTTTTGTATATTAGCAAGAAATAAATTTCCAACTTGGTTACACACTGAAAGTTTAAGTTGTCCTGTTATATGCAGTTGAACCTAATCTTAACTGATATTGTTTTGAAGATGTGTAATACTTTGTATCCCTTTCACAGCTCTCAGATGAGGGTGGGGCACATATCTTGATCATCTTTTCATAGCATACTCTTTGCATCTAGAAGACAATGTCCACTGCACATGATCTTGATAAATGCTCACATAGGCCTTTGCTTACAGCTCAAAGCAGTTAGCAGTATTTCATTTATATCTTCACTTGCAAACAAACAAAAGGTCACAATACAAAACTGAGAAAATTACAATTTTCACTGTAATTTCCCCATAACAGTTAAATTTATTAAGTAAACTCCCTTAAGATATTTATCAAGGAAGTAAATTAAAAGAAAAAACTTCTTAGGGGAAAAACATAGCCAACAGATAGGACCTTAAATAATCACAACATTTTGCAAAGACTGGTAAGTAGAAGAGTCTCATGAGATTTGTCTATACACACAAAGACAAGTTACTTCCATCAGCCATCAAATTAGTCAGATATATACACAAACCTCTCCTTCAAATACAGCAATTACTGAAATTTACTGAATTCTGAGGCTAAAACCATATTTATCTTCTGTGCAGCAAGATGCTCTGGACACATTTGTAATATTTATCACACCACTATTTAATCCCACATCATTTTAGGAAGCCCATTTTCAACCTACACTGAACTTACATATCATATTAAAAAGAATAAATCTAAAGGTAACCTTTGGAAAACAGTTTAATGTTAAGCAGATATCTTAAAATTTTACAAACTTGATTATGGTCTTTCTTTGTCAAAAACAGCAACAGCTTAGGGACTTCCCTGGTGGTCCAGTCGTAAAGAATCTGCCTTCCGATGCAGGGGACACAGGTTTGATCCCTGGTCGGGGAACTAAGATCCCACATGCCACGGGGCAACTAAGCCCACGCGCCACAACTAGAGAAGAGAAAACCCGCATGCCACAACTAGAGAGAGAAAAACCCACACGCCACAACTAGAGAGAAGCCCGGGCACTGCAAAGAAAGATCACGTGTGCCTCAATGAAGATTTCACGTGCCGCAACTAAGACCCGACGCAGCCAAATAAATAAATAATATTAAAAAAAAACCCACACAAAAACCCCTCCCAAAAAACCCAGCAACAGCTTAAAAGAAAAATTCATTATCCAGGACTATTCTATTTCTTAAAATATTGACCTTAGAGTTCCAAACAACAGTAAACTATTTTAATTCTATGAAATGTTGGAATCCAAACACAGAGAACAGAGCTAAACAATGCACTAGCTGTGTGATTACGGCAAGTTACTTAACCTCTTTGATTTCCTCATCTTTAAAATGTAGATAGAATTATCATCTATTCATAGGGCTATTGTGAAGATTACCTGCATACATTTATGTAAAGCATTTAGGAAAGTGTCTGACACAGAGAAAGTACTATGTGCTTGCAATTATTAATTGAAGGCTCATTAACTATTCCAAAGGCAAAACAAATCTACAAAAATCCTTCATTTTATAAATTAAAATAAATAATAGTTTATATAACATTACGTAAAAAGTTTATTAAAGAACTTTGTTTTAATATCACAAATGGTTACAGAAGCTAAAAGTATTTATCTCTTTGGAGTCATTTAACAAACATTATGCTAAAAATCTTTTGGTTTCATAATCTGATAGGGCTGTAAACCTTGACACACACAGGACTTAGTGGGAGATGTGAAATTTGAGTCCACTTTCATTATTAATGTTATATTCCAATTTAGTACTCATGTTCCTCCCTTCATCAGAGGAAATGTTTATTCGTGGATTGTTCAAACTTCGCCAAATACATAACATGTAAAACATCTTTAGGATAAACCTTATTAACAAATAAGCTCATAAAACTGAATTTTAAAATCCATTATAAACTAAACTTAAAAACAAAAGGCGTTTGGGTCTTCTGAGCACAAGCTGCCCATTCTCCTTGCTTGACCCTTATAACAAACCTTCCTCTGCTCAAAAAAAAAATTTGTTTAATAAAAAATAAATTAAAAAAATAAAAATAGAAAGTACCTGCGATTCAAGTGGAATGAAGGAAATATTTATTTCTTTACATCTTCTTATTGTCTTGGAGCAAGAAGCCTTAATTTTGTTAAAGAGACTATCAGGGCAAACTGAGAGGGGAAAAAAAAAAAAATCAAAGCATATAACTGCATCTAAATTTTCATTCTTTTGAGTAAATCATTCCAACATCCAAGAATATTTATTTTTTATATATAATTACTGACTTTCACAAAGTAATTTACTATGAGGACAGAGATAATATGTAAATACTGTTTTTCACTTTATAGAACAGATGCATTCTAGTAATGAGGGTTGTAATACAAATTCCACTTTCCCCATTCGTATCCACCGCAACCTAAGATATATTTCCTTAGAGAGCTGCTAACATAGCAAACTAAAATTGTTAGGAAGGAAAATCAAGTCCAAACTAAGGACTTAATAAACTTTCACAGGACTTACAGAACTTCTTAGGAATTTATACTACTTTTCTAAATCTGCCACTAAGTGCAGCCACACCACACAAATTTTTAATTTTTCCTTGAATTACAGGATATCCTCTAGTGTCAGGAAATTTTCAGCCTCTAAACTAGTAAGTTCTGGACCTTAGAACCTGTCTTTTCCCCCCTTTTACTTAACTGCTTATATAGTTTCACTAAAACTAGGTTGGAGTATCAACCACTGGCTTCTGCTGTCTTTTAACATGTTGTTCTTTACCCTCAAAATTCCTTAAATTAAAAGAGGCTTCATACTCATTAAATTTTATCAATTCTATAAACATGAATTTCTGTATAATAAGGTTACTTAAATGACAAATACTTATGATATGGCCTTTTAAAAAATGCAAGCTACTACTAGGTATGAGATAAATAAAAATTTACAGGAAAAATAATATAGAAAGCTGCTTTTTATTTGAATGTACAGCATAGAAAAAGAAATGTGATAGGTTTTTTTCCCTTAATATTAGCAAACAGATGGCAGTTTCTTCAGTGCATCTCCCAAAGGGTCTTATTTTTTTATTATATAATCAAATCCCCAGTTGAAACTTTTATTTAAAGAAGAATTCTTCCTGTTATTGGCACAGAATTTGAGGGATAGCCCTCTCCATCAACCCCCTCACCCCTGTATACCAGCAAAAATGACTATCTTTTGAAACTAGTTTGGAATGATTTAATTTTCTATCACCTTACCATGAATTAGCATAGAAATAATCTTATATTTTTAGATTCTTTCTAACCTAATTAGAACAAACAATAAATAGAAAGTCACTAGTACTAAAATAGCATTACAAGAAATACTTCATAATTATAGGATTTGAAATAATGAAGCAATAACTTTTACAAAGCTACTTACAGTCAGTGAAGTAGATATACGCTGCTTTGTATTTGTTCTCCGATTTACTTCCGAAATCACGTAAAAAACAGTCTACAGACTTAAAAAAGGTTAGATGTTAATATACATTTTATCAAATACTAATTTAAATATGCTAGCTTTTGAAATAACTAAGATTATTTTGATGATAAAGTAAAACCTTAACTGTCAAAAGATTAATTTATAAACTGATCTTTTAAGATGCTATGTTGTCTAGCCAGTTATAGCTAGAAGCATAGTAAGTAGTAAGGTAAAATGTATGAACAGAGTGCTGTTTTGGTGACGAGGAGCTCTAGGAATGATCAGGTGACTGAGAAGCCGAAGCAACATAAAAGACAAGACCACTGGAAGATAACAGATCAAGGAATTGAGAAGTCAATGAACGTACTGAAAGTATTACCTACAGGGAAAATGAAACCATCCAGACTATGACTGGAGAACTGCTGAAGAGACTGACAGTGAGCTAGGAGCTAAAATTGTCAAAGGGGATTAGAATGAAAAAGCCAAAGGTTGGCAGACTGCGAAGAGGAGGGAGAGCAGGTAATATAGTCTAATAGTATTTGCCTCTATGCTGGTAGTTTTAAAGATACAGTAGCCTGAAAGCAAAAATGAAGAACAAACAATTTAATTCTCTCTCATCCATCTGTTCCTTTTTCTCCTCCGGCAACTCCTAGAACTAGTATATTTCTGTTAGAGCTCATGAATCTATCCTGCAAGTCTCTTATCCTTCCCCTCATGATTTCAATGATTGTTTTTTTGCTTTGAGATACTCTATTTTTATCTTTTAGACTATTAATTCAAATTTCCATAGTGATTATCCTCTTCAATTAACTATTTAACTGAGAAAATACACTTCTGAGCTTCAGAAAGTTTATGTGCTATACCAGACTCTCCTTAAGTGTACTATTTTTCTGTTTGGGTTATCATCCTTCCCTCCAAGCCCCTATATGTTGCTAGATGTGCCCTTTTTTTCATTCTTACTAAACCGTCTCTCTCTGGCCACCTGACCTAGATGTGTGGTTGCTTCTCTTTGTCAGCTCACTTGAAGCTTAGGTTTAGTTGTTGGAGTATCCTAAATAGAGGCAGTACCATAAGAAGAAGAAGGCAAAGAGGAAGGCAAAGAAGTTTCTCCTCCTGAGGGCTGTAGGTATAAAAGCAAAAAAACCACCCAACTGACCTTTACCCTAGGGTTCACAGATCTCTTATACACAAACTCTTCCTGAAATCTGTCATTTTATGACCCTTGCTTGGGAACTCTCTGATGCTGGTCTCCACGTGCTCACCCAGCCCCTGAGGAAGGAAATCTCACACCAAGTTTCTCTACAAGTACCCAAGAAGCCCAAGGCCTCACATGCACCCAGAGGCCTATAGAACCCAAGAGGTAATTGATTCAGGACAGGAGGAGAAACTGGAGTTGGTTGTGGTAGATAAAGGAGTCACATTCAGGTACCATTTTCTCTGAATCCTTTGATTCTTTACTGAATACATAATTTTGTATCCTGCTTTTGTCACTAACATTAAAAATGAACATTTATATAGATCATTAAAATTTTCTAGAAACCTCATTTTCAATGGCCACATGGTCTTTCATACCAGTATTTGTTAATGCTAAGAATTTATCTGGATATCTTTATTGCTTTTGAAATTTAGTTTGACCATTTATTTGATTTTTTTTTACAATAAATTCCAAGATTCAGAACGTTTCAAGGTTCTTGATATGGCAAATTATTTTCCAAAAAGGCTGTATGAATCTATACTCCCACTAGCAGTACATAGTAGTTTCTACTCCATTAACCATTGATAATGGGTATTGACAGCTAGAATAGGATACATAGATAAATAAATAAATGTCTACATATACACACTTTTTTTTAATCCCTCTGCCAATTTAGTAGGTGAAAATGGTGCTTCTTTCATTTTTTCCGATCATGAATTTTATCTTATAAAATTATATTACGGATAAGATATAAAACGTCATTAAAATCCACCAGCAGACAATATGTAGAGACCATATAGTAAATGTCTGGGTTTTTCCCTACTTTCTGCTCTGCTAGAGTTAGAAGAAATGAAATTGGAATTGCCAAATTAACATTCTTATTCTAAGAATAAGCCAAAGGATGTGTTGGAAAATGCATTCTCAGATACTATACAGAATAAAGGAATTTGATACTTTATATGGCTCTAAAGTTTGGCTTTAAGTATGAATTAAATCATGGTTAGATTATAAAGAAATTCCTTTCCCATAAAAATATATATATACATACATATATGCATATATACATACATATGTGTGTACACCCATACATATATGTATACTATAGGGAAGTCACTAAGATAAATGAAAGATTAATCCAAGATCATTTCTTTTACATACATTTCCATCCTCCTAAAAATTATGGTTGAATAGAAACTGCACGGGTACAAATTATTGAAAGAAACTCTATCATTTTATATAATTAAATTCTGCTTTAATAGATGGGGAGAAAGGAATTCTTTCACTTAAATATCCTCATTGAGAAGAATACAAATGAAACAATCTTCTAACACAGAGAGACTCTCCTAAGCATCTAATAAAGGACATTTTATTACTTTGAATTTTCTAAGAGAAAATCATGTCAATGGTGAAAATTTTGAAGAACATACTTTTTAAAGATTCAAAACACTCACCTTTGATGTTGGAGAGATAAAATAAAGAGCTTTCATTTGTCTGACAGGTTCTCGATTCTTATAAATATTCTCCACAACTAACCAAAAAAAAAGTCATTTTATATAACCAAATATTTATACACTTGAAACAATTTTTAAATGAAATTCACCTTACTTTTTTATTTATAATAATATAGAAACACAATTGTATATCCTGGGCTTAACATTTTCTTTGTCTTCATTTGAAAAATTAAAAAGTCCTGAAAATGTGTCTTCCCTAAACTCTGGGCTAAGTGCTCATCATGAGAAAAAAAGATAAAGCAGCTATTTGGTAGTTAGGTCTACCAGCATAAGCAATCAACATGCCATGAAGAAACCAAGAAAATGCATTTAAAATTAAAATATGTACTTCTTTAAAAAAATATTCTACCATAATAATAGAAAATATAATATCAGAAATCAGGCTAAGCATGAATTATCTGTTAAACCTCATAATAACCCTTTATGTATTTTACAAATAAGGTAACTGAGGCTTAAAAAAGTTAAGAAACTTATCCAAGTTACACAGTAAGAAAGAAGAGACAGGATTCCAACCCACATCTGTCCAACTCCAGAGTCTAAGTTTTTAACTGCTATAACATTCTTTAAATAAATTGCCAATTAACTCTTTTTCTTTTAAAACCACACATTAATATAAATCATTTTTTCAACAATGAAATATTGCCATAATTTAATCAATTATATTTTTATTATTGAAATTAAGAACTTTATAAATAACTAATATAAAACAAAGTGAATTTAAAACTAGTAGGCCCTAAATTGTCAAATTAACTATGAAGGCTATATTAAAAAAATACTAACTTAAAGTATCATTCTACAAATCAAGAGAACCATCTTTCAAGATTCACGCTGGCAAAGGGCCTAGAAAGAATTTAAAACATTAATCTGACATGCAAGGAAGGCTACTGTTGGACTTCTCTTTTAAATATGATGATTCATTTTCTCATCCCTAAATTTATACTAGTATAGTATAGGTTTATCATAGCTTCTGTTAGAGAGGATATCAAATAAGATTTCCGAGGAAACAGTTAATTTTATTTTTATCTCCACTCCCAACAATTGTAATTTCACCTTTAAAAGATTATGGTTAAATCTGTGTTAATTTACTTTTATTGCTTAGTGCCCAAAATAAAGTGTCTTATAGTCATCTTATGCTGTACATACTATGTATTATGTTTGGTGAGTAACGTACGTGTTAAAATGTTGTAATATGATTTAGAACACAGACTTTGAAAAGATTCTGAAATGTCTGGTTATCAATAGCAGAAAGTGCCACTTCTTCAATTCACTGAAAAGTGGGTATCTATTAAATGATAAAAAAGGAAAGGTTTTTATGATTATTCCTATAATAGTGACAAAGGAATAATCTAATTCCCAGTCTATTTTTTTTAAAAGGTTTTTACTTGACTTTAGTGGAGACACTGAGGTAGCATCACACGTGTATTTTTTTCTCATGTTTTTTAAAAGTTCCAAGACACACTGAACATTTTCACAAATGACCTGAACACAGACAGAAAGTCTGATCACTGAACGGCCAATGCAGGTGAGCTGATGTGGAACTCAAAAGAAATGTGACATGTTCAAGTTAGTAGATATGATTATGATTAAATCAGAGCAAACCTAGGTGACTGGAGGATATTGAGAACAATCCACAGCAATATGCTCCGATATACAGTCCTATATAACACTTCCCAAAAAAAGCTTCTGTGGTCAAATAAGTTTAGAAAACTGAATACTATACCTATTCGCAGGGGATCCACATTATCTGCTAGCATATAAAAAACTCCAAAAAGTCCTAAAGAAACCTGGTTAGCTTTGTTTAATGCTGTTTCCCAAACTAACGTGGCCACAGAGTCCTTTCCTTGAAGAATATCAATCAACACTGAACACACAGTAAGAAACAATGGTCTATAAAAATTCAATAAAACCTCCTTACAGTGCAAAATGGTTCTGTAGCTTCATAGTGCTGTACACATATTATCAAATGGTTCTCTAACTGCACATCAGAGAGACCTCTGGGAACGTAAAAAAACTTAAGTGGCTTAATCAATATTACACTTATCTAGTTAGTAGAAAAATCAAGGCTTTAATCTTCTAATTTCTAGTTCAGAGCTTAATTTTCTACTGAAGGTCATAAAGACCACAAACTGAATATGTAATCAACAATAAAAGATTATTTTATTAATAAATATCAAAAAGTAAACATTGCTAAATTTTTTAGGTAATCCTCTCATTCTACACAATGCTCACACTTTCTTGAATAGTGGGTGTACTTTTGAACCTCACAAGTTAGGAGTGACAGAGGATACAGATACTATACTAGAATCCAAAATATAAAAGAATTATATTTGACTTTGAGTCCCAGTTTTCACTTTACAAATCGGGGTATTAATATCTGTCTTTAAAGGGCTGTTATGAAGGCAAATTTAAATAGATGAGTTATATAGATGATGATATGATTATGAATGTTATAAGATATTGGTATTCTCCCCAAAATGTAAGAGAAATTAAAATCTCATTAACACAATCCTGCCCAGTGGAAGATAGCAACTGTGGTAGTGTGATTTTTTTTCCATAATCCCACACTAATGCTGATTTAAATTTACAATTAATAGCCTCATTTCTAGGTAATAAAGAGAAACTTAAAAAGTCAGTATTATACACTTGTAAATATGTACAGAAGTTGATTTTATGACATAAATCTTACTATTCATTTAAAAACAATATATGAAAACCACAAACATTAATCAAAATACTAAGGTAAACCTAGTGCATCAGCATACAAATCTGTAACAAATACATAAGAGTAAAAAATTTGAAGAACAAACTCAATAAGGCAACTTAGTCTTGGTTAGGGGTGCTTAATTGTATGTCTCAGCTGAGGGAAAAAACTCTGACTTACAGAGGTTATTCTGAAGATTCACAAAGAAAAGAATGTCCAGTGTAATTATTATGGCTAGAATTACTAAAAAAATAAAACATAACCCCCTGAGAAACACAATTACTAAAATTTATTAATACTTCAAACTCTCCCAATCATAATAAAAAAAGTTTTTCATGATGAGTATTTGTAACACTTACCAGTTATACCCTCTGCTAGAAGATCTGTCATTTTGCAACACGATGCCAAAAGCTTAGTGGTAAATTCATCTAGAAGCATTATCTTAAAATGAATATAAATTAAGAAATACTATCAGCATTTGACTGCCAAGAATTCACAAAAGACAGAATTTAATGCATTAAACCTACTCAAACTTATAAACTTTTTATAACATAAAATTAAAATATTAGGACAGTGGGCAAAATTATCTCAATTCATTTAACTTGCATGACCTAGAAATTTATTTCCTCAATATACGGACATATGATATTATACGTAAGTAAGCAAATAGAAATATTCTCATTTTGAAGGAGAGAACTTGTTCATTTTAAATGTATGTTATGTTTAACACCAAATTTTCTTAAAATTATAAAATGCCACTTGTAGAATAATAATTGTTCTAGACACCGTTTTAAGCATTTTACATGGATTAATTCATTTAATATTTACAACTACCCTATGAGGTACTTCCATCCCCACTTTAACGATAAGGAAACAGAGGCACAGAAATGTCAAGTAATTTGCTCAAGAAGCCACAGTTAATAGGAGGTAAAGCTAGGATGTGAACGCAAGCAGTATGGTTCTAGACCCTATACTTTTATAGAAGTATAGTAAGTAAAATATATAGAAGTCCTCAATAAAGGCTTCTAGCTTCATGCAAATTCTATGTGAGTATGCAAATTCTACCTTCCATTCGCCTTCTTTCTTGCAGTCATCAAACACTGTTGCTTTTATCTCTGCAAAGAAAAAGAGAACTATTTAGGAATCTTAATCAACAGTCAGAATAACTACTCAAAATGTCCAAGATGGCTGGGGAAATATCAACTGGAATTGCTCAGCTACATAAAAAGCATATTCACTTGTTAAACTCGAAGTAAAAATCCAGTTTGCTTTAATACATAACCTATATGGTACATTTAAACTGTAATATATTTTTAATCTTTGAGAATAAAAATATTATTAAAAAGGCTAGGGACTTCCCCGGTGGCGCAGTGGTTAAGAATCCGCCTGCCAATGGCAGGGGACACGGGTTCAAGCCCTGGTCTGGGAAGGTCCCACATGCCATGGAGCAACTAAGCCCGTGCGCCACAACTACTGAGCCTGCGCTCTAGAGCCCATAAGCCACAACTACTGAAGCCAGTGCACCTAAAGCTCATGCTCCTTCACAAGAGAAGCCACGGCAATGAGAAGCCCTCGCACTGCAATGAAGAGTAGCCCCAACTCGACGCAACTAGAGAAAAGCCTGCACGCAGCAGCAAAGACCCAACGCAGCCAAAAATAAATAAATTTTTTTAAAAAAGGTTAACATATTTAAAACATATTTAATTATATATTAATAAACGTATTTATTATATAATTTAAACATATTTAATTATATAAACATATCTGGAAATTATTTCTGAAAGTAGTATCTGACTTGGTTTTTCCTATTTACTTAAATCCTAAGTAAACAAGATGAAAACAAGAAACTGGGACTTCCCTGGTGGTCCAGTGGTTAAGACTCTGCACTTCCACTGTAGGGGGCAAGGTTCGATCCCTGGCTGGGGAACTAAGATCCCACATGACACCGTGGCCTGGCCAAAACAAAAACAAAAAACCCACAGGAATAGCCCTAACTGGCTCATTGCTAAATTACATCTGACAATCAAAACTAGATAAGTAAGTTTCTTCCTGATTTACTACAATTTTCAAAAATGTGTCACAGCATTAGGATACAAATATTCAGAATTTATTTATAATCAGTAAATATTTATTAATGTGTTCCTTGCAATGATTTTCAAAATTAATCTAAACATATTTTAAATTACTAAATAAAATACACATAGGCAATTCACACAAATACCTGTTATTCTACTTTGTAAGATAAAAATTTCCCACATTTAATGTTTTATTAATTCTCAGTTAACTTTGAAAACTATAGTAATGTAACACATAAAATACAATTAAATGTAAATTACAGTAACTCTTGTTTTTCATAAATTCTTTTTTTAAATTTATTTATTTTGTTTACTTTTATTTTTGGCTGTGTTGGGTCTTTGTTGCTGCACGTGGGCTTTCTCTAGTTGCAGTGAGCTGGGGCTACTCTTCATTGCAGTGCGTGGGTTTCTCATTGCTTTGGCTTCTTGTTGTGAAGCACGGGCTCTAGGCACGCGGGCTTCAGTAGTTGTGGCACGCGGGCTCAGCAGTTGGGGCTTGTGGGCTGTAGAGCACAGGCTCAGTAGTTGTGGCTCACGGGTCCAGTTGCTCTGTGGCCTGTGGGATCTTCCCAGACCAGGGCTCGAACCTGTGTCCCCTGCATTGGCGGGCAGATTCTTAACCACTACACCACCAGGGAAGCCCTATTAATTCTTGATAATGAGATACTTATATAATTCATTTAAATTTTCTTTTTCTTAATTTATATTTAAGTTAATGCTTTTGGAAATTTACCAACAAGTTTTTGGCACCATGTTAAAAAATGACATGTCCAAGCAGAGGGTATATTTAATAAGGGTTACTGATACTCATCACCAGAATTGTGATCTGAAAGGTTTTATTGTGATTGAGAAGGTGTGAAAGTGTTAAGATATATTGAGGCTTATATATGTCTGTTGGGAAGATTATGATGTTATATAAGATTTATGGCAAAAGCCTTAAGTATTTAACCATAATTTAAGCCTAAAGCAGTGGATTCTGGTATTCTACAGGCAAAGAGGAAGGATTTTCTCAAGTAGCACTGAGGCACTGAAACATTATGGTACTTCCCTTTCTAAGCTTGCTTTATTCCTGTATATCTAAAACAAGCTGAAAATCAAAGACATCTTGCTAATTTTTGCCGAATTTATGTCTTTTTCTTAAGAAATGAATGCTCATGGAATTTATGATGGAACAGACTGAACAGCTCCCTAGCCGAACTCATTCCAGTCTTTACCACCTTAGAAACTGCACTGTCATATATGGCAGAAACTAGTCACATGTGGCTACTGAGCACTTGAAATGTGGTTAGCCCGAACTGGGATGTCCTGCAAGTATAAAATACACACCAGATTTCAAAGACTTAGTACAAAAGGAAATTTAAAATATCATTTTGTATGTTGATTACATGTTTCAATGATAACATTTTGGATAGATCAGGTTAAACAAAGTATATTTTAAAAATTAATTTCATGTTTCTTTTCACCTTTTTTTTTTTGATTTGGCTATCAGAAAACTTTAAGTAACATATGTGGCTTGCCGTTATTTCTAACTAGAATCTGAGGGTACCTTAGAATCTGAGGATACCAAGCCAGTCAGTGTTAGCATCTCAAAAATAAATGATAAAGAGATAACTAGTTTTGTGGACAGAGATTAGGGGCATACATGAAAAGTGACGTGGTTACAGGTAAAATGTGTTTGGAGGAGTCAAAGGAAATCACATCAACGAATATTACAGAACTAAAAAGGTATTTCCTCTAATTATTAATGAGAATTATTTAACCTTATAATCCATTTCTCTTGCACCCTAAATATGGATACATCCCAAGATTCAATTCTCTTACTTTTGCTCTGCTTGCTCTATACTCTTCCTCAGAGACCATACTCATCATCAAAGTTCCCTCTAACAGATCTGCCCTTTAATTTTTCCCCCAACTTTATTGAGATATAATTAACATATAACATTTTGTAACTTTAAGGTATATAATGTGTTGATCTGATACACATATACTGCAATATAACTACCTCTGTAGTGTTAGTTTACACCTCCATCACCTCACATAATTACCATTTCTTTTTTGGGGTGAGAACATTTAAGATCTACTCTCTTAGCAACTTGCAATTATATAGTACAGTACTGTTATCTATAATCACGATGTTGTGCATTAGATCCCCAGAACTTACTCATCTTCTAACTGGAAGTTTGTACTCTTTGACCAACTTCTCCCTATTTCCCCCTAACCCACAGGAATCCTTCAATTTTCCACAAATCCTCATCTCTCCTTGGACTTCTTTCCATTACACAATACAGGTTTAAGCACCTATGTGCCTCAAATTGAGATTAAGTGCCCTAAAAACTGCTCTAGACTTCTCCATTTCTATGAGTTTTATTGTCATCTTCTTAGTCATAGTCTTCGGCTATTTCCTCTTTCCTCCATTTCTAATCATTAGGCTGTACTGACTGTTCTTTCTGGTGACTGCTGCTGTCACCAGCATTGCCTTGATTCTCATCATCTCTCATTGAACTACTGCAATAATCTCCTGTCTGGATTTCCTGCTTTCTAACTCCAACCCCTTTACCTTTCCCAATCCATTTTTCACACTGTTGTCAGAGTCATCTTCCTGAGGCACAGCCCTGTTATATCAATACCCACCTCAAAATTCCCTCAAATGCTCACTGTTATCTACAGAATAAAATCTAGACTCTTACTATTCAACATCCTCCATCAACTGGCCTCCACCTAATCGCTAAATTAATCTTCCACCAGTCCAGATGGTACCCAATTAATGACCTATTAATACCAATTACTCTATCTTTGCTCCTTCTGTTTCTCCTATATATAAAAGGAAATGTATTTAAAACTGTAACACGAAAGAGGATGTGAAAACACTGAAAGGAAAAATAAAAGGAGAACTAACAAAGTAGTGTATAGCATCAGCAATGCCAAGGTATACTTGCACAACTATCTTTAATCACAGAGAAACTAATAAACCTGATAAAAATGCAAGAAAAACTGATTTGCCTGGAAAACAGGAAATGAACAGGTAAGAATCTTTACAAAGGTACTCCCAGGGGCCTGGGACAGAGGTAAAAGTAATACTCATTACTAGTCGAATAAAAACAGATTGACCTGCGCTTCCCTGGTAGCGCAGTGGTTAAGAATCCACTTGCCAATGCAGGGGACACATGTTTGAGCCCTGGTCCGGGAAGATCCCACATGCCACAGAGCAACTAAGCCCGTGCGCCACAACTACTGAGCCTGCGCTCTAGACCCCACGCGAGCCACAACTACTGAAGCCCGCACGCCTAGAGCCTGTGCTCCACAACAAGAGAAGACACCGCAATAAGAAGCCTGAGCACCACAACGAAGAGTAGCCTCCACTCGCCACAACTAGAGAAAGCCTGCACACAGCAACGAACACCCAACTCAGCCAAAAATAAAAATAAATAAAATAAATAAATTAAAAACAAAAAACAAAAAACAGATTGACCTGTTCATGGGAAAGACCACTTAGGGCTTTCAAGGTTTATTGTTTAAAAATTTTATGAAACGGACTTCCTTGGTGGTCCAGTGGTTAAAACTTTGCCTTCCAATGCAGGGGGTGTGGGGTCGATCCCTGGTTGGGGAGCTAAGATCCCACATGCCTCGTGCCAAAAAACCAAAAAACATAAAACAGAAGCAATATTGTAACAAATTCAATAAAGACTTTTAAAAAAATGGTCCACGTCAAAAAAATCTTAAAAAAAAATTTATGAAACAATATGAACAATATGAAAACTGAAGACTAGTATAAGACCACCTAAATATATACAAAGGCAAATATTAAAGCAATTATTTCTAGGTAGAAATTTAGTAAATTCTATATCTATTCTTCAAGCAAATACTTTACAATTAAAAGTCTGAAGGGGGACTTCCCTGGTGGTCCAGTGGTTAAGAATCCACGCTCCCAATGCAGGGGGCCCGGGTTCCATCTCTGGTCAGGGAACTAGATCCCACATGCCGCAACTAAAAAAGATCCCGCATGTGGCACCAAAGACCCCGAGTACCGCAACCAAGACCCGGCGCAGCCAAATAAATAAATATTTTTTAAAAAACCAACAAACAGCCTGAAGTGTTCCTCTCTTAAACATAAGGGTGTAAAGGTAAAAAGCCACCACTATAAAATTGCTTGATGGCAATGTAAGTCAGAACAGTACTTACTCTGGGGGAAAGGGTGGAATTTGGCCTTAGAAGAGTTATGGGGTGCTTGGAAACATTCCATACCTCAATCTAGGTGGTAGTTACATGAATAAAAATTTATCCATCTGGGACTTCCCTGGTGGCACAGTGGTTAAGAATCTGCGTGCCAATGCAGGGGACACGGGTTCGAGCCCTGGTCCAGGAAGATCCCACATGCCGTGGAGCAACTAAGCCCGTGTGCCACAACTACTGAGCCTGTGCTCTAGAGCCCGTGAGCCACAACTACTGAAGCCTGCGCGCCTAGAGCCTGTGCTCCACAAGAGAAGCCACCACAATGAGAAGCCCGCACACCACAACAAAGAGTAGCCCCTACTCGCCACAACTAGAGAACGCCCACGCACAGCAACAAAGACCCAATGCAGCCAAAAATAAATAAGGACTAATAGCTAACTAATAAGGACCTACTGTATAGCACAGGGAACTCTACTCAATACTCTGTAATGACCTACCTATATGGGAAAAGAATCTAAAAAAAAAAAAGTGTATATATATATATGTATAACTGATTCACTTTGCTGTACGCCTGAAACTAACACAGTATTGTAAATCAACTATACCCCAATAAAAAAAAATTAAAAAAAAATTTATCCATCTGCACATTTAGCATTAGTGCACTTTACGCTAGCATTATACTTAATGAAAACTTTAGGAACAAGAAAATGACTTCCTTTCAGCACTGTTCTTGTAAGTCCCCAAAACGCTGATGACTGCTGTTTGAGAAGGAGGAAAAAAAACCTTTCGGCTTTAGTAGCTCAGCACTGCTACAGCATGTCTGAACAATTTAGCTCCAACCTACCTTTTAGTCTTCATCCCCCTATTTCTTGCAACAAATACTCTGTACTCAAACAAAAGGAATTATTCCCTCTTCCATAAACAATCACATACTTTCACATCTTTGGGTCTTGGCTCAGATTTCCCTGTCTGGCAAAATCCTACTACCTTTCACTGTTACCTCCTATTTGGAGTCTTCCCTGATCCACTCGCAGAGAGGAAATAATTCCTTTTTCTTCTCTTCTCCCATGAAACTTCTTCATGCTGCTAATATAGCACTTAGTACCTATGTACCTGTCTCCTCCCACTGAATTGTAAACTCCAGGAGGTCAAGGAGTATGCACCTAGAATAGTGGGCAGCACAGGGTAGTCAATAAATACTGATTTAAAAGAATACATGACTCTGCAAATATCCAAAAAGTAAAAGAAGAGAATTTTGCTCAACAAGATAAAGAAGTGACCAGAATGAAAAAAGACATTAAACAAAGATAATTGATTAAAACAAAAAACAAAAATATATTTTATACATGCCTATATTTGCATAAATAAGTTCTCAAGGAATTTATAAGAAACCTGAGTGGTTGTCTCTGGAAAAGGAGTCTGGGGTCTCGGTAGGGATGAAGATTAATTTTATTTTACAATCTTTTCTGTTATCAAAATTTTTTTGCCACATCAAGGTATTTAAGAATGATTAAAATTGTTAATTACAAAGATTTCGAAGGAGGAGGAAAAAGTTATGTTAATGTTAACTGTTTAAAAAAAGGAAGTCACAAAATGACAAATAATAAAAAAATATATCTGAAGCTATATAAGGTCTAGAAGAAAAATGTGAAAAAAACCCAAAAAGCTTATGATTTAATGTGTAAAGAATTGGCTTAGATAAATACATTCTGATTACTTTTATTTGTAATTTTACTAGGTTCATTTTCTCTAACATTTCCTCTAAAATATACAAGGTGAATTACAGACATTAGACTATTGCTTATAGACAAGAGAGAAAATAGGCTATACTGAATAAGGAAAAAAACGTCATAGGTGGCTTCAACTTGCTTTATGGTCGATTTAATTATTATCATATTGCTGTGTGTTTTTCAAATAAAGTTCATCAAATTTTTATTTAAAATCTTTTATCAGTGATATTTTTATTACCATTCTCCCCCTGTAGCAAAAAGTGGCAAATGAGCAATACCAAGCACTAGAAACTTTTACTGATTTTAAGTACGAGAATTAGTTTTGTAAATAAATGTAGCCCTTTGCATTCAAATATTAAATTTTTAAAAGGGGTTTTAATGTGGTCCCTAAAGGCTGATTCCTTCTCATGTTTTGTGGTCCCTAAAGGCTGATTCCTTCTCATGTTTTGTGGTCCCTAAAGGCTGATTCCTTCTCATGTTTTGTGGTCCCTAAAGGCTGATTCCTTCTCATGTTTTAGGTCTCAGCTCAAATGTCACCTACACAGAGAAATGTTTCCTGATCCACCTACCTGGACCAGTCCCTTTCTATATATAGATATCACAGACTGAAATAATCAAGTTTATTCTTTGTTTACATACTTATTTTCTATTATTCCCCACTTGAATGCAAGATTCAAGAAGGCTGGGAACTTGTCTGCCTTCTATTGCTGTATTCCCATAGGAATTCAATAATATTTATTGAATAATGGGGGAAAATTACAAAACTGATCTACTGTTTTCTTTTCCCCACTGCTTACTTTTCACAAGCATTATTATCCATTGCATTCTGCCAGGGCCTGTTTGGAATTTAAAGCTCTAGAAGAGGGCTTCCCTGGTGGTGCAGTGGTTAAGAATCCGCCTGCCAATGCAGGGGACACAGGTTTGAGCCCTGGTCCGGAAAGATCCCACATGCCGCGGAGCAACTAGACCCGTGTATCACAACTACTGAGCCCATGCACCACAACTACTGAAGCCCATGCGCCTAGAGCCCGCGTTCCGCAGCAAGAGAAGCCACTGCAACGAGAAGCCCTCGCACGGCAACCAAGAGTAGCCCCCGCTCACTACAACTAGAGAAAGCCCACACATAGCAACGAAGACCCAACGCAGCCAAAAATAAAATAAATTAAAAAAAAAAAAACCACGAATCTACTTTCTACTAATCTCTATAGATTTGCCTATTCTGGACATTTAATATGAATGGAGTCATACAATATGTGGTTCTTTACAACTGGCTTCTTTTCATTTGGCATAATGTTTCAAAGGATCATCAATACTGTAGCATGTTTCAGTACTTCCTTCTTTTTTATTGCCCAATAATATCCCATTGTATGGACATAACCACATGTTATTTATCCATTCACCAGTCCATGGACATTTGGGTTGTTTTTGACTTTTTGTCTATTAAGAATTATGCAGCTATGATAATAGATGTATCAGCTTTAACATCTGTTAAAGAGATAGTAATTCTTATTGTTTTGATATTTGTAAAGAATAGTGCCTGGCACAGAGTTATGTTCAAAAAACATTAATTCCCTTCTCCCTACTTTACAGGTAAAATGAAGGTTAAGTTATTTATCTTTCTAACCTGACCTAACTATACTATCTTCACCCTAGCAAAACCTTTTCCCAGTCAAATATATGATTCTCCTACCTCTGAGGAGATTCCTCCATCATTTCTTTCAGACTTTGTCATCTTTTGCTAACAGAACTCAGAGGCTCCCACTTCTCTTTCTCTCTCTAATTAAACTAAGTATTGAATGAATATCATCTTATCTTTTAGTTATGTTCCTATTGCCACAAAAATTAGAAGAACTATTTTTTTTAATCTGTATAACACTTCCTTCCATTCAGTGTCCCCTCTTCTTTATCTTACACTCTATGTGGGTATCCTGGTGCTACCTCAAGTTAACAGCACAAGACGGAAATTTTGTTACCTGTAAACGCTCCCTCTTGCCTAGTTTCCATGCTATCAATACCGAGGTTACTATCATTAACCTTTTTTTTCTGATAAATGCTGATGTTAAGGACCATCTTGGAAATTATACAACACAATTCATTACCCATTTTCATATAAATGTATTTAAATGCCACTGTGATTTTAAAACATTACCAAACCTTAAAAGGGACCCATGTAAATTCTGAAAAACAAAATGCTAACCTTATAATTATCCAATTAAAAAAATACTTTCATAACTTTTTTTCCCCTTCTATTTATACCTTTGTTTTTAGTATGTTAAGCAGTATGCCAGTTACCGATTTGGAGTTTTAATTTTACACCGGAACTCTGTGACTCCCATAATTTTGTTAACTCAGTCACTATTTCTGTTCCTTGCTCAACAAGCTGGAGCCAGAAATACTAATTGGATGTTACCTCTTTTCCACTACTAGACCATAATTACTTTGAGCCCAGCAATGCCAAACAATGATGGTTCTTCCTGTTTGGCGGTTTCATTCCTTCTCTAAGCTGGCAGACCTAGATTTGGAGTGATATTTATGAAAGTCGTAGATGATACAGCAGAATGGCAGAATATCAGTAACCAATAAGTATTATAGTACAGTCCTAGCAGAAAGGAGTGGCTCCGAGAGTGAAAGGAAGAGGTGAAGGTGCAGATTTGCCCCGAGATTTAATCATTCCGATGGTCCCTTCTCAAGAACTCTTTAGAAAGTGGGTTCTTCTAGAAGGGAAGAAGGGTCTGTTTAACAGTGAGGTTTTCTTTTTGTTTTTTTAAAGGACAAGCATTGTAAAGTACGGTTAGTAAAACTCTCGCTGATACTAAGACGAATAAGCAGAGTAAGCAGTCTTGGAAAACTCAAGTGTGGGGAGAAGGGGAGGGGCGGGATAGAGAAACACAGCGCTCAGACTGTCTCGCGTGGAGAGACATCGCCGACTGGTGGGGCCCCGGCGGCAGCGCGAGCGAGGATCCGCGCAGGGGCCGCCGCCGGAAAAGTCGGGCCCGGGGCCGCTCACGCAGGGCGGGGTTTCGGGGCCAGAGCCCGGCCGAGCCCAGCCCAGAGGATGCCGGACGCCTGCGAGAAGGCCGCGTCCTCCCACACCCCGCCCATCGTTGGTGCTGCCAGAACGAGGGCTGGGAAGGAAAGCAAGAAGAAGTGCTAACATGGACGTGGGAGCCAAAGCAACGAGTGCCCGTGGCGGCTCCCCAAGAGACTGCTGGTCTGGGGCAGGAAAGCAAGGCCCGGCGCCGCGGCCTCCTGGCCTTCCCTCTCTCAGCCCCTGCCCCACCGCACTCACTCTGCCACACGATGCTCTTCAGCCCCCGGTCCGTCACCGGCGGCGCCATCTTCCCAAACACCGCTGAGGACCAGCCGCTGCCTCCCACTCGCAACCCACCTCAGCTGTTAGAGGGGGTTCGGGCGGGCCCCGCCCGTCGCTGAGGAGAAGGCCCCGCCCACACCCACGGGCCGCGCCCTCCGGTGACGTCACGGGCGTCCGTAAGGGGATTCCCGCCCACCCCTGGACTGAGGCTGCGCAGTGCGGGTGGACTCTCCTTGGGCAGTTGCGCGCCCTCTAGCGGGAGGCTGTCAACCGAATTTCGACGTCCTGGGACGTCAGAAAGCGAAAGTGTACCGACGGATTTTGAGCTAATACCATTTTAAGAAATCCCGAATTCACGCATACGATTCATGAAAAAGGAAGGGATCCTTCGCTTTACAAAAGAGTTCTTCACTTTGCGAAGCTGCTTGTAATAGACTCTTCACTCAGTCAGCTACCGAATAGAAAATTTAGCCTCCCAAAAGTTTATTTAATTCATTTTTCAAGGACATAATCATTGTATAGAACTATGAGGTGCCGTCCACTGTGCCCAGAACTCTGCAGGCCTTTCAGGAAAGTCAAAGAAAGGAGACCCACTAATGAAGAATTTAAAATCTAATTAGCTCAATTCCTGGCATGCCGAAGGAAGTCAAAAACTGGTTGAAGTAGTGAATGCCTTAATGGTGACAATATACATAAATGAACCAATAAAATAATAATTATTCAACAAACATAAATTCATGTGGGAGGGGCTATCAATGCTTTAGGATTTAAAAGAAGGGAATTATTGCTGATTCACAAAGGAGGTGATTGGAACTCAGACTTAGAAAGTTTAGGCAGAGATCTATTTCCTGAGATGCTTCTTTTGAGACTTGAAATCAAAGCAATCATAGGGGAATTCCTCGGCGTTCCAGTGGTTAGGACTCCCTGCTTTCACTGCTGAGGGAGTGGGTTCAATCCCTGGTCCGGGAACTAAGATGCCGCAAGCTGCGTGATAAAAACAAAAACAAGTAGTCAATCATGAATTAAAAGAGTTTAGTTGCTGAGAACCGCTCCCCGCAACTGTAACATAACCATCGTATACTGGTGGAAAGTAGACTTTCCCACACCCATTTGCAAAGAATCAATGGTTCAAGTCGGTCACATAGGGAAGTGCAAATGGTTAGTCACTACTAGTAATAACAATGGCTAACATTTACTGAGGGCTTACTATATGCCAGGCACCAGGCTAAGTGGATTCTCTCATTGATGCTCAAAGCAACCCTTACAGACAAGGAACCTAAGGCTTAGTGAAGTTAAGTAACTTGCCAAGGATGCACAGCTAGTGGTGCAGTGGGAACGAGAAATCAGGCTTGAGCTACACAGAAAGCAATAGGGCAGTCTGTGGGATAACTGGCAATTTTTGCTTTTTAGCTTTTTAGGAGAGAGAAGGAGAATGAAGAATAAAAACAGCCATAGGGCTTCCCTGGTGGCGCAGTGGTTGAGAATCTGCCTGCCAATGCAGGGGACACGGGTTCGAGCCCTGGTCTGGGAAGATCCCACATGCCACGGAGCAACTGGGCCCGTGAGCCACAATTACTGAGCCTGCGCGTCTGGAGGCTGTGCTCTGCAGCAAGAGAGGCCGCGATGGTGAGAGGCCCGCGCACCGCAATGAAGAGTGGTCCCCACTTGCCGCAACTAGAGAAAGCCCTCGCACAGAAACGAAGACTCAACACAGTCATAAATAAATAAATAAATAAATAAAAGAACGTGAATTTCTTAAAAAAAAAAAAAAAAAGAATCTCCAACAATCTCTGATGCTTGCAACATTCACATGCTCTACACTGTTCAAAAAAAAAAAAAAAAATGGGTTCAAGCAAAACCTATGGCATGAATGGTTTTTCCATGCAAGTCTTGTATGGGCCAAGCTGGAGCTCTGGCCTCTTTCAAACATATTTTGAATGGACTTAGGTGGTCAGAATTTAAACAAATGCACATATTACATTCCTCTCCCTTTTCAATTTTAAATCAGATTCTGCTTAGTGTACCCGGGTTGAGGTCCCAGGGATAAGAAAAAGACAAAGTACAGACTCACCCTTCTAAAATGGAGCTCTTTGCCCTAGAGGGTCAAACCAAGACAGAAGAGTGATGTGGGTGGAAGTGCCTCCATCCTCTACCCTTGAGGAGAATGACCAGGTGCCATGGGATAACATAGAAAGGCCCTTCTGGGTTGGAAGTTTGACTTGGGTCACATGGGGTATAGCTATGACTCATGCCCCTGAAGGCCAGATTCCAAGGTGGCAGTGTGAAATAGTGGAGCAAATGTGGGTGTCAGCAGCATGTAGACATGGGTCCACAAACCCTGGCTTTGCCTCTAATTAGTAGTGTGACTTGAAACACTCCAGTGTCATTGCATTTATTTGTTGAATATGAGTATAATATCTCAAACTTCACAGCAACCCAACAAGATGATAATCTTTATTGCCATTTTACATATGTGAAAACAGATTCAGAGAAGTTAAATCACGTAAGACCTTAAGATGGCTCCAAAACCGTTTCCCTTTCCGTCGTACCACATTGCCTAACCTCACTTGCTCCCCTAGTTTCACATAACCTCCCTGAGCTGTCTCTCTAGTCTCCTTTAGTTGGTTTGCCTAAACAGATTGAACAAGGAACTTGAATTCCCTAAACACGACACAGCAGAATGGAAGGTAAAATCTACCAACGCTGGTCAGAGATGAAAAATCTGCTTTGCATAATTTGTAGAGCTGATAAACAGCTACAATGATTGAGGGCTGAATGTAAAAGCTCTTGAGTTAGGGCAGATCACTCTCTCACCATCCTATTCCCAGGTCTTCTTCTCTAATAATTTATCACTTAATCATGATAACCCAGAGAAATATTTTCCATAAAAATATCATGGATTAGCAGGTATGATCAATGGCCCCCTGATAATTTGTGTTTCAACTGATTAGCTGTGAGAACATGGATGAATTCCTTGACCTTTCTGGGTCTCATTTTTGTTATATGTATAAAGGAATAATATTATTATCTAGCTCACAGGGTTGTTATGAGAATGAAATGAGTATGTGAAAAGCACTTAGAAGCATGTAGTATGTGCTACATCCATGTTTTGATTTTATGTTCACCCAGTGGGTACCACATTGTCTTCTGTGGAATTCTGACCAAAGCAGCCCAGACTTAGATGCCTAGCTAAGTAGGCAGGCCATTTCATTTTCTGTGTTCTGGTATTTATAGGGTATGAGTGTACTGGTCCCAACCCCCTAGTGTCCTAGAACCAGGGATCCTGGCCTTCCATTTGGCCTTTGCCCTCGGCTCTTTGGCTGTTCCAGTCAGCCATGGACACAACTCTTTTCAGAGGGCACACCCTGCCAGCAACCGGGCTCAGCACGCAGTCTCACATGGGGCTCTGAACCACAGCCCAGAACGCTGCCTCAGTTCATGGTTGCCCTCACAGGACATGGACCCACTCTGAACCCTCCATATCTTCTCACCAATCTTTCCTCACATGCCACAGCCCTCTATCTTCTGTTAAGTTAATTAAACAAGGAGGCCATTAGACTGAGGTCATTCTCATACCTTAGCTGCCTTCGTTACCAAACAAAAACCTAAATCTGTAAGGGTCTCGAGGTTAAGAAATCAAAATCTAAGGACAACCAATCACAAACAGCCAACTAGGGTTTCCCAAATAAGGCAACCACTGTAGCTATATAGCTATTGGCCATAGCTTTAGAGCCAATCAAATAATATCCTTGCTTTGCTTCTGCTTCTTCTCAATAAAAGCCCCACCACCACCAACCCCTGCCCCCAGCACCTGTCAGTGGAGCGCTCCTAACCATTTCTGTTTTGGTGCTGCTGAATTTGAATCAATTTCTCCTCAAATAAACTCTTAAAATTTTTAATATGCCTCAGTTTATCTTTTAACACGTCTCAGCTTCCCATCACTGAAATGTTGCTTCAAGGAAGAACTCACCAAGGCAAGCCTTTTAAGGTTCCCAAACCTGGCTGCATGTCAGAATCACTTGGTGAGTTTGTTAAAAATATAGATTCCCAGGCCTGGTCCCAAACCTGCTGGGTTAGAAACTCCAGGGGTGGTACCCGGAAATCTATATTAAGTAATGAGTTCCCCAATTGATGTCGATACACCTAGCCCGACTCCTGTTCAGACACTGGTATTTAGGAACAAAAGTGAACTAAAACTCGGCCTTCCTCTGTGTGTGCTCTGTGACACAGCAAATTCCATTTTTCGGGATCTGTGTCTTTGTCTATGTCCTTTTCAAGTGCAGTTGCTCTGGGGAGTATCTCTCATCAGTCTTACACAGAAAGGGAAAGCAGACATAGAAAAGGAAGTTTGCTGCTCCCTCCTAGTGTACCTCAAGCCTAATTCCACGCTCCAGTTCCCTCTGGGCAGAGTTTTATGGCTGTTCCTAACAACAGACATTCTTAGTTCCACAGCTATGCTTCTGGGGAGTAAACACTTTAGTTACGTGTGTGTTACACAAGTCCTACTCGCACTATCTTTTAATAAGGTTACTGGCATTTGAAGGACAAAATTTTTTTAGGTACAACAGATTTATATTATATATCATTGCCTTTTCTCTCCAAAGATTCAAAAAAAAAAGCAGTTAGAGTGTAAGCGGGGGATACAGCCAGCAAGACTGATGGTCCTTCCCTATGTCACTGCCACCGTTTGAGGCTCTGGTCCTGGCTGTCCCTCCATCTGAAATCTTTGCTCATTCAAAAACATGACCACAGTCCTTCCAGCAACAGGCCAACAGCTCTGCTTTCCCAGACACACACACATAGGTCTCATCACACGATGCTTTGGCTTGGTGAAGGCTGCAAGTGGCTCAGCTTCCTCCTAACTTGAGCTGAGGGTGTTTGTTACTACAGGTGGCCCTGGCAGCTGCTGCTATCCAACCTCGGCCAAAGTCCTGGTGGAGGTTCGTCTTGGGTGAGTGCTGTCTATGTGTGGTGGCTTGATTTCGACTTCTCTGGGAGTGGACGTGTCCAACTCTTGAATGGCTAGATCACCGCACGGCAAGTGCTGGGGTCGATGAAATGCTTATGAAGTGGGTGTGCTGAAGTCTGTAGTATGTCTGGATGTGAAATCTCAAAGAATTTCTGCTAAGCAGAACTTTCACATTCCCAGGACTTTCCCAGTGTGCTGGCTCACTCTGGCAGCCTTCCAGAGGACTTTCTGGATTCATTTCTCTACTGAGTCCTCTCCGCAGCCGATCTTGAACTCCTGTGCAGGTGAGGACACACCTTCCTGCAGGAAGTGGAGCTAGAGTGGTTCTTCTAAAGGCCAAAAGGGCTTGTCCTATCCTAGAGGCATTTTGTACTCTAATAGATCTTTTCCATCTCTAATCACACTAACAATTGAGGAAACTCTGAAAAAGATATGGGAAGAATTTTTTTAAAGCAAAGCAAAAAAAAAAAAACAACTTTGCCTTTGAATCATACCATTTCAATTTAAATTACTCACTAGTCAAGTCTCTGCTTTTATCCATGATTCACTATGTCACTCCGCATTTCTCTTCCCTCTGTAAATCACTGAAAAGGCAAAGAAGGGAAGAAGTGAAATGCATTAAATTTGCAGACATTTTCTTAAATTAAAAAGCCCGTAAATGTCTCTGAGGTTCAGATTACCATTTTGATTTGAAATGCTATTTTTGCAGCACTTCACAGAAAATAAACAGAAAATTAAGAGAATCTGAACTGTTCAAAGGGCAAGAAGAAACTGACCAGCAGGTTCTAACTAAGCAGGGTGTTCTCTCTCCTGCCTGATGAAATGAATCCTCCCCAAGAGTCTCTTTGAGCTCAGATTACTGACCCAGGACAAAGAACTTTCCTCTCCACCCCCAGTCCTTTTATTAATTGAGCTTACTTTGGGCCTGTCATTGTGTCCTACAATTTATATCTCCTTTAATCTTCATAACATCTTATGAGGAGTTTTTTCCAATTTTCAGATGAGGAAACCTATACTTAGAATTGAAGCAAGTTGCCTCAGGGTAAGGGATAGTGGCCAAATTTGAACCCAGATCTGTCTCTTAAAAAAAATCCATTCATGCTGTTGAAAAGCTTTAGGATAATCCAAGAGTCAAGCAAGACCAAAAGTCCTAGACAAAAAGATTCCCAAGGCTTCCCTTAGCATATCTGGAGGCCCCATGTCAGCCAGGGACCTAATCTGACTAGTCCTGTGTACAGAGAGGAGAAATGCTGAAATTGGAAGCAATTTAGAATCTCTCCCTTAATACAGTGAATTCTGTATGATGTAGAGGCCCCCAAATACTCATTTTTTGAGAGTCTTGCAGGATTTCTACAAGGATCTCCTTAAAGAGGGGGTCAGATCTCTTCAGGTTGAAGACTGAAATCTTGCTAAGGAAGGGAGAAGCAACGATCAGAGCCAGCCCAGAGGGACAGAGGAAGGGGAGAGTAGTGACCTAGAGCAGTGTTTCTCAAACTTGGAGAGTCAGAATCACCTGGGAACCTGACAGAAACATGAAGGCCCAGGTCTGACCCACGTCAGCAGGCCTAGTCCTCTACATCCTTTATTAGCTCTCCAAGAGATTCTGATGCACACCAGAGTTTGAACACTACTGTCTAAGCAGTGATCCTCGAACTTGAACATGCATGTGAATCATCTGGGGATTTAGTAAATCTGGGTGGGGCCTAAGATTGTACGTTTTGAACAAGCGTTCTGGTGATGCTGATGAACAGCAAGGTTTAAGAGTAATGGTTTTCAAGCATTTTTTAAAAAAAAGTATTGCGACTCTTTCTCTAACAAAATCTTAGGGAAGGGACTTCCCTGGCGGTCCAGTGGTTAGGACTCTGTGCTACCAATGCAGGGGGCACTGGTTCAATCCCTGGTTGGGGAACTAAGATCCTGCATGCAGCATGGCGTGGCCAAAAACAACAACAAAACAAAATCTTAGGGAAGACCAGAATACAATACACCACTCCTCACCTCTTAGGGGCCCCCAAGACACTTCTACTACCCCTCTGTGGCTCAGGGGAAACACTGATTTAAAATGGCCATAATACTGGAAATAGTTTCCAAGAATGCAGACCCAGGCCCATGTACGTTTCACTGAAGACCAGGGCTTATGGTCATTAGCACTTTGGGAGTTTTTTAAAGTAATTTTTTATAATTTAGAACTTTCCTCACAGTTTTTTTTTTTTAACATCTTTATTGGAGTATAATTGCTTTACAGTGTTGTGTTAGTTTCTGCTGTATAACAAAGTGAAATCAAAAAGAGAAAAACAAAAACCGTATGCTAACACAGTTTGTTTTTAATAAGCCAGGTCTGTTTCCCTGTAGTCACTGGAAAGAGAAACTCTTTAAAAATTAATAGGGATTATTCTTATTTCAGACCTGTAGGTGGGGTAAGAATTAGAAAGCATGTGTCCTGTTGTGCTCAGAGAAGTAGTAGACTGGGAGAGGAAATACAGAACAGGCAGCGCAGAGAAGCATGTGTCCTGCCAGTGGAAGGAAGTGTCGGAGGGGAGCTGGCCCAGGCTGGGAGGCTGTCTGGTGGGCTTTACTGGTAGGAAGGCTTCATTTCCACTCGCACTCTCTGAAGTCAGCCACGTCTGATTATGTGTATGTGTATGTGTGTTTACGTGTCCCGTCTGTACTTTGGGGTTGATAATATACCCTGGGGGTTTTCCCACGACCCCAAATCAAGCAGGCCTTCCTCGTGAAGCAGTAGATGCTACTTATTGGGTCAGCACACACAGCTCTGTGTGGTCATCTCTGTGGCCCCAGCCAAGAGTAGCCTCTGTGGGGCACCCTGAATAGCCTAGACAGGATCAGCCATGAGCACACCTGAGTGGCAGTGAGGGTTATCTTTACTCCACCTGCCCTTTCAGCACCCCTTTTCCTCTGCTGGCCATGTCCACCCATGCAAACTGGAAGCAGACATCCTAGCTCTCTGCAGGCTGTTAACAGATTCCAACAGCTGACTACTAAAAGTGAGGTCAGGGGCTTCCCTGGTGGCGCAGTGGTTAAGAATCCACCTGCCAATGCAGGGGACACGGATTCAAGCCCTGGTGTGGGAAGATCCCACATGCCGCGGAGCAACTAAGCCCGTGTGCCACAACTACTGAGCCTGTGCTCTAGAGCCCGTGAGCCACAACTACTGAGCCCACGTGCCACAGCTACTGAAGCCCGGGCGCCTAGAGCCTGTGTTCCGCAACAAGAGAAGCCACCGCAATGAGAAGCCCGCGCACCGCAACAAAGAGTAGCCCCCGCTCGCCACAACTAGAGAAAGCCCGTGTGCAGCAACGAAGACCCAACGCAGCCAAAAATTAATTAATTAAAAAAAAAAAAAAGTGAGGTCAGACCAGCAGTATCGGCGTCACCAGCATCACCCGGACCTTGTTCGTAGTGCAAAGTCTCAGATCTTTCCTACACCTACCAAATCAGAATCTGGTTTTAACAAGGTCCCAGGTGATTCGGATGCACAATAAGGTTTGAGAAGGTCTGCTCTAAAGGAGCAGTTCTCAGCCTTGGCTACACTTTAGAATCACCCAAAGAGCTCTTAGAAACCCTGATGCCCAGACTTTACCCCAAACCAATTAAATCAGATTTTCTGGGGATAGAGCCCAGGCATCAATTACTCTTAAGCTCTCAAAGTGACTCAGTGTATAGCAGGGTTGGAAACCACTCTCTGAAGTGAGGGACGAAGAGGCTGCCTCTCTGAAACATATTTACATTTTCCTGTGGGACCCCGGAAGACTGAAAAAATTTCAGAATCCAAAGGAGTTCATCTCCACTGGTGGAATCTGAGGGGAGACAATCTAATAGGGGAGAAAATGTTATGGGAGAGGAGAGCAAGGACCCCTCACATCACAGAAAGAAAGCATTTGCCTTTCTAATTGAAGTCAGCTTTTTTTTTAATATCAAGGGCTGCACGAGCCTTTGTTGTTGCTGTTGTTGTTTTTAAATTTATTTTGGCTGCACCAGGTCTTAGTTGCGGCGCACAGGATCTTTGTTGCGGCATGCAGACTTAGTTGCAGCATGCACGCGGGATCTAGTTCCCCCACCAGGGATCAAACCTGGGCCCCCTGCATTGGGAGTGCAGAGTCTTACCCACTGAGCCACCAGGGAAGTCCCTGAAGAGTCAGCTTTGATCTTGACTTAAGTCACCTTAAAGAGCAACAAAAAAATTCCTTTCTACTGTATCCATGAGAAAAATGACTTACCCATTCCAAGTGTACTTCCAGAGCAGGTTACTGTAATAAATAAAAACACAAGTATTTAAAATACATTTATTGATGTATTTGAGATGGTGAAGATATAATTTAAGAAAGAATAAAAGGAAAGTGAACCAAAGAATGAATAAGAATCAGCTTAGGGGATACGAGAAGGAGATACCTGCTAACAGTATGAACTTGGACAAGTTACTTGACTTTTCTGTGCCTCAGTTTATTTGTTAAGTGGTAAGAATAAGAATGCCAGCCTTGGACTTCCCTGGTGGCGCAGTGGTTAAGAATCTGCCTGCCAGTGCAGGGGACATGGGTTTGAGCCCTGGTCAGGGAAAATCCCACATGCTGCGGAGCAACTAAGCCCGTGTGCCACAACTACTGAGCCTGTGCTCTAGAGCCCACGAGCCACAACTACTGAAGCCTGCGCACCTAGAGCCCATGCTCTGCAACAAGACAAGCCACCGTAATGAGAAGCCTGCGCACCGCAACAAAGAGTAGACCCCGCTTGCCGCAACTAGAGAAAGCCCACACACAGCAACGAAGACCCAATGCAGCCAAAAAAAAAAAAAAAAAAAAAAAAAATGTCAACCTCATAGGGTTGTTATAAGGGTCAACTGAGTTAATACATGTAAAGCCCTTAGAATAGTATCTGGCACACAGCACTCAATAAATATTAGTCATTATTATCATTTACAGTATCATCCTCATTATAGGATTAAGGCAGCATTGATATTGGAGAAAACACACACACACACATACACACACACACACCAAAAAACAAAACCAAAAACTTCCCCCAGATGCATGGTTTTTACTAGGGAGACAGAGCAAAGGTAGATTCCTTAACTTGAGTCTAGACACCCAACCCTTACTAAAGTGAAATGGCTACAGGCTTGAGATAACACCCCACCAAAGGTACTAGAGTTCCAACTAACAAACCATCAGAGGAATGACTCTCTCAGTTTTGAATTGTGAGTATGAAGTAGGAGAAAGAACAAAGACTTCCATCACTCACTTACTGGCTGTATAATCATAGACAAACACATACACTCTTTTATTCATTCTTTTTAAAATTTAAAATGTATTGGGCAACAGTTACATGCAAAGTACTGAGAGTCTAAGAGATTACCGTTTAGCAGAAATAACACACATTCAACTCACAGTAATATGGTGTGGTGAAGATAAGAGTGAGGTGGAGTCATAAAGGAGGGAGACGAACTCAGACTATGAGAATTGGAGAAGACTTCAGAGAGGAGGGGGAGTTTGGGCTGGTGGAGTTCCCTTGGTTGAGGTGGGGTGAAAATCCAGGCAAAGAGCGGAGTGCTGCATTACCTCAGAAACATGACGTGCCATGGTATGTGTGTGTGGCAAGGGCAGATGTGTGTGAATTGTTCCATGTGACTAGACTAGAGAATGGAGTCTTCTCAGGAGAGATGTTGCGGAATGAACCTAAAATTGTACTGTCCAATACAGTAGCCACTCACCACATGTAGCTATGAGCATTCCAAATGTGGCTACTCTGAACTGAGATATGCTGTATTAAATAAATGCACACAAGATTTTGAAGACTTAGTATAGAAAAAAATATATAAAATTTTTATATTGATTCCATGTTGAAAAGTAGAATATTTTGGATATATTGGATTAAAATTAACTAAAGTATATTATTAAATTAATTGCACCTATTTCTTTTTACCTTTTTAACATGGCTACTAGAAAATTTAAATTTTTCAAACTTGCATTAAATTTCTATTGGATAGTGCAGGTGTAGAAAGACAGATGGGGGACAGATTGTAAGGGACCTTAAATGCCATGCTCAGAGGATTGAATTTTATTCTATGGGGCAATAGAAAATTTCTGAGGATTTTGAAGCATGAAAGAAAGACAGTTGGGTCAGTGTCCTAGAATGACAACTCTGGCAATAGTATGAAGACTGGCAAGAGGGCAGGAGGACAGGACTGGTGTAGTAGTATAGGGGAGAGGTAGTAAGACCCTGAAATACTGAAGTAGCTATAAGAATGAAGAGAAGAAGTTGGATTTAGAAACCATCATGGAGTGAACAGGACAGGGCTGGGAGACTACTAAAACATGGAGAGTGAGGGAGAGGGAAGCTGACTCCTGGGTTTTCAGCTTGAATACTTGAAACAAGGATGACAGAAGATCAAAAACTGCAGAAGGTCAGAAATTCCTTTTGGCCTTGAGGAGTTGAAATGCCTGGGTCATATCTCTAAGTAGAGATAACACATTTGCATATGGATTTAGAGGTTAGAAGAAGAGAAGGGTTGCAGGTAGAGATTTGGGAGCCTCTGAGTCTCAGTCTGCTCATTTATATATTGGAGATAATAAAATCTGTTGAACCTACCTCATAGAGTTATTTTGAGCATTCAGTGAAATATTGAATATGAAAATGCTTGATAAATTTCAAAACATTATGCAAATATAGTGAAGTATTATTGTTGACCTGTAGGCTCTTCTTCCTAAGAGCTCATCCTCAGCCCAACAACCTATTCCTGGCCCTTCCCATAGGGCCATGCTTTGGGCCAGCTTGTCCTCTGGACAAGATAATGAAAAAGCAAGGAATCAGAGCATGACAACCAAGGACAGCAAGAACAGTCCCTGAAGAGGACCGGGCCTGGTTCCATCACCAGGAGCCATCTTGAACCTTCTTGTCACCAACCCATAATTGGAAATTTTAGATCCTGGTTATTAGTAAAGTTTCTGAGCCAATATTTATTCCTCTTCTTGTGTTCACCTGCAAAGTTCTAGGGCTTCATCATCTCTTCATTTTATCTTATTTTAGAAATATATGAAAAATACATGACTATGCCCTGGGCAAGGTAGCAGAACGTGTTGGAATACAGAGCAGGAGAATTGCTAATGTTTTTCTGCCAGCTCTGGTGAGATGGCAGTAGCTGACATTCGTGAGTTTTGTAATCACAGACTGTCTGCCCACTCATATTTCCAATCCTAGCTTATGATTTATAAATTTGTTTTTTTCCTGGTCCTCCAACTCTCCCTCAGTCATAAGTCTGAATCTGTGCAAATAAAGGTTCAAGTCTCTTATTTCAAACATTCAGGTTGTTTGTCATTATCTCTAACACTATGTTACAAACCTATCCCCAAATCTCAAGCAGAAAATCATTTTAAATCTGCTTTACTGTTTAAGCAGCAAGCATCTGGTCCTTTTTCTGAAGGAGAAAAGAGAGAGAGGGATGAGAGGAGTGTCTCCAAATCAAGTAATAATAAAGCATCACAATTCCAAAGAAGCTTGGGGTCCCCAGTAGCCAGAATCTGCCTGCAGGATGTACAAAATGTCATGCCCTCTTTGACCTTCCTACATAGCAAATAAGTGTGATTGTTCTGAGTCTTAATTCACAGACTGAGTTGAGGACTAGCTTTAAATAAAGGGTCATAATTTGCCCTACCTGAATATATTTTTTTTGGACAGAAAGTAAGCTTCAGTCCTGTCTCAGCAACTGGGGAGACCATCACGGTATATACATCCCCGCAGGGTATCTCGGTAATATCACAGAAACTGAGGCCAGCGCTTGGGGCACACGTGAAAATGCCTTTGGAACCATAGAGGTCAGTGCTGTAATTGGCGGAGCCCCTGGAGGCCTGCCAGTAGATTCGGATGCCATTAGGGCCCAGCCTATATAATTTCACCTCCAAAGGGCAGCAGGAACCTGAAGGATAAAACAAACAGAAACAAACACATCACTATTCCACCATCACCACAAACCTGGCCTTTGTTACTATGGGGAAACAACATAAGTAGCCTACTCAATAATAAATGATTAGAGCAAGATTTGAGGGAGTATTCAAGTTCCTTCTGTGGTGGGTCACATGATTAGAAATCCATGTGTGAGGGTGAGGTGGGGCATGAGTTTTTAATAGAGAACAATGGTGAGGCCAAAAGTCCACGCTTGGCAGATATGTATTGTATATGACTCAAACTTTATGAGTCAAATGTACAGAATTCTTGTCAAGATCCCTCATAATGCCCTATTTTCATATGATTTCAGTGGGATTCAATTTAAATATAATTAAGTGCATTCAGCATTAACTGAAAAGACCTATTTTGCTGAGCTGAGTAGCATGACGCCTGTCGCTGGTCCACTCTTCATCCATGCTAGCTGACTGGGTACTTTTCCTTTCTCCTTTCCTGAATACCTTGAGCAGGTCACATATTAGGTGTCAAATGGTAGATTCCTCAGTAACTAAAATAAATATGTTATTGTATAATAATAAAAAAAATTCAGTTACAGATAGACTTCTTTGATTTATTCTTTAAAAAAAAAAAAAAAAGGTTTTTTAGGTGTGAAGGTAAGCAATGGGCCATATTTCCAGAACTGGATATCAAGGTGAGAAATTAGGCAGCAAACCTAATGAAAGCTAATGGGCCAAAAGGAATGATAATCCAGCTTATGTATGTGTAGCACATTTTAAATGCTTTCATATCATGATCATTCCTATTTCTCTTACCAATGAGGAAACGGAATCAGAGAATAAGATAACGCAGTGCAGCTTAAGAAGCCAGGTCTTTAAACTCCTAGTTGGAGACTCACTCTACTACTTTTGGGATGCCAAAATTATATTTCAACTCTCCCACCCCATGCCTCGGGGAAGATACAGCTAACTGGTCATCGTACTGTCTCCCATTAAGCCTGAGAAGCATCCTCAGAAGATTTTTTCAAAACAGTTCTCCAAGCAGCCACTTCAGTGGACTAGAATTACACCAGAGAAATCTTATTTGCTAACCCTGTATCACTCCCTACTTCTCCCGCTATTTCCTAGTGACTTGGTCTTTGTGAAGAACAAGATGCAATACTGTGCTCTGTTAACCTGTTGAAATAAGAAACCATAGAAGAAGCTGGAGTGGTTTAGAAGAGTGAGGTAGTAGCATAATAATAATAAGAAAGAAAAATTCAAGCCAAATAGAATGTGTGATCTAAATGCTTTCTGAAAACTCTGCCAGACTGAGTTACTCTGTGCTGCAGGTAGCTGGGTCATATAAAAACCTATCCTTCCTTCAGAAAAAGTATACCTGAACCTTGCTACCAGGGGAGTTAATTCACCAACTACTAACAGAAGCCTCTGAACCTTTGAGGTCCTAAGTCAAGAGGAAAACTGTAAACATTTTAGAAAGTAATCTGAACTTACCATGCAAGCTCGGTGGAGATGCAGCATCTTTTAAAATGAGATGGAAAGGCTATGTCTGGATCTATAATAGTCAAAGTCCTTGTTGATACTCTAGAGCTAGAGGTTAGAATTCACTTACTCGAGGAATAACTTTGGTAGCCACAGTCCGCAGTCAGCCCAGTGGCACTAATTGCTTTTAATGCCACTGTGTAATTGATGCCGCATGTGATGCATCCCAGGAGGCAGTGGTTTTGACGGGTGTGACACTTAGACTGTCCAGTGTGTGACTCCAGAACTGTCACATAGGTTTGGGCGCCGGTCCCAACAGTCCAGCTCACGTTGATCACCGATTGTGTGACCTGAGTTACTGTCAGACTGGCTGGACAGCACGGTACTTAAATGAGGAAAGAGAAAACACTGGGGATTTATTTCCAATGAGGGTTATTTGTGAAAACTAACCAAGTATGGTATTTTGCCTGTGTTTCATTCAATATCCTAAATTTCTCAAACCTTCAACTGTTAATCAAAATGTCCTTAATAACTGTAAATGGAATATAACTTTAAAAATTATGAATCACTATATTGTAACTTCTATGACATTGTACATCAACTATACTTCAATAAAAAGATAAATTAAAAAAAACTTTAAAAATTTTCTTTTGTTAAGTAAAATCTCATTCTCTCTGATACGTTATTTAACATCACTGTATATAGCAGGTGCTTTCCCCAAGAATGCAGTGCAATAACTGGCTATGGGTAATGTGAGATTCTCCCCAATTTTTTTCAGAATAATTAAGAAACCTTTGTTGTTCTCCAACTTTAACAATTCCAATTGCAAATTTTAAAGCAATGGTTGCATTCACCTTTTCTCCCAATATATCTTACATTTGCAATGAAATGTATTTTGCCTTTCTCATGCATTTCATAGTACACAGCTGATATAAAAGCTCAAAATATTCTTAGCCACCTAAGAGTACCACAACCAATTCTCAACTTTTCAAAGATCCATTATACAGGATATAGAATATCTGGAATCTTCTTGCGTATTTGGCATTGTCTCTATTCTGCCGCTCTTTACGTTTCAACTTATCTAGTCTAAAGTGCCATCTATCGTTGTGTAGAAGAGAAAATAATGTCCAAAGGCTTTAAGTAATTTGCTAAATTTCATTCACACACAATGCTATGAAGCAATAACAGCTTTCGTTTATCAAGCTCTTACTGTGCATCAGGCACGCTAAGTGCTCTGCAGCATAAATAACGTAATATTCACAGCCACCCGATAAAGCCATTATCCCCTTCTAGCAATTAGGAAACTGAAACTCAGAAAGTATTTTTTAGAGAAAGATTCGAAAGGGCTGAACCAAAGAAATAAATAATAAACTAGCTCATTTGGCCACTTGTTAGTTGTTTTGGTAGATTGTGTCATGGGGGAATACGAATTCAAATAAATGTTTTTGCAGAGTCAATGTATTCCTCCTTTGATGTTGGTATTTGAATATATTAGAGCCTTCAGATGATACTTTTACAGAACGTGTGTGAAAGTTTTCTAAGACGGGGGCTCTTTGAAAGGCCTCTCTGAGTTTAAGGTATTTCTATCACACTTAGGGTGAATCAAATAAGAAAGTTCGTGTCCTAAAACAATTCCTAAGGACCCCGTTGAAGTTGAGGTTCAGGCTGTAGTTGCTACATACCCGTTTCTAAGGGCACACTGTAGCTGGGCAGGCTCCGTCCTGCTGGTGTTTCAGCCACAGCGGTGACGGAGAACACTGAGCCGCAGGGCAAGCCCCACAAGGTGCAGGACTCTCCCGTGCTGCTGCACCGGTGCAGCCCTTTCTCTCCCTGGGCAGTCACCGTGTAAGTGGCCTCATCGTTAGTGGATCGCCAGTACACGTTAATCATGGAAAAGGCATCCTTCGAAACATTTTTGATTTCAGGACTGCAAGGAGCTAAGAGATTTTAGATTATGAATTGAAACAGTCAGAATCAAAAATATCACACGTGCCATTTGGTCTAAAACTGACCTTCCCCCCCCCCCCCCCAAAATGAGATCATTACTTTCGACCATACCATGCATGTAGCGCAAATTCATAGAGCCTTTGTGTGGAAACCTTGCTGACATTGACGTATGGTATTGGGTTCCCATAACGTCGGACTAATTGGAAAATGTTAAGGAGCCATTTGAACTCCAAAAGCGAAAGTAATTAGGACAAACATTTGTGGTCTTAACCTTCATGGTGTGAATACAGGCAGGCGCCCCAAAGGTAGGAGGAAGTGAATGGCTGAGGTAATCACTAGCAAAACCTTCCACTCTCCCCATGGTCTCCTATTTCCGTTTTGTCCTCTCCCTCTTCCACCGCCTCTTCTGCCTCTCCTTAGTAAGACAGGGGCTCTCAGGGTCACCACAACAGGGTGGCTACTGGCAGTTAGCCTTTTTACCATTTTTTGCCGAATGCCCTTCCTGAGGGACATAGCTGGGGGGAGCCATTCAGACATCAGTGAATGAAATCTTTGCTGTATCATACCTGTGGTTATAAATCGGGAGGTACATGACGTATTGCTGCCCCGGACTTCACTGAAGGAATACACTGTGATGTTGTACTTGGTGTCACACTCTAGAGCAGAAAGGGTGCAAGCCGGAACAGTGTCATTGCACTCAACCACGCTGAACCCATCTACAGCCTTGGTTTCATAAAGTTCGGCACCACGGACGGGAGACCAGACGATCTCTACTCTGTCACTGGACACCAACACAGGGTTAATGTCACCAGGACAACAGGGAGCTGAAAGCAGGAGCAGAGAGAGAGCGGAGGTCAGTGCAGGAGCCATGCTGTCAGAGTGGCCTTGAGTCCTGGCATCTCCGTGCCCAGAGCCTCTGCACTACCCTCCTAAGTCACTGCAACAATCTCCTACAGGTCTGTCCAGCTCCAATCCTGACCTAACACCCACTACGTAGAGGGTAAATTCTCTATGCATGACATGCAAGGTTATTACAAGCTCTACCCAGTCGATATGTCCAGCTGCCCCTCCCGCATCCCCTGCCTCACCAGACCCCTCAATTCCCACACGTGCTTTTATTTCCCTATGCCTCAAAGATTGTGTTCGCGCTACTGGAATGCGGTTCCCTTCTTCTGCCTGACAAAATCATGTTTAGTTTAACTTTAGATCCTATCAGTCTTTCCAGACACTAAACTAGATAAAACTAGGGGGTGGAGGAGGGGAAGAAGCATTGTATTAGTAGATTTTAGAAGAGGCCCTACACTACCTCACAGACAAATTCTGACAAGTGTCTAACTCACATGGGGTTTCTCTGGAATGCTCTTGCCCCACCTACATTCCATCCATCCTTAAAGATCCAGTTCAAGGCCACTCCCTCCGGAAGACCCTCCTGTGCTCTTGAGACCTTATTGATAGCCTCTGACTCTAAATTCCAAAGGCACCAATTATTTGATTCCTTCATCTTGGTAAAAATGTAGGGGCCTAGGTTCGATCCCTGGTCAGGGAACTAGATCCCACAAGAATGCCACACTAAGAGTTCACATGCCACAACTAAGGAGCCCGCCTGCTGCAACTAAGACCAGGCGCAACCAAATAAATACATAAATATTAAAAATGTATTGTTATTTATATAATTATATTATAGTATTCTTGTTTGTAAATATAGTTAATTAATTTTGTCACTCACTCCATTCATTCTTTAAAAATCGAGCATCTCCCATATGCCAGTCATACTATGATAAGCATTCAGGATGAAGAGATAAATAAAATACAATCCCTGCCCTTTGAAGACCCAAGCCTAGTGGAGAATAATAGTAACAATAATAATGATGCTAATAAAAATATTTGCATTGTGCTTTTCTCACATACAAAGACCTTTTCATATTCATGTTCTCATTATTATTTGTCCCATTTTGCAGTAGCAGATACTAAGGAACTTAGCAAGGTAGACATCATTATTCCCATTTTGCAAATGAGTTGGTGGTCAAGTTAGGACTTAAACCCAGGTGTCCTACTCCAAAGCCCTCCACACCATGTAGAATCTTTGCCATTGCATCCCTATTTTCTGGGCTTGGGGAAAGAGTGAACTCTGAGACCTAAGGATCACCTCCCCTTCAGCTGCCAGCACAGGCCTGAACACTGAGTAGATCTTGGTGGAGGGTTCAACTTTTCAGAGCAAGCTTGAATAACAACACTCTTTCCCTTCTTTTCACTCCTAAACCTTGCATTCTTGTTAAGCTTGAGTCCACGAAGTCCAAATTCCCTAGTCTGGAAAGAATGTGAAAGAAGAGATTCACTTTCCATTCTTGGCCCTAGAATGGCTCCCAGGTGGTCTAGGTAAGTCAATAAGTGCAATGGATGATCTATTCTGCTGCTGAGTTTAGTGAACTCAGAACTCAACTCCCTTTACAAGAATCAAGTGCAACTCACCTGTGGTATAATTAAACACATCACCCAAAGGACTCTGTCCTGCCTTGTTATAGGCAAAAACACTAATAAAGTAAGTGAAGCCACACTCAGATAAGAAATTGCACTGGGTGAAGGAGGTGTTGCAGTGTACTTCCAAGCCATCGTCACTCTTCACAAAGGCCACATAGTAATCACCCAGATGCACATTGGACCAAGCCACAGACAAGTGGCCAGGGGGATCTTCTTGGATTGTCACCCTTCCAGGTGCACAAGCAACTAGGAAATGATAAATAATTAACAGTTGTGAGAGTACTGCAAGAGATTTTCTTTGCATCTTTGCATAGTAGCTCTTCACTGAATGTTAGTTCTCATCCCCAAAACACACAGATATTTCTAAATTGAAGCGTAGACCTCCACATATGTATCTCTTTGCCTCTTTGATGAGAATGAAAGTGGGAAGATATCTAAACACATATTCCAAACTATAGACATTCCATCTTTATCTTAAAAAGATAGCTCCCACCAGGCCTAGGTCTGTGAAACACAATGTAAATAAGAGACCACTATCTGTACTGCACAGCTAGAGTTGTGTATCACTCAAACTGGATCCTAGAATATTTACAACTTTACAAATGCAAAAGAAAATAAACTAATTAGTGAAAGATCTGGAATAGGAACCAGGTTTCCTAAATTTCAGTGTTTTTTCCAATGCACGAGATCTGGTTGCACTATCAACATTATTCAAAGTCATCAGAATGTCCAACTCAACACTTTCATTTAGACCAGGCCTTCATTTTTGCTTGTTCTAGAGTGTTCTGGAACACTGTCATGTGATTATTTGTTTCCCTAATGGTAGTCACTTTGGCTTGCCAAGCCCCCAGTGATCTCACTCTTGTTTACATACCAGTTTTCAGGGTCACTGCTGAAATTGATCTGCTAGATCCGGCATCATTAGTTGCTAAAACTGAAATCAGGTACTCGGTTCCACACTGGAGAGGGGAGATGGTGCAGGAACTGAAAGTCGTACTACAGCTCAGCCTGGAAGAGTCACTCAAAGCCATCACGGTATAGTTGAAAGCTCCTTCTGTCGGTGCCCATGAAACAGATGCCTTCAGAGAACCACTATCAAAAGAGACTTGAATGTTGGCAGGAGCACGAGGACCTACATTTTTGAGAAACAATTAAGATTTTTGCAGTAACCTCAAGAACCCAAGTAAGATTTGGCCTAACAATATTGCAGAGCTTGGAGGATGGGGTACTTCAGTCACATGATACTTGCAAGTGTACAAAGCGTAAAATTGGGATTTAGGGTACCTGAGAACTGGTAACACATCTCCCATTAACTATGCAAACTCATAACTAGCTATATGACTTTGGCCATGTTATTTAATCTTTTTGTTATTTATTTATTTTTCTCATCTGTAAAATAGATCCTAGCACATATAGGTGCTAAATAAACATTTTGAATGAATGAATGAGTGAATGCACAATTTGATAAGTGATAGAAATAATTAAATGAAGTTATAAATGTGAAGGGCTAAGAAGGCCATGTGGGTATATTATCAAGTGGTAGGTCAAATATTCTATTATAGATTGATGAAGTTAAACAGATTAGTTTCAACAACATTCCTTCTTTACTTTTGACACATGCTAAGACATGTAAGAGCTTTTAGGTCACAGCTGTTTACAGAAGAGCAGACTTTCTATTCTAAATCAAAGGGAAAGAAGGAAAGTATCAAGTGTGATGGTCACACAGGAAGGCAGTTTTTTAGCATCTCCAAAACGATTTCCTCTGCATTCTTAGAAATATGCCTTCCTTTCCTCAGGCTTATCCTCCTAAAAAAGCTTGAGGCCCTCAATAAATATTTGTGGAGAGAAAGAATGAGTGAATGTCTTGGAAGAGGCCCAGAGAGACTGGTTTGTCACAGACATCCTGACTCACCAGGCCCATCATGAATCACCTTAGGGCCACCTTGCTCTGATTTCTACCTGGAAAAGTAATATAAAAGGCAAACCCTTCACTTCTCCCTACAGTTCTGCTTCGGCCTATAGACAATGAGGCTTCCACTCCCCTCCAAAGTAGGAACTGTTGGAGAGAACATTTCTGGTTTCTTTCCACTTTCTCCTTGGTCCTCCCCAAGAGATGAAACAGCTAATCTGGTTGGTGAGTCCGGCATCTACTAGACCATATTGTCAGAGGATGACTCACTCTGCCTCAAGAGAAGGAAAAATCTCTCTTCTTCCCTCTCTCTCCATCTCGTTCTTTTGGCTCAGAGCAGCAGCTCAGTTTGGGCATCTAGTTATCACGCAGTAGGACACCCTGGTCAGGTACCCCTGCAATGGGGATTGTGAGAACACAGACGATGCATCAGCTTCTCAGCCTACAGCTGGAGGAGAGGTGGTGGGAAACCCCTCGTTGACCTCAGGCCCAAACTGAGGACTTTGGGAAATATATCTGAAATATGGATTCCCACCACGGCACAAAGTGCCATAACAGGAAGTTTGTTTTGTTTGTTGCTGTGCCTCTAGAGCAACGCCAGCTGAAAGTTGGGACACACTCATTAAATGTCTGCTGAATAAATTCTTGTTTGGCTCAGTTCTTTTTGTCTCTACTCTTGGTCTGAACCTATGAAGGGACAAGAGGTGACTGGTAAACCTAGTAAGAATTATCTCCTGCTGTGTGATATTGAACATACAAGCTGAAAATAAGTTGGCTCTGGGGGGGCAGTGCCATGCTCTGTGCACCCTGAGCAGCATTTCTTTTATTTTTTTTTTTAAGCAAGCATCTACCTTTTTTGTTTTTGTTTTTAAATTAATTAGTTTATTAATTTATTTATTTTTGGCTGTGTTGCGTCTTCGTTTCTGTGCGAAGCCTTTCTCTAGTTGTGGCGAGCGGGGGCCACTCTTCATCGCGGTGCGCGGGCCTCTCACTGTCGCGGCCTCTCTTGTTGCGGAGCACAGGCTCCAGACGCGCAGGCTCAGTAGTTGTGGCTCACAGACCTAGTTGCTCCGCGGCATGTGGGATCCTCCCAGACCAGGGCTCGAACCTGTGTCCCCTGCATTGGCAAGCAGATTCCCAACCACTGCACCTCCAGGGAAGCCCTGAGCAGCATTTCTTTACACGTGCCATAAGCATTTAAACCACCGAGGAGGAATTATCAGGACACTATAAATAAGCTCATAATCAATTTAAATGCCTGCTGCCAGCTGCTCTGTACTTATCACTTAACGCTGCTCTCAGTGACTGCAATGCACAGCCCTTCTCAGTAATCAAAAAGGAGAAGGTTGGGACTGAGCTGCGAAGTCCTTACCTGTTCTCTGATTGCAGGTGGAGTCATCCCCAGGTGTTCCGCTGGCACTCCACGCATAGGCCTTTATGGTGTAGAGAGTCCCAGCGTCTAAACTGGTGAATGTCAAGGAGGTGTTGGTGGTATTCTCTTTCCATATTCTCCCCAAACCATTAGCTCGCATAATGGACACAGAAAATCCAGTTGCCATATATACGCTTTTCCACTGCACAAGAATAGAGTCTGGACTTGGAGAGCTTACTTGTAGAATTGGTGCAGCCAGCACTACAAAGACAAAAACCTGTGCATTTGTGTTATGAAAGTGCAAGAGAGGCTAATTCAAATTTAGGAATAGTAATTTGAGGTTGATTATCCATATTATGAAAAAATTATTTGCTTTGCAATAGGATTCATGGCAGAGTTCCATTAAACAATTGTTATTTAAATGTGTATTAATTACAGATGACACAGCAGAGGAAGGGGGAACAGAGAAATTCTAATATTAGGCATACCTTCAACTGGAAGTTGGTAAGAAATTAGATAAAACCTCCCTGTAATCATAATATAAATCAATGGGGGGAATGATAGTTTATACTATTTTAACTTGCACGCAACCTTTCAGAAATATGCCGAGGTACAACTTTATCAAATCAATTTAAGTCATGCTGATGACAAACTCTAAATGGTTTTATTTCAAACAAGTCAAAGTGCAGCAAAATCTCTTCTATGTGTTCTTTATTCCACATGGTTTTATTGATAATTGAGGTTAAAAACAGAAATCCCTGGGCTTCCCTGATGGCGCAGTGGTTGAGAATCCGCCTGCCAATTCAGGGGACACGGGTTTGATCCCTGGTCCGGGGAGATCCCACATGCTGCGGAGCAACTAAGCCCGTGTGCCACAACTACTGAGCCTGCACTCTAGAGCCCGCGAGCCACAACTACTGAGACCGTGTGCCACAACTACTGAAGCTCACACACGCTAGTGCCCATGCTCTGCAAAGAGAAGCCACCTCAATAAGAAGCCTGCGCACCGCAACGAAGAGTAGCCCCTGCTCTCCACAACTAGAGAAAGTCCGCGTGCAGCAACAAAGACTCAATGCAGCCAAAAATAAATAAATACATTTATAAAACAAACAAACAAAAAAAATGAAACAGAAATCCCTTTTTCAGAGATTTGAAAGCACGGATGCTTTTAAAGATGCCCAGAAATGGGTTTTATTTTCCAAAGCATCTGGAATTTACATACCACCTCCTCCACAGACATGTGAATTCCAAAAAAAAAGTCACTTGGTGGCTTTCACTTCTGAGCCTTGAATCATAGACATTCACATGATACAAAATTACATCATGCATTTGCATCCTCAGTGTAATTGATCCAGGTCACAAGCAATTGCTCAACAGAGGATGAGCGTCCAGCTACCTGTCTTTGCCTGTTTTGGAGGCGATGCCTGGCTTCTCCCAGCAGGACTGATGGATCTGATGGTGATTTGGTACAAGGTTGCAGCCTTCAGGCCCGTCACAGTGCCTGGGGAATTGGCCACCACGGTTTCAATGACAGTGTTCCCATCTCTGGCCGTGAGGAGGTAACCGGTGGCCCCTGGCACTGTAGCCCATTCCACAGTGATACTGTTGCTGATTTTTGAATATGCCTGATCAATAGTGGGTATTTTGGGAGCTGAAAGAGATTTTGAAGGTGTACATTAGCTAGGGTACCTGTAAGGATTACTTCTTTCATCATTTTACTTTCAAACTAAGTCATTCTCATGTCATCCTTCAGACATAAACCTTGCCCTTATTTTCCAGATCAAGAAACAAACAAACAAACAAACAAACAAAAGAGGAAAAGAAAGGCAAAGCTACTCTCTAGAAGAGAGCAAGAAAGCTCAAACCTCCCATTCAGGAATGGGACTTCAAAGAGGTTTTTCCCAGTTGCCTCTCGGATAATTTGCACTTTTTGTACTTTTAAAAGAGTTAACTAAGAGTAGGGAGTGATTTGGGAGAAGAACTCTGAGGGGAGGGAGAGAGTAACTGAGGGCTTCCATTCTGGAGGCTACTCCAGTCTGGCGTCCTGTGAATCCCCCGGCATGCTTTGTCATGGGTCTCCCCTTCCTGCCCCACCTCTATGCGACTCCGTCTCCAGCAAGGGTCCACCTCCATCCCCCACCTCTGTCGAGGCTGTGATTTCCACTCATGCACTTTGCACATTTTCCAAGTGGCATTTAATCTAATGGAGGAAGGGGGAGAATTGAGTTCTTTGCTTCATAATTGAGCGTACTGTCTTTAATATTATCAGAGTGTAACAATTTTCAGATTCTTCTATATAAAATAAAAATAAACTTTATTCTCTCCTTCTCTATCAAAACATCTGCCCCAGCCTAAGAATGAGATGCCAGGGTCCCTCCTCACCTGGGCCTGGCCATGGTTTGCCAGGAGGCCGTGAATGCTTATGTCATGAGTTTACACAAGGCATTCCTATACTTTGGGCATGGGGTAGAAGATACAACATGGTAATCAGATTTACTAC